>NC_135318.1:44414890-45077033 GCF_048772815.1 Callospermophilus lateralis | reverse complement strand
AACTTAGACACCAAAAATCAACCAAAGAAAAATTTTAACAATAGGAAATCCAAACACAACAAATAAAAGAAAATTTCATGACCGAGTATATTCCAAATTCAAAATTGGTTAAATAGTCAAAACTAATGGAATTAACTTCAATGGAATTAAAAACTATTATTACACCAGATAAAAAAATTATGACAAAAAAACAGTTTTCCATGATAAATATATATACACCATTTGTCATTTGTGTACAATGAATTGAAATGCATTCTTCTATCATATATAATTAGAACCAATAAATAAATCTAGTTAGGTATATATGACAACAGAGTGCATTTTGATTCATTGTACAAACATTTTATTTATACGTATAATATATACATATAAAATACGTATAAATACATTTATATATTTATATACACATATATACATATATACATATACAATATATACATACAATACATAAAATACACATATATTTTATATATATGTATTTTGTATATGTATATATTCAGGATTCTGGGGTAGAAGCGAATAGCATCATAAAGGATATCTACACAACACTAAGAGATAACATTGTGAAATCTCTAATATCAAAAAGGACTCCCATAACTGCCATTCAGCATAGTACTTGAACCCCTAGCATGCACCCAATAAAAATAAATAACATGTATTAGAAAGCAAGAGACGAAATTGTCATTTGCAGAAGACATGATTGTTTATAGACTTATTGCACACAGTTATTTATATGCAATATATAACATAATTTAAGGCCAAATATATTTGAAAATAATCATAAATTTATATATATAAATTTATATATATTCACACACAAATATGTGATATACACACATTTATGTGTGAATATATCTTAATCAAATTTGGAGAACTCATGCCATCTGACTTCATGACTTACTAAAAAGCTACAGTTATCAAGACAGTATTGTATTAATAAAAGGATAGAAAAATGTTAAAATCCAGAAAAGATCCACATATATGGCCAACTGATCTTTGACAAAAATGTCAAGGTTAATCATTGAGGAAATAGGTCATTTTAACAAATTTTACTAGAACACAGATATATATACCCCCATCAAAAAAGATATTGTACATTTCTTTATATGATAAATAAAATTAACTCAAAATAGATCATAGACCTCAATTTAAAAATGAAATGTAAAAGCTCTAATTCAAAATATAGGGGATAACATTTGCAATCTTAGACAAATATTTCTTAGGAAACACTGAGACCAAGACAAAAAAAGTTATTATTTTTCATCAAAACTAAGTACTCTTGTTTACAGACTCTTAAGAAAATGGCCAAACTACAGATTATGAGAAAATATTCATTGTTGTCCCCCAAAGCGTGGATTCCAGAATATATAAAGAACTCCAGAAACTCAAGAAACAATCTAATCAACAAAAGGCAAAAGTGCATGAACAGACACTTCACTAAAAATATGTACAAATGGTGAATATGTACATATCTTGTTCAATATCATTATTCAGACAAATGTAAACGAAAGCCACAGTGAAATACTCTTTCATACTCAGCAGAATGGCTAAAATAAAAAAGCCTGACAATACCAAATGATTATAAGGATGTGGAACATCTGGAACTTCGATACCCTGATACACGTGTAAGATATTACAATCACCTTTGGAAACTATCTGGCAGTTTTTTCTAAAATTCAACACACACCTACCCTATAGCCTGCAAATCAGATTTGGAGAACTCATGCCATCTGACTTCATGACTTACTATAAAGCTACTTACTATGAACCTTTAATTTCATCCCTAGGTTTCTTATTGGGAGAAATGAAAACATACTTCCACAAAAAGACTTGAACAATTATAATATCCCCAGAATGGAAAGTCAAGTGCCCATGAATAATATTATGGCTTATATTTGTGTGTGTGGCTATGTGTAGGTGTGTGTGGGTATATATATACATACACACATATACATACATACACTGGGGATTGAACCCAGGGACACTTTACACTGAGCTACATCCCCAGCCTATCTATCTTTGGTGTAAGATACCAAGGCCGCCCTTGAAACCTCAAACTTGGCAATCCTCCTGCCTCAGCCTCCTGATTTTGGTTTGGATCTCCAAACCAAAATCAGGCTCACATGTTATCAGAGCTGTAACCTCATCAGTAGATTAATCCACATGATGGGTTAATAATTTGAATGGGTGGTATCTGTAGGCAGGTAGGGCATGGCTGGAAGAAGTAGGTCATTGGGGGCTTGCCTATGGGAACTATGTTTTGTCTCTGGCCTCCCTTTCCCTGCTTCCTCCCTGCCGCTAGGGGAGCATCTTCCCTTTGCCACCCTCTTCCCCGTGGTGTGCTGCCTCTCCTCAGACCCAGAGCCATAGAGTCAGCTGATGATGGACTAAACCTCTAAAACCATGAGCCAAAATAAACTTCTCCTCCTCTAAGTTGTAGCAGTCAAGTATTTTGATAGGTGACAAATATAGTTTAAAAATTGTGTTACATTTAGACAACTGAATAGAAAGTCTATTCAAAAACAAGAAAAAAAAAGAGAATGAAGTGAGGATACATGTAAGACCATGGCTAAATCTCAAAAACATTGTTAATAAAAGAATCCAGGCAGATAAGTAAATACTGTATGGTTCTACTGACTTGAAGCTCAAGATCAGACAAACTGAATATATGATAACATAAAGAACAGGCGTGGTCTAAGTAGCATAGACATTGATTATAAAGGGGCACAAGGTTACCTTCTTAGGATAACAGAAATGTCCTAAGAGTCCACTGAAGAATCGGTTACATCCATATCCATATATCATCTGTCAAAACAGATTTTTATACTCACAATACCTGCATTTCACTCTATTTAAAATTTAATCTTAAAAAAAAAAAAGCCTAAGATTTCTGGTGGCTCCAATATCCCGTGAATATTAATTTCTTACACCAAAAGATAATCTAAAGTTTAATTACTTTATCGGTGTAACTAGATGTTATCACTTTATTAGCATAGAGAACTACCTCCTCACCAAAAGTTTGTGATGTTGGTGGGGAGTGGGGGCAGGACAGAAATAGCTTTTCAGTGAGACCGTATGTGCTAACATCATTGCCTCCCACCCATGCCTTGTTTTTCTCTGATAATCTCTCTCTAAAGCTAAACAGCAAAACAAAGGATTCTCTTAGTGGCTTGAAGACTAATTCCCATCACTGTTGGCAAACTGCTTTGATCTTTAAGTATCTCCCTTCCTTTGACTTAAGAAGTGGCTCCCCCAAAGCTATGAAGCATTTTTAAAGCATCAAGTTAACTGAACTTGAGATGACTTTATATAAGCTCTCCACTACTCTTAAAATGGACAAGAGAACTGAGATCCAGAGAGGGTGATGATACTATTTGAGCTGCATAACCTCAGGGTAAGAAGGCAGGGCTCCTGCCCCCTGGCCCAGGGCAGGAGCAATTCCAGATGCCAAGCCAGCACAACTGCATGAACCAGCAAATTCCACAGAACTTGAAAGTATTGCACAGAGTAAAAAGATTCTAAGACAGATACCCGATGCTAGCACCTTGTGTTTAGGTGGGGTTGAGGATAACTTGCAAAGTAAGGTACAAAAGATATTAAGATGATTTCTTTTGCTTTCAAATTTTAGATTAGGGAACTCTACCATATGGTGAAATAACTTGTGGCTACAGCAACATTTTTCTTCTGAAAAGCCTGCCCATGGCTCGGGGATGCAGTGTAAACTCCTAGAGACCTCAAGGAGTCAACCCAGGTCACATATCTAAAGTGAGTCTTTAGAAAGAAACACGGATTACACAGCCTCCACCACTCTGGGAGAAGCCACACCTGGGCCCAGGCCTCCCCAAGCGTAACAATCCTCACCAGCCACATCAACAGTTCCACCACCTATGAAAGAGGGCCAGCCCCTTTTCCCCATGCCTCCTGCTGGCCCTCACACACAGAGGAGAGGGGAACTTGAAAGACAGTAAGAAATCAGATCATGCCACTGCCTCGTCAGGCCCTTCAGGTTGAACACCCGACACCCCAAGAACAAAGGGACCAGGTGAACCCCACGCCAGATATCAGTTTAGAGTATTCAGCTGGACCAGACCTGAATTTGACTTTGTTAGATACCTAAAAGTCACCAAAAACCTCTGAGATATGTCCACGATACCATTTAAAGGCCATGAAGAACAATTCAACAAGACACAATTACAGGATGTGATTAAAGTTAAATGACTTTATGTACCCCGTCCTCTTCAGACTCAAAAAAAAAAAAAAAAAAAAAAAGGTGGGGCCAGTAGAGAAGACACTCAAGCGACAGTTCTACGGGAACAGTCACCTGCTTGTCTCTCTAACCAGCACTGAGGTCCTGAGTTCTAGATCAGCACGCTCAACTTTCCACTGGAATATTTCACTCATATTTTAAAGCCTCCCCACACTATCAAGCTCAAGATTAAAATCACCATCACCTGCCCTCACCTTCACCTTCCCAAACCTCCTCCTCCCCTGTATTCTCAGGTGATTCCCCCAGGGTTGCCTTTAGTAGCTGTAAACTGGAGTGCTGCTTTCCCCATACCTCTTGCCCCAGTTGCTCCTGAGAGTCATTCTTCATGCTGCTAACACTTCCAAGAAGCAAATACGATTTCACGGTAGTCCCCGTGAATATAGTCTATAATCCTTCAAAAATTTCCTGGTTGGTTTGCTTACTGGCTGTTGATATGCTGTTTCTTTAAGGATCCAAGGTCCCTTCTGGTACTATCCCTGCCTGCCACCCCAGCTGCATCCACCCCATATATTCTCACATGCTTATCTAATCCCATTCATGTCGAGGTGTTTGGAGCTTCATGACCTTTCCTGTCACTTTCCATGAATGTTGTCTGTCCATCCATGTCCTTTCCAATGCTTCTGAGCTACTCATCATCCTAAACGCAGTACAGAAGTCACCAACTCTTGGAAATCTAGGTGATGTGAGTGGTACTCACTACATTATGGAGAAAATACCAAGGGAAAGCTCCTGAGGAAACCAACTCTAGGGAATGGAGTTTCATCTTACTCATGTTAGCACTCCCAACATTGAGCAGAGTGCCTATTACACAGAGGCTGCTTAATAGATGCCAGCTAAAAGAATAAATGAATGCAAAGATCTCTTCCAAAAGATTCTGAAATATAACATGAAGCAATCATCACGCAGCATGCCAAACTTTGGGCACTGCTCTATGACTTTAAACAAATCATGCAAAAATGTTTTTATGCTCCTCATCTCAACCAAATGGAAAAGTCAGTTGAATAATCATGTTTTTTGTTGACTCTAGATTTTTATGGCACTCTGATTCTGCATTTATGCAGAACCAATAAGGAGAGGGGGCAGGAAAGATTTGAGTTGGTCATAAGAGAATCTCTTGAAGTGATATTTTAAGGGTTTTGTTTTCAGAGTCTTCAGAAAACCCATCTGTTCCAAATGTCTTAATTGTGCCTATAAAATGAGGAGTCATGCAAGATGACGACTTCCTAACTACTAGAATATAGACTTTGAAAGTGTAGGTAGAAGTTTCCCCATCAAGGAAGACCAAGGCAAAGTTTCTAAAGAACTAACAAGGTATGCAGGACCCATTTAAGCTGTTGAGTTATTGTAAAAGAATCAAATATTCATTGAGGACAAAAATAAGTGTTAAAAGAGGATTCAGTGGCTTCAGAGAATCCCAGCTATTGAGATTGGCTTACAACTCTTGCCTGCTCTCAGAGGACCTGGAGACTGTCCTGTACTCCTTAGCTATGCAATCACTCCAAGACCCCAGTGTCCTCGGTCACCAACTGGAAACTGAAAATAAAGTTACCTGTTGAAACAGGTGCTGCTTGGCAAAGTGATTCCTTGTGCATTCCAGATACACATCCACCTTCAAGCTAAAATACACTCACCAAGACTTCAAAACTGCCCTGGGTCACTAATCAGGCATCCTCGGGAAATAGCATATCAACAGCCAGTAAGCAAAACCAGAAGCACTCAAAAAAAGAAAAATTTCTACATCCCTAACCTTATAACCAATCCTGGCATGTTCCCGGGAATAATATTACACTTACACCCAGAAGTCCCAGTAAAAGGAACAAGAGATTAATGAGTTTCTAAATTTATCTAATAGAAATAAGGAGGGGAGATGCCCTACATCTGTTTCATATGGTGTGAAATTCTCTCAAAATCAATCTGACTAAACTGATTAAGTGTGAAATCTTTCTTTCCTGAACTAAATTTAAACAGGACATGGAGAGCATGAGGGAAAGTCATGAGGTTAGCCACAAGATTTTAATGTTCTGGCTCTACTTCAGTCTTTTCTCCTAATTGGTACAACTAGACCTACAAAAAGGTACCAAGACAAAAGACCCACTCGGGTTCATAATGAACTTTCACCTCCTGTTTCTGACTTCTGGGTGTTAGGTACCTCCCTCTGCAGGATGGTAGATTAGGTGAAAGTTTTTTCTGCTTTACTAAACTGGCTATCATTCCTCTTTAAACTTTTTATCTTGATAAATTTTAATAAAACCTATTACTCACCAATGCTATCCTATCTTCGTTAGTTATGAGTTTCATACTTAAAAAAAAAAAAATCAATGCTCACTAACTTTACTATTGGTAATATTTTGGAGAGGGGGAGATCAAGTAAAAGCAGTTTAATATTAATATATGTCCCTTTAAGTAAAGGGAGGAAGACATACACCTCTAAGCTCTAAGCAAACATTTAGAAATGGACATGATCCAGCCCTGTCTACTTAACTCCTGACCAGGATTCCAGAACTAGGCAGAAATTAGAGGAAAGTTCATATATCCACCTGGTACAGGTATCTCATCAATGCTGTCATTTGCCAAAGACAGCGGGGACCTAGGCAGGGATGGCCTGCCATTAATAGGAATAGCCAAATTCTGACATACTGGTGCCCCTGAGCTTACTGACTTTATGTCTGAAGTTTCCCAGCACTTGAATTGGTTTTACCGTCTGGTACTTCCTACTCAGTACCTACCTGTACTTCACTACCTGTACCTACATCTCACCTATAATCAGGCATAGTCATTCAGCAATGGAGGTCTCCCTGCTAATTGGTCTAAACCTTTGAGAAATAATGATGAATCAGGATGAGGTTTACAGGAAGAGGGGGATAAAAGCTAAAATGAACTATTATCACTAGTCTTTCTCTTTATGAGGCAACTTCTGGCAGCCCTGCCCTACAGTCTTACCCACATACCTGACATCTGCTACATAGCTTAGGTATAGCCAAAGCAAGTAGCCTGTAGGATACAGGGCAGGGAGCAGCCCTGGGTCACACATAATGCTCCTGTCTCCAGTTAGTGCTCTAGTCTTTCCAGGAGTCTTCAAGGACAGCCAACCTAATAATGAATACCTGCCTTCTCCTTGCCCTTACAGCTTAGCTGTCTGAATCCAATCCTTTGTCTGAACACACAGGATCTACCAACCTGGCCACCGCACAGTTCAATTATAATTCATTACTCAAATTCGTACCCCTCCTGAAGATCAGCTCCTGACCAAAATCTATAGCATTTCATAAATGACTTACATCTGACCCAAACCTGACTCTTCCCTCATAACTGCTATTTAATAAATCCAATAGGTGATGTGATAGAGTACTCTAGTAATGAATCACATATTGGAGCTAGATAGACTGGGATTCAATTCCAGCTAGGGATCTTAGACAAATCATTGTATCTCCTTGGACCTAATTATTTTTCTGGAAAAATGAAGCTAATAATACATATTAATTCAAAGAGTCATGAAGATTTGACAAGATAACACGATGATTAGCACCATGCATGAAACAGAATAAGCACTTGATAAGTATCAGCCTCTCCCATCAGAGCTGACTGAGACGTATAATGAATTTAATGTTTTTCCCATGGTAGACTGCGGAGAGTATCTTGGAAACATCACTTGGACCCTGCCTTGACAGAAGTCTTGAATTCTCAAATAACTTTATCCTTATTGCCGATTTCTACACGCTTCTAAATCCCAACCTTTAATTACATATGTAAAACTAATCTTTTGATCCATGACAACATTCAATGCACATTAAAAGTAAAAACATGAGGTCATTAAAATTAATTTGAACCCATAAAATAGCTACCAAAATAACTCCTCTAGGTTTAACAGCTCATGACTTAAATGGAAAAGCAACTATGCTCAGGGGTACACAGTAATTGACATATGGTTGTAGATATCTACTTTACATCCTAGGTGTTTAAATGGAAAAGCTAGGATACTAGCATTCAAAGCTTTTCTTTAGTATCTTACAACCATGTTTAAAATTCTAAGTACTAGCAATAGTCTTACTATCTAGCTTAAAAATTCAGCCTTCAAATATATTTAACAAATTAACAGAGAGTAAACTGATTTTCAGGGTGTTTTTTTTTTGCTATCAAAGTATGAAATTATATGAAAAACTCTCCCATAATTCCTGAAATTTTATGAATGTCCATTCACTAACATCAATCATCACACCTTTTGTATCCTACCACTAACTAAAGGAAGTACAAATCGGTCCAGATTGACATAAGCACATGTATACATTCCCCCTTTAAGATGTTAGGAATTCCTGCAGTGTAATAAGAACACGTGGAGCAAACTTGACAGGCTATTTCTGCACAAAATGAATCTGACACTCACTTAGCTTGACAATACCACCACTGTAAGAAAATATTTGACAGAATTCCTAACAGCAATCCAACTGACAGATATGCATACTCCATGTTGAGTATAAAATAGAATTTGCCAGCAAAGCTAATGTGGATGGAAAACATAATAGTGTTGTTTATGGGAATGGATTATCTGAGGCAACCCAAAGGAATAAATGGGTATTAACTCCACCTTGTGCCCAAAGCCAGACTAATAATTGCATATTGCCTCTTTTTAAAACGAAGGTGGTGGCTTTTAGCAAGGGGGAGGTGGTACTAGTGAGGGGAATGAAACAGTATCAATTACATACAGGGATTTTTAAGCACATGCTTAAATTATGAGAGCTGAATGGGATCCCAAGAGTTGTAGTCGCTGGTGAAAAAAAGCTCCACTCTCTGACCAGCACTCCTGGTGATGGATTTGATGAATCATCAATTCATACCAGCAAAGGCAAATTTACTGTGAAGATAATGAAGCATAAGCTTCTGGGCCCACATGTATGTGGGCCTCTTCCAAGAACCTGGAAGTGTGTTCACATAGATTATGTTGTTACAGACTGAAGAAGTAAGGTTCATTACCACTACCATTAAGATTTCTTCCTTCCATTCCGTTTTCCTCCTTCATATACACACATATCCTTGCTGAAGGGCAACACAGGTTAATGAGTGTTTAGGGAACCAGTTAGAAGTTGTGTTAGGAGTACATTTAATTATGATTTAGTGGAATGTTTATGTGCTTCCATGTAAGAAAGGCGATTGCTATAGGTCCCGATAGAGCATTAGCTTCCAGGAATGCTCATAGCATCACTGTCACAATTGCCCCACTGTGTTGTGACCCAAAGGTGCAGGGCCAGAGATTATGAAGTAAATATGATCTTCACTGCCCCAACAGCAAGAAGGAATGGGATGTGGAAAGAGAAAATCAGGCTTGAAATAAAAGTTCAAAGCCAGAAACCAGTCTATACAAGCCTTCCAAATCTTACAAGAAGATACTTACAGTGAAATAAACTTAAAGGAGTTTTTCAAATTTGATGGCAATCCTAAAAAATTTGCATGACATTTCTAGGAAAATTATTTCCAAAGTAGCAATGAAAATTTTTTCCAATCAATCTTGCTAAAGGATAAACTAAATTATCTTTCTCCTCTTTCTGTAGAAAAGACTAGAAAAATCATATGGGACAATAAAAAAGTATATAGCCTAAAAATTTTACGTTTTTAATTTTTTTTCCAATGGACAATTGAGGCAATTAATATGATAGCCTTCCAAGTCACTGGGATATTCTGAGTCAGAAGGATCACAAGTTCAAAGTCAGCCTAGCAACAGTGAGGCACTAAGCAACTCAGTGAGACCCTGTCGCTAAATAAAATACAAAATAGGACTGGGGATGTGGCTTAGTGGTTGAATGTCTGAGTTCAATCTGTGACACTCCCCTCTAAAAAAAATATGTAAATTTCCTGGATATTTTATGATAATGGTGGTATCAGTCATTTTTGTTTTATTTTCTCATTCTAAATATTCCATTTTCACCTGATTTTTTATTTATAATCTTGTGATTTTCCTTAAAGAGAGTCCTCCAAAATTTTATGCTTCAAGCCCTATAAAACCTCAGCCTGCCTTTGCATATTAGATGTGTCTTCAATGTTCCATAGGATTTCATCACTCCTGATACAAATATGAAAGTCCCAAAGAGACTCCGAAATTTGACTTTACTCAGTGTTAACCTGAGATGCTCATTTAAATCTTCCAAAAATATGGAATACACTAACTAAGAAAGTAGTGACAGCATAATTTAACCAAGATTTTCTTTCACTTGTATGTGAAGTTTTAGGGGGCATCATTAAACTATTGAAGAGAGGAGGATAGAAAGTCTGAGTGAGTTGCTTTAATTACCTGCCTCCCCACCACCGTGTGGCTGGGGATTGAACCCAGGACCTTAAACATACTAGGCATGCACTCTACCAGGGGGTTACATCCCCGGTCCTCCTTGATTTACTTTTAAGGAGAAACCGTGGACAGAGGCTTTGGGAGCCTACTGAACTTCACACCAAACATGGTTAGCTCTACAGTCACAAGCCCGTTAGCATTTCTCTCAAAATAATGGTCAAGGAGAAATACCAGATATTCCTAAATCCTACCAGTTAGATTTTGGCTAATTATTAGGTTTTTTTTTTAAATCATAAGCATAATTTTAGAGAGAAGTTCGAAATAGTATGAAGTGACACTAAATTGCACACTCCAGTGTTCTTAGTGACATGTAGGTCTATTTGGTTCTCCTCTGCAGTTCACTATGCCAAACAGACAGTTTCATGCTGGAAACACTCAGTAAACCTTCTCAAAGGCCAGTGCTGGATGCCAGCCGGCTGGAGCCGTGTTGGCATTCTATGTTAGTTCCATCTGGTCCCAGTCATTACAAAGTCAAGGCTCTGTGCACTATGTTGAATATACCAATCACCTGTTTGAAGAAGAATCAAAAAATCTGCATGAATAAACTAAAGTGATTTCATCATGCATCACATGTAAATAAGCAAGGAGATTTCAAACACTCATTCCCAAAGGATTTAATCCATCTTTGCACATATCTGAGTTTTTGTTTAAAAAAAAAAAAAATCAGAAATAACAGTATTGGCTGTTCAAGAGATCTGCCCAGGGAGCTGGCTTGAAACCTATTCTGCAACCTTTGGCTAGGGGTGGCGAGAACTGGCAAGAGAGTGGGGTCTGGAGGGTGTAGGAGGAGGAGTTAATCACTATTTTTAGGGTCTATGAAAACGGTTCCATTTTAGAACAAAGTCTCCTTCTCAGTTGGAAATATCACAGACCAAGTGCATGAATACATTTCATTGTCTGTAATTACATAGTACATCATCCCTACATTGCATTTAAAAATATAAAAAAGATAAGGCTGTTATCGTGCATGCAAACACATGGAAGATTCACAAATTGAAAAACCTCATAGATCTTGTTCTGACAGCTACTCACTTTTTCTTCAAAGCAAACCGCACCACCCCCCTTAATGCTAATGGTTTTTCAGCTATTCTTGTAACAGAAGCAGAGAAGCCTGAATTCCCCGCTAGTGAAGCTTAAGCATCATCAGTTGAACAATTTGCTAATACTCCTTTTGAATTCAAAGGACCCAATGAAGGGTCAGGGATGCAAGTAGGTGACAGCAGCAGCCACAGAGGCCAATGGACAGAGAAGCTCAAATACAAATAGGATCCAGAAGCTGCAGAACCCAGGTAAAAGTCTCAGTGAAACTTCAAAGCCAGGATCCCTTAATCTTACAAAGCCCAAGGCTTTCCTCAGTGCATTTCCTATTAATCACTGTTAATCTTAATAAGTAGCCGTGTTAATAGAACTGTTCTCCAGAGAAGAGATCACTCTAGTTAGTTGGTTCAGTTAGGCAACCTGGATGCTTCTGGCAAATGGTATGTGAAGGACAGCTTTCCTTTTTCCCAGTTCAATGCCTCCTCCTCTTATCCTTTTCCTTTCTTCCTACCTCTTCTAAGACAAAGTGTGAGGAGCATCTGTGAGCAATGCCTAGCATACGGCACCATTAAGTCAGAGTAGGAAGTGGTTTGAAGAGAAAGAAAGGAAATGAATACCTGAATGACATAAGGTTCTCAAGCAATAACCTGAAGGTGAAAAACAGAGGGAATAGCACATGTAAGGATCCTGAGGTAGAAAAGTATTTGGTATAACAGAAAAGCAAGAACACAAGGATGGCCCGAGAGGAATGAGTAAGGTAGAGAGGGCCATGTGGCATGCTCAGAAAGGAAAAAATAAATAAAAGGTCAGTGTTTCCTTTTAAGAGTGCTGCCTTTTAAGTCCTAGGAGGACTTTTTTGCTTTCACACCGTTAGAAGGGAAGACAAATGGAAGGGTTGTGAATACAGAGGGAGTTGTGTAGAAGACAGACTGAGGATGTAAGCAGGAAGACCAATTAGGAGGCAATTACCGAAGGCCAGAAGAGGACAATGGAGGCTTAGAGCACTTGGTAACATGGGTAGGGAAATGGGATGAACTCTGGATACATTCTGCAAAGGACAGCTGGCAGAATTTGCTGGGGGTTTGATATGCAATTTGAGATTATATATATAAAATTTATAATATATATATATATATATATATATATATATATATATATATATATATATATATATATATATGTTTATATATATATTATGAGAGTCAAGGGAGATTCCTACAATCCCAGTCTTAGAAAGGATGTTGTTGATTTATACTACCAAGACTGGGCAAGAAGGCAGAGGAACAGGTTTGGGGCATAGGGACATTAAAGTTTGGTTCAGGCCATGTTAAGTTTGAAACCCTGTTGGATATTCAGGAAGAAATATCAAATAGGTAGTCTGAGATAATATTCCACAGAAGAGTTCGGGTTCGGGTTGGAGGTAAAATTTGAGAAATGAGAGCATGGAGATGATATAAAGTTTGGATAAAGCTGGGCACGGTGGTGCACGCCTGTAATCCCAGTGGCTTGGGAGGCTGAGGCAGGAGGATTGCAAATTCAAAGCCAGCCTCAGCAACACAGAGGTACTAAGCAACTCAGTGAGACCCTGTCTGTAAATAAAATACAAAGTAGCACTGAGGATGTGGCTCAGTGGTTAAGTACCCCTAATGAGTTCAATCCCTGGTAGCCCCCTCCCTAGAAAAAAATAAAGATTGGATGAAAATGTGAATATAGTGGATGAATATATAAAAACTGGATGAAAATCTTCATAGCATGAGGCTGGATGAACTCACCTACAGAATGAGACAGGAAAGGAAGAGGACCATGACCTGCAATCCATGGCACTCCAGAGTGGTAGTTCATAAGTAAGGAGATGAAAAAAAAAAAAAAATAAGCAGAGAAGGCTGAAAAGAAATCCTATACAAACTAGAATATTTGTCCCATTGTAAGAGGAGAATGAATCGACTCACAGTTCCCAAGAGCCATTACTCTACAGGAGAAAGAAGGCGGCTCAAATGTCCACACCATCCCACTTATCTTGTAACAAGTATCTTGCTGAAATCACCAACTCTTCACTTGGGCTTACAAACAGTCAATGGATAACTAAAAACAGGATACAAACGTGGCATCTCTGCATCCCATTTTTGCATTTGTCTCCTTTGCTCCGAGTCATCCTCTCCTGTATTCATCCTGGATTCCAGGAACAACAGGTCTGTTCAATCAACATCTTTCAATGAGTAGAAACTACCACATGCCACAGCAGTTCTCTTATCACTGCTGCCAAGAGGGCCCTTCCTATCAATCCTGAGATAATGACCAACCAGACCACACTTTGGCCAATACTGCTTACTGTGCAGCCTTCTGGACCCCCTTCCTTATGTGTTCTGAGAGTTCATATCAGGGCTGAGAACTCTGGTCCCCTTGGTCTTGCTGTGTAGCTGTACTGATTCAAGTTCCTTTCTTGATTTCATCCCTGCTCATCTCTTCCAATAACATCTTGCAATAGTGGTAGAATCCAGTCCACTGGAACCCTTAAGCTTTGGCCTTAAAAATTTGGTAACATTTTCTCATTACACACACACACACACACACACACACACACACACCCCTACCTTGTACATGCCCCAGACCAGTTCAATATACAGTGACCACATAAACTTAGGAGGATACTTACTTACTCCTGGGTTCCACTGGGACTACCAGAAGAGTGACTGCCTCCACTCACCCACACAGACAGAGGGTCAGTAGAATAAAGGACTCACTCTGGAACTTTGTGGTCTTGTCCAAATTCAATTACATAGAGTATTATCCCAAAGGCAGTAAAATCAAAAATTAAAGTTCCAGTTGTATTCCACAGCCATTCAAACCTTAAAGAATGGATTTTTTTAATCAAGTTTCAGTACTTTAAAAAAAAAAAAAAAAAAAAACACTAACTAAAAAAGTCTAACCACAATGACAGTTCAAGACAAGGAACACCATGACATCCTCTTTGTACCAGGACTACGGTGATTCAAGGTGTGCTGGGCTCTATAGGAATTCCATGCGTCTGGTTTATATTCCATTTCTACAGCATGTCACAGTGTTCCAGAAAGGTTAAGTTTTACACATTCTAATCAAGTACTTTCACTTGCTGTGTGCCAGCCACTTGCAGTATTTCTAGTGCTATTGGGAACTAAGCATTCATTTGGTCTCCTCTGGTCTCTATCAATGATTTAAGTGGTCTTGAAAAAAAAAAAATGTTCTCCGAGGCACCTCTTACTTATAGTATTGAGATTATTAAACCTATATTTTCCCCAAGTCATAGAGAGATCTAGTGGGGACAGAAGTGGACAAACTATGTCCTGGAAGAGATGAGTGGATGAATACTTACATTTTCTGTTTGTGAGCTATTGTGCTAGCCTTAGATGGACATTCTCTGCACCAGGGAGCTTGTTTGGGATGGCTCAACCGGAAAGCAGAATTCTGAGAAGAGACAGCAATGCCATCTTAACCTTACTTTAAACATCAAGTCTGATCCTGCTGTGGGCTCTCACAAACACGATTGCCACTTGCTACCAGATACCACAGAGAATTTAATGAAAACTTAGTAATGTGTAGATGGTTTATTGATGGCCACCACTTGGAAGGAGCATCTCCCAGTGAGGTGAGGACAACTCTTGATTGCCTACAGACACTTGATTCACACCGTTTATCTAGCAGTCCCCTAATCTCCCCATCCAGGCCTTCTCATGCAGAAAAAAACCTTTGGAGCCAAAGAAATCTGGGCAGAAGCCAATTTGTATAACACTGAGAAAAAAAGAATCATACATTTATTTCTAGCAATTAGTTACAGAAAGGAGTGAAATAAGTCAAACCCAATCATTCTGTTTGCAGTCAATTCCCAGAACATCTGACGTATTCCTGTTCATACTAAGATAACAGGAAAATTCAAAACCAATAACAAATGCTAAATGATCTACCCTCCAATTATCTATACCTCAATCAAGGTTTAGACTGAAGAATCAATTTAACATAGGAGGAGTAAGTGCATAGCTACAAGAGACTCGCCCTCTCCACTGACCTCCCAAATTGCCTTCAGTCCTATTCCTGGCAAGTGAAATCTAACCACCAGAGTGAAACTGGGCTTAGGCAAGTAGTCCCTTTTTAATTTGAAAACACTCCAAAATCCTATAACATATCATATGGCAGATGTTCACTAAATACTTATTGGATGGAACCAGGGATAAACGAATGGTGAATTTCATTAGCTCTTTCACAGTTACCCATCTGTACATTTGGGCACCAAAAAGGTGCTGAGAAGGAAGGGCCAGAACATGCCACGTGCTAAGCCTTTGGGCAGTTGAGAGCTACAGTACTCCAATAGAGGACAGCACAAGGCGGCATATGAAGAACATTTCAAAAACATATTTCCCCTATAACACAATTCATCTCAAGTCACTAGCATTGTTTCTACATTCTAAGCTAGCTGTAAATTTGCTGCTGCTTCTCATGAGAGTTGAGTCTTTGAGGACAGGGTCCATACCAAATGTTTGCATCTCCCACAAGCATCCAAAGCAATACCTTGCACATAGTACAGTTTGCCTAAATGTTGACTAAGAAAACATTTACTAAGATGAAGCACAGATTGTAGGAATACAACCAAAGTGATCCTACTGGGCTCCAGTGCATTTTGCATTTCAGATAGGCTTAAAGGAGATAGATCTTAGCATATAAATTTGGTTAACTGATGAGTGAATGCTCAAAATAGCACCAAGGCCATGCCAGAGTCACTTTTGATGCAGCAATTCAGAGGCACTGGTGGTATGCATGTGACACCAACACAGGGAAATAAAGAGGATGAGAACACCAGAACTTATAAACACATTTCTCAGCCTCTTTCTTTCTGCAAGTTTTAGTCTTGGTTCTAACTCAAGAATAATATTTTGTATAGCACTGTGTTTTTAAAAGTGCTGTCACAGTTTCTATCACATTCTGCCTGATGAAGGAAGCTTCGTTATCCCCATTTAAGAGATGTGGAGGCTGTCTTCCCAAGAGACTTGGTGAATTTCCTAGGATCACTCAAGGCAAAACTGATCCTGGATGCAAATCTAAGGCCCTGACATCTGATTAGGGCTACATCAACTTTGTCACTAAGTCAGACCATTTTCACTTCTTTAAAATACACACAATTTGTACAAGATGATTTTGTAATATACATACACATATATATGTATATACATTTATATATAAAACAATATATCGAATTATATTAGTTTTGTAAAGGCAAGAGCCATGAGAAATAGCAGACCTTGTAATCAAAGGGTAAATGCTCCTGGACCAACAGAGACAATCCCAGCTAAGACATTCAGCCAACAAATAGAATCACTATAAATTTCTTTTATACATCGATAACCTATACAAGGTAAAAACTTGCCCAAACATATGTACCATATGCATATGGATTCCACAGCCAATGAAGTTTACACCAATTCTAGAGCCATGCACCTTAGCAGCAACATCTAATGAATGCAATGTGACTACTAATATGGCCCTGCCCTGCTCGTTAGGTTGAACTATGGAGCTACATCATATTGGTGCTCCTGCTGGCTGGGAAGCTACCATGACGTTTAGAGTAGCTTTAAGGAGGAAAAAAAAAAAAAAAAAAAGATACTTCTCCCACTGGACAAATGTTTCATGTTCATGTAAGCCCAGGTTTGAATAAATTAGTTCCCCTACAACTTTACTTCAAGCATGACTTATGACATTATGGGAAGTTGCAGATATGTCCTGGAAAACAACATGGACAAAAAGATTGTGATTCTTCCAATTTTAGCCAAAATCCCCAGGAAAAACAAGTTTGAGAAAGTCTCTCTGTACCAGTAGAAGGCCAACGTTTTAAGGATAGCATGAGTTACTTTGCCTATTGCTCGTCTATTCTCTTTTTTTGGTCTCACACTATTCTGAGAAAAAATATATATATTTATATTATATATTATATGTATTTTATATTATATTATATTATATAATATATATATATATATATATATGCCGATTTTCACACTGGAATTCCGATTATCAGTCTTTCTGCTCTTTGACCTTGTGATACCCATCACATCCTACTTCTCAAATGTTTTCTGGTTGTTAAGTCATCACCTTAACTAAATCCTTCAAATAAGACAACATTATGAGTAGATTTGGCCAAGAAAGTACTGGGGTCTCAGCCAGATTCATAAGGAAACAGGCTCTCCTGGGTTTGGTGGTGATGATCCAACTATCAGACCTGGTCCCCAAGATTGACTAATGCAAAGTTCAGCATTTGATGCCCAAGAAAACTGAGGTGAAATCAAACGTGACCTGTGGGATCAGTGTCTGAAGAGGTCCATTTTGCAGGAAGGGCAAAGCAGCTTCATGGTTTTTTAGTCCATAAGAGCAGGACTTCAGTTAATGGCTATGTTTCTAGTCCTTGGAAAATAGGTTCTGAACAGATCTAGAAAAGTAACAGCTCCCAGCCAAACAAAGTTTTGAGTGATCCCAGATTTAAGAAGGTACATTAAGCAGAAATTGAAGCAGATGCTCAGTCTGCAAATGCCAAGAGGATAAGGTAAAGGTTATTGTTCTGTAGATAGCCAAAAACCAGAGAAGGAGCATGGAAGCGAAACTAATTCCACCGCTACCCACCAGTGGGCCAGAAGCTCCCCATATGCACGTTCTTGTCCCCACTCAGCATTGCAGGGGACTTAATAGACCTGAAACCATAGAGGGAGGCAGAAGGAGACCTGGGAAGCAAGGACTGAGGAAACAGATCTGGGTATGTTAGGATCATGTCTGATGGTGGAGTCTTATGGCAGGAGGAAGTGGTGAACCAGGAACAGCAGGGTCAATCTGCCCACATGAATAAAAAACCCTGTCTTCAGTTTTGCACCATCTCCATTCCCCATGATTTCTTGCACCCCAGCTTTTAGTGATATCATAATGAATAAATCCATAGACATTTTCTCATTCTTTTTATTCCTCAGTGCCCTGCTTCTGCAAAATCTTTCTTCCACCACTTCTAGATCACTGCATTTCTTCCTCCCTTGCAATGGGGAGCCTCCATTTCCTCCCACAGCCACACTTCTGCACTCTCCCCTCAGTCTCCTGAGTTCAGGTGCTGCTGGACTCTGCACTCCACCTCCTTCTATATCCTCATGCTCCTTCCTCAGAGCCTGCCTCACTCTTTCAATGCCATTTCTGAGACCGACCCAAGTTGACATCCGAAGGACATCTCTCATAGATCCTAGTTTGGCTATGATGTAGGGAGTACAAATCCTAACCTGTTCCCTAAGTTGATTAAAAAGCCCTTCTTCCCAATTTCCCTATTTCTATTGATTCTAATATCTGATCACCATCTTCAATCCCTTCTATCTACAGAGGCATGACATCTACAGTATCTTTTACATCTTCTTCACATCAAGTCAGAGAGCAACTCTCCTGTTCAGATCTTCACGATTTCTCATTTAGATCACTATAGCTTCCCAATTCATCTCCCTGCCTCCAGTTTCTCTTCTGCCTTACCTCTCACGGAATGCACATTAATTAAGTTTCTTATACATATTTAATTATCTCATTCTTCTCTTTAATAAAGTATCACTCCTCACCCAGGCATCTAAGGGCCTCCACAATATGCCCAAAGCTAACTTCTTCCCATACATCTTCCTTGTGACTTCCTTCCCCACCCCTATTTCTTCCAGACTACATGACTACATTCACCTTTTCCCATCTCATTTTCCTCCTATTTGTTTTCTGCTCCTCACTGCACCCCCATCCCTACCTGTCCATATTTTCCTTTCACTGTCCCACCATAATTTGGGTTCACTTCATAACTTAAGGTTCTTATCTAGTACTACCTTCCTCAGGAAGGCTGTCCTGGTCTCCCAATTGGAAATGATGTCTTTCTTTTTTGGGACTCCTATAGTTGTTTGCTTATGTATCCAACACATTCCAAGTTGAACTGTAATTATTTACACCTTGCCACCATTTCCCCACTATGTACATATATAAAACAATATGATTGCTTAAGTCAAGGATAGAGCCTCAAATCTGTGCTTTCAAAATGCCCATAGGTTCTGAAACAGCACCTTGAACATAGGTCATCATTAAATGTGTATTAAAAGAGACCTGAGGTCTAATCATACCACAAGTCATGAGTAACCTATTATTCTACATTCATGGATTGAAAGAGTTGTACTATATGGCCTTCAGTTGAATACACTCCCTATAAGAAAGCTCACTCTTGTCAAAATAACGTTGACAAGTTGAATCTGTTTGGGATTACTACCAGTTATTTTTAAAACCTTCAAGCACAAAATGAAAAGTAAATGGCATTCATCCAGCAGCACTTTAAAACTGGTGCCCGATTTTGTTTTCTATCTTTTCAGATGGGTCTGCCTGACAGTTCACTCTTTTCACAACTTCTGAAGTCACCCATATTTACTAAATGTAAATGGCAGTCATTCACACAGCTCAGGCATTGGGCCAGGAAGGTTCTATTTATGTAGCTGGGAAAAAAGAATCAAATCCAGTCAAATAGTACCTAAGTCAACTGTGTGGCTCCTAAATTAGGATTAAAAAAAAAAAAAAAAAAAAAACCTTCTTGGAAGTTTGTTTTTTTTTTTTTTTTTAAGTAAACGCTGAAGACCTAATCCCCTTAAAAAAAAAAAAAAAAAATCTGACTTAATACCAGGAATGAATTCTGATGGGTATAATTCACTCCCTCCTTATGCATGAGCTATTTTAGTCAACCACTGTATAATTGAATTTTCTTTAGGCAATTCACAGCTAGGCTGACTGACAGGTTTTTAAACTGATAACACTGATCAATAGGCCACCAAGGACACATTGTGCTCACTTAATAAGTAGTAATAATAAGCAGGTTCCTGACATTTGAAAGATATTCTTATTAATTAATTCTCATACACAGTCATACCAAGGTGCCCTGACTCTGCTTAAAATGATGTGTAGTCAACTCAACCCGGCAGGTTGGTGCTATTTCCCTAAAAATAGCACAATAAATGCATAGTTATTCAAAATGCAACATTTAATATTTTTAGTTTCCCAACACTAGCCCTTCATAGGACTCTCTGTATTTTGACCTGTAATCAAGATATATTTGAATTCTGACCTTTTTGAACTAACTTGAATATATGGTCCTGCCATACAACTTACATTTCAGGATTTTGAACAGTACCCTCTAAGGATCTTGAATTCAATCTAGGATATGTACATCTTTCCATCTCTCCTATCAATTCAAATATTTATCTGTATTTTCAACAACTCCTCTTATCTATTCTACCTTTCTCTATGAAGGAAATGATCTTTCCTGGTTACTAAGGCTAACCATATATTCTACCTACTCTTGGCTCCTATAGCTCATTTTACTTGGGTTTTCGTTTTGCTTTCTCCACATACTCTTTATTCTATACCTAACATCATGCTAATAATTTAGTCCTCCCCACCAAAAAAAGACCTAATGACTTTAATAATTTCATATAATTTTGTCATATGAAAATGATACACATCATTAGTTATAAACTTTTTAATTCCTAGATTTAACATCTACCTCCTTTAGAGTCTATGAACTCCCTAGGATCATAGACACAATGTTTATTCATTCTTAAAATGCAATGCCCAGCACAAGACAAAGTAAGAAATTAATAAAAACTTATTAAACTGATGTCATTTGCTTTGTATCTTCAAATGTTTCTTTAACACAGTACTTGGTGCAGTGCTTGATTTCTAGTAGAAATTAATATTAATATGGCACTATATCCTCAATAAACATTCTATAAATGTCTCACTATTTCCATTCATTTGTTTCAGGGCAGAGTTCATTTTTATCCTTGATACTACTGCTGCCATCACCTTCTCAAGTACAGACAGACAGCATCAATAAAATCTATACAGCAGCATCCCCAAAGGAATAGCTGGGGACCCTCTGAAAACTTGTTAGGAGGACTTTATGAGCTGTGAACAGGAACTAGATATTAATCCTTTCATATTCATCAAATCCAATAGCCCTCATCATTCTTTCAAATACCAGAACAATTACTACAACAACTCCTGCCTGTTAAAAGGGCAAGTACAGATAAACTACATATATAGAGAGATGTGTATGTCTGTGCTTGTGTAGGTATGTATGTCCGTGTGTGTTCAAGAGTAGAGCTAAGAGGAATAAGGAATACATGAGTAAACATGATACATTTATTTAATACTCAGATGCGCCAACCTGTAACTCGGAGCCATCACAGCCAACATTTGCTTAGATGGACACAAAACCAATCACATCTGTCCTTTGTTTTGCCAGCATAATTTTGTCCCAAATCTGTTTTCTGAAGAACCATTTTAGTTGAGTTGGTTAATGATCTAAACAACTGGCTTGGTTATTCTGCCATGTTTTTAAGCCAGAAACCCAGAAGCCATCCTTGACATCTTCCTGTTCTAGTCTCCATGGCTGATCCATCAATGAATCCTGTTGATCTTTACTCTAAAAAAAACTCTCAAATCCACCCCTTGGCTGCATTGCTACCACCACCTTGACCAAGCCACCTCCTCTCCAGCATAGACTATTGCAGTGACCTCCTGTCTGTCCTGCCCCCTCAATCTATTCTCCACCTCCCAGCAAGAGTAATCTCTTTGAAATTCACTTCGATTCTCCCCTCCCCTACTCTTTCAAGCTCCTGCACAGTTCAGTCTTGCCTTCTGCAGTCTCATCCTATACCAAGATCTCTCCCTGCCCAATCCCACTCTGGTCTTCTGTTCTTTTAATGCTTCCTGCTCCCTCCTGCAATGGCCCATCTTGCCTGGAAACCCTTTCCTCTACCTTTGCTTTAACATCCTTGAGCTATCAGCTCAGATAAGATTTCCTTAAGACGACTTTTTTGGCCATTAGGTAAAAAAATCTCTAAACCAACATGAAGAGTTAGGAATTACAATAATAGTTTACCCTTTGATAGAGTGTAGGAACTGGAAGTGGACACAGCGAGGTCCTGGGTGCTGGTAAAGTTCTGTCGCTTGATCTGGTGCTAACTACACAGGAGTTCTGTGTACAAACTCATTGAGCTATGCATCTGTGACATATACTCATCCTCTTATATGTACAATTTACTTTAATAAAAGCTTTTTAAATTCTCAGTGCATGACAAACATGGTATATTTCTCCTTTTACATATAACACATTTTCATAGCTACAGTTTGATGTTATTTGATTCATGTGTAACAGTCCCTCCATTCAACAGTAAGCTCCATGGACCCAGACAGAATTTGCTCACCATTGACCCTACGATGCCTAGCACAGGTAAGTACTTAGAGAATATTTGATGACTGAGCAGAGAGTCTATGATGGGATGTACCCCACAGAGAAGTAGAATACTAGTCAAAGTGAATGGCACAGAATATTTGACAGCAGAAACAACAGCCGCTTCCTGCCCGCTGTGGGCATTCCACTTGTTCAGGGTCCCCTCTGCTTTCCAGCGTTTATCCTGGTGTAATGAAGCAGAAGGACCTCATGATAGAGAGAGCAAACCAGGGTGGCTCAGAAAGGCAGAAGGAAAGTATTAAATGACCAGAGAAGGGAAGGAAAGCAAAAAGTCACAACAATAGGAGAGACAGCAAAAGGGACTAGGGCATAAAGAAGAAGAAAGGAGCCGGCCCTGCGACGGCCATGAGGAAGAGGAGAAAAGAACTGGGCCTGTAGCAACAGACAGAGGGAGGTTAAGACAAAGAAGGTACACCATGATTAAATGACATTAATAGAGAAGGAAAAAAAAACAGAACATATAGAAAATAAGCAATTGGGAAAGAACCAATGTCAAGACTAAACAGCAATGAAAATGACAAAGCCACCACACCCCAGGGCAAACCCGAAGGAAACCTACAAACATGTTCCCAAGAGTAACCCTTGTTTTCTACGCCTATGGGCCCAACTTTTTCAGAGAATAACACTATCTGTTCAACAAGTATTCACTCAGCACCTAACATATTTCAGACACTGGGAAGACATGGGCTCTCTAAGCCTACTACCACCAGAAGGAAGCAGAGCCCTCTCCAGACAGATGTTAGGGAAGGTCTTTTGCACACCCCTTTAAGTCCCCAAAGTTCACCAACATATTGCAGCCTTCACCACAGGTCCCACAGGATCCCTGCAAGCAGAGAAGGCAAGGAGACAGACCACACAGACATCATCTGATGAAGAGTGTCAGACCAGAATGTCCAGAAAGAAACACATAAAAGTAAGAGTTAAACTAAAATGGGAGGAGACGGTGCAAATGAGGTATTAGAGTAAATCAAATTAGAGCAAATAGAAACAGCAGAGAGATCAGATAGGAATACTGAGACTCTGACAACCTTTTTCAGCAAGAAACCACAACCTCTAAAATCTTTTGTATGCACTTCTAATATTTCTTTCTGCTCCGATTTAACAGATCATCTCTGGCAATGGCAAATGGTAGAGGCAGTGTATATTAACCAAATGCCTCAATTTGGTGGAGAAGGAATTTGTTTTCTTTTCAAGAAGATTACATTAGCAGCTCACATGCATTATAAACCTTCCTTTAAAATACCCACTTCTTGAAACCCAGGAAAGAAATTGTTACCTGCTGCTTCTCAGGAGGCTGGACTCTTGTCCTCAGCCCGCATGTCCTGGCTCACACCTTCCTTTACTTCCCCCCGCCCCCATTCTCCCTCCCACCTGGTTTCTTCCCCCGGTGCAGGGTACAGGCTGCCATATTGAAGTCTCCAAGGAGGGATTTTCCTTACATCTCTTTCTTGGCCGGGCCTATATCAGTTATACTTCTCAACAATGTTCAAACAGAAAGTTCACTTTGTTTTCTAATATCAAAGAAAGAATATTTTCACTGGTTGTATTCAGGTTAATGTACATGGAAATAATCATAGAATGCTACTGTAGTTCTGTGCCAATTGCAGAATGGGGTTCAGAGAGATTTCTCAATCTCATATTTAAACATGGCGAGATTTTAAGCTAAAATGTTCTAAGTGAACTTTACAAAAACCAAATAAGCACCAAACTCTTACATAAATTGACGTGTGTTAACAAATGTTTCCTCGGTTCAACTAGGCCCTTTCCCTTACCTTCACTCTACAATAACCCCTCAGTATTGAACTACCCTTAAAAAAAAAAAAAAAAAAAAAAAAGAGATGCAAAACCTATAAATATACAGATCTCATCTGCAAAATCCCACCTGCCCTTCATGGCTGCTGGCACAACTGAAGGCATTACTGCTGCAAGATACTCAAAAGCAGAAGCAATACAAAAAAAAAAAAATATGAGGCAATGAAGTCATTTAAATATAGCTATAGCAGGGCCTGGCAATGTTACAGCAAATTAAATTTTAATGAGACACAGAAAATGCTGAACCTTCACAAAGTTTATCAGAGGAAGGGGCATCCAAAGGACATAAATGCCCCAGGGCCCAGGTGCAGACACAGAGGAGTAAGTACATGCCAGGACCACTCAAGGTCAAAAGTTTGCCACCGACACAGGTATCCAAATGGGAGGATGCCAGCACTCTGAAAATATGCTAGCTTTTACTTAGAAGGCAAAGCAAATTGATGCAAGCTTCTTTTTGAAGGCTCAGATAAAACTAGTATGTAACAAGGTCATGTTTCTATATCAAAGAAGTGTGTATGCAACTAACCTAAAGAAAGCTGATGGCCAAAGACCTCAGAGATGCCACCATGCATCTTTTGATGTTGTTTCTTCAGGGACAGATTGGTATGCGGGCCCTGTATGAGATTTCCCTGTGTCTTTCCAGCGTCACTCTAGTCTCCTGCTCTGTGCCCCACAAGGCTGTATCAGCCTGGCTCCCCTGACTTCCAGCTTCTCATTGGGCAGAGCCAATAAAAGTCCCTGAAAAGAGACAGGAAGAAAAAAAAACAAGTTCACTAGCCAAGAGGCTGTGGTCTGGCAGTGGATGCATCCTTCTGCTTAAGGAAAAGGTACGTTTGGTGACCTTGTGGGAGAGCCACCATCTCCCCTTGTCCTGGTAGCTCTGATCTATATGGATTGCAGTCCTGGGCTCTCCCTGCCACTGACCTCCCACTGGTAAGCAACTGCAGGATACTGGGCAAAACGAAGAGAGCAAGGTCCCTAGAATTTATTCCCATTCAACCCCTAGCAGTGTCAACTAGGGCTGGCCATATACATACTGAAGGTTATAGACCTTGCCCTTACCTTTGCTAAGGGTCCCCATCTAGTCTTGGCAGAGTCCTGATCCACAGAGGCACACCTCCATATGACATTCACAACAATCACAATAGCTAACAGGATGGGTTATGGCAGACTGACTGACTCTGGCAGTAAATAGCCATTTGACCTTGGGCCAGTGACCTATCCTCTTCCAGCTTTCTCAACCTGAGGATCCTCAGGGAACCCCATTGAGAGTATTTTCTTGGCAATTAAATCATGTATGTGGCCCTTGGCTCAGCCCCTGCCACATAAAAGTGACTGATGAAAGTTACCTAAACACTATCATTGTAATTTATAATTACCACATTCTGGTTGTTTATTCATAGATTCCCACTATTGTCTGAAATTTCCATATCTGTGTTGAGCCTCTGCAGAAGCCACTTGTGAAAATAGAACACTTAAGATACCACCGAGATGTGTGCCACAGTGGGAGAACTGGGACACCAAGAACTCTGAATGGAAAACAAGACCTCAGGAGACAGGCTGGCCTCAAGGCAGAGGCCAGCA
The DNA here is from genome assembly GCF_048772815.1 of Callospermophilus lateralis. NCBI lineage: Eukaryota > Metazoa > Chordata > Mammalia > Rodentia > Sciuridae > Callospermophilus > Callospermophilus lateralis. The sequence continues at coordinate 45,050,687 of NC_135318.1, read as the reverse complement.
CAAGAGGACAGAGGGCCAGACACTAAAGACTTGCTTCCCCTTTCCCTGAGGGCAAGGCATACTGGTCCAATAAACATGAGTCTTCCGAGTTCACTGCTCTATCCTAGCACCTAAACAAGATGTCATGATTGTCCCCCCCAAAAAAAAATCATCAAGGCCACCCACTCAGGCAAGGGAGCCCCTTTCAGGGTCAGCCAAGTTCAGAATGCCTCTTTTACCCTAAATCCATCATCCTTCTTGCCACTAGCAGGACATTTTCCCCTCCAGAGCCAATGTTGCTGTGGAATATTCAGAAGCAGGAACATTTATCACAATGACATATCCTGACTTCCAAAAATTGAGACATCTAGAAACAGCCATCTGAGTAATGTCACTTATATCCCCTGTCACTTTCCGAAATGATCCAGCGCGAGAAAAAGATAAAGTTGCTGTGACTTTCTGTACAGCAGGTAAAGCATGAGTCTCCTGCTGCCAGAGAAGCCAGGACTATTTCTATAGCACTCTTTCCTCTCTGAATGGCTTGGAGCTCTGTAACTTCTAGAGTCAGCAAAAGATTGGGACCCGAGTTTCTGCTTGCTTATTTGAATTAATGCATCCCTTTCTCTCCTGTGATATAGAATTAAAGAGTCATATTTTATAAATATACATTAGAAGGTCAAATACATCTATCTTCTATGTCCCTCACATCCTCTATGATGTCATTTTATGTTTATGTTTTTTAATTGCCTAAGCTTTTCCATTTCACACTTATATCAAAGCACAGAGAAGACACTTTCATCAGCTGCCATCAAAACAAGAAGCAATTTGAAAATACTCCAACACTTCAACTTTAACGAGGTGACTTCAGGACCCATTTCTCTCTGTGGCCTACTATTGTATTAAAGGCCTAATCAGTCTCCATGACCAAAAGCAGGCAAAAGCAGGACAACACTCCTACTACTTCAAGATTGCAAAGGAATCACCTCTTAATAGTTCAAGTTGTGGGATCTCTCCAGGAAAAACTGAAAAGGAAAAAAACATCTTCCGAGTTTCTCTAATCCCCAAGAACAGAATAATGACCTGGTCCTATTCCACTGTTGAACTCACAGATGAGTATTACAATGAATTCTAAATTTCTAATTATTCACTGCTATGGTTTGGATAACAGTCCTCCAAAAGGTCCACGTGTTAAAGGTGGGTCCCAGCCCATGGTACCAAGTGGTAGGATCTTTTAAGAGGAAGAGCCTAGTGAGAGGTGTTTAGGTCACTGACTCTATACTGAATGGGATTATGGGACCCAAGCCTCTTTCATTCTCCCCTTACTCCCTACATCACCATAAGGCAAGGGCTTTGCTCTGCCCCACACTGTTTCAGTGATCACATGTTCACTGCCTGACCACAAGGCTCCAAGCATTGGGGCCAATTGATCATGGACTGAAACCTCCAAAACTGATCCAAAATAAACCTCCTCATTATAAATTGATCATCTCAGGTGATAGAGAGCTGACTAACACTGTCACTAGCTACGAGAAGGTTTTTGTTATTCCTCCCAAGCAACATATTTTGACTACAACCCAATATCAAAGAGCCCCACTGCAAATTCAACTAAGCTACCATGACACAGGGAAAAGTACTGTGAAATCCCTTTAAATTACCCTATTAACATGGAGCAACTGCCCTCTTCACTCATGCCCAGGCCAAACTTGGTTCCTTAGGCAGGACCTGTAGTATGGTGTAACCATGTTTGAGGATGTGATTTAGAGTACAATATATCTCTTCATACTAACCCTATCGTAGGAGTCAAAAAAAATGGCATCAATTGGTGAATAAATATCAATTGATAAATGGATGTGAGATTAGAGATGTGTGTATCTCCAAATAATGGATTATTATTCAGCCTTAAAAAAGGAATAAGGTACTGATATGTGATATAACATGAATGAGCTTTAAAAACATTATGCTGGGGCTGGGGTTGTGGCTCAGTGGTAGAGTGCTTGCCTAGCATGTGAGGCACTGGATTTGATCCTCAGCATCACATAAAAGATAAAGTTATTATGTCACCTACAACTAAAACATTTTTTTAAAAAATTATGCTAAATTAAAAATGCAGACACAAATACCACATAATATTGCATGAATCTGTTTATATGAAATGTCCAGAATAGGCAAATTCATAGATAGAAACTAGATTAGTGGTTGTGGGGACTAAAAGGGGAAAATAGGGAGCAACTGTTAATGAGTATATTATTTCTTTCTAAAGTGATAAATATGTACTAAAATTAGGTAATATTGATTGTTGGACTATACTTAAGATCTCTGAAATATATAAACAGGGGAATTTAAGACACATGAATTACATCCCAATATTTTAGAAAAGTTTTCAAATATGAGTGATGGAGATTTTAACAGTATGCAAATTTTGGTAAAAATTAAGCAACTTCATGAAAATCTTACCACAAGACAAACATATATATAATATGTTAAAATAAAGATTAGAAGTTCTGAAATTCCTTAAAAGTGAGATTCTAAAAGCTGCCCAAGAGAATCCTCTAACAAATGATCACATCTTATTTCCAGTAACTGCCACTTTGAAGGATAAAGACCACATGCCCAACAAATGGGGCCAGACCATGTGCTTTCCAAATCCAAACCCAGGAATAAGCTTTAACTGGGTCTGAAGAATCAAGCTCAGTGACTTCTGATGAATGCCCTTAGCAAAGCAAAACTCACTCCGGAAACGTTGGTTAATGAAATCTTTACCCTGGAAACAAATAGTGCTAATTTATTTCCCAAGTAACTTGTACTGTGCCTCAGTATATGTGTATTAGAGATGTTTTACAAGGCTCTAGACCCTAACCTAAGTGATTCAAACTGAAATGCACTTGGCTATCTCCCAGCAATGTGCAGTTTCCTGCAAAGTTATTTTGAAGAGGAAATAAGAACTTGCCAGATAAAACCTACAGAGAGTAATCTGTCAGCAAATACAAGGCATTAGTCAGGCTGGCTTCATAAGCATATCATTTGATGCCATTTCTCTCTGGAGCTTCATCATCCAGGGGTTTTTCTCTCCTGCCCTCCACTTTTAAACAAACAGAATAGTATGGCATGCACATCAAGTATGAGGGCACTTAATTATCTACTCATCAGAACAGGCTGACTCAACAAAATCTATAGTCATAAAGTGACCTTGACATCTGGCTGAATAAAATTGACAATAAACTCAAAAAGTAAACTCCTCTTCAACACTTTAAATTTCAGTGCACTTTGCAGAGGAAACCCGTCTTCTCTTTTCAAGCTTCTTTGCATTTATTTTCAGCTATGAAGGAAATTCTTAATTATAAGAATCTATTACACTCTGGGGTAGCAGCAAGCATATCAGCATAATGCTCCATTTCACAGAGAAAACAATTTAAAAAAAAAAAAGTAGTCTATAGCAAACCCATCGAAGAGTCAAGATTTTACCCAACACTTAGCAAATGGGCCAATTGCAAAAAGAAGTGTTTTGTATAGACTGAGCCCATGTTTTAAAAATAGTGAAACTCTTCTATAGTGTTCCTATATTAAGAAAGTGGTCAATTCTTACATGAGAAAAAATTTCAATGATGATGTGAACAAATTATACAATTTACTTGCTTCAATCTAAGAACTTAGCATCCCTATGTAAAGACAAACCTTCCAAATAATTTTTTTTTCATATTCTAAATGTTTGATTTTAATGATGTTTAACAAATGAAAACATAGGCTATATAGACCGTCAGGATTGAGTCACAAATAATTATCTTTATTTTTAACACAAGGATATCCTATATATTACGTTTGCTTACTTTTTAATGAAAAAAAAGTGAAGGCCAAGTGCCACTTTTACACAAATCTGCTCCCTCGAGGTAGCATGGCACTGTGGGCAGAGCCAGGCTGGACAGCACACTTCTGCAGACCTGGATTCAAAACCCCAAACTGGTAGAGTGTGTACCTGGGAAAGTCAGAGTTACCCTTTTAAGCCTCACCTTTCATTTCTGTAATAAAAAGAGATAGTATCTACCTTTCAAAGTTGCCTAGACAATGCAACAAGAAAATAAATAGTTCATGCATATCATAGCACGTGACACTAGAGCAAGCCAGCATTTCCTACCAGGCCACCCATAAAGACAAACACACACACACACACACACACACACACACACACACAAAATATTCTCCATTGACAAAAATTGCATTTTACTCAACATTCTATTATAACAAGTTTCATGGTTTTGTTTTTATTTTTAATGGTTAGAGGTAGTATATCATCATCAAAAAGATGAGGAAACCGAGTTTAAATCCCACCTTTCTTGTGTACTGATTAGTGGATCTGGACCAAATTTTGTAACCTCCCAAACTTAGTTCTCTTCATCTTTAAAATAGGAATGACAAAGTAACTCCTTCAATCGGTTATTGTGGGGTTTAAGAGAGACACTCATGTAAACTGCTTAACAAAATGCTTCCCACATTAGCAAGTAGTTATTACTTAATAAGAGCCTCATGAACTTTTCTACTCAATTCCTTTATATATAAATCTGCTGAATCTCCACAATGTTACATGAAAGCAACATCCAGAGAGAAACACCTGCAGATATCCGCTTTCTGGCTCTTGAACCCAACCCTCCCAGGCAAAGAAACTGGGCCTGCCTGTTATTTCAATTATAACTGCAACGAGATAACTAATTTTGTATTACCCGTGCTCTCTAAAGAGGATGTCTGGCTTCAGAGAAGGTGCACAAGCCACACCTGAGCAACTGATGCCCCACAGTGGGCAAGCTCTGCAGCTAGACATCTCAGTGATGCCATCAGACTCCAAGGTCCTTCCCCACTGAGAATCTAAATGCAACAGAAATGCTGCAATAAGCACCATTAAGAAATGCCCCCTTGGCATCAAATCAGCATTTTGTGCGGAACCAACTGAAATACATTTTGATGAGCCATGTAAATAAAGAGTTCATGGGAAAGCTGGAAAACACAGAAAAATCAACAAACTCATCATTATTACAGAGGAGGGACCCTACCTGTTACTTCCCTGAAGGACAGTGAGTATTTTTTTGGTGGCTCAGCATCATTCAGGCTTTCCAAGATTGAGAACAGAAAACAGAATGAAGACAGAAAGAGACATCGTGAATTTGTACAAATGTGATGAATCTGCAATTTTCAGAGAGAAAAGGACCCATTCAGGAGATTTAGGTTCTCCTCATTCCTCCACTAAGGAAAGTCTGACCCTTATTTTATCCCATCTGCCTGAGTTATCACTCCTTGTCCTGACACTCTGCATTTTAGAATCTAAAAATGTCCCGCAATGTGTAAAATGTGGGTGGAGAATTAACAGAAAATAAAAATGAATGCTGATGCTTCATTAGTTGCTCTTCTGTCCTTTCCAGTGATCTTCCTCTCTGAGGCATAGATTGCCCCGTGTCATCTTTCCTGGCCTCTCAGTTGTCCCAAGTCTCTCCCCACTCCAAATGGTTATGCACATGTTCTTACTTTCTGATACCCACGATTGTGTCATTTCTCTGCTCAAATGGAGAACAGCTCTCTACTGCCCTCCAATACCAGGTCAAACAGCTAAAATAAAGTGTATACTAAGTATCAGATATTGCATAAGGACCTTCCTTTCGTGATTCTCAATGCTTACAATGACCCTGGAAAGCAGCTATTAGGATTCTATTATTATTACTATCCCCAGGACTAAACCCTAGATTTGGTCTCATCTGTGTTTTCAGCCTTTCTCCAAAATCCTTCTGGAACCACTACCAAAATGAATTACTATTTAAGCTATTCCATTCTTGCCCTTTGATATTTGGTTTGTTAGCTACTTTCCCTCCATCAGATATGCTCCTTCTATATACATTGTATTCTCTTTTAAAAACTGGTCTCAAACATAACTCCTAGGAAGAATTCTTAAACTTAGTTAAAAGCAAATCTTATTTTCCATCTTTTTCATACCACCATTAAGAGACATTTAATTTTGTGCATCTCTCTCTGCTAGACCACCAACTGTGCAAGAGATCAAGTATTATGACATCCATGTCTGTGCTTAAAAGTAGGTGCCCAATACAGTTGTTCCAGGAACAACTAATACATGAACATCAACCTTGAGAATAGAACCTAATCTCTTTTCAGTTTTATATATTCTGCTTCTCTAGCAGATTCATTTTCTTAGTCTCTTTCCCTGGATTTACCTTTTGTATGCACATGTGTTTAAAAAAAAAAAAAATCAATATCGAAGTAAGCCTTCTACAGTATTATATTAGTATTCAAACCATATCTAATGATGACTATCTAATCAAGACCCTGGTTGGTTCTACAGTAAGTGGATCTTAACAAATCAGGGGAGAAATATATATAGAAAAATTTCCTATGCCTATTCTATTAACTATTCCACATAATGTTATTATCCACATTTTCATTTAGGCAAGTTTGCAGATTAGGAATAAGTTAGTATTTAGCTTTGTTTTCTTCCCTATCACACTGCATGCCATTAAAGAAGCCATTTCATACAATTTGCTGAAGGTATTTTTAGCTGTTCATAGGTCTCCATGGGAATTTAATGGAAATTAATGACCCCAAACCTTACATCTGTTTTGATTTGTTTCTGATTTTAGTAAATTCTTTTTCACAACCCGAGATGAACTCATTTATGCTCAGCCTGATGGGTATATGTGAACATCTACTAAGCTGTTTCTATCATCAGAAATGATAAAAGCAGTTCAACCTTTCATAACGTGATAATTATTATTCAACGAGTAATTAAAACATAGTATCTTCCCTAAAGTCAGCAAATACATAGGACAAGCAAAGAATGTGTAAACACTCAGGTGAAGGAGGATGAATGCATAATCAAGGGGTTAGAAAGATTAGATCAGGTCTCAGCATCTTAAGGAAAGTTTAAGCAGGCTCTGGAGATCATGCACATCTGCAAGGGAAATGAAACCCAAAGAGGAAAGAAGGCAAATGATCAATAATGAGCAACTCGAACAGCAGCAAGTCTGAGAAAAAAGACTGACAAGATGAACCTAGATAGGAATGAGCATTAAATAGGAGACAATGAAATCCAGGCTGATGTATGTTTTAATCACAAACATAATTGTAGGCAAGACATTATGAAGCGATCGGAGCAGTTTCTAGGAATGAAGAACTGAACAAGCTCAGAGGGGAGCTAAGCAATGCAACAGCCATTTACAGAGGTCCTACCAGGTACATGGCACCATGCTAAGAACTACTGAGCTGACCTGGCCCTCTGGGAATGCAGGGATCATGGAGTCTAGTGAAATAGCAAAAACAATGTTAATACTGCACCCCAAAAATGCGAGAGAATGACAGACTGAGATCACTGTCCCAAGAGAAGCACCCACAGATTATGAGAAGAACTGTCTAGGGGAAGCAGTGACTGGCTTGTGGAAGGCATGCTTTAGTATACATATTATTCTCAATCACAGAGAGCGTTAAACATACAAAGACTTGTCTACTTTGTCTTGTCCACTTGTCTACATGTCTGTGAAACAAACATGCTCATTTTCATGGACTTAGGCTGGCACAAAAATACAAAATTTTTTAAAAGACCAGAACACCACCACATTACAGATAAACTGATTCTTGAAAAGTAAAAAATGTCACATGAATGCAAGCTAACAGTAATGAAATGCACAAATTAAAAAAAGAAAAGAAAAACAAGCTCTAGTAACATCCTGTGTTAACCAAATAGACAGATATCCTATTTCAAATACTGATGACTAGCTTAGGACAGAGGGATTTTTTTGTTTGTTTTATTTCCCCAAATGTCCACATCACTAAGCTTTTAGAGTTAAGTTTTATCCCTAAAGAAGCTTGAAAATAATGTTAGAAAAATAATTTAGCCCTTGGTGCATTTCTAATTTGATTATGTATTAGTCAACTGTTCTCCCTTTTTTGACCATTAAGTGGAAAGTGTACCATTTAGCCACACAGATGGCAAAACAGGGCATAACAAAATGGGGTCATCTCAAGTAAGCAACAGGAAAAGAACATGGTGAGAAATGTATTACAAGGTCCTTCCCTCAAGGGATTTACAGATGCTGCAATTAGCTGTTAGTTATGAAGGTCATTCCCAAAGTTACTACGATAGCTGATGAGTATTACTATAACATCTCAGAGTAAGAGTCAGCAAATGACAGTCTACTGCCTGTTTTTATACTGCCCATAAGAATAAGGATGATTTTTTACATTCTTCAATGGTTGAAAACTATTTTAAATACCATTTTGTGATAATATTTAATTACCATAAATGAATGACTGGAACATGGCCACACCCATTCATTTATATATCATCTATGGTTTCTTGGGCACTGCAATAACAGTGTAGTAGTTATAACAGACCTTGGCCAAAAAAAAAAAAAAAAAAAAGCTTAAATATTTACTATCCCAACCTGAGCAAAACAGGATTCCACAATATGAATGCTTACGATGAATCCACTCTGTTATTTTTCAAAGGATAAACCAAGGAAGGTAAATAGTCTCATTATGGAACAGGCTCCAGAGCTACAAAGATGGGGTTCCAGTCTTGGCTCCTGAGCCACCAGCTCTATAATCTGCCAAGTGACTTAGATTAGCCTTCATTTCCTCACCCACCCAAGAGGGGACTCCCAGTCCAACTTAGTCTCTCCCCCCAGGGCTCGATAGGCTGACATGTACTTGGCATTATGTTCTTAGCTCACATACAACCCTTCCTTTCACATACACACTTCTGAGATGCTTGTATTTTCCCAAAAGACAATGGTCACATAATGACACGAAAGACAACTAAATCCTGAAGCACAAACCAAACATTTTTGCCAATGTCAGTCCTTCTTAATGCCTTTTAAAAATCACAAGTCCTTTTGAGTATGATCATTCGTCTATTTGTTCATTCAACCAATATTAATAGAGCTCTCACAATGTGCCAGGCAAATCCCAGAAAATGGGAATAGAGTACTGAACCTCTGACATTCTGCAGAAGAGACAACATGCACAGTGCACTATCCCTATGTGCACTCATGAATGCAAAAATTGCTAATAAACAATTAGCAAAAACAAGAGTGACATTAATAAGTGCTTACTGAAGAAGTGAGGTTAAACTGAGATCTGAATGACATGAGACAGCCATAAAATGGAAAAAAAGCACTCCAGGCTAGGCAATACCCAACGCACAGGTCTTACGGGGAGAAGGTTCAGGGAATTTAGGAGGAAGAAATAAGGACCATGTGGAGTACAGAACTGCAGGCAGGGCAGAACTCTCTAGGGAAAATGAGGAAAGTGATACTGCTCTAAGTCACCACTAAGACTTAATCAATGGAATAAGCCAATGTAATTTGCATTACAGTGTGGGGGAAAGTGGCAGTTGGAAGACTAGGAAAAAAAATTAAATGGTTCAGTCAAGAAACATGATGAGGCCTTGGACTGGGGTAGTTAACCATCCAAAAGTATGAAAATATTTGGAGATGGAGTTCTGAAAATGGGATCGCCAATGGGCTGGGTGTTGAGGGCAAGGGAATGCAAGGAATCAAATGCAAACTGCTCAGTTTGGGGCATGGATTATTAGGTGGTGCCATTTTTTAAGATCAGCAATTCCAGGGGGAAAGGAGCTATGAGGAAGAAATCCAAAGTCAGATGCTAATTGTACACATTACTGATAATGCTGAATAGATACTGAGATGAGCACCTGAGGTCTTATGAGAAGTCATGGCTATAGGTAGAGATTTGGAAATCATCTGTATTAGCTTAGCATTTATAGCTATGGGAACAGATGCATTTACCTAAATATACAGTAAGAAAAGAGATACCAGGGGGAGTCCTGGGGCCTTCCAATGAGAGGTCAAGCAGAAAAAAGACCAGGCCCAAGAGATAAAATAGTCATAAAAGGAGACAAAGAACGTGACATCATGAATGCCAAGAAATAGAGTATTCTGAGAATGGCTGTGATTATCTAATGCTGCGAGTGGTCAAGTAGCAGAATAGTGACCTGTCACCACAGAGTTGTTTCAGTGAATTGTGAGAACTGAAGACTGCAGGGAATGAAACAAGAAAATAATGTGAAGTGAGTTAACCAACATCTCTGGTAAAACAAATTTTTCCCAGGTTGTGGGGAGGGGCATGCATAGGCATGTAGCAACAAATATGGGAGGAGCGGGTTACATAACAAGTCCTAAAACTAAACTGCCTAAGGTTTTAGGCACCCCATTATAAAGCCTTGGTCCACAGTGAAAACAGACTGCCGAGGTTAACTTTCTCACTCAATTGACTGGTTCTTAGATTGAATCCTAGAATCATGAGTCCACAGGCCATTCTAGTTTTTTATTGTCTCTTATCTTACCCATGAAGATTTTTTCCCATTAGAAAATCTTTTTTTTCCATACAGTAAAATCACTTAGATTCAGAACCCTGGGGCTTCATTATGGTGAGTGGAGTTAGAATGACTCTAGCCATTTCAGTGATTTCAAGGGATACTTTTAGGCAAGAGGAAGCCGTGCACGGGCCAAGGCTCCCGAGACTGCACATTCACAGGCTCAAGTAAATACCTTATCTTACTACCTAACTTACTTTTCTTTCCATCCCAGGCTGGGGAGAATATAAGCAGTTTTATCAAGAAGCCAGTAAAGATATTTTCATTCTTCTAAATTCTTCCAGGAGAAACACTGATGTCATGCTAACTGAATGAGCAGCTAGGATATCAAACCACCAGACCCTATCAGAGTCAAAATTTCATATAGTAGTATTGAAGAAAAAAAATTTTTTTGGAACATCTCTGGTTTGCTCCTATATCTCAACTTTAGTTGGCATGTTGCCCTTTAGTAAGAGAAAGGGACTGAACCGTGTAGAGTAAGTTTACCAATTTTTTTTTTTAAGTAATAGTAAAATATCAAAACTGGATAAGCAAAGCTGACTTGGATCATGCTTCATAGCTCATTTAAGCACCTAAGCAGACCCTTGATAGGAAAAAAAATAAGGCAAAAGCAGAGTTTGAAACTGCAACAGTGAATTCTTGTTATTTCCTCCAGTGTTCATCTACAAGGTCCTTTCAGTGGTTCAACACCAATGCCAGAGCCAAGGGCTTGATGATAGACAAGGTCACTACATTCATATTCTAAGCAGATGGGAGAAGACAGTGAGCAAGTAAAAACAAAGAAATAAGCAAAATTTTCAATGAGGATTGCTGCTTTAAAATGGGTTAAATTAAAATTAAAGATGTGTCATAATGAGACAGCCTTTTTTTTTTTAATTGGGGAGTTGGGGAAAAACTCTCAGAAATAGAATGTATAAATTGAGAATGACAAGGAGGATCAGCCATGGAACGAGCCAAAAAGGAAAAAGGCTGTTGAATTTCCATTTTTAAAAAAATCACAATATTAGAAAATATTGAGATTAAAACTATTGGCAAATAACCTAGGCTCTGCAGTTTAGCAGCAGTATTTCTAATAGCAGAAAAAGAAATATGAACTACAAGGATTGCCTATAAAAAAAGAAATGAGTCATTACTTCTATTATGTTTTCAATGACTAATGAGAGTAGGGAACACAGAAAAACAACAACTGCTTGTACTTTTACTGCCTTGTCCAGGAATTACATCATCTGCCCAAAGTATCTGATTCTAGAGTAAGTCTATGTTCCTAAATTATCACCCACGAGTTACTAATATCATAAGCAGAGAAGGATTCAGTTCAATTAGTCTAAGTAATTGTGCAAATTTCATATAGCCTCAATAAAATGTTCAAAATACAGCAATGAAACTAAACATCAAGTACAAAAAGTCAAATATTGTACATGCTGGGCTTGGTAGCAAGGGCCAAATACCTTGCTATTTCACAGGCTGATTCTGACAATAAGCCCGTCTAGATTCTTTATAAACAATTGACCCTTCAATACTTGCTCAAGCAAAATTTCACTGACCTCATTAATATCTTTATCAACCTTACCATCTTATCTGACAACTATATAAAGAAATATATTTTCACAACGAAATATCAGAGGTGAAATTCAGATACATCTTGCTTATGTTATCACAAAGTTAACTCAAGGTGAAAGTTGTATTGACTCCCTAGTGAAAACCCATTTGTTGAGACTGATTCATCTTTGCCTCAGATAACAAAGATGATGTAGGCTCTTTAATTCTAATTTGTACCATATATAGTTTGGAAAAACTCAACACATTTCGTATTTCATTTTTTTTAAACAATCTAGACTTAAAAGACTTAGCTATCTGTGACTGTGCTTCAACATAGCTCTTCCATCTTTAAAGATCGAACAACAGCAAAAATTTATGGTCACCTATAGCAGAGATCAGAGATACATTGTAGCTTTTTTTTGGCCTTTTCCTTCTTTTTCTTTTCAACCCTTTCTCTTCTGTTTCCTAAAGCCCAGCTTACCACCAACACCCAAAACAAAATCTTGCAGAACTAATATCTGCAATTGCAGATATTAGTTTTGCAAACGGTCCATTCTAAGGGTGTCATTCACCCTTTTGCCATAATTACTAGTGATGATATTAATAACATCAAAAAATATTAGAAACATTATGCAAGTCTGTGTCTTGATCATGTATGATTAGTCTCATTACAACCTAATACTAAAAGTAAAAAATGCTGGATATGACAAATGAAGATTAGCATTAAGGCATCCAAGAAAGCCAAAATTTCCCAATAAAGACCTAAGTTCTCTGTAAAAAGTAACCAGGACAAAGCAATCATAGACTGTGGGGAAAATTCTTCTATTGATTTGGTGTCTCATAAAAAGAGACTCCTAAGCAGGAAGACGTTTATAGGATCTTTAAAAGCTTTACAATCATCATAGATACACAACAGAAATAAAGAGAACTGTATAACGGGAAGGGTTTAATGAAAAGTTTCTCATTCAAACACATCATTTTCCAAAGAATACAAAGTTTATATCATAGGTAAAAATGCATCTTGTTTTTGAAATTTAATGTCTTCAAATATACAGAATTCAATAAAGAAAGAAGGAAAAGGAGGGGAAGAGACCATATGTAGATTTAAGTTATTGCATATAAATGTCAATATCATAGCTACAGTTAAACATTTACTGTACACTATGTGCCAAGTCATGCATTATTTAATTCTGAGAAAAATCTTTTCAGTACTATTATCAGTTACAGATAAGGAATTTGAGGCACAGAGAATTAAAGAGACTTGACCATATCACAAAGCTTGTAAACACCAAAGCTGGAAAATACTGGACTAACTGTCTTCACAGAGGAAGTCCTTAGTTTTGTTTTTTTTTTTTTAAATTCTCCTTACATACATGACAATAGTGGAATGCATTAACAATCATAATTATCCAATATTACTTTTATCTAGATATTCTCTGATGTGCCATGGAGAAACTTGAGCCCTCAGCTTTGCTATGTACCATGTCCTTTAGACAAGCATCCCTTGATCTTTCAACAATTCAATCATTTCTGTGATTCTGAAATCAGACTGATCTATCCTACAAGTCACAGTGAAGGCTCATGATTGTAGTAAGTACTGTGTATGGAGCAGCAGTGTCCAAATAAAAGAACTAATAACAATTCTTGAAATATAGGTGAGCATATTTAAAAAAAAAAAAAAAGGCAGTCAGACCATCAATAACCCTCACCATAAGCCAACAAGGGGGTCTGAAATAAGATTCAAACTATAGAATTGGTCCTAATTGTCCCCCCAGAGGCCCCTGTGTCCCCAGCCCATGACACTGTTGGGAAGTCTTGGAACCTCTAAGGGGAAGGGTCCTGGTGGGACAAAGTCAAGTCACTGAAGGAATACCTTTGAAGAGGATATTTGGACTCCAGTCCCTTTCTCTTCCTCCCTTCGCACCTAGGCACAAAATGGGCTACTTCAGCCATGTATTCTGTTCTTTTTCTGTGTGATGCCCTCTGCCACGTGTGATACAGCATGAAGGCCCCTGCCAGATGCTAAGACTATGCTCTGGACTTCCCAGCCTCCAGAACTATCACTCCAGTTAGCTTCTTCCCACGGAGAGGTGACTAACATACCTTCAGAGACCTTAAACTCTTACAAGGAAGAGATGATGGACCGATATTCAATAACTATTTAAATAAACCAAGAATGTGATAGAGATTTTGGTATACCCGACAAGAAATATGGTTATAATTCCAAGATGGCCCTAGAAAAAAGACAGCCTGTGGGTTGTAATTTTTTGGAAAGGAGCAATGGGGAAAAGGTATTCCTTTGTACATAATGAGTCAGTTGGGAAAGTTTCCAGAGCCAGTCAGAATATCCATATAGTCCAAGTACACAAAACCAATTCTTGCTTAGAAGATTTCCTATAACACAAATACAAGAAAGATATTGCTGCCATGGTCCACTTTTCACTCCAAGCTATTTTCCCCCACAAATAATGAAATCATTTTAATAAAAAATGAATAATAAAACCTTGAATTATATTTAAAATCTGAAACGTTGTCTCTTTCCTCTGTTGCCAAGCAACACTCTCTTGCTATGATATGATCTGAGACCTTGATTAACATTCTCAGTTGTGTAGAAGGGATCTAGAAACAGGGTATCTTGATTACAGAATGCAGTTCTTAAAAATACATACATAAATGAAAGAAAAGAGAATGGAGAGATGCAGGACTCAAGTCACTGAATTTCTACAGTAGGAACACCAAGCCACAGGTTCTTCAATTTCAGAAACCTCATTTGTGGAGGTAACTAGCCAGGAGAATTCTATGCAGCAAATCAAAGTGCTGCAGGCCAAACAGTGCAACGTCACTCTCACCACATTAGCGATAATTATGCATTTTCAGCTACTAAATAGTTTTCATTAGCTTTTGTCCCCTTCTGGAGTAGAAGGTGCTAAAATTTACCTATTGAAATTACTCAGGATGCATCCCCCAACTTGAGTTCAGTTAGCCCTAGATATCCACCGATTCACATCCAAATTCCACCAACCATGATTGAAAATGTTCGGGGGTGGGGGGAGTGAAGTCACCCATACTGAACATGTATAGACATTTTTGGTCATTATTCCTTAAGTAATGCAACTATTTCTACAGCATTTACATTGGGCATTAGGTATTCTAAGTAATCTGGTAATGACTTACAGTCCATGGAAAGATATACGTATGTCATATGCAAATTCTGCTCTATTTTACACAGGAATCTTGAGCATTCATGTATTTTGGTAGGAGACTGGGAGTCCTGGAACCAATCTCCAGTAGATACTGAGGGATGGCTATAATCATAACTACCAAAAAAGTCAGACATTTGAGAGTTATAAGAAAAAAATTCAAGAGTTTAACAAAGTATATAAGGAAGAGATGAAATTCATTTTATCAAAGTTAGCAACACCAAATGTAATGACATGCATTTAAAATTCATGAATTGGGAAAACACAATTTTAGTTTGTTTGTGCTGGATCATGGAGCTTTCGTTGACTGGAGGTTTATTATGAGAAAGTGTGACAGTTGCTTCAAAATTTTTTTTTAAATGACTGAATGTTACTAAGTGCTGGATATTGTGCTGGGTGCTTCACTCCTAGGAACAGTTCTATAGGACTGTTATCCTTCCACTCATCTATTAGTCTGATATTTAATGAGCACCTATTATGATTCTGGCACTGTACTAAGAACTGAGCATTTGGATAATCAAAGCAAAACACATAATCTCTGGCCCTCATGAAATTTATAAACTAGAGAAGCTCTAAAATTTATGATTTTTCTTTTGCAGATGAAGGAATTAAGGCACATTCAAGTAAATCTTCCACAAAGTTAGTGGCAGGCCTGAAATTTTAACTTAGATCTATTCTATTCCAAAGCCTAGAATCTTAACCACAGTTCATCAGGTGTGCCCTGAATAGGGGAGATAATAATTGTTTTGTTTATTGCAACACAGTCATACCTGGAAAAACATTCAGTCTGGGATACATTTTAAGAGGGCTACGATTTCCAATTTGTGAAACAGGAAAAATGGAATATCTGGAAAATATAATAGAATATTCCTTATGTTATTTTTAATCATGAGAGAAGATTTAGGTGGAGCTATGGTAAGTATCTTTACATAATAAAGATTCTAAGTGAGTGTGGGCAAAGGGACAACAGTAATGGCTAGAATAATATCAAGGCATTATTTGTTTGAATCAGAGGCAAATTCTTCTATAGCTTTATGCATTAGGTACCAAGAATATCACACTGTAATTATACATTTGGCCCCCAAAATAGTTTTGATACTAGTAGCTATCCTGCAACATGGCAATTACTGTATCAAACATGGGAGCAATGATTTCAATATACATGTCAATGGATGGGATTGACACAAAACTTTTAAGGGTAATTTCTTTCTCAGTACTCCATAATGCACCATGGGTATACTATGGTCCATGGGCCAAATTTAATCTGCTGCCAATGTTTGTAAATAAAATGAGGTGCATCCATTTCTGTTTTATGTCTGTTTTTGTGTGGAGTACAACCATTGTGACAGACCTACAAAACAAAGCCTAAATGTTTATTACCTGGCCACTTACAAAAAAAAATGATACTTCTCTATAAATTATTACCGATTCAACTTTTTAAACACAATTTATACATCCAAGTGAATTCTCTTGCCTTCAAACATTCACCTCATTAGGTGGTTTATATTCATTTCAGTGATGTCACCATTGCTCAAGACTTTCCTGAAGTTTGCCTTAGGGCTGGCTTTTAGGCCTGAAATGCATGCTTTCTAATAGCCTATCCCTGGAAAACCTTGGCATTTAATGGTAAGTAGATAGCTATTTAGAAACAAAAATGGTAAATCAAGATAGGTACAACTATCATTGATTGATATCAGGCATCTCTGGAGCAATTCAGCGGGCATTCCCATGAAGCATATAAATTGTCCTTGAAAACGATTTCAAATGAGTTCCATAAATGATTTTGAGTAAAGACAGCATCTTGGAAATAACCGTCGAACCTCCTACTGTCATTATTTCGAAAAAGAAAGCTCGTTAGGATGTCTAAGTTCTGGTATATTGGTTAAATCAGCCTCTTTACTTCCCAGTCACATCTCATATTGGAGACTTAGGATACATTTGTTATCAACGGGTGGGAAAAATGTGGCCGATATGCCCCTGAATATTATGTGCCAAGAAAACAGATTCACAAAGACATTAACTCTCCCTGGTTCAATTAGCCATGATGGGTTCCCTAATAGCTGGAGGGCCAGTATAGCTCCATCCCTGGCTAGATTCAGAAATTCACTCTTCTATAAAAGTCAAGTGTTCCAGCCCAGTGCTTCTCAAAGGGAATACTGCTCTGAGTGGACATAAAAATAAGGCAACCTTATATTTGAGAGTTTCCAAGTCTTTTGCCTTAAATAGCACATGATGTGTTATTCTGTTAATTTTTAAAGTTAGGAATAATTCTTATGAATAATGTCATGATGTTTGCCTTAAAAATACATACAAGTTCAATTTAACCAAATTTAAGTTGATCATTACTATTAAATTGATGAATAAAAGCAAGAACCTCCCCTTGGAGTCTACACTGTAAAACAGAATATGAATACAAGACATAATCTCAATTTTCTAGTTTTACTATCTCACTATTCTTTAAACAAGAAAGCAAGAACATTAAAGAATTTAGAAGTAGAGTGAGAAATCCATAACTTAAATTCATTCTAGATTTTTGTGCTTCTAAATATTTGACATTTTCTTGCGTATCTCCAATTTGACAATTTTCATTAAGCAACTGATCTTTACTGAAAGTTGCAATACCACTTGATTTACTTTTCACAGAAAAAAATAGCTCTCATTTTACAATCATAACTCAATTTTGTGGTGTTTCATTAGATGAACGAGTACAAGCAACATAAACAGGTTTGGGAATTCACAAAGCTCACTCTGGTAAGTAAACCACTCAACTAGTGGGACAAGTAACAAGCAGATTAGAAAGCACACTTCTAGCAACAAGTGTACCAAGTTCTGTGAACATCAGACAGTATATTTCACAGAGAAAAAGGACAGCATGGGTTCATCTGTTAAGCAGGTTCCATGGAAGCTGGCTAAATGCATACCCACCCTAGTATATGTGTGATACACAAATTCATGATGTGACCAAAATGCCTCGTCAGTGCATCATTTAAGTTGCCAAGAGAAGGCTTACACACAAGCCAATTCTATTCTCAAGCAGCCAAGTCTAAGCCCGCCTTGGACGTCTCTGTGTAGCTCATCTCATCTCTTATTCATAAACTAGTGCTCGTTACTGGTATACCAGGAAATGAAGTCAGAAACACAAAGAACCACAGAAATCATCAGAGGATTACAAACTTAAACGTGGACGTTTCCACAAAATAGGGATTCATTTGAAAAAAGGAAGAATGTAGCCCAACTTGGTGGGCCCAATGTGGTATCACTAGGGCTGGGGGTAGAGGCAAATTTGCAGGCGTTTGGTGGCTCTTAAGTGGCTTCTCTATTGCCAAATCAAGAGACCCTGCATCCTTGACCACCTGCATCTCTCTTCCCCTCCAGAGATATGGAAGTTATTCATTATGTGCAATTTTTTTTGTAGTGAAGCAACAGATGAGGATACCAATGAAGATCCACTTTTGATTGCTATTTTGTTGTTAGGTAAGGCCAGACTTACTTAGCTTTTAGGCAATCCATTTGTGGCTTGTCCCATCATTAAGCACACTGACATTTCTGATGTGAGATCTTCCGGAAATGCCATTTAGCTACTGAGAAGAAATAATGAAGTACAAGCTGCCTTCTCAGAAATGTCTGACCTGCTAAACTGCCTGCAATGAAAGGAATATTAAGTGATAAAATTTCTGGAAAAACAAACAACTACTCCATGTAGTTTGGATTTCTGTCCTAGATATTCTCAAAAGTATATTTGTCTTCCTGCAGAATCATTATGCATTTAAAAGCAGCTCATCTTTATCATAATGACAGCTTACTGAATCGCTATAAATAATTACATTTTATTCTGATGTTAATAGTTTAGAATTTTGTCCTTATTTTATACAAGTTTGACTTGATTTTTTTTAAATTCTTATTTTCAGTACATGGAGAATACTTGAGTATAATAGTAGGGTTTAGGAATTTAAGTAGAAACAGAATCAAAAGGGACTTTAAAAGAGAATATCTGTGCCTATATTGACAAATATGCCGATATGTGAGAAAGGATCTTCCAAGAACAGTAACATCACAATTCCTTGAACAGGTCTTGATCTCTGACCACCATACTGCTCCCTCTGCCCCAATGGCCTTCCTCATCTTCTCATCTTTAGATTGGATCTTGGATACAATCTTAGCGAGGCTTTCCTGCTGCCCCATACGGCCATCATTCCTTCCTCACTCTCAGATACCACTACACTGAACTCTTACATCTATTACACTGTCTTAGGACCCCTTCTATTCTGTCCCCCCACCCTGTTATACTTCAAAGGCAAGGAGAACATCTAAATTTTATTTACTTTAAGATCTAGCAATAAGCCTGATCTACAATGATCATTGGACATTTACAAAGTAGATGAAATACAAAAACAAAAATGTTTGCAAGTGGGGGTGGGGTGGGCAAGAGTGTAGTTATTTTTTGAAGCAAATGAATATTATGAAGTTACTCTTTGGTTAATGGCGTCAAACAAGAGCTCAGTGGGTAAACAGTCAGGTGAGAGTTAAAGAGTTAACCTTGCAATTTAAGGGGGATAAAGGGGTTCCAGACAGAGTAAATAAAAGCAGAAAATATGTTGAATCACTGGAAAGGTGGATTTGTGTAAGACTACCAGCAGTTTGTTCCTGCAGCAGGATGAAGCAGAGAGTAGTTCAAAAACTGACAAGAGACTATGGTTATGTTTTGTTGTATATAAATAACTCGAGATGGCTGGTTTTAAAATGTAAGATCAAGGAGTATGTTTAATATCAGCTTCTTTATTGTTATAATGGTGTCCTAGGTTAACATTTATTACTTCATAGTTCTGACTGATCACGTGTCCATAATTACATTTCAAAGATTCCTGAGGAAAGATACTTATTATCTTATCTCCCATAACATCTGACTCAAGGCTGAGCACACCACTGGCACTCTGTACTCTTGCTTTCCAGAGTGGGACCACAAAATGTAACATGAAAGCAAGCGTGTGTGTATGTGTGTGTGTATGAGATATACATGCATTTGTGCACGTATGCACAAAAAGTCACTGTGAAGACAAAAATGTAAACGAAGTTTAACGAAAGTACTCCCATGTTAACCATCTTTTTTAGTATCCCTATACTCAAGGTCATTTTGATTATAGTCAAAAATGAAGATTACCTTGGAGAACCTAGAGATTCAGTTTAGGAAATGTCTCGGACTAAACACGTAAGTAATTATCATCATACCCTGGTAGATGAATAAAAGGATTTTCTCACTGCAATAATATATTTGTGTCTACCTTCCCTCTGCTGTTGCCTCTGGAACCCTCCAAACCTCATAAAAAGTGATTTTTTTTCATTTTAAGAAGTTCTGCCTCCAAAAAATTTAGTATTAAAAATCTGAGACCAGGACAACTTGCTCAGCCTCTTAACAAGTCAGCGTCATAGGACAAAAGGTGGGGACTGATGTAGATGAAAAAAATTCAAGGGACATGATAACTATCTGCAAAGAGTGGCCTAGGACAGAATCTTGACGGAACAAGCACTAAAGGATAACTTGAAGACAATTTAAATTTCCAGTATGGACCAGGTAAGAGGTAAGATGTTAATTTATTGACAGAGGTGAAATAATAAAGCAAATGACTGTTGGCTCAAAAATAGGCTACAAACACGTAGAATATCATCTTGATTTAAGAAAAGGTACTTAGAAAGGGATACAAAAAATGTTTTAGAGGCTGTTAATGATGTATGTTAATAATGTATGGCAGTAAGATGGTGTTTTCATTTGCTTTATTATGTATTTTCTAATTTTCTACAATGGTTGTACCTTTTGCTACAACACAAAATAACTAAAAGCTTATTTTTAATTTGAAAGTATGGGGAACTTTATCTACACTTTAATACATGTGGTTTTACTCTGAAGTGTTTACAGATTACAGTTTCCATTTTGTTTTAAACTCTCACAAATAAAGAATATTTAGCACTGTATCTGCATTCACAATATATGTATAGTGGCCTAAATTAAGGCCATTGTGACAAAGGAAAATTTTATGTTGTTAAAAGTTTATCCTTATTTTTGCTGTTTTTGTCTGGTGTCTCAGCAAGATTTTTCATACAAGATGTTATATCAGACAAGATACCATATGTCCACAAGTCTCAGCAGGAACAACTCAGAGTCTATAAAACAAATTTAATGATGCTTTTCCATAAATTGACTTCCTATGATCCTTAAAATATGGACATATTTTTAGAAACCAATAATCAGACAAACCTAATTAAGAAAGACATAATTATGGCTAACAAAAAAAAGATCATACAGAGACTCACATGTTTGCCATAATTTTTATGTACGATGAATATAATAACTATTCAATGCATGTTTTAATCCTTAGATAATTAAGATATGCTATATTAGGCTTTTAGAGCAAACATTTTGAGCTTTTTGGTTTTACCTTATATAGAAAAAGAGTTTTCCCCTTTTGTTTCAGGACTTTATGCCTTCGAGAAGAAAGCACCTTATCAATATTGGCTCTCTTTGCATAACATTAACACATGTGGATAAAATAAATGAAGATAATTATCTACTTATTGACTTTCTAACAAAATTTATTTTTAAAGCACCAAGAAGGTATGTTAGGCACTCCAGTTAAAAATGGCTAAGCTGGGCACCGTGACCCACATCTCAGCAGCTCAGGAGGCTGAGGCAGAAGGATCATGAGTTCAAAGCCAGCCTCAGCAAAAGTGAGGCACTAAGCAACTCAGTGAGACCCTGTCTCTAAATAAAATACAAAATGGGGCTGGGGATGTGGCTCAGTGGTTGAGTGCCCCAAATTCAATCCACAGAATGCAAAAAGCTATACAGATTTCTCCTTCAAAACCAATAAAAATGAAACAAAATATTAAAGATGGAGGACACTTACACAGGGACAACTACAAAGCAAACTGAATCCCACCTGAATGACAGAAGCTAATATTACTCCTTATACTTCCTCATAATCAGGGAAACAGGTTTCCCTAAAAGCTTAAGCCAGACTAGGTCTCCAGGGGAAGGCCAACCTAATGACGGCTATGACCAAATGAAGTGTATGTCTGTGGCAAGGGCAGGAGAAGGAATGAGTGGTGGCCACAGAAGCACAGAACAAGTCTGTCATGGAAGACACAGTTAAAACAGAAACCCTTTACTAACTTCTCACTTGAATTGCCTCTGCAGGAGGGAGACTGCCAGAAACAGCAAGGCTAGTGCATAGATAGTCAGCCTCTGAACAAAGGCATGTTGCTATGCAGCCCATCATCTGTTAAGGTCGAAAACTAGGGAAAGAAACCCACAAGGCAAAGAAGATACCTATTTGGGTAGAGGTCTTTTGAAGCAAAAGTCAAAACAGAAGTTTTTTCTTTTCTTTTAATTGTCCCAGTTCACATTCTCCTTTCTCCATGAGCAAAAGATAAACAAAAAGAACAACACAATAAAATGGGAAATTTCAAGTCAATCATTTTTCATGACTGCAGAGAAATTTTGGGTAGGAGAGTTCATAAAAGGAGAAAACAAACTTAAAACCAAAATAAAAATAGTCTGGCAGAGTTCAGATAAAATATCGCTAAAAGAAAAAAAAATAGGAGAAGTAGGTGGAATGAATACAAGTACACTCACAATTTAAAAAAAAAAAAAAAAAAAACAACACAAGGTGGACAAGATCAAGACCCAAAAAGGTTGGATGTGAGAAGAAAATAGACATGTATCCATATTTAAGAAGAAAGTAGTACAGGAAAATTATTCAAAATATAATAGGATTCATTGGTGTCCAGGAAGGAATGAGTCAGGACCTAAATGAAATATTAGATTATATCCACCATAATGGCAACAAATTCTTAAGTTGTACAATAGCCGCTGTCAGAACATTAAACGATCAGCAGTTCTATCTACTGCTGGTGGGCACAACCTTATCTAGGAAGGCTGAAGACCCACTGCCATGGCTCAGCCATACCACTCCAACAGTTCGCACACTTATATGCAGAAGTGTATATACATAAAAAGTTCATGACAGCTTTCCTCACGACTTCCAGAAACCAGCAGAATGTATTTGTCAGTAATTGAACAAATAAATATTTTGTGGAATATTCATGCAATAGAATATTATACAGCAGGGGTCAGCAAACCTTTCCAGTATAAAGTGCCAGATGGTAAATACCTTAGGCTTTGAGAGCATGGAATGTCCATTACAATGACTCAACTCTGCCATTGAGCACAGTTGACTACATAAATGAATTAGCATGGCTGCATTCTAATTGGACTTTATTTACAAATGAAATTTGAATGTCAATTTTCACAAGTTTTTAGATCATTTAACATTTTAAAATGTAAAAACTAGTCTCAACTTGCAACTTACCAAATAAAAAAGCAACTAAACAAGACCCAAACAAGAGACTAGAAGTGGCCTAAACACACAATCCCTGAATAAGGCTGAAGAGACTTCAAAGATCAAATTTTTTTTTCAAATTTGAGTAAGTTCAAAGAGTACATTCTAAAGAATCAAATTGTACGCTATCAACTGATAGAGAAAAACTATTTGACAAAAATCCAACACCCAATCTTGATTTAAAAAAATTGAATAGAAGGCGACTTCTTCAAATTGAAGAATACATAAAAGGAAAAACCCCAGTTAACATTGTATTTAATAGTGAGAAACTGGACCCTTTGCCACCAAGATCCAGAACAAGACAAGAATGTCCTCTCTCCATTCCTGTTCAGCATTGCAATGGAAGTTCTAGTTAGCACAGTAAGAAAAGGAAGTGAAGAGTATACAAATAGGAAAAAACAATATGGCCTCTACAGGCTGATGTCATTTTGTTTGTGTAGAAAATCCCAAAGATTGACAAGCAACCAACCAAAACAAATCTTGAATCAGCTGGACTTTCCATCACAAAAAATTCATTCAAAATGAGTCATGTATACCTAAATATAAATCACAAAACTCACCCACTATATAATTAGCATCCTGGTCAAGTCTTTCATATATGCACCATCAGTCCTCACCTGGAGTTTGCAAGCAACATGGCAGTCAATGGAAAAACCTAGATGATTCAATTTAGACATTTATGCAGCACTTCCTCTGCACAGTATCAGTCTAAATGATTTACCCATACTGAATCTCAAAACATGCCCATAAGATGGGAAATATTACCATCCTCCTCTTACAAATGCAGAAACTGAAGCCAAGAGTTTACATCACTTGTTTAAAGGTCATACAAGTAATAAGAAGAGATGCCAATATTCAAACTACAGCCCCAGAGCTTGTACTCTTCACTTACAGATTACATACACCAATGACAATGCTTCCCCCAGAAGGCTGCACTTATCCACTTAGTCTCATCTCAGCAGAGCATTTGGGATCACCACCACCTATCAGTCAAACCTGGTCCCCAGTGCCTGTCCAGCCTTATTGGAGATATATCTGGTACCATATTATGGCCCTCTACTTCTCCCCCTACCTGCTATATCCTGCTGCTGACTGCAGACCTTCTCTCTCCCCCAATCCCCACACTGCAATTCACTACCAAAGGTTCCCCTACTAAATCTAGCCATCTGTGATCAGGTCACATTTATAAGAAGAGACTGTTTTTGATTGATCTATTTTCAGCTACGAGGTTTTTCTCCTTCTATGCCTGAATTGAAGCAAGGAAGAAGAAAAAAAAAAAAATCACTTCAACAGCAACTTTTTATACCTGAAATAAATACTCTTTAATATCCAGTCATTAAAAGTACATTAGTCTCTTTTCAAGGGGTTCCTAGAGTGCAGAATAATAAAAATTTTAAGAGGCAGTTCAATCCCTGTTTGGCCTAGATCCTAGAGTCTAGGGATTCAAGCAAAAGTCATCTATCACCCCTCTTCCTCCAACCTCCTAAGGAAAAAAAAAAGCAGTTCCTAGAAGAACTCTTTGTTTGAAACGCAGGTAATTTTAGCTTCGACTCTTGGCAATACAAAGAACCTGCTCTCAAATTACAGACAAATTTAAAACAAGGATGTGGATCCCAATTGCTACAATACCACCTTGTCACCCAGCCTATTTTGAGCCCGTTTCTACAAGGTGTGAAATAACAGATAAATGCAAGATGTTGGCCTAATGCCCTAAGAGCAGGCAACTGGGTTCCAGGACTAAGTGAGCTTGAAATTGTGAAATTCTGGATACACTCAAAGTATATGGAAGTGCTTATTTCTTCATTTAGAAATAATAATGGCCAAGGTGATCCATCTGAAAGCTGTCAGAAGTGACATAAAAGCATGGAACCCTAACCAAGACTGTAGTCAGTTGAAAGCTCTCCATCTCTCATTTCCTTGAGTCAATAATCTTACATCCTCTTTGCCCATAATTAATGGCAATTAGCTTATCTGTGAGGCTTTTTAGCTTCTTAGTTGCCGAGATTACAGTGAGAAAATAAGCAGCTCACAGGTGAAGAAGAGGGCTATCCAACTGTCAAATATAAAACTTGGTGCACTATTATTTTCTCTCTGGAGCAACAAAGAAGGCTAACATTTATCAACTTTCACCTTGAACTTCTGATTTCATAAACAAGGTGAGAAGTGAGTTGTCCCAGATAACAAGACCTTAAGAGGAAACTAGAACCAGGGATATATAGTATGATTGGCTCCAAAGCTCAGTCCTCCCCACTCTACCAGGCTGCTTCAGATAGAATTCCTATAACATGGGCTACTCACCGAGGCAACGTTTCCCAAGTGTAGGTGCACAAAGGAAGGACCGTCTTGAAATTTACCAGAGAGAAGTATATTGAAGACTTTTTACTTTTCTGATATACACAAATATATAACCAAGATGCCTGGATTTTAGGTGAGTATCTTTCATATTTATCCTCCAAAAACATATTTGTTTTCTTTTTGTGTGAAAGCACAGAGAATGAAGCATTCTCTGTCATATACAAACCCAAAGGGTCCCCTCTCCCATCATAAGTGCTTTCTGAACACTGCTATTCAGCAACAGTAATTCTGGAACAGAATCACTAGAGGACTTCAGTCAGCCAGCCATACCATAAACATTTACCAAGAGCATATTATGCCAGGTATTGACATAGAAAGAAAAAAGATGGTTTTTATCCTCAAATCTGAAACTGAATTGGGAAGAGAGCAAACTATTTTACTTGGGTAAATGGTAAGGGATGCTACAGGAACAAAAAAAAAAAAAAAAATGGGAGAGACAGAACACCATTGAAGGTTTCCAGTGTAGAATCTGGCCAAGCATACATGGCAAGTACATGGACACAAGTGGCCAATATAACCAGAGCAACTCGGAGTGTGATGGGTTAGAAGGAATGGAACAAACTGGATTTGATATCTAGGAGCCAAACTGGGTCCAGATATCATAGGCCCTTCTGTGCCATGGGAAAAGGGAGATTATGTTTTATCCAGAGGTTCAGAGATGCCACTGTTAACTTCTGGGCAGAGAATGAATATGATCTGATGGAGGTTTTAGGAAGATGATTTCAAAATAAAGAACAATTTGAAATGGGGAGGTATTACAGATAATGGGAACATAAAAGGCACATGGCTTACTACTAGAAGTCCCAAGAGGGAAGTTATGAGGGTCTGAGCTAAGGGAGTGACAGAGGAGACAGGGGACAGATTAAAGAAGTATTCAAGAGGGTAAACTGGCCAATTTTTTTTTAAATGTCTAGAACTCTAGGCAGGAAAGTCTTGAATATCATCCAGCATTCCACCTGAGGCAACAGCAAGACCTTCACTACAGGGAAAGGAGTAAAAACGAGAAGGAAGGTTACAATATTAGTTTTAGAAACTTTTCCTTCACCCTACTTACACTGTAGTTGCTTTATTTTGAATGTTCCTAGTAGTATACCACCACTAAATAAGATTATTTACAGAGATCGTGATAACACCCACAGGATATTTTTAAAATAACAATCAAGCAAATGTTCTGGCTCGAATTCCCTAGAATAAGAAAATACAGGGGAAAACGCACATACCAAAGAATAAAAAAAAGATCAGTGAATGAACTAACAGAACACAGTTCTGCAGTGCAAATACAGGATGTGACCTAAACAAGCATGACTGGCACTCCAATGGGCCATCTCCCCCACCCAAGATTACACACAGCTCCTTGGCACTGGGAGTCCCGCTGCCTCCCATTCCCCCCCACCCCCGCTCAAAGGCAACACTCAAGTTTATCTCTTGTCAATGTTCATAATGACAAGTCTAAGTTCTAATTGGGGTTTATCTAAATTTGGAGGTACTGAGGAAGTACGGCGATTCCCTAACTCAGATTCCCTTGGAGAGAGTCAAATAGGAGACAGTGATAAAGAAGCCTGGAGGCAATGTAACAGGGAGTGGAGAAGAGTGTGGCGAACAGAAACTTGTCTGACCCTATCACTGCATTTAAAACAGTCACATAAAATGGGCAAACAAAAGTAACATTTTTCAGGAGAAATGAAGTTTTTTTCATATGTTTTTGGCCTTCTGCAACTTCCTTAACAATTTGGGAAATGCAAATAAAACTATACTGAGGTTTCATGTCAATCCAGTTATAATGGCAATCATTTAAAAAAAATGAACAATAAATACTGGTAAATATGTAGGAGAAAAGATATACTCACATATTGGTGGGACTACAAATTAGTACAAACACTTTGAAAAGCAGTATGCAGATTCCTTAAAAGACTAGGAATGGACCCACCATATGACCCAGCTAACCCACTCGTCAGTATTTATTCAAAAATAGTTAAAAATCAGCAGGCTATAGGAATACCAATGCATAGCAGCATTCACAGCAGTACAATTCACAATAGCCAAGTTATGGAACCAGCCTAGGTGTCCCTTAATAGAGAAAATGTGCCATAAATACACAATGGAGTTTTACTCCACCATAAAGAAGATTGAAATTATGGGATTTGTGGGTAAATGGGTGGAACAAGAAAACTTCATGCTAAGTGAAGTAAGCCAAACTCAGAAACTCAGGCTTGAATGTTTTCCATTATATGCAGAAGCTTGAGAGAAATAAGTGATTTTAAAAGAGGAGGAATCTCATGAAAATAGAATGGTGGAATAGAGGAAAGGGATCCAGGGGGAAGGAGAAGGAATGGGAAAGGAAAGGACATGCAGAATAAAATTGACCAAACTATTTTATGTGCATGTATGACTAGATCACAATGAATTCCACTTTTATGTATAACATAAGGCATCAGTTTTTCAAAACTAGAAGACCAATAGAATAGAAGAGATGGCCAGAGGAAAGGAGAGAAGGGATAGCATTAGGATTGAAATATAGCAAATTATGTTATGTGCATTTATTAATGTCACAGTGAACCCCACAATTATGTACAATTAATGCACTACACACACAGAGCTGCAAATTCCTTGGTATGTAGCTCATCAACGGATGGAGTAATTACCCTTCTTGCATCTTGATGGGCTTGTGCACTGCCTCTACCAATAGACTACAGGAAAGAGAGAGTGTGAACTCTGAGGCTAGGTCACAAAAGGCCAGGCGGCTTTTACCTGTTCTGCTGAACACTTGCTCTTGGATCACTGAGCCACCACAAGAACTATTATTATACTGAGGCCATCACACTGCAGTAGGCACATGGAAGAATCCCATGAAATTCCCGGAATCTGCACAGAGACCGGGGGATGCCCAAGAAGCATCAACCTATCCCAGGCCACGCATACAACATCTAAGATAACTCCAGATAATTCCTTCCAGTCTCCAGAACTTAAGTCCTCCTAGCTGAGGCCTCAGAAATTGTGGAGTGAATACTACACTTTGTCCAAATTCCTGGTCCACAGAACCCGTGAGGATAATGAAAATGTTGCTGTTTTACAGCACGTAACTGTTGAAATGGTTTGTTACACAGAAATAAAACACCAGAACATCTCCACTGAACAGACAGCCAGTGCTCTTCCTGCTGCTTCTGTGCGAGATGTGGGGCTAATATCAGAAGAACTTCAAGTTTAATCAAGAAAAAACAAACAGATCTTGTAAATGACTTCTCCAATCTTAAAACACCCTGGGCTGAATAAAACAGGATTGTGACAGAATCTGATCCCTGGCCCACCAGTTACAAGTCCTCACATGGCATGTAGATTCTCTAGAGGCAGGGATGCACCTTCAACAGTCACTCGTAGAGCTCACGGTTGGTGGGTCAGACACCCTGTGGATGCCACTCTGCACCATGCTAGCTTTTGTTGTTCTTTTTTGATATTATATAAATCTGCTGTGTTGAGGACTGAGATTTTTTTTTTTTTAAATAATCCCCCCACCACCAAATTCCAAGATTTGCTATAATTCTGAAGTTTGGGGTAGATTTTAAGGTACATTTTTTAAAAAACTAAAAGCAGTAGTGATAATTATCAGTTAAGGTCCAATAAAGTTGAGTGAAATTGGAGCTCACATGGTAAACCTGGAACCTGTTACCTGTACAAGCAGAAACTCAGATATGGAATAAAAGATGAGCAGAGAATCTAATTCATAATAGTAGCTCAAGTGTATAAAGAAGTGGCCAAATAACTTTTTTCAAGAAGGGATTGATGTGGATTTCCCTTATTCTATATTTTGGCATTTCCACAAAGAAAAAAAAAAAAAAAAAATCACAGCTTCATTTAGGTCTTAAACTAATATACATTGTTAAATCTCAATAGAAATGACAATTTTCTTCAAACTGTCATAAACAGTGGATACCTAACAGTACAGCATGCTCATCGTAGCTCATTAAAGATAAAATACCTTTGCCCAATGTTGGGCAAGGTAGTGCAGGCCTGTAATCCCAGTGGCTCGGGAGCCTGAGGCAGGAGGATCATTAGTTCAAAGACAACCTCCTCAATGGTGAGGCACTTAGCAACTCGAGGAAACCCTCTCTCTAAATAAAATACAAAATATAGCTGGGGATGTGGCTCAGTGGCCAAGTGCCCCGAGATCGATTCCTAGTTTAAAAAAAAAAAAAAAAAAAAAAACTCTGCCCAAAATACAGATTAATAAAAAGACCATTCACATTTCCAACTACCTAGTAGCAAGTTTTATATAGTTAACATTTAGTTTTGAAAGGAAAAACAAAAGTAAAACAGATTCCTATTTGTGTCTAATTTTTTCTAAGCATTACTCAGGCCTAAATTAATCTTCTTGTAAGTGACTAAGGTTTTATTTGTCTGTTTTAGTTTTCTTTATAAGGAGCACAAACAAGCATTCACATGACATTCAGTAAAATGTTTATTTTCAAACAGGCTACATTAAACAAGTTAGCATTGTATTTACTTTCTGTGAAATCACTGTACCGCAGCCATCTGTACTAGTGAATGAATTTTAGCTGCCTTTCAAGATGGTTGAATAGAGAAGGTCGCTTTCCTGGCTGCTCTGTGGCATAAAACCAAGAAAGCAGACCAGCAGCCTCTCAGCAAGGTGGGTGAACAAAAATGGGGCGGGGGCTTTACTGGAATTTAAAACTAGACTTTCAAAGCAGACCAGGGTCTCAGGTGGTTGGATATAATAAGAAATCCCTAGCCCCTAGCCACTGCTCCAGCCGGAGATACAGCCAGAGTGGTCCCTCCACAACAAAGCGGAGGGATAAGGGGAATTAAAGAAACCCCACTTTTTTTTTAAAAAAAAAAAAAAAAAAAAAAAAAAAAAAAAAAGGAAGTCTGAGGCTTATCTGAGTTCAGAGAGTTTAAGAGATCAAAGACACTGACCAACCAAACTGAAAGTGTGTGGAGGACAGAGGAAGAAATTGTTGTGTAGCCACTGCACCAAGGACCACAGCCGAGGGAGCCTAATCCTGGCAAACCCAAGTTTAGCCCAAAATACAGGCCTGGCAAACCCATACTGCATGACAGAGTACGCCCAAGAGACCAGGAGAAAAATCACATGTGGAGTGAGGTTTATACAGGGGACAACTGGACACAGAAACCCACCTGCCTCTCCCTTCCAATCCAGCAGCTTACAGGACTCCTGGGAGTCATGCCTGGCCAGGAATTCAAAAGGGCAAGGGTGGAAGAGATTGATTTTGGAGACTGAACCCAGTACCAGGAAATATGGGATCCATAGGTGACCTAGAGTGAACCCCTGGGGAGATCCCTGGGGGTGCAGTCTTTCCAGCATGGACCAGCAATTACTGGACCCTAGAGTGCTCCAATTTAAAAATCTCCAGACCAATTGGCATTGAGCGGAGCCTGGAGCCCACCTATGCCTAAATCCCACCTCCAGGAATTCCACCTATAGGATTACTGCTCTCACTTCAGCAATCTGGAGGGCGGAGCATCATGATCAGGACAACTCCCACCTAAGACTGAGAAGCTGAGAAGCTTTTGAACTCCAATGAAAACTATTCTTTAACTGTCCAGATTTCCACCCACCCCCTCCTTTTTCCTGGTTTTCTTTTAATTGTGACCTTAATAGTTCATGAACATTTATACATAATATTTGCTTCTCATTTCTAGCAGTTTTGAAGCCAGTTATTTTTCATGGATCAGTTTTTTGAAGACTAGGATATTTGATTAAAAAGAATACAAAATTGAAATACACTAATTTTTTTTATATTTCTCACACCTGTTTCCCCTCACTTTTCTTCTACTGACAGCTAATCTCTATTTCTTTCACTCTTAACTTTTTTACTTCATTTTCTCTCCTCCCTTATGATCATCCTATATCACTTCTATTCTCTTTGTTCACCATTCAAAATTGTAAACCCTTTTGCAAATTTACTGCTTTTATTGTAGGCAATAATCATCATTTCTGTTTATTGTGACAATTAACATTGAAGATATCATAGCAAGGACTATTTGGCTTAATGATATATATTGTCTGATTTTGTAGTTATTATTTGTCTCCCCCTAGATAGTGAAGCACTGAAAACCTTTAGACACTCTATAGGTCCACAGGGTAGAAGCTCTACAGGCTCAGATCCATACTGTTAGATGGGTAGACACCCCAACAACATGAAAAAGGGAATAAATCACCCCAAATGAACCAAGATGTTCCAATAACAGAATCCATCAACACCACAGTGGAAGAAATGCCAGAAATTTAGAATGTACATAGTTAAACTGATCTGTGATATAAAGGATAATATAAGGAATGAAATCAGAAAATACAAGAAGTGAAAAAAATCAAGAGACTGGAAAAAAAATAAAGCAGAAATCCTTAAAATGAAGGAATCAAACCAAATTAAAAATTCAGTTGAAAGCATTACCAACAGACTAGAGCACATGGAAGACAGTTTCACACAATGAAGACAAAATGTTTGATTATGAAAACAAAGCAGATCATAGAGAAATCATGTTAAGAGAATGAACAGAACTTCCAAGAGATGTGGAATAACTTGAGAAGATACAAATCAGATATAAAAACATTAAAAAGAGTGCATCATAATCAACTGGGGTTCATCCCAAGGATGTGAAGTTAGTTCAACATTCAGAAATCAATAAACATTCATCACATCAATAGACTTAAAGACAAGAACCACATGGTTATCTCAACAGATGCAGAAAAAGCACTTGACAAAATACAGCATCCATTCATGCTCAAAACACTGCAAAAACCTCAACATTGTGATAGCTATATATGGAAAACTCACGGCCAACATCATTCTAAATGTTCTATTGAAGAATTGAAAAGCATTCCCTCTAAAACCTGGAACAAGACAGGAATGCCCTCTTTCACCAATTCTATTCAATATAGTCCTGGAAACCCTTATCCAAAGCAATTAGAAGAAATAAGTTAAAGAGATACCAGTAGAAAAAGAATTCAAATGTTCCTATTTGCCAACAATAGGATCCTATATTTAGAACAATAAAAAAACTCCAAAAATTTCTTGAACTCAAATTCAGCAAAGTAGCAGTAGATAAAATTAATGCCCAGAAATCAATTGCGTTCTTATACAACACTGATGAGTCACTGAAAGAGAAATCAGGAAAAGTGTCCCATTCACAATAGCCTCAAAAAATAAAATAAAATATTTGGGAAACAATCTAATGAAAGATGTGAAAGACCTCTACAATGAAAACTACAGAACACTAAATTAATAAATTAAAGAAGACCTTAGAAGATGGAAAGATCTACCATTTTCTTGGATAGGCAGAATTAATATTGTCAAAGTGGTCATACTACCAAAAGCATTATACAGATTTAATGTAATTCCTATTAAGGTTCCAATGATGTTCTTCATAGAAATATATAAAAAAAAGCAGTCATGAAACTCATTTGAAAAAAAAAATAAGAGGTCCAGAATAGCCAAACCAATCCTCAGTGAGAAAAGTGAAGGAGGAGGCATCACAAATGCATTAAAGAATAGAAGACACAGAAACAAACCCACATAAATAAATTATTTCATATTAGACAAAGGTGTCATAAACATACATTAGAGAAAAGATAGCCTCTTTAACAAATTGTGCTGGAGAACTGGAAATCTAGTAGGTAAGAAAATGAAATTAGACCCCTGCACAACACTCAATTCCAAGTGGATCAAGGATCTAGGAATTAGATCAGAGACCCTACACCTACTAGAAGAAAAACAGGCCAAATCTCCACCATGTGAGCTTAGGAATTGAATTCTTCAACAAGACTCCTAAAACACAAAAATCTAGAATTTACAGCAAAGGAAACAATCAAGAACAGAAGAGAAAGCCTATAGAAAGGGGAAAAAAATCTTTGCCACCTACACATCAAGTAGAGCATGAATTTCCAGGATATATAAATAACTTGAAAAATTTAACACCAATAAATAAATGGGCAAAGGAACTAAACAGACACTTCACAGAACACAATCAGTCAATATATGAAAAAAGGTATTCAATATCACTAGTAATCAGAGAAATGCAAATCAAAACTACCCTGAGATTTCATCTCACTCCAATCAGAATGGCAATTATCAATAATACAAGTAACAAACATTGGCAAGGATGTAGGGGGAAAGGTACACTCCTACACTGCTGGTGAGAATGCA
Organism: Callospermophilus lateralis; assembly: GCF_048772815.1. NCBI lineage: Eukaryota > Metazoa > Chordata > Mammalia > Rodentia > Sciuridae > Callospermophilus > Callospermophilus lateralis. The sequence goes on along the minus strand of NC_135318.1, from coordinate 45,016,660 downwards.
AATTGGTTCAACCACTCTGGAAAGCAGTATGGAGATTCCTCAGAAAACTAGGAATGGAACCACCATTTGACCCAGATACCCTACCCCTTGGCATATATCCAAAGGACTGAAAATCAGCATACTGTAGTGATGTGGCCACATCAATGTTGTTTAGAGCAGTTCACTTCACAAGGACAGCTATGGAACCAACCTACGTGCCCTTCAACAGATGGATAAAGAAAATATGGTATATATACAAAACTGTCTGTTACTCAGCCATAAAGAATGAAATTATGGCATTTTCCAGTAAATAGATGGAACTGGAGACTATCATGTTAAGTGAAATAAGCCAATTCCCAAGACCAAAGGCCAATGCTGACCCACAATAGGTTGCGGGGGGCCGGGGGAGTGGACATTCACCAGACGACATGGGGAAGCATAGGGGAAAGGAGAGGAATGAAAATGGGAAAGACAGTAAAAATGAATTAGACATAACTTTCCTATGTTCATATGTGAATACAGCCAGTGTGACTCCACATTTACAACTACAAAAATGGGAGGTTATACTCTATGAATGTAAGATATACATGACAATAGAATGTATTCTGATATAACTAAAAAGAACCAGTAAAAGTTTTTTAAAATTTTTTTAAAGGCTTGGATATATTCTCAGACAGAAGTTCATATGTGCCATCATGCTCAGATCTGGTCAGAGGCCTGCAGAGCAGAATGGCAGACTTTGACTCTGCAACCTCAAGATTCCTTCTTTTCCCATCTAGCTGCCCACGTTAGACTAGACCCCAAGTGTGTTTCCTCAAGGAAATCCTTGAGAAAGGTGAAGATTGCCCATTTCTTCCTCTATAGATTATAAGCAGAGGGGTTTTGAGGTCTGATATGGGTACCAAGGAAATTCTGGTTTCTTAGATATTATAAGTGGGTGCTAAAGACCATGAAGTGCCAAGAATTAACAAGATGAGGAAAAGCATCCTGAGACAAAGAACCAAACCTGCCAGCTCTCCTAATAAGGTTCCCTTTGCCCCCACCTTCCTTTTATCTATCACACTGGATGCTGCTAAATGAGCCTAGAGGAAAAAGAGGCAGCTTTAAAAAAAATAATAAAAAATAAATAAAACCAAACCACTCATTCCGACTATAAAATCCTATGAAACCCTTGAGTTGAGCTGGGCTCAAGACATTGCTTGACCCCCTGGCAAGTGGTTTACCACATGCCCAATAAATTCTTCCAAGATTCTGCTCTTTTCCCCAAAACCAGGCAATTTTTTTTTTATTTATCTAGGAGCTGTGACTACAGGGAATAAAGAATGCTGTGTTGTAAAATATACAATACTTCAAAATACTGTGCTGCAGAAAAACAATCTTTAGCGATTTACCAATCCGGTGTTTTATGCATATGTTTGTATGTATCCATATGGGGTATCTGGGGAGGAGAGAATTTGCTCTAAAACTTTATTTTATATATAAAATTAGCTAGAAAGAGCAATTTAACATAGTCTTTATGTCAATAAAATTTAGTATCCAGAATTACTATAAAAAGCCAATTCCCATAAGTTTATAGTCCTATAAGACCTCAGAATTGAAGGCAGACTAAGAAACTTTAGTCTGTGAATGGTAGTCCACAGATGTCACAATAAAGGTCACAATAAAGGTCACATTTATCTAATTAAGTCATTAAAACAAATTCTGCACAAGTAGCTTTACAGTGATTACAGGTAAAGAAGTAGTTAAAAAAACAGGAAAAGGCCAAGTGCTGGTGGATTCAAATATAAACTTTAAGTTATCCTTAAGTTTATTATCTGTTATAAACACCGTTAAATATTCCCAGCACCTCTGCAGCAGAAGTTAGCAAGTTTGCTTTCCTTTAAAGAATTATATTTTGTTTCTTCTCCAGCCCCAGAAGGCATTGGAATGAGAAGAACAGATGGTGAATTCCAAAGAGGAGAAACTGAAAGTTTTTAAAGATAACACCAGTTTAAATGTCTACCTCTGGAAAAAAGAAAAAAAAAAAAACTCTGCACCTATAAATTAACTTGACTGCACATGTTCACAACATGCCGGTCAGCACAGCTGTGATCCGGCACACACTCAGCGACAGGAGAATCAAGATCCATTGTTATCTGGGATCATCCATTTACAGGTCCAGAAATCTGGCTAGAATATCCACAAAGTCTACCTCTTCTGGTGTCTCTGGTCACCCTAAAGGGTTCTCAAACTTTGCAAAAGTCACCTTTTTCTCTCTCCCTTCCCAAGTAAGAGCTTAAGTTGATATGGAAGAAACCAACTGGTTAAATATAGTAGTGCTCCAAGTGAAAGGTGTCTGTGGTGGCAGTGATGGAGAGCCTGAGCACCAATTCCCTCCCTACACCCCCCACTAGCCCTAGGGAGTTTCCACAAAGCATCTCAGGGTCAATGGAGCACAGTTTGAAAAGCACCCAAGACTTCATATAGAACACAAAGAAAAAACTAAAAGGAGGTCAGAAACTTCTGAACCACTTAGTTCAACCTCAAAAATCTAAAGAATAAAGAACATTTTACATGATAAACAGCATTATCATGAACACCCATGAATAGCATTTCATGCCATATGAAATCATGCCTCAAACCACTGTCCAGAATTATCTGCTCCAACCTTAACACAGACCTCAGTACAAACCTGCTAAGCTCTTAACTGTTCCTTAAACAGTTTGTTAATTTTCACCCAAGTGTTTTCCCTCCCAAACATCTTCATTCTCCTACCACACTATCCAATCCAACCACTGCTCAGGAATCAACCTCCCAACACACCTCTTCGGAGAGGTTCTGACATGATGGCCTGGGAGCCATGTCCCAAGCCCCTGAAGGCCCAAAGCACCAACCACTCATCTTGTCCACTTGCTTCATAATTATACACCCCCTTTGTTCCTTACCTCCCTTTACCCATGGACACATCACCCTGAACTCCTGGTATGAAGGACCCATGGTTCATGTTCCCCTTTTTTGCCTCACTTCACAAGGTATCATCATGCTGCATCCACATGTATCAACAATAATTATTTCTTAAATGAGTGTTTATTTTCAGTCTCTCGGCGACATATGGATGGAACCATGAAAAAATTTATATAAAGTAAAATACTAGCAGACGTTGATTTCCTACTACAACCCACACTCATAAGTCTTTGATCAGCTCCTGCTTCCTTTTATTGTCATTTATGTTTGTTTCACCATGTTGTTCGTCTCAGGACACACTCTGATTAGACTTTAATTTGTTGTAATAAATCTCTATTATCCCTGACATTATTTAGAACGCATGGCTGCCCGATTAGTCAAGGCAATGATTTATAATGAAATCGCTATAGATTTTACCCTTCCTTGCGGTTAGTATTACCCTCCCAATTTCATTGGAGGGCCTTACTCCAAACTAGTTTAAGTGCCAGCTACATAGTAATGAGATTAAAATACTAAAGAGAATGTCATTTTTGCCAAAGATTATAGGAAACGATTCTTATAATGTGGTGTTATAGTCTGAATATGGTTTTTCCCTACCCAAACTCATACTGCTGCTTATAATGTGATATGTAATGTAATGATGTTGAGAAGTGGTAAGGTCTTTAAAAGGGGTGAATGTCTTTTTTTGCGCAAGAATGGATTAGTTCTTCCAGGTGTGGATTAGTTACTGAGAGAACAGGTTATTATAGCAAGCCTGGCATGTTCTCTGCATCTCTTGCATTTCTATTTTCTGCCACAAGTTCAAACAGCATGAGGCCCTCACCAGAAGCCAAGAAGATGCCTCACTCTTGGCCTTGCAAAACCACACGCCAAAGGAAGCCTGTTTTCTTTAAAGTGTTTTATTACAACAGAACAGTAAGATATCTGCTTAAATGGGACATAACAAAAGGCAAGGGGGGGAGTTAAAACCTGGTGCCATCACTTGGTAACTAGTCTTACTCTCTCCCAATATTTAGTTGATGAGACATGTTCTTCCCTCTGATGCAGGGACAGATTTGAGAAAACCCAGTCCACAGTGGAATAGAAAACAAAATCCTTCACTCTGATCTTCCAGAGCACTTTCCCACTAAGGAAGTTGGAAGAAATATATAAGAGTCCAGAGAGAATGCACTTTTCACAAGGGCCAGTACATTTATGTCTGCATCTGAGACCTGCCCAAGCGGAAAAAACCTAGCGACAACAGACCAGAACCATACAAATCCCAAGTCACCTCCACTATAGCTTCTCTGGTATATGACTGGTGGCTCCCAACTTCTTCACCGAAACTCATGGTATTCAGACTCATTAGTGAGGCTTCAAAGGAAGCGGGATCTGACAGGATCTGTTTTCTGTTGTAAACTATTATGGTTTGGATGTGATGTGACCCACAAAAGCTCACATGTGAGATAATGCAAGAGGGCTTATGGGTGAAATGATTGGGTTATGAATATCTTAACCCAATCAGTGAATTAACTCCCTGGTGGGATTAATTGAATGGTAACTGAAGGAGGGTAGGTTGTGGCTGGAGGAAGTAGGCGACCGGGGACATATCTTTGGGGTGCATATTTTGTACATAGTGAGTGGAGTCTCTCTTGCTCTGCTTCCTGACCATCATCATGTGAGCCACTTCCCTCTGCCATACTCTTCCACCATGAGGTTCTACCTCATCTCAAGCCTCAAGGAATGGAGCCAACTATCTTTGGACAGATACCTCTGAAACCATGAGACCTCTAAAATTGTTCTTGTTAGTCACAGCACTAAAAAACAAAAGCCGATTAAAACACTGGTGCTGCTAGACAAATTGCTGCCACCCTGACAAGCTCCCCCACCAGGCACAGAGGTGCCGAGAGAATTTAGAGCAATGGTTTTAGGTCATGCCAGGCACAGGGAACTTCCCACCCAACCACAGAATTTGTCTTAGAAAATATTCTCACTGCTCCCTATTAGGAGACTAACCTAAGGTGCACAACCTCTGGAAGTCAGGTGGGTTAACAAGCAGGGAGAAGAGGCTCTAGTCCAAGTTGATCAGACTCCCATCTGACAAATATCCCTTTTTCCTATCATGGAAAGGGAGGGGCAAAAAGCTGGGAAAGGTGCATGAGTGGTGGCTCCTGACTTTTTCACCGAAACTCTGCCTAAGACTACTAAATTTACCAAGACAAAAACCTGTGTGAAACCAGATGTTTTATGACAGGTGATATTCTAAAAAAGCACCAAAGCTTCTTCTACACTAGAAACGCACTTTGTGTTGCACTGTTGAAAACCTGGAGTGTTTGTTATTATTCAAGATAAAAATAGATATATTTCAGCACAACATTATCAGTTGTGTCTTTGGACAGACTGCCCTTTAGCAAGTATTTTTGTTCTTAAATGTCTTCCTTCATGAAATGATGGCGTTAGTAGATGATTATTTTACTGACCACAACTAACAAAGTAATAAGTTGACAGTTACAGCTTGATTCTAATTTATCTGAAATCCAAATTCTAAGGCTGTTGACTTAGACAGTCTATTTCCAGTGCTTTACTTAGCAGATAAACTATTTTGCCCACAGTTTGATGGATACTAAAGGTCGCACAGCAAGAAAGTGGCAAAAACTAATCCCATATCTACACTGCCAGCTGGGATAATGTGCCAGCATATCCTTTGGGAAGTTAGAGTATCACTTTTTTAACTGATAAATTTGAAGTTATTATTTTTAAGTGTTTTAAAGCAAAATTTAGATCTCATTTTTATTCACAGAATAGAGATTAGCTAAGGAGGTTTACAAAATTTTTTTTTCCTTTGCTTTTGCATCTGTAAATAAAGCTTAAATGCCAGATGCCAATTAGGATGGGTATCTACATATCATTTTAACCTATGGGTGAAATTACACAGATACATTCAAACACAAAAAAGCTTGTTATGCTTTGTGAATATGTATAATAGTACCAGCCTAGCTCTCTTTTTCAATGTGTGCGTGTTGTATGTATGGCTATAGAGACTCTGGCAAAAATGTTTCCATTCGAAGTAGATTTATGGGCAAGAAATCCTAAAGTGGGCAATTTTGAGACTGCAACAGATAAAAACAAAACACATTAAGGATGAATACTATAGGCATACAGTTTTAGGGTAGAAGGATTTAAGAACTGATCTCCATTTATGTGCTAAAGACATACTGTAGAAATTAGCTATTTCTAAGCCTGTTCTTCCAGATTTTGAAAAGCCTGATTTTAAAAGGTTTCTCATAAAAGTCACTCTACTAGGGAAGCTATTCATGGCAAACCACCTGGCTAACGTTTATTCCTAGACCTCAAATTGATCATAATTATAAATGTGCTCTCTTCATAAATGTCCTCATATGTAAAACAAGTGGTTCAATTCAGCCAATTTCCCCCATGACTCTATAAAAAGAGAAATTCTGATCAGCTTTCCTAACAACCAGTAAGCCTGCCCTGCCAACCAACATAAGACCATTAACAGCATGCACAGTCAAACATTTTAAATTCTTTATAATGTTCCCCCTCCAACTGGTATCTCTTACTCAATTGCCTTTGTCTGCTATTTTCATTCTTTTTTATGAGTTGACTCTTACCTATTAAATCACATCTAATCCATCATCTATGGGTCTGACTAATGACTCGCCTTTCAGGGTTTTATCCTGTTTGAGTGGAAGGGTGACTTGGCATTTGCTGTCTAGGGAAATGGGAGAGACTCCGAATTAAGAAAAGGGTTAATTTGAATTCTCAAGAGTGGCTGGAACATTCCAAGCTGCTGGGAACAAAAACCTGCAACTCAGATAGTCTGATCTTTTAAATGCCATCAAAAGTGGAATGCAACTGTACTTTACTTCTGTTGTTAGTAGCATAAATCAGAATAACTAACTTAATTAGTTTTGTTTGCAGTAAGCCGAGTTATTAAAAACAAAACTTCTTGAGAGCAGTTGGTGTTGCCATCTGGCTGATCCCTTTGCTCCTGGTCTCTTTCCCTTCTGTTTCTTGCCAACTAGAAGCCTGTACTTCTCCTGACACACAGCATGGTAGCTGTTAACCCAAAGTGGGGTGTGAGGACCAGACTAAAGTCAGTCTAATTTCCCAGAAATGATTATCTGGAAGGAGTATTGCCTTGGGGTGGAAGAGACCATGCCAGTCATAAGAATGTTAGACCTCTCCAGGCCAGGAATGAAAGTGTCCCCTCCCTTGGGGTGCATTTTGGCAGTTGTCCATCTATCTGTGGACTGTGCCCCCTAGGGATGGGCCAGAGGTTCCCAAGAAATAGACTGAGCTCACCTACTAGATCATCAGGTCTTCAATACTTCTCCAAACCAAAGCCTAATGACAGCCACCCATCTCCCATTCTCATCATTGCATGCCTCTAGTTTTCTAGAAAGTCCAACATGAATGGGAGAAAAAAATGGCTTTCTACTCCATTAACATTCCCCTACCACAGTGGCCTCCAAATACGAAGAATTAATGTCCCCTTTATATAACTAATTCTGTGCCTGGGGAGTTAGAGGATCCGAAGAAATCAAGCTAACTGGCAACTGGCTTTGGGAAAGTTGTTAAACTTCTTTGAAAGTCAATTTTCTCATTTAGAATATAGGAGAGTTGAGTATTTAGTGCCTTTAATGTTGATTATATCGAACTCAAAGTTCTGCTATTTGTGTAATTTTGAACTAAATAGAACTATATGCTATTTTATTTTATGGTACAGGGGTAATTTACCTGTGAACTACATTCCCAGCCCTTTTATTTTGAGGCAGGGTCTCATTAAAGTTGCTTAGGGCTGCACTATGTTACTGAGACTGGCCTTGAATTTGCAATCCTCCCATCTCAGCCTCCTGAACAGCTAGGATTATAGGCATGCACCACAGTGCCCAGCTAATCTTTTTTCTATTCTTTAGCATTGAAACTGATATGCTCTCAGTTGACTACAAAATAAAACTACACACATGTGTATACAGTCATGCACCAGTTAATGATAGGGATACATTCTGAGACTTGGTTAGGAGACTGTCATTTGTGTAAACATCAGGGCTTACTTACACAAATCTTGATGATAAAGCCTATGACATACCTAGGCTATATGGTATAGCCTATTGCTGCTATGTTACAACCTGTCCAGCACGTTACTGTACCGAATTCTCTAGGCAACTGTAACAGTGGTAAGCATTTGGTTATCTAAACATAGAAAAGGTTCAATAAAGATGTCAGACAACAGGACTGCTGTCAAATGTTGTCCATGTTGACTAAAACGTTGGTACGTAACTATACGCACAAAAAAAATTATGTTTTTTCTTAAGACACCCTGCACCAAAGGCAACTCGTGCTTCTTCAAAAATCTTAACTAGCAAGTATAAACATTTAAGAAGCTGTAGATACCACTATAATCCAGATCAGAGATCCCCCTAAAAGCCAGAAGTCTCAATAATTGAGAAAAAGATGAGAATAACTTTTAGTTTCTTTTATAATCAAGACCAGAAGCAAAATACTGTGTTTAATGCAATGATGAAGAGACTTGACTAGAAAAGACAACTCAAAGCATCAAAGACCACCTTCCAAAGCCTGGTCATCAGAACTTAAGACATGCTATTCCTCAATCATACCTGCAGGCAAAAACCAATGTTAGACATATTTGATATGCCCAGTTTTAAAATTTAAGGATTCACTTCTCTTTTGCTGAAAATGAAGGTGGAAGAGGTGGAGGAGGGGGTGCTTCAATATCATTAAATTCAATGCATTTAACATTTAATGTTCTATGAAATACACAACATTAAATGCTGTGTGTATAGCGTGAGAGCACAAATAGTTGAAACACTATGAGCAATTACCAAAGGCAAACTTTTCATCTGCCTTAGAAAAGGTCTCCAAAATATTAAGGTTCTGAATAAAAACTAAAATAGCCATTGCTAAGGTTTTATTTACTCAGCAATTGAATGTGCACCTAGCTTCAACTGAAGCCTAGGTAGAAGAAAAAAATCCCAAGATTTCTTGTACTCTTCGATAGTGATTTGAGTAACAGAAGCTCTTATGATACATATAACTCTGTTATGTGAGCACCGTAAATGAACAGTCACATGTGAATAACCAGTTATTGCCCTTTTCATAGAGGACAAACCAGTAATGCCTTTACAAGGCTATCACTGAAGACTGCTACTCCCTCTCCCATCTTTTCTACTCTAAACACCTCTTCTGCCTCTCTCTGCTGATGAATCCTCTGCCTCAGAAAGAGCAGCATTTCTTTCTATTGGAAACACTTGAATGGCACTCTAAAGAGAAAGCAATTTATGTCAGGCACAGCAGTAACTTGAACCTCACTCTTTTGCAGATTAGAGACTCTTATAAATTAGAGCCGAGATTTCATGTCTATGTTCTCAAGTATCCCATAGTCTACTCTTGATATCGAGTCTCAAATTTCCTAGCTCTCTTGAAAAGTCAGCCCCATTTCAGAACATGAAACTATTCATAGTTTTCTCAGGATCAAATTTGAGATAAATACTTTTTCAAATATGGATAATGCTCACCATAAATACTATGCATTAAAGTGCTAGTAAGGACAACTAAATTATGTCAAAGTACCCCAGAAGTGAACATTTAAGTTCTTCTTACAGAAACACCTTGATTATTTGAAGTATGGCCGAGACTTTGAAAGCAAGGATATACCTTGAAAAACCAACATACTTTTAGAAGGATGACACATGAACCACACACTAAAGCTATGCACTTTACACACAGAAGGGCACCTCAAGATCATTTATTCTTTCTTCAAATACATGTCTAAATGGTGTAGTTATCTATTTTCCCAAGCTATAATGATTCATTAGAAATAGAAGAACTTAGACATAATGCGAAAATGAGTTAGGCCTGCTGAGGACATAAAGGGACATGGCTGAGAGCATGGAGGGTCTGATTTTTAAGGAGCTATTTAAATGAGAATATCCATCACAGCCATTTAATGTAGACAATTTTACCACTTAAATCACAAGTAAGTGGCTAAAATTGGAGACGTTCTAGAGCCTAAGCTCAAATTTTCAGTCTGGAAAATTCCCATCAGGCCCAGTGAGGTTACACAGTAAGACATAACATGTATTTGCTTTGGCAAAAATTGGCTTTACACTTTTATTTCTGACCAGTGAAACTTGACCAAGATCCCAACAAAACGCTTCTAAAATAGCATAACCTTACTATGAGTACATGGATCATCCTACATATTTTGTATTTGTATTGCATTTTTTCATGTATTTATGAATACACATTCACATATCTGTATGCATTTGGTATTTGTAAAAAGTTGTTACCTGATGAAATAATTCAAGGTTTTCACTTTCCCATCCTTGGTTCTAAATTATTTCAGTTAAAATGAAATGATAAATGCATCACTAATTCAATGATTATGTTGTTTTCTATTATGTCTGCTGAAGATTTGTAATGAGCCAGAACATTTAATTGATTTCAACTGAGTCTATAGGACAGGATCATAATCAGTTGAAAGAGATTCTTGATTTAATTCATGACAACAACTAGCTTATGTGACTGGGTGCCAGATGCATTTGAACATTTGTTAGAATAAACAGAATCAAGTGAATATCTGGCATTGTTCAGATACAATATTATAGTTATCAAAATGAATATAACTACATGTACACATACATAAAACTGATAAACAAGCTCCTTAGGAAGAAGATTTAAATGCCCGCCTCCCATATTTAAAAAACGTTTATAGCCCTGGGCTATTATTGCCAGTGGAATTGAAAACCTTAATTTGTGCTAGATAATGTCATTCTAAGGTATTTCCTAGGTTTTCCAATAATTAGTACCTCTTCAATATTTTGCAATTTTCTTAAACTGCACTTCCAATGTTAAGCTTTCTATCTGACTAAATCAAAATGTAGTCTTCTGATCAGTGCATTATGCTTTGCACATACAAGTATGGTACAATAAATCAATGCTGTTTTTCAAAACTTCAATTGATGTCCTATCAAAGTGTCTAGAAGGTTCCCAAGTTACTGTATTCAAACTTAAAGAACAAAAACTACTATTTATTTTTGTAAGCCTCTACGTGTCAGATTGTACAACAGAAAATATACACAAAGGACCTCAATTAAAATCTGTTCTGGTAGTCCTTAACTGTAACTGTTGAAGTTTCTCTCCCAAGAGATGTTTGATTTCTATTGTCCAAATGCATTCATAAATGATGTTCTGATTTTTTCTAAGCAAAATAAAAGATGTATGAGTGATTATTCATGTGATAGTGCACCATTATTAATTCACAGCCTTGCTGCAGAGAAATCCCGGTGAGTTCGTCTACTCACAGGTTATCTTACTTCTCACAGACAAGGCCACTTTGTGTTATCAATGTCTTTAGTTACTCATTAATAACCTGAACAGAAAATAAGGAGCAGCATTTAAATTCAGATTAAAACTTCTTAAGTGGGAGATTTGCAATGCAGCATTCCTTTGTGGGAAATACTCTTTAGCACTGCAGGGTTTGCCTGATCTATACTCACCTTTAATGTCCATTGCAAATAGGTTAGAAACCCGTATTTTCCATCTTGATGTGAAGTTTTCAAAAACCAAAGCAGACTCGAACCACACATGTTAATTTCCCCAAAATTAACAGAACTCCACCTGCAACCCATGCTCCAAAGTAGTACATTTTCACATAACCTCAGCCTAGAGTTGACAGGGCAAAGATTTTTACCAGCTAAAGTCAGTCAGTCCATCCTTCTCCATCCTGGAATTCAGCAAAGGAAAAGGAGACATCAACATTCTTCTTCCAGAAGCTTGGGTGTTTCAGACCTTCACTCACACCAACACATCTTGGCAACAGTCCCTTATATAGGAAGTGTGCACCTGGTCTACTCATTCAATTCACCTGAGGAGCACTTTTTGAAAAGTACCCAAGCCTGGTACCGAATCAACTCAATTTACATCTCCTTGTGCCAGGCTCAACCACGGGTATTTTTCAGAGCCAACGTGCTATTAATCTGCAGCCAGAATGAAAACCACTGCTGTGAAGCAGTGAATTTTTTTTTTTTTTTTTGGTTGTAGATGGACACAATATTTTTATATATTTTTATGTGGTGCTGAGATTCGAACACAGTGCCTCATATGTGGGAGGCAAGCACTATACCACTGAGTTACAGCCTAAGCCCCAACTGGTGACATTTTTTATTTACTCATAGGTAAAACCCTGGGATACTGCTAAACTTCCTAAAATGCATAAGACATCACCTCACACAGAGAATTTTCTGGTCCAAAAGTCATTGCCACTGCTGAGAAGCCCTGAGATACAAGAAGAATTTGGGGGAGAAATACCCTACTCTTTCCAACTCTAGAGACACTTACAAAGTAAGGAAGGAAATATGAAGAAGTTTTCAGGAGGAAGACTTAGAACCCTGGCATTCCAAACAGCAAGGTCGAGTGAGTTCTAAGTGGCCCTTGTCTAACACAAGCAAATAATTTTCTTGTGTGTGCTCCCACTGGTGAGGGTGATATTAAAGAAGAGGACGAAGCTGCTATTCACTGGAATGTGCTCGAAGAAAGCAAGAGGAGACAGACAGAACTAGCAGGATGGTTAACTAATTATCTTATTTTTAGAAGGGAAAAATAAACAACACGATACAGAGTAATGGGGTTATTTATTTATTTATTCCTTCTCATTTGCTGATAATCAGCAATATGGACCTCTGGAGTTAAAATCAAACAATGTTACTAGTTTTTCTTGATAGTGTCTAATGGGCCAGCTGCCTATAAGGGCCCCTAATCATCAGTAGCTTATTATCTGGAAGGTCAACAATCAACAGATATTGCTAGAACCTGCACCATCCAAAACACCCAAGGCCTGAGCAGAAATAGGTATCTGTTAAAAAGCAAATATCTGGCAAAACTCCTTTGTAAGGGAAAATACTTTCACCTTCTAAGAAAGTTCAATTCCACTTTGAATTTCAGTGGATTAGGTAAGTGAAATCCCCATTCTCAGTAGTTGAGGCCAGTTGTGTACTTTCATAGCTAGAAGTAGATATTCAATTACATATTTGCTAATCTGGAATCCAGCAAGCAACCTTAATGAATGTACAAATGCTTTAATGTCTAGATGCGATAAGTGTTGAATGGAACCCTCTACAAACTGGAGAGGGGAAAAGTAGTTGAATAATAACTTCCATAGAAAAAAATGTATTCATGAGGATTTTTTTTTTAAACCTTAAAGGTTTTTCTGTGTTTTTTTCTGGTTGCATGTGTTGCTTGTGTTTTCTTAATCAGCTACTAATTAACCAAGTTACAGAGGCTTACTTTTAAAACAGAAAAAAAAAATACCTAAAATTCATCTATGCATTCTAGTTGCAAATTAAGCCACTGGTTTTAATCAAAGGAAACTCCTGGATACCAAGTTCAACTACTTCATCTACTGAGTTTCTCATTGAAAGACAAGATTTAAAGATGGCCAAGGCCCAGTCAACTAAAACAGCAATCCTTTTCATTGACTTTCCCTCGGTGTGCATAAGTGTGAGTGTTTGAGAAAATGCGTATCTTACAGGTAGGACAATATTCTGCCAGTATATATTTCATCTCTCTGCCTGCCATAATGTAGGCACTCCTTCCTTTTCCTTTCATCTGCTTTTTGTTCCTACAAAAACATGCAAGAGCTGAGCCAAAACACTCATAGTTCACCCCAACCCTAAAGGAGTAGCTCTGGAAATGACTCAGAGAATCTGTAATTTGGGATTAACCTCGCTACTACTTCTTATCTGTCTGTACACCAATGATTCAAACAAATTGTGTGGCAATTTTTAAAATGTGAAAAAGCATGTCTTACCATCCATATCAAAAATTAATTTGTAACGGCAGGATAAATACAAACTACCAATGCACAAGTTTATAGGCTGATGATCCATAAACATCTCATTGTGCCACTTCATTTTCCAATTAATTACTGAAATGAAAATGCAATCCAAATGTACTATAAATATACTCTGGTGAGGATATCGACTGTCACCAGAAGATCTGAATGACAAAACCTGAAGTAGTCACAAGAATGGAAAAACTTGAAGTAGGCACAAGATGAGAAAATTTAAGAATGAGAAAACTTGAAGTAGACGCAAGAATTAAAACTGCAGTGTCATTCAATAATGTAGCTATTAAATCAAATTTGTAGCTAAATTAATTTGTTCAATTCTACAAAACATTTGCCTGACCCACCATGTTTACCAGAATTCAGGCAAATATAAGTCATGATGTAATATGATCGTTCTCTACAAATAGACCTTGCTTTGTGTAAGGTATTGTTTAAAGGTTATACTTAAAAATCTTTCTTTTAAGTTAAATCATGCATCAATTAAACTAGAGGAAAACTCCCAACAGAAATCTTAAAAACATTTGACCAAATTCAAGATCCTTTCATGGTAAAAATCATTTCAATTATAGAAGAAACGTACCTCAATACAATAAAGGCTAATATGACAAACCTGTAGGTAATGCTATCCTCAACAGTAAAAACTTGAAAGCTTTTCCTCTAAGATGCTTACTCTCACCACTTCTTTTCAACATAGTATTGGAAATCCCTGCCAGAGAAATTAGGCAAAAGAAATAAAAGCCATCCTAATAGGAAAGGAAGAAGAAAATTGTGTCTATTTGCTGATGGCATCATTTTATGTATAGGAAACCCAAGTATCCACCAAAAAACTTGCAGACCTGATAAGCAAATTCGGTAAAATTGCAGGACACAAAAATCAACATACAAAAATCAGCAGCACTTTTATAAACTAATAATAAACTAACCAAGAAGGAAACATAAAAAAAATTAAGCACATATAAATTTAATCTAGGAGGCAAAAGACTTATATCCTGAAATTTATAAAACACTGATGAAAACAATCAAAGAAAATTCAAACAAACTGAAAGATGTTCTGTGTTCATGGATTGAAGAATTAATATTGTGAAAATGCCCATGTCCACCCAAAGCAATCTAAAGATTCAATGCACTCTTTATTAAAATCCCAGTGTCATTTTTCACAAAAATGGCAAAATATATCTATATATCCTTAAGTCTATATGGAACCACAGAAGACCCTGAGTAGCCAAAATAATCTTCTACTAAAGAACAGAGCTAAAGGCATTACACTTCTCCAATTCAAAACATATTATAAAGCAGTTATCATCAAATAGCATGTTATTGGCCAAAAGAAAAAAGAAAAAAAAAAAAAAAAGACCGATTGATGAATGGAATGGAACAGAAACTCCAGAAATAGACCCAAACACTTAGGGTCAAATAATTTTTGACAAAGTTTTCAAGAACTTACAATGGGGACAGGACAGTCTTTTTAATAAACGGCTTTGGGGAAACTAGATATCCACATGCTGAAGAATGAAAGATTTTTGTACCAAATACAAAAATCACATAAAATCTTCAAAATAGATTAATGACTTAAATATAAGACCTGAAACTATAAAATTAAAAGGAAAAATAGGGACAAGTTCTATAACACTGGTCTGGGCAATGATTCTTTGGATCTAACCCTAAAAGCACAGCAACAAAAGTAAACATAGAAAAATGGGATCATATCAAACTAGAAAGCCTCTACACAGCAAAAGAAATAGTGGAGAAAGTAGAGACAACACACAGAATGGGAGAAAATATCTTCAAGTCAGACTTCTTATAAAAGATTATTGTGCAAAGCATAAAAAAAATTTATAAAGTTGAATACTCTCTAAAGTGTTCAAACAACTCCACAGCAAGAAAACAGCCCCAATTTTAAAATGGGCAAAAGACTGAACAACATTTCTCATAAGGTCTATAAATGGAATACAGGAACACAAACAAATGCTCAGCATCATTAATCGTTAGAGAAATGCAAATTGAGACTATAATGAGATGTCACCTCACACCTGGTAAGGTGATTTTATCAACAGGTTGCAAGATAAATGTTGGAGAGGATGTTGAGTAAAGGGAACTCATACAATGTTGGTGGGAACATAAATTAGTATAGCCATTATGGAAGATGGTTCAGAAGTTCCTCAAAAAATTAAATATAGAATGATTATATGACCCAGTAATCCTACTTCTGGATATACTTCCAAAGTAACTGAAATGAATATGTAGAAGGAATATCTGTACTACCACATTTATTTCATCATGTAGTCACAATAGCAGGGATTTGGACTTGATCTAAGTGTCCATCCATGGATGAATAGATAAAGGAAATGTGGAATATATAGAAGATAGAATACTAGTCAACCATTAAAAAAAAAAAAAAAGGAATCCTTCATTTGCAACACCATGATAAAAATGAAGGATTTTATATTGAAATAAGTCAGATACAAAAAGACAAATGTCCCGTGATCTCACTTATCCACAGGATCCACTCAAGTGGAAGTCACAGAAGTATACGGTAGAATACTGGTCATCAGAGGCTGGGATAGTGAGAAAGGAGAAAATGTGAAGTTGTTCATTAAAGGGCACAAAATTTCAGACAGGAGGAATAGATTTTAGACCTTGATGACCATAGTCAACAACAATGTACATCTCAAAATAACTAAGAAAGTGCATTCTAAATGTCTCATCATAAAAATATCATCAACGTAATATATATGTTAATTAGCTTAATTTAATCATTCCACATTGTATACATAGATCAAAACATTTCATTGTACCCAACAAGTATATACAATTATAATTTGTCAGTCAAAAATAATAATATTCAAGAAAAGTAAAAAATATACTAAAGTTCTTTATTTAAAGAGTCCTTTTATAAATGGAAGAATTATTTATTAAGTGAACCACCTGGCTAGCTATTGGTTTTTTTGTTTTATTTTGTTTTGTTTTAGTTTAAGAAACAAAGTTTCCTTAAAATAGTGCACATAGTTACTTCTACAGCTCATTAAAATGTAATCACAAAATGGAAAAGTCATTAACTATCTCCCTACTGACCCATTGCAGCCCGTGAAGACAAGTGTCATGGCCAATGACCCATCTCATGATAATAACACATCCAAAATACCTTTTTAAATGAGTTTTATCTCTTCTGGAGACCTGCATAGCCAAGCGCCCCCCTCCCCAAAGCCACTGGGGCACAGCTGCTGTGGCTCTTGGCAACAGTGAGTGTAGGTTCAGTTAACTTGGTCCAGACACCAGCCAGCCAGGAGGCCTCCAGGAAGCAGGTGAATTGGCTTCTCCCTGCAGCCTCTTAACACAAACAACCCAGAAAGCGGTAGCTTCCTATCCCTCCCCTCCCTCTTTCTAGTTCCATTTGCACTGAAAAGAACACTGGCTGCATTAGAAGCCAAGCTTCCAGAGTCAATTTTCAGCACTATGAGAAAAGGATTAGGCTGAAATGGAATCCAACAGGTAAATCCCCAAGTACAATATTGAAAATTTACCCCTTTGTGTCACTGCTAAAACCCGCAGCCTCTTCCACCACTGCTCAGAGCTAGCTGCATATAAACTCTATAGAACAGCTCCCAAATAGAGAAGGAAAAAAAAAAAAAAAGCACCTCAGTTGTTTTGAATGAAAAGTTCCACATTTATAAAAGCCAATCACTTTAAGCTTCAACCCAAGGATAGGTAACACAAAAGAAGTGTAAGGTTTGGGGGGAAGGTGGGTTACTGTGGTTGTGGATTTGCGAGAGAGAGTGTGTGTGTGTGTGTGTGTGTGTGTGTGTGTGTTGCTTGTTTGGTTTTTGATTTGTTTTCTTTAAGAAATGATTCCTTTCTCTCTTGAGTTCAAAGTGGTTTCAGAACCAAGATGCAGAAAATTAAGCCTCTTCCAAAAGGTTTAAAAGCTCAGGTTTAGTGCCGCCTCAGCAAATGCAGTGGATGTTATGCTTTGGAAATCAAAGGAGTATCCAAGCACATCTGTACATTTTAAAGAGGTACATTTAAATGACCCAGAAAGATGTCTTATGTAATGTAGAAGATCATACTATCCAGAATATGTTTAGGAGGGTTTGGTTAGAGGGTTGGTGAGTTTTGAGTGAGTAGGGAAGAGAATTATCTGATACATTTTTAGATACAAATAAAAATCACAGATTCATGCTACCACCCCCAACACAATGGAAAAATTCTCAAGATAAAGGAACATTTATAAGCACTCAAGCAAAGTAGCATCAAGTCTGCATCAAGGGACACCATATTTATTTTTCAACGTGTCTTTTCAACATAAATATTGATTTCTTCCTGAACATAAGATACTAGCTCGGATTCAGGACCTGCTCAGACTTCATTCAACAAGTGAGCCTGAGTAGGAAACGTCATACAATTCAGTAAAGGTCAAGAGGGAAGAATCTATTTTTATCTCCAATATTTAGATTTCACCCAGGCAACTCAGGGTCCCAGGGAATTATTGTTCCTGTCCCCCCTCTAATCCCTTACACACACCCGCCCCCCCAACCTTCTTCAGGCTTACTTGACTGATTAAACAAAAACAAATTGAGAGGAAGAAACACACATCATAATTCCAGAGCCAATGCCTCTTCCTCCTCCCGATCCACCCCTTTCCAGCATGGCTGGAAAGCCCTTGGTCATTCAGAACGCTACTGAGTTGCCCGAGTCAACGCAGTTCCCCAGCACGTACTGACCCACCGTTCATGCCACTGTAGACATTCCGGTGATGGAGTGACGCGTCCTCCTGCGCCTGCCGTCTGAGGGTGCCCTCCCTGCTGCCTCCACCACTGCCTCCGCCTCCGTGTTTGTGATCAGGGCTCCCCCCAAAATGCTGTTTGAGATGCTCGGGGCTGGTGCCCCTGGCTCTGGGTAGGTGCTCCAGGCTCCCACCAAGGGCATGTTTCTGAAGATGCTCGGGACTCCCTCCGCTGTGCCTGGCGTGTTCCGGGCTGCCCCCTGGCCTGTGCTTCTGGAAATGTTCTGGACTCCCGCTCAGCACGTGTTTGGGCAGCATTTCAGGACTGCTTCCAGGGTGTGGGTGCCTTTGCTGTTCCGGGCTACCCTTGCACAATGGTTTGTGGTGCTCGGGGCTAGGTCCTTTGAGTGCTTTCGGGTGATCTGGGGTCCCGGAGGCCCTGGGTTTCTGTAGATGTTCAGGGCTGGCGCTTCTGTGCTTGGAGTGCTCCGGGCTGCCTTCACTCCGGGGCTTCTGCAGGTGCTCAGGGCTGCCACCGCTTGCGTGGTGCTTGTGGTGGTCAGGGCTGTCAGTGCTGCCAGTGCTGGAGGTGCTGCTGCCATCGCCCACATCCCGCACATACGGTGCGGTGGAGGCAGTGAGTTGGCACAGGCTGGCCTGGCTGTCAATGGAGCAGCGACTGCCAGCGCAGCCCGCACCCTTCTCCTCGTCCAGGAGCACGCAGAGTTCCTTGAGCTCCATGTTCTCCTTCACCACCTCCTCCTGCTTCACCTCCAGCTCCTTCAGCTTCTGCAGATATAAGGCCACTTCCTTGTGCATCACCCCAGCCGTGTAGCGGCCCAGTCTCTGCCACTCTCGGGACACCCTCTTGCCTTTCTGCCTGTCATCATCCAAGAAACAGCAGAGGTCCCTCAGTTCCTGGTTGTCCTCCTGGAGTTTCCGGTTGATATCCTGAAAAGAGACAGAGAACCATTCTAGGGAGGTACACATACAAGACCTCATTAGGCCAGACTTCCTAGGAGCCAGAGAATGTGGAAATGCTAAATTCTCCAGGATATTGCCAGAGGAGGTAGGAAGGTGAAAAGAAACTGAAGATTTTTAAGTATCCTTAAAAGTTAAAAATAATAGGCATTGGTCATGTTCCCTGCACAATACTTTACTTGCATTATTTCATCTAATATTCACCTAAACACATAATGGATAATAATTATTATGGTTCTGAAGGGGACCCATGGATGGGAAAATGACTTCTCAAAGCTTAACTCATCCAAAGATCATCTAGACAGTATTTAGAGAACAGACAGTTAATTAACAGGGAACCAGTCAATAGAAAAACAAGATTTCCCCTGCCCCACCCTCTAGAAAGAAAGATGGCTACTTGTCACCTACTAAACATTTAAAAACTCTGAGGCAGCAGGGCTTTCAACAGAGCAAGCAAAGGACTACTTAATTTTTAGCCCACAATATGGAATGAGCAACCCCAATCCCCCCACTAGGGAAAGGCACAATTGCCCTCTAGTGGCATTTCAGTCCTGCACATCCAACCCATTTGCCATACCCAAACAAATATCTCCCAAGCATCTGACACTTGAGCCTCAAGGACCTCTTGATGGACAACACCCCTTCCCAAATTACACATATTAGCAAATCTCACCTCCACCTATGCTCTTATTAAGAACCTGTAGTTATCCCTGGCATCTCCTCCCTCACCTTCTACTTCCAAGCCAAACAAGTTTTGGGACTTGATTTCCAAAATTAAGTTCATCTAGTCACTCCCGTGTTTAAAAAAAACAACTTTGAATAGCTTCTCATTGCCTTTAGGATAACCTGCAAGATCCTTCAATTCTCACAAGATCCCAGATGCTATGACTTGCTCTACTTCTCCAGCATAGATGGTGATCCATTTGTTTATTCACAAAGATGTAGTAAGCATCTATTATGTGCCAGAAACCAGCCCAAGTGGTATGGATATATGGATATATCAGTAGAGGTAGCAGACACCTTCACATCCCCCAGTTTTCATTCTGGTAGAAAAGAATAGGAAACACACACACACACACACACACACACAAACACACACACAAGCAAAGCACATAATGGCTCATAATGAAAGATTCTGGGGTAAAAACTAAAGCAGATTAAAAATTACTACTTTTCAAGAGAAGGTGTCTCTACATGAAAGGGAAACATTTAAAGCAAAGATCTCAGTGAAATCAAAGAGCAAACATGTCAGTGAAGCTGATCCCAGGCAGAGACAAGGCAAGTACAAAAGCCCCTGAAAGGACATGACAGCAAAAGCCCAAGTCACAGGGAAGCCACTATGTAAAGCACAGAGATAAGGAAGGTCTGAGTTGTCAGGGACTGAATAGTGGTCAGACTTTGGGTTGTTGAAGAGCTGAGAGTAGAGGAATGACATATGATTCATTTTGTGAAGAGCCACCATAGTTCAGTGTAAAAAAGCAGCCAGCTGGGGTGGGGAGGGGAGAACAGGGAGGGAGACAGGACAAAATGGCCACCAGACCAGCAAGGAGACTACTAGGCTGGTCCAGGCGGGAGATGATGATAGCTTGGATAGGTGGCTAGCAGGGCAGAAGGTGAGCATCACACATTGAGCACTCCCAACCTACCTTCTCCTTTTTCACTTGCAATGCTTTCTTTCCTCAGCCTTCTACACAGCCATCAGGGTTCATTTTATGTCACTCCCCCATAGAAGGCATTCTGAAGAAGGGCCACCCCAATATAAAGGAGGTCTACCTCTATGTTCTATATCACCCCTTAGACTTCGCCTCTGTCATACTTATTACAATACTACCATGTATGCCTGCTAATTAAAGTCTCTACCCTCACTAGAATCATGAGAATGGTTACCTCATCTATTTCACTCCCCTGTGCATCCAGAATGCAGTACACCCATTGTAGGTACCTCAAACTAAGAAATTTAAAAATGCATTTTGCCATTCCCACTTGCTCTCCATTCACACATATAGTGAAAGAAGCACCAGGGTTTGGTAGAAATGATATATAGGCAGCTGTGGGACTGCTACCTAAGACTTACCCTGTTTTTCCAAGCCTGAAATCCTCTGGTCTTGCAATTTCATCATCCAATCCAGAACCAGAGGTTCTCAGAGAGGGGACTTCCTTCTTTTAAACTGAGGTTGATTCCCATACTTCCCCTGATATTGACTAGTAAATACACTTGAAAACATCTGCCAACCATATCCTTCACTTCCTGACATTAACAAGGCCTAAGATGAAAGGGAATTTTGAGGCTTGAGGAAGAAGCCTATGCAGCTTCGTTTCTAACTCCAGTTGTAACTCGGCGTTACCAACAACTCCGTTTCCTTGTTTCCAATGCCTGCCTCTTCCTTTTGCTTTCCATGGCCCCTTTATGACTAGGACCTGACCTTTGCCAACAGTTTCCCAGCTGGCCTTTCTGGCTTAGTCTTCCGTCCCCCACTCCAATCCAAGCACTCCTTGGCCTGCTGAACCAGACTGATCTTCAACTTCAAAAACATTTCCTGAATGTTTTGCTTCTGCTGCTAACCAACCCCCAACACCTTCCCTTTGCCAAGAAGTGAATAAACTCCTGGGCCAAGCCTAAAAGGATTTTTCTGCCTTTCCCCCTTTAGCTCCTTCTGTCAACTAGTTTTGAACCTGAGAATACCACGCATTCCAGCTAGAAGTATCACCTTCCTGCCTGTATGAACTTATTTCAAAGGACAGATTTCTCTGAGAAGTCTCCCCCTGCATGGAACACCACCCATGAATAAATGAATGAAGTGACATCCCACCTGTTGTTAATGCCTGAAACACACTTGAGCATTCATTGGGTATCAGTTGTCTCCTTTCTCATATAAGATAGCATAGCTTCTAGAAGGCAGAGGAGAAGTCTGATGTCTTTTTTTTGGGGGGAGGGGGGGACATTTGCAACATATTTATTATGGTACCTTGAATATAGTGGGTGTTTAATATGTGTTTAATACGTGTTCTTGGATTGATCAACCCTTTAAAAGCCCTAGGCTTGGGACCAAAAAAGTCTACAGCAACCCTACTATTGTATACAACTAAAATGAGCTAATAAAAATAAAGAAATAAATAAAAATTTTTAATGGGGGAAAAAAAAGGCTACAGCTGTAGCTACTAAAAATGGGCTTCTTACAATTGTTTTCAGCGAGCCCTGCCATGTTGGAGTTTACAATAGTAAGAGGATAAATTATCCCTTGATGCAGATACTTTAGAGAAAATCAGAAGCTATGGATATTCAGAGAAAATAATACTAAACAAAATTAATCTTTCTAAGCTTCAAAAAATTATTCACCATTTAATTTAATCCTGGCATTTGATAGAAAGTTCAAGTCATGTTCTTCTTCATCTGAATGAATTTACATCTGAAAACACTTTCTTTTGACTATCCCCACAGCTACTCCTGATTTCTCAAGAACTGGAATGCAAACTGGAATTCCATAGGCTTCTCAGTTAATGTCCTCTCTAATTAATGTCCTCTCCAAAGAACCTAAAACAGTCCTTCTCAGTATTCCAGAAGGGTGGATGGGAGCAGGTATGGGCCCATTTACTTTTCTCTATCATGGCTCCTTCCTATTATTAATTTTCTTGGGAATATTATTAAGTTGCTAATTTGGGGAGATTTCCTTCATCCTCTGATGCCCAGCTAAGCAACCAGCTTGATAATAAATAACCTTATGAGCTGGCTTCTTCAAATCCTCATTAAGACTTGGAATTTCTTTTTCAAAACCCTAAGTGTTCTTCTGACATCACCATAGTCCACTAGATGTTATCCCAGTGACTAAAGTCGACTTTTAAACCTTGAAGTCCATCTCCTAGAATACCACCCAAATTTTCAATCTTCTGCCTGCACACTATGAAGAACTACATCTATGATTAAAGAAATGTTTTAATTTGTTCTTTCTTCTTACTGCAGGATTAGGGGAAGGGTTTGGTGTGTTAGGGAGCAAGTAGAGAAATTAATGAAATTCAGACAACAAATCAACAGAGATTTAATTGCCCCAGAATCATCCCCCCACCAGGATTCTGGGGGGTGAGGAGTAACCTGAAGGTTGGTATATGCTCAACAGTCCAAAGAAATGTTCTCAGGAATCCAACACCCTAATCTCCTTTCTCCATCCTTTTTGAGTTCACACATTCTAATCAAAGAATGTCAACTACCCAAGGAAGAAGAAAGTAGACCTATTTCCAACATTTTAATCTGTGTGACTTTGAGAAAGCTAGTTAGGCTCACTGAGCTTCTGCATCTGGGTATCACTTACTCTTCACAAAACTTAGTATGGAATCAAAATCCCTATTGAGCAGATGAGAAAAAGACTCAGAGAGGTTAACAGTTTGCCCATGCTGACCAAATCATACAGCTGCAGTCCTATGTACTAGCCTTAAAAATATTTAGATATAATGTCAATGTCAGTTCAAAGAAAGGGGCACAGCAAAGAAAAGTGTTGTGGCCTTCATTATCCTACCTTTGCACCTCTCAATGCAGAGTATCTAACCATCAGAGGCCCAAATATAAAATCTCTTTTTCTTATGGTTAAGACAAAATAAGTAAATATACCTACCATTAATTCAGTCAATCATGTTTCTGATTGCTGCAGTGTCTAAGGAAGCTCTGAGGCAAAATGCTGAAGAGAAGGGAGAATATTTATCTCTCAGCAGAGTCTTACCCCATGGCACCCTCAGGCCACCTCCTGAATTTGCCCAGGGCTGAGATCAAAAGAGTATACTCTGCCACAGAAAGTAACCACCTCCATCATTTCCGAACTTGATAGAGATAGGCTAGGGAGTCTTTTAATGCCAGGTCATGAATCTAGGCCACAGGGAAACTTTCTTACCTGAGTTGCCAGTGCTTTTAACTGGCCTAACAGCTGTTTCTCTAAATGAGGCTCCTGGAGTAAAGAACAGGCAGCCCACCACCCAGATCACCCCCTCCCCACTCACACCTAGACCCTCATACACAGTCAAGTCCACACAACCTAAAAGAATGTTGAAGAATTTCTTAAGCTATTATGTTGATTCTTCATAGCATTAAATATTCAGGAAATTAATTGATTAATTAATTTAAAACTTTCCCAAGCCACATCATGGTTCAAACCTTGGAAGATTAAACTGGAGGGAGAATTAATACCACTGTCTAGCTTTGCCTAAGAAACCCAGACCTGGAAATTAATGACTATGCATGTATATGTCCTCTCTTGATGACTCTAACCACCATATTTTGCAGTCAAGTCCAGTATTAAACCTTTCCCTGTGTGATCATAACTTACTGTCACAACACCATAGGAAATGATTCTTATCATTTATTGATGAATAAAATAAAGATCTGACAAATTAATTAGCCAAGCTCACCTTTCTGGCAGATGCAGACTCTAGATTCAAATCCACCTCTGATATTCCTTCTCACTATTTTAGCCTACTTCTATTCCCCAAAGTGCCTGGTTCTTAATAAATACTCCATTAGTAATGAATTAAAATAAAGAAGAGAGCAAGCCTTGGGATTTCTCTAACCATGGAATCTTCCTTATTACACCCTCTCTAGGGACTATATGACAGTGGGTTTGGGTCTCTGAGAAGGGCCATTTTCACCCACACTGACTTTAGCACACAGGTGAGTCTTGGGCACCCCGCCCCCTCCCTCCCCTCTTTGCCCCAAAATCCCAGGGCATGAGGCAATTAAGGGAACAGAGTCCACTGCCTGAGAAGTGGGGTGGAAGTGGAAAGGGACAAGAACAGCTTGTGCCTGCGGGAATCTGCTCCCTGAGGTCTCTACAGTGATTTCGTTTGTGTCTGGCTTCCTATAAACAAAAGCAGAACAATGAGAGGAAGGAATACCAAGAGGCACCAGGCAAGCCTTGAGGAGAGGAAGTTTGCAGTGCATGCCGGCAGGGCGGTTCCCGGGTCACCCTGCCACCAGGTCTGCTACAGCCTTGGGGGCATGCTGCCGACACACACAGAGATTTCCAAGGAGAAAAGTTAGGTTAGTGGGGCTTGGGGATTCCCCCCTCCTTTTGCTAAGGGTAGAAAGATGACTGGCTCAAAAAGAAAGCATTCCTGCCGGACACTTGGGTACCCTTTCAAAACCTTGACCCCTCCATATTGAGTCCTTTGCTGCCTCCCTCTCCTTTACACGCTGGATAAAATTAAAATCAAACTAGGGGTGAAGTGGGGAGGGGAGTAAGGTGACGTTAGCCGAAGTGGAGGTGAGAGCACAAAAGCTAGGAGTCTACTTGAAGGCAGAACTTAAGATCCTCTGCACCCGGTAACATACACGCAGACTCTAAGGGTGGCGCCCGCGTCTCCTCTCTGGACACCCCCACCCCCCACCCCTTCTCTTGGCAGTAGTGCCCTTTCATCGCCCTCTGCTCAGCAGTGAGCTGGTGGCGCCAGGGCAGCCATATCCCTGACCCCCGAAGTCTTAGATGCCCTGATCTTTCTCCTTTGCTCTCCTTTCCCCCTGATTGGCTATAACCCGGCTCCCCAAAGCATCGACTTTACAGGGTCCTTTGGAAATTAAAGGTTTTGCGTGCCCATCCGGTCCCCACCCCGCCCCGATTTTCAGCATTCGAGGCGCCTTCTCCACTGGCTTCGAAGGACCCTAGAGAGCCTCGATGCTGGCGCGCCCCATATGGAGAAAACGAGGCAAGCAAAAGCCTCCAAAGTTTGAAAAACTTTCCTAAGGGCTGAGGATGAGGGTGAGGGGTGCTGACTGGGAGAAAGGGGAGAATCGCCTGTTGAAGGAGCGAGGGAAAGTTTGCCCTCCCCCCCCCTCCCCAGTGCACCCCGCTCCCCGTTTGACCCTGCGCTCACCTTGAGCCCGCGGATTTCTCCGAGATGCAGCTGCAGGCGACGGTTCACCTCACGGATGAGGTTGCTGTGGTCCAGCATCGCGCTCACCTTCTCTGCCTCGGCGCGCCGCAAGCTGCGGATCAGCTCCTCCTTGCTCCACTGCAGCAGCTCTTCATCTGATACTTTGGACAGATCCTCCACCGCGGCGGCGGGGGACGAACCAGCCGGGGCTGGGGGACAACTTTCTGTCGCCGCCCCTGTGCCTCCAGCAGCCTTCGACATGGTCTGGCGCGGTGGCAGGTGCGAGTAGGTGGAAGAGGCAAAGCGACTCGCGAAGACGCGGGCGAAGCGGGGCCGCCTCCGCCCACACGCCTGTGCGCTTTGGAGAGTCAGCGGCACCGCCCGGGGACCGCTGCGTTGGGGCGGCGGTGGTCGCGCTGGGCGTCCATCCTACCTGGCCATCCCCTTGCGCGCACCCGCGATGCCCCAGGGCTGGGCAGTCAACTGCGGGTTGCTGCTTTGGCCGGTTTCAACTCCGCGCAAGTCCATGGTGAGCGACGTCAGGGAGCCGGCTCCCACGCGGGAAAACCTTGAGTACCGGCGGGGGCATCCAGGGGGCTGCGCCCTCGAAAGAATCCCCTGCCCTCTCCTCCTCCCTACACACACACCTCTCTCTCTCTCTCTCTCTCTCTCTCTCTCTCTCTCTCTCTCTCTCTCTCTCTCCTCTCATACACACACACACACACACACACACACGCACTTGCCTCCCCCTTTCCCAGCTGCAGTCCCTGGGGTCCTCTTCTTTCCTAGAGGTGCAGGGTGCCCCGGGCTCCGCGGAGCCTCCCGGACTGCTCTAGCACGCCATCGCCGCTGCCCGAAGGCTCGGCGCGGCTGGCCGGCTGTGCTCCTCCTGCTGCCTGCGCTGCGCCTGCCGCTGCTCCAAGGCTGCTCCGGGAAGCCTTGCAAAGAGCTGAGATGGGGAGGGTGGGGGGCCGGTAAGAGGAGGAGCCTAGAGCCGGGGACCTCTGCAGCCCGCAGCAGCTCTCCCGCGGGCCAGACGCTACTGCCGCCCGACTGTCACCCAGGTCCCAGAGAAGCGCTCCTCGCTATCCCACCCGGGAAGGCTGGGGGCGCGCCTCCTGGAGCGCTGGGGTGCGGGTGGGGTTGATATAAAAGAGCAGGTGCGGAGCTGTGGTCGCCTGGGCTTTGAGAGGCTCGCGCGCGCCACCCTGTGTCCAAAGGTGCACCCTCCTCAGCCCCCAGCAGGACAGTTTGTCACCAGGCAGGGAAACAGCTGTCAGTCAAAGGAGAAGTGCTTGGTGTTTGAAGGGACTGGGGATCGGGGATCAGGAAAAATGGGGTAGCAGGACCTGAGAAATAACCGACCATGTGCACTTTGGAGAATAGGAAAAAAGGTAAGAAAGAAAAAAAAGAAAGGGAGAGGTAAGAAAACCCTAATGCTCTGGAAAGGGGAAAAAGAGGCTTCCAGGTACTGCTCTTTAGGGACCACTCACCCCCAGGCCTTCGTCTTTTCTAAAATCCACTACTTTGTGAAGAGGCTTCAGGGGAAAGTACTGGATCTTTTAAACTTTTACTTGAAAAACATCAAAACCTTTAGGAGACAATAAAATACCTTTATCCTATGCCTCCTGAAGCCTGGATTTTAAGGTCAGCAGTCACCTGCCCTCAGAGCAAAGCAAGGTCCCCTTAGGCAATCTGAAATGCCAGCCAAGGAGATTTCCATTTTCTTCTGCCGCAGGGTTAACGCGGATGGCTTTTTAGAAGGAAATTCTGCATCTCTGGGTTCTGTCTCTGGATTACCCAATGGCACAATGGAGTGAAACCAACTTTGAGCTGAAAATACGATTTTTTGCCTAAAGAAGTAGATGCAGTTGGCCCTGAGAATGTCATTTCTGGGATGGAGATAGGGTCAGAAGACTGTAGGGGTCTGTCTTTCTCTCCAACCTGGCCCCAACCCCCTTTCATGCACATGTGGACACACACACACACACACATGTGGGGAGCCATTCTCACACGTGACTGGGCGACTACCCGTTTGGGTCTGAGGTGCTCTGGCTAACTGTGTCAGAGCTTTCCCAGCCCCTTCCTAGTGAGAGAACCCGTGGTGTGGGGGTGTGACTGACCACTGACCCCAGGGGCCAATCACTGACCCTGACCTTGGAGTGTGGCCCCCCTCAACCTTCATTGGATGGAATTCTCCCCTGAATTTCTTGTTCCCCAATAAAAGGCTACTCCCTGGCGTGCTCACTCTCTCTCTCTCCTGCTAGCCCTGAGTAATCCTTGCTGCCCTACCGGTCGGTTAGAGGTGGAAACCAGAGAGGGGAGCCGTCTGGGACCTGATCATAGAGAAAAGGTAACTTAGTCTGTGTGTTTTATTTCAATCTCGCTAGCTAACTTTTATGCCAAGAACCTCATTAATGAAACCAGTGCGCTGGTTGCATGGTGGACACACACACACACAGAGTTTCAGTTAACCAGGGTGCAGAGGGAACCATCTCTATCTGGTAGGATGAGGATCTAAATCAGAGTTCTTCCACAGGCTGGTTAGCATGCATCCCTGATAAAGCTGCTACCTGTTAAAGGTGATCAGTTGGGGGCTGAGACCTGAGACCTGGCTTTCTGGAGAACAGGGAAAGGTGATAACTTGCTGCTCTCTCACCTTCACATTCCCCTCAGCTTGACTAGACACAGATCTTTTCCTAACTATAGGCTCTTAACCTCCTTTTTCTCAGAGCATTTACTTTAGTGGACTTTCAATTATAAATCCTCTCTCTGACCCATTGCAATATAACTCTTTTCCCCACTTCTTGTTGGTTTTGGTTTTACAACCCCCTAACATCCTTCTCAATGATTTCAGGACAAGCATTAGAAGGCACTTATCATAATAGACCCTGTCTCCCAAGGTCGGTGGAGGGCAGGAACCTAATTGCAACAAGCTCTGATTGGCAGTTGCAGGTGGCCTCCTCACATTGACCAATCTCCCACTCCAATGTCCTCTGGTACTTTTCCACTGGCTCACCTTAGTGCTTAACAACCCCCACCCTTTTGACTCAGTGTAGTTGATTCAGTCTGTCTTTCAGTCATCTTGAATAAAGTCTTCCTTGCCTGTTTAACCACGTCTGATGCAATCTTTCTTTGACACTTCCCTTTCTCTCTTGCCCACAGAAGGTTTTCCTCACATAGTTTCTAACACCAGTTTTGGCACGAGAAGGGAAATTCAAGTCAGAAAAATATGAGTCCTGTCTCTGTTAATTTGTTAGTTCTTGCCCATGAACAAATCATCCTACCTTTCTGGGCTTCAGGCCGTTAATGAGATGAAATCTGTGAAGTTCTTTATGGAGATAACTCTATAGAAATGCAACCTTACTGTTGCTGATGTTCTAGCTGGGCTGTCCTCTGTTTGGAAATGGGAACCATCACTTATATTCATTCCTCCATCCTCCATTTGTTCTTCAGGAGTCCTATTCTAAATTGAAACAGCCAGGGCTATTATGGTTTAGATATGGGGTGTTCCCCAAAAGCTCCTATGAAAGATAAGGCAAGAATGTTCAAAGGTGAAACAATTCGATTCTGAAAGCTTTGACCTAATCAGTGGATTAACAAATGTCGATTAACTGGGTAGTAACTGTAGGCAGGTAGGGTATGGATGGAGGAAGTTGATCACTAGAGTGCCTTCGGGATTTATATTTTACCCTGGGGAGCAGAACTAATTTGCTTGCGTGCGCGCTCTCCCCCACCCCTCTCTCTCTCCTTCCTGACGACCATGTCTTGAGCTGCTTTCCTCTTCCATGCCTTTCCTCCATGATTCTCTGTCTCATCTTGGGTACAGAGCAATGGGGTTGGCCAGCCAAGACACCTAAAGAAGGTATGGGTTTTCTCCCATATGCTGATATTTTAAAAATTGTCAGGTCTTTTGATCACAGAGACAAAAAGCTGACTAAAACAAGTGCTTTCTCTGCTAACTCCTTCAAATCACTTAACATCTGAGAAGATATTAGAAGGCAAATAGATGGCTTGAAGGAGAATTTGGACTTGTGTTGGGAGGATAAGGAAGAAGAAAACCAAAGAAAAACTTCTCCACAAATTTCCAAACACTTTTGAGGTAGAGTATCTTAGTGAAGTTTTAATGTTTCTAATTTTGACATTGATTAGGGACTATTATTTAATGAATACTATTGCTTTAAGTTACTAAGGCACTATGTGGTATCAGGGTATAGAAATTCAAAGCAGTCTCACCTAAAGAAGGTATGGGTTTTCACTCATATGCTGCTATTTTAAAGATTGGCAGTTGAGGGCTAGCATAGGGTCATTCGGAATGTCATCAAAGGTAGAATCCTTCTCTCTGCTCAGTCATCTTTGGCCTAGTTACCTTGAAATGACTGCTAGAGCTCCAGTAAGCCATCTTTATTTGAGACAGGAAGGTGGAAGCACATGAAAAAAGGGCACATTACCCTTTTAAAAGTCCTGGTAATATGACCCATTGAAACGCATTCATATCCATTTATATCCTGATAACCAGAGCTTACCAAGAATCTATGACTATTTTTTTTAATTTGGACATATTAATATCACAAGTAAAATCAGAGAAGAAAATAATACTAGGAAGGCAACAACTGTTGCTAATGCCAACCTGGACTCTCCAAGTTAAATGGAGGTATCTGAAAAACAGTCATAAGTGAGCCTAGGACATGATTCCTAATGGTTTTATCACATATAGTGTTTTAAATCAACCCAACTTTATCCTACCTCACTATTGCCCAGTCCAGGTTTCCATGAGGTTTTATGTAACCTTCTTTGCTGGTTCTTTCAACTCCAGCATCACCTTTCTCAGCTCTGCTTTCCATATGGCTGCCCAAGTGGACTCTCTGAAGAAGTCAAGTCTACCTGCCTCATCCTCAAGATAGACTGAATTATCACTCAGGATCCTTCACAACCTCCCTATATTTTACCACCACTCTCCACCTGACTTTGTGGCACCTCCCCCTCAAGGAGGAGAGTTGACCTTGCTTCTCCCCATGGTATGGTGCTAGGCCATGTGACTTGCTTTAGCAACAGAATGTGGCTGCCTATGGTTATTAGGATATTAGGTGAAGCTGGAGTCATACATAACTTCCTGGCCAGGTTTGGTCATTAGGATATGAATAGATATGAATGAGATTCACTGGGTCATATTACCAGGATTTCTGAAAGAGAAATGTTCCTTTTTTTCATGTGTTTCAACCTTCTTCCTGTATCAAATGAAGATGGCTGGCTGGAGCTCCAGCAGTCATTTTATGATGGTATGACTATTCTCTGAAGTCTCAAGAGGCATTTGTCTGTCCACTCACCCACCTGTACTTTCACACTTCAATGAGAGAAGAGCTATTGTTGGGTAGTTGCTCTTCCTTTGGTCTGGGACCCAGACTCAGCCACATCTTCTGCTAACCTGAGACCTGCAGGCTGGATCAGAGCCATGCCCACAGATTCACAGGTCTGTGTGCAAGAATACATGATTACTGTTTACTAATTCTTGTTGGGGAGGTTCATTTCGTGCCATTATTAATGCAGCAGTTAGCAGATACAACCCCTGCCTAAGACCTCCTGCTGTCATCTTAGCACCTCTAAGAAATGTGAAGCCACATTTCTTAGCAGAGCACATGAGATGGGCATGTGCCTTTTCCTGCTTCTCTAGCTCCACCTCCCACCCCATGCCTTGTCTCATCTTTCATATTTTTCCAGTTTTCATATTCTCCACTGATGAGATTCTCTCATGTATGGAAAGCCTTCCCTGCCTTTTTCTTGAACAACTCCTATAGGACCTCTCCACTGTCAGTACCTCATTCAGATCCCTAGCACTGGCCCATCCTTATCTCCACTCCCACAATCTCCAGCCCACACCTCTAGCCAAGAACTTAAACAATTAAATTGCAGGTGGTCTCCAACTTAACAATAATTGGATTTGCAATTTTTCAAGTTTGTGACAAAGCAAAAGCAATCGAAATTCAGTGGAAATCGTACTTTGATTTTTTTTTTTTTTTTTTTTTTTTTTTTTGTACCAGGGATTGAACCAGAGGATTTAACCACCAAGCCACATCCTCAGCTCTTTTTTATATTACATTAGAGACAGGGTCTCACTGAGTTGCTTAGGGCCTCACTAAACTGCTGAGGCTAGGTTTGAACTCACAATCCTCCTGCCTCAACCTCCCAAGTCACTGGGATTACAAGCATGTGCCACCACGCCTGGCTGTACTTTGAATTTTGATCTTTTCCTGAGCTGGTGATATGCAGTGGGACACTATGAGAGCCAAAGCATCCAGTCAGCACAGTTACAAAGAGAAACCACTGAACTGCAGGGTACTGTGTGGCTAAATTCTGATATTCAGCACTTTAATTGTATCAAATATATTTTTTCCTTACTTGTTTTTAACTTATGGTGGGTTTGTTGAGGTGTAACCCCATCATAAGTTGAGAAGCACCCATATAGAAAATGATATGCTGAGGCTCAGACTAATCCTGTCCAACAAAAGAGTTTCATTCCAGCTCTGACTTAATAGTCTCTCTCTCAGCTTTCTCTACACCATACAGATTTTTGTCAGGCCCTACAGAACTCCATGGTGCAGCTGGGGACACTTTTGAGGACACCACTTTTATTGCAGCCCCTGATGCCTTATTATGACATGATTTTTGGCCCACTTTCCATCATTGAATAGGACATAAGAGTATAATTTTTTGACTAACCCAGCTTTCATATTATCTTCCTTTCATATTTCCCCTCCCCATTTCTTTTTTTATTTGTCCTCTATGTATCTTCATATGCTGTCTCTGATTTGATTTGATTAGATTTGAATTTGATATATTTATTTTTATTTCATAAAGGAATGATGGAAAAGGCAAAGGAGAAGGGAGTTCTCTTCTTCAGAGAAACATGATGCTTTTTGTCGCTCTCACTTTGATGTCTGCTATGTTTTGGGTGTAAAAATTCATATTTTGGAACTTTAATCCCAAAGTGACAGTACTAAAAGATGAGGCCTTGGAAAGTTACTGGGCTGTGAGGGCTCCTCCCTTCTGGATGGGTTTAGCCCTTATAAAAGGGCTACAAGGAACAGGTTCATCCCTTCCTTCTCTTCTGCCATGTGTTGGACCTCCTTTGCCCCTCTCACCCCTCTACCATGTGAGGATGCGGCAAAAGTGCCATTTATGAAGCAGAGACTGAGCCTTCACAAGACATCAAATTCTAGCCTCTAGAACTGTGAGCACAAAATTTCTAATATGTATAAATTATATTATATTTTACTTTTGGAGGGCAGGGATCCGTCTTAGTCAATAGTGAACCCTCTGCTACATCTCGGCAAGTAAAGTGCTTGCTGTAGAAGCTCAGTTAATGTTGTTCAAATATATCTGAAGCCCCAAACTTGGGGTGCTATATTCTGTGCATGCAGGAAAAGTACAAAAGGAAGTGGCTTCCTGAAGAGGTCTCCATATGGGAAAGCTACCCTAACCCTAACCCTAACCCTGATCACCTGAAGTGTTTTGGAGAAGCCATATCCCCAGGATAGGGGAAAGGGAAAAAAGTGCTAAAAGCATAGACTGCCTAACAAATCTAACCTGCAAGGTGAACTCCCAGCAGAACTAGCCAACTCCTGTGTCTCTCCATGCAAACCTGCCCCATAGGATCTGGAAGATTCCAGTCCCTTTGTTAAGATGCCCGAAATAGACATGATGAAGAGCCTTCTACATGAAAACACCTCTTCACACATTTGTTCAACAGATTGTTTTTCTAACACAGAAATCAGTTTCCCTGAGAGTATGCAAGTTTTATTAGGAAGTTCGCTCTTAGGCAAGTTAGAAAGTCTGCTCTGGACTACTCCTCAAGACCTTGGGCCCTGACAGCATTGGTGTCACTTGGGATATCTGTTCAAGTGCCCCAATATAATCAAAAGTTATAAATGGGGGGAAGGGGGAACAGGACAAATTCAGGATCACTGTGTTTCAGGAAAAAATCTTCCAGGGTGCCACAACCACACTGTGACTGTACAAGACCTCTCATTGCTGAGGCACATGATATTAAATCATCTATGTGGCAAATGTTCCATTTCACAGAAAAGGGATCCAAAGCTCAGGCCAGACTCCTGCAATTAATCAACATGAGTAGAGCGGCTTCCAGAAGATTACCTTCAACAGAGGAAGCAGGAATGTTTTGAGATCTAGGAGGGTGGCTGTTGCGCCCCTGACTTTCCACAGCAGTCTCCAAGGAGCAGCATATGAGATCTTTAATGACAAGTTCAGTGGGATCCAGGATTTCAGCATTAGCAGCACAGCAAGTAAAAAATGAAAACAATCCCTGAAGGGAGCAGAAAGGGAATCCTAATGCTTTAGCCATAAGGGAAAGGAGTCCAAATTGCAAACTAATTTGCCAGGAAGGAAATCATAACTTGTCTCTTCTTTCTCTGGTAGCATCTGCAGAAGTTCCTAGATCAATCACACTCTTTACCACTCAGGGATATTGGCATATGTTGCTTCCCACGTAAGAACACTATGCTGCTTGCTGGCCGAATCATCCACCATCAAGCCTCAGCTTGCTAGCACTGCTGATAGACACCATGGCTGATCAGAGCCTCCTTTGTCTTGAGTTCATCAACTTTTTGTTTTCCTTTATAACATATATCATTGGCAGTTATTCTTCATTTTGCTAATACTGTTTCCACTTTAAGGTAAGTTCTTCCATGAAGGGGAGGAGCTTTCTATGTTGTGCTTGACCTTGGAGGTCTTCAGTAACCTGTACCAAATAAATGAATGACATGTGTTTAACATCTGCTGATCCACACAGCAAGCCCCTAACCAAGCTGTGCTTTATAACAATTCAAATTCTCTCCAGGAACATTGATTCTATCGGTCAGGAATAAACCCTTGTAAATGTGTATTTGAAGGCTGCTTCTGATGCAGTCAGTAGAACAGTATGTGGGACCCTTGTGCCTGCCTCCCTCTCATGATTTCTACTTGTTCTTTTGCAGTGAGAGTCATGGCAACAGCCTCTTTCACACACTCCACTCGTTTCTGGGTCTTGGGATGTCTAAGAGTATCCTAAGAATCCTATTTGCATTTGTACCATTTGCCTACCCATCAGAGGCCATGAATAAGACTGGAGAGGTAATGTTACCTCCTCAACACAATCAGTTAACACTTCCAAGCAAAAAGGAGAGACAAAGGCCACCAAAGTCTTTGGAGGGATATTCAGGACAGTTAAGGGATTCTGCATTCTAGAAAACTTGATCTAAGTTTGTTAGCAATGAAAAGCAATGCACATATCGGGGCTTAAAAAATATAATTCTCTGAGAAGCCAGACCCCCAAGACTGGCCAACTGATCTGTAAGCAGGCTTGAGTGAGGAGAAACCGGCCTTAAATGCTCTTTTGGCAATAATAGATGAGGAGTGAAACTAGAAATGACAGCAATAGGGAGGGAATAAGAGGTCCCAGCCATGCAGAAATGGTGTCAAAAGAACGAACAGGAAAAGAATAGAGTTCCTGAGAGGTGAATTTCACTCTGGGCCTTTACAAGTTATCCTATGATCATTGAACTGGCAGCATCTGCATCACCCCCCAAAAATTGTTAGAAATCCAAATTCTCCATCCCCACCCCAGAACTACTAAATCTACTTTTGGACAATATCTGCAGGTGACTTATAAGGACATGGTTTATAAGTTTGAGAAGCACTATCATAAACTAATGGCAAATAGAGGCTTAATGAACTAGAAGAAATTGCTTAGAATTTAGGGAATTCTTTGACTTAAAGGAAATCCCGCTGTGGACTTAGTCCAGCCTCCATCGTATTGAAGAGTAGTGAAAATAAGTAGGAAAATAAGACTCACCCCACTTTTGCTACTGGTTGTCTCATCTCTTCAAGGAGGGTGTCAACTCACTGGGGCCAAAAATGTTCATTTACCTTCTTCCTATTCCTCACAGGGTACAGCTTTGGGACCTGCATAGCCAACGCTTCCAGGATGATATGTGAAGATCACAAGTATTAAGAAAAGGGTTCAGGAATCCATTACTAATGTTCATAAATATAATGTGCCATTCCTCCAAGGTGGTATTTCCAGATCTGGAAGTGTGGCTGACTATATTGTTTTAATCTGCACTAAATGCCCGAGAGGGAAGGTTATATAAAAATGCAAGAACTCATGAAACCAATTTGGGTAGAAGTCAAAAACCAAAGCAAAACATTGGTTCTCTGGTTCACTGATTTCCATCTTCTCCCTAGGGTACAAAGAATTCTCAACTGTATCATAAAGATGTTGCTTCTCTTTTGGTGGATGAACACCAACAATAATTCTTATTTTAGGAGCAATATGTCAGGTATTGCAAACATGACCTCTTAGTTAGCCTCCATTGCAGGGATCTTTGTGAAATCACACTGCCCTGAGCACATGCTGATTTGAGTTCTTTTTTTTAGAAAACTGCTGAACAAAGAGATATATGCGTCTGTATCCATAGATATATGTGTATATCATCTTTACAGCAAATAGAATAGAAGAAGCCTTGGACAGCAAGAATAGAAAATGAGTTTAAAATAAATAATTATATGCCCATTTTCTTGGGGAAAAAAAAATGAATCTGCACCAGCCTGATTTCTAGTGTTTGTTCTTTAAGAAAAATGTCCCCTAAGCACACCATTCTATTTTTCCTAAGAAATGAACTGTTTAGAAAGAATACTCTAATGATCTAAAAATTCTGCTGGGCCCCATTGGTATAGGTGGAAAGCTCCCAGGAGCCTGGACTGCAGCTCAACCAGGGAAGAGAGCTGACCTCTAACCACCAGGCCATGATCATTGTGTAGCCTCTACAGCTATTTCCACACCTTTAAAATGATAATAAGTATCAGATTATCTGTCATAACAGTCAAAGGAACATGTTTTGAAAAGTATAAATTGTGACACCGAAGTGCAAAAGTTAGAGTATCTTTATTTTGCTATATCTTTCTCCTAACAGAAAAGGTATTGTAAAGATTCACCACTCATCTAGCAGAGGAACTACAGCTTTCAATTGCTTCTGTCCCTCTAGAATTGCACGAATGACCCATATTACGTAACTTGTGAAGAAAACAGGAGTTTCAAATCACAGCCAACCTCAAAGTCACATGGTAAGGAAGTGGGCCATAAGTTCTCAAGATATATTCCTTGACCCCTTCACACCCACCTCTCCAGTCACTGCCAGACCCTTGAATAATCCAGAGGGAAACTATGTATGAATTAGCAAAAAAAAAAAAAAAGTCATCCTTCCTGGGGTGGGGTTTCAAATATTATATTAGTCTGGGTTCTCCTGAACAAAGGCAGTAAGACAGATGGACAGATAGATGGATGCATGAACAAATGCGCACACATACATGTATTTGTTAGAAGGAGTTGACTCATGCAGTCACAGAAGCTAAGACCCAAGAACTGTAGCTGGTAAGCTGGAGACCCAGGAGAGCTAATGGTACAGCTCTAGTCAGAATATAAAGGCCTAATAACCAGGAGAGTCACAGGTGACAGCTGCAGTCCAAGTTCAAGTATGAAGGCAGAGGACCAATGTCCCGTCAGAAGACACTGAATTCTCCCTCCGTCCACCTTGGTGTTTTTGTCAGGCCCTCAATGAAACCCACTCACTAAGGGGAGAACAATCTGCTCTACTTAGTCAACCATTCATATGATAATCTCATCCACAACACTCTCACAGAAATACCCAGGATAATGTCTGGACATGTCATGGCCCATTCAAATTAATACACAAAATTAACCATCACACGTGTGCACATGGTGGGACCACAAGCTGCACTCCACCCCCTATCTGTCCCTCAGCTAGGCACCCTGGTGGAGACTTCAATCTACACAATCATAAGGAGATCCTGCCTGCTACTTACATTTGATCTTCTCTAAGAAATGGCCCCTATTCTCTAGAATGGGCACCCTTAGAGTTCTGCCTTTGTGGCCCACTCCACCCATTATACTCTCCCTGAATCCTATCAAAGCTTCCGGACTGATAATGTCTTTGGCTCCATATAATGCCTCAACACAGTGTATTACACTTCACAAGTTGATAGAATGCAGCTACCTTTAAATTTACAAGCTGATAGAATGCAGTTACCTTTAAATATTATACCTGAAGATTCCCCAGAAAAGCATCTGAGTTAAGTGACATACATAGGTACAAAACCCTTCCTTTCAGTGGAAAAAGCACAGATCTCCTTGGACTGCTAGGCCTGTACAAAACAGTCAATTCACACTGAGTATTAAAAAATAGAACAGAGAAAAGGAAAAAAGAAAAACAACAGGAAGAACACAAGAAAAAGAAGAAGAAGAAGAAGAAGGAGTAGTCATCATCCACAAGACAAGAAATGATGTAAACATCAGGGAAAATAAACAGAAATAACAAATGACTAAGCATTCAATGAGTACTGAGTCCCAGAAATGACACTTGTGCAGAACTATAACATAAGGAATGAATCACTGTTTACCACCCATGGACAGGGTGCTGTCAAGTTCAACACATGTGCAGCAATTAGGAGCGGAACATGCAGAGCCTGCAAAATGGTGATGTAGAGCTGGCATCTGAAAACAAACAAACCCTATTCTTATCATTTCTCCAAAAAGGGACGGGGTACCCCCAATTTCAATTTATTCAACATACAAATGTTTCACAAAGAAAAGGCTTGAAGTGAATGGAAGTTCCAAGTGGTAAGAAAAAAATGGTTCAGATATTGTGGGCTAAGAAATATAAACAATGCAACTAGGGAAAGCTAGAGAACAGAGTTCTCTCTATGGTAACAGGTTTAGAAACCAAACATGACTCTGTAGGAGAAGTGAAAATTTTTATGCTTAAAGAGTAAGCATGAATATGGGGGGTATGTGATCAAAGTATGTTATATGCATGTATGAATATGCCACAATAAAACCCTTTGTTCTGCATAATTAATTTGAACTCATTTTTTATTAAAAATTTTAATTTAAAAATATACATGTAGGACTAGAGCTGTGGCTCAGTGGTGGATCGTTTGAGGCACTGGGTTCAATTCTCAGTACCACATATAAATAAATGAATAAAATAAAACTAATGAAATAAAATTAAATTAAATTTAAAAACTAAAAAATATATTTTAAAAAATATACATATATTTTTTCAATGCTTATCTCTAACATTTGAAAACCTACAAATGAATCCAAGATGCAAGAAGGCAGAAAAGCTTTGAGGTTGATGATTGTAGGTCATTTTTCACACAAAGAGTGGGAAATTCTGGCCTTTTGATTGCCTATGGGATAGGACAGCGTTTGTGTGTATTTGCTTATAAATCATCAGCTAATCTTAAAAGAAACTCAGCTTCAACACAGTGATTGGGAAATTCAGTTCTAGGCCAGTCTGACTAACGGAAATCATGGACTGGACTCCCAAATGCCATTCATATTTGATTCTCCCCTTGAAGAAACTGGACCTCAGTCTCCAAATAAGTTGTTTCATTAACCTGGTCATTATTACCAGTCCACGTGAGGTTGCCAGCATAACCTAGTCTGATGCCCTTCACAACACATACATATCCAATGGGCATCTCCAATCTAAACTGTCCAAACCCAAGCTCCTTAGTCTCCTAACTTGTTCTCCCTATAGTATTCCCCATCTCAGGAAACAGCAACTCCATTTTCCAGTTGCACAGACCAGACATCATGTAGTCATTCTCGTCCTCTTCTCTCATATCCCTCATCCATCCCCTATAATTCTACTGGTTCAACCTTCAAAATATGTCCATAATCTTACAGCTTCACACTGTGGCTACTATCATCACTAATCCAAACCACCCCCATCTTTTACCTGGGTTGTGGTTGTAGCCTCCTAACTGCACATCCTGCTATTTCCCTTTGCCACCTTTGGTCTGTTCTCAATATACATTAAACATTGGTTAGATCATGTCACTCCTATATTCAGAATTCTCCAATGCCTCCCACTTCAAAGTGAAAGCCAAAGTCCTTATAGTGATCTAAAAGGTCTTGTATAATCTTTATCCCATACCAGTTACTTTCCTGACCTTATTACTTTCCCTCTTGTTCACTCTGCTTCAGACACACTGATTTTGCTCTTTTTCCTTTAACCCAGTAAATTCAGCTCAACCTCAGAGCTTTTGTATTTGTTGTTCCTTCTTCTCAGTACACTGTTCCTGAGAACATTCCTCATTTCCTTTAGATTTTAAGATCTCAACTAAAATATCTCCAGAAGGGATTACTTAAAAAAATAAGCCTCTCTTCAAGATTTTCAAATCTTCCAATGCATTGGGAAAATGAGAGAAAAGCAATTGCATCACACACAGTCTCAAGGGCCAAGGTTCTGCCATCTGAAAGACACACAATCCAGAATAGGCAATCCCTTGGAGAAGGAGAAGAGAGCTTGCAGTGGAATGCTAAATACCTGGACTTGGAAATAGAACCTACCAATTGCTTGTATATTTCATTGGCTTCAATTACTCAGTTTTATCTAATTGCAAAAGAGCTAAGAAGTACAATATTCCAAGTGCTGCGGAAGGAAGGAGAACCAGCCCTATAATTCTATACTATCAACTACTACAAGCTATATCCTTGAAAATTCTTCAGTGCTTGAGCAATTGAAGTCCCTGCCACTCTATGTTACCACCCTAAAATTAATTCTAGATTGACTCTTTTCTTTCATCTACTCAACAATTATTTAAGAAGCAGGATCTCACAGTGTTGCCCAGGTTGGCCATAAACTCCTGGGCTCAAGCAATCCTCCTGCCTCAGCTCCTGAGTAGCTGGGACTACAGGTGCACACCACAGCACCTGGCTAACAGATGTTTTTTTGAATGCTTCCTTTTAAGTGCCACACACTGTGCATGGTGCCAAAGATAACAGCAGATACTCCCCCATGGGGGTTTCACATTCCATGGTTTCAGTAACTATCCATCAACTGCATCTGACAATGTTAAATGGGAAATTCCAGAAGTAAGCAATTAATAAATTTTAAATAGTACACTGCTCTGAGTAGTGTGATGGAATCTCACCCATCCATACCATCCCGTCTGGCACGTGGTCACCCCTCTGTCCGGCTTATCCACACTGCATATATCCCCACCCAATAGTCACTTAAAGCCAATGTGGTTATCAGATCAGCTACCAAAGCACAAGTTTAGCGATGCTGACATTTTTTATTACTGTGTGCACTCAGGATTTTTCTATTTTATCATTGGTTATTGTTGTTAATCTTGTCTTGTGCTTAATTTATAAATTAAACTCTATGACACATACATGGATAAGAACAAACAAAGTATATGCAAAAGTTGGTTAATATCTGCTTCAGGCAGCCACTGGGGGTCTTGGGACGTGTCCCCCACACATAAGGGGGAACTGCTGTTCTGATTCTAGTGGCTGTGATGTATCTCTGGCAGAATAGTCTACATCAGGGTGGGAGAGGCATGCTGCTGCAACCTGTGGTGCCAATGCTGTCCCCCAGAGTCAAGGGTGTGCAAAACATGCCTCCCACCCCACAGAGATGTGCAGTGGAGACAGAACAGTCTCACCTCTCCCAGTGTTGCTATCATGCTACCAAGTTAAGCTTCTCTGAGTGTCATTGCTGCTCTCCCAGAAGCTGGTAGATCCACTGTAGGCATGTGTAACCACATAACTTCATGATGTCCTCTCTTCAAGAAATAGCAACATAAAAGTGTTCATTGTATCACCCCAGAATGATGAATTGAAAACAAATACTGTCCTTCTTTGGACCTCAGGGAGATATAATCAAATTTTTTTGCAGCAATTAGAAGCAAAATTCTCAATGTGCTCATAACAACAAGGGTAGATTTGAATTTTTTTTTAAATGTAACATTTAGGGTAATGATGAATGGTGTGAATATACTTTGTATACAACCAGAGATATGAAAAATTGTGCTCCATATGTGCAATATGAATGGTAATGCATTCTACTGTCATATATAACAAATTGGAATAAAAAATTAATTAATTAATTTTAAAAATGTAACATTTAGCAGTAAAAAATGTAAGCTAAAATAAAGTATATGAACAATACATATAAGATAAAAACACATATTTGCTCAAAAATAGAAACCACTGGGGAAGCATACATGTCCAACACACAAGAATGGCTGCTGACGAGAAGAAAAGGGAAAAGGAGGCGGTACCAGAATGAAAAGAGGGAAAATAATAGAAGAGGAGAGTGTCCTTGCATAAACCGTGGTATTAATGCGTCATCAACTGAAGAATATTACTAACTTGCCAAATATAAAATTTTACTTTCTAATGTCTTTCCTGCTTTTGTGGAGACACTCAAAATAACATTTGTCAAATGGATGAATGAAAAGGCACCAATCTAAAAATAGTCTTTAGAGCAATAAGACAGGCTGACAAGACTTCCTTCTGTACTATCTGCAGCCTCAGGATCTGCAGGGAATTGGCTGCAGGACCCCCACAGATACTAAAATCAATGGATGCTCAAGTCCCTTATGTAA
Source organism: Callospermophilus lateralis (assembly GCF_048772815.1). Taxonomy (NCBI): domain Eukaryota; kingdom Metazoa; phylum Chordata; class Mammalia; order Rodentia; family Sciuridae; genus Callospermophilus; species Callospermophilus lateralis. The sequence continues at coordinate 44,973,842 of NC_135318.1, read as the reverse complement.
AATGATTTCGTATTTGCATACAACCTGTGCAGATCCTCCTATACAATATAAATCATCTCTATATTACTTATAATACCTCATACAATGTAAATGCTATGTAAGCAATTATTATAGTGTATTGTTTAGGGGATAATGAAAGGAAAAAAGTCTACATGTTCAGAATAGACACTATTGTTTTTCTAAATAGTTTTGTCCTGAAAATATTCTTGGCTGATTCTACAGATGTAAAACCTGCAGATGTGGAGAGCCAAATGCACTAGGTTTCAGACTCAGAGCTAAGTCTGAGTCGTCCATGATTACATATCATAATATTTGCTTAGGAAATGATAAGCACAAAAAACTGTAACACTGTTTTAGCAAAGATACGAAGGGGCACTTTCAAATGTGAAATGTACATTTAGAAATGTAAAATGTACACCTTCTGAAAAGAAACACCTATTGAGAGCCAAAAAAATATATAACATCCTGTAACCCAAGATTTCCACTTTTAATAATTTATTACAGAAAATTAATTTGTGTACAATCAGATTTATTGTGTTCATTGGATCAAATGATGTTTCAGACAATATTACTTGAAATAGGAAATTTCAAATAACATAAATATTTCAAATAGCATAAATGGGAATTAACTAAATAAATGTTGTCACACATATGAGAATTAATTTAATTAAGTGCAATTATATTAGAAAATGCTTATCATATGTTGTTAAGCAAATGTAGCATTTTAAAATGTGCCACATAATCCCAATTTTGAAGAAAGGAAGGATATATGCTAAAATATTAATGGTAATTATCTCTGAGCTAATGTACTAATTCAGTTAAAACTTATAATTTCTGATTTATAGTTGACATATGTATTTTAACTTGAAAAGTACTAAAACAAAAATATCAGTGAATAACCCAATATTATATTTTATCTGTTATCCTATATCATGTCTCAAAGGCACGAAAAGAAGAGTATTTCTGAGATGGATTTTAAAATAAGTGCTTCCGTATTCACAGAATTCTTAATTCTTTTTTATGTGTACATTTCAACCATCATTCAGTCACACTTACCATGTCACCTTGAGCCACACTTTACTGTGTCCTCCTCAAGCCATATTAATAATTAAAGAGAAAGTCATTTCGAGATAAGAATGTGGATAAACAAATACTCCCTATAATTTTCTAAACCTTAGCTGAAAATTCATTAAATATCTTATTAAGGTTCTGTTTGTTATCAAAAGCAAGGGAATCCATTCTGTCATCCATGTGGGCATTGCAGAGTTCAGTCAAGTCAGAATAAAGAGAAATGACAGGACGTGAGAACCCATTTCAAGCAAAGAGTTATATTAAAACCCAGTTCAACTTTTACTTTAATAATGAAAAATAAATGCTATTTATTTATTTTTTTACTCTGAAGCTTAAAACTCTGGAGGGCAGAAGACATAAGCAAGAGCAAGAAAAGGTCAAAATCCAAGCACTGATATGTTTTCTATGGGTAATAGCTGGTTCTAGTATCTTATCATTTTTAGAAAATGGATCTTCTTGGGGGAAAATTCAAAAGCATAATACCAAAAAACTTGCCTGGATCGAGATTTAAATTTCACTGTGAGTAAATGCTATCTGAAGAAATCTAATATAATTCTACTGTAATATATGTAACCATAAAAAACATGCATGATAAAGTACACATCAATTAAAAAGTAAGACATTGGACTGGGGTTGTGGCTCAGTGGTAGAGTGCTCGCCTAGCACATGTAAGGCACTGGGTTCGATACGCAGTAGCACATAAAAATAAATAAATAAAAATAAAGGTACTATGTCTATAAAACAAAAAAAAGTAAGACATGTCAGTAGTTAGAGGAAAGGTAGCTTATTCTTCCACCAGTATTGTTAAGACAAAAATTCCAAAGCAAAATGTTTTTAGTTAATATCATTTGGAGAATGATATTTTTAAGTGTTTAATTATAATTTTAATGTGTCATTGATTTTTTGTTAAATATTCATTTGCAAACTCATCTACCATTCATTACTTTGAACTATTGGCTTCTTTGATGTAATGTTTTCAATTCCATTGTGCAAACTACTTGAGTTACAAAAAGCAATCTGTAAAATCAGATGTGCTTAAAACTCAAACTAAAGAATAGATTCTGATGTCTTTCTTTTTATTAAATGATAATTACATCTAGACCTATAACTTCCATAGCATCCCTTTCTTTAGATAGGAGACACTAACCTGTCCTTTATATAAGACATTATTATGAGATAAATATTTATGTCTCCCAAAATTCATATGTTGAAGTTCTAATCAATGTGGCTATATTTGGAAATGGGCCCTTTAACAAATTAAGGTTAAAATGTGGTGATAGGGTGAGGCTCTGATCAGTTAATATTTACTATTGTTATGAGATAAGAGAACTCACTAGTCCTCTCTCCACATGTATAAGTAAAAGAGGACCTAGCAAGCATGAGCAAGATGGCAGCCACAGACAAGCCATGAAGAGAGCCCTCACCAGAAATTGAATAGCTAGGACCTTGATCTTGGACTTCTAGCCTAGAGAGCTTTGAGAAATTAAATTTCCATTATCTAAACCATCCAGTCTATGGTATTTTGTGATGACAACCCAAATGTGTATGTCTGTGTATGTGTGTGTGTGTGTGTGTGTGTGTGTGTGTGTGTGTGTGTAATTTCATCATTTGTATATTTATTTGGCACTTACTTTGTACCAAATGTGGTTGTTATTGATTTATTGCATTCTACCAAAAAATAAGCTTTATTGACAATTTAGACTTTGAATGCATCTCTACATTGGGGATTGCAGACACATGGCACTCATACTACCCTTCTCCTAAGTACATGATAGAGATTAATAGTTAATCACAACACTCTTTCTTACTGAATGTAGACCAGAACTCATAACCCTTTTTAGCATTCCAAGCAACCATTAGTAATGTATAAAAGTAAACATTTAAGTTGAAAACTGTTCCCCATTCCCATGTTAAACTGAAAGTTTACTGACTGCTTATATATTATCTTTTTTAAATTTTAATTTGTTTTTTTTAAATAATCTTATTACTTTTCAGAGCCTATAGCCCTTCAACTGGTAGGAGCTCTGAGCATAAACCTTCTATATAAGAGTTTCAGGCCAAGAATCAAGATAAGCTTGTCTTTGCTCTACACAAATGAAACCATTACATATATTTTTAACTTTGATTGAATTCTCATCAAGTATGAATAATGAGCCAAAATAATGATTAGATTAATAATTCATAACAATAGTTCATAATCAATAATCCATAATAATTAATGGTGCATTATTATTAAGCTCAAAGCTAGAAGATTCAAGGACACAAAGGAGTGAAAATCCGAGCCTCTGGCCTCTAATATCTAATTGTGATATCAGATATCACAATATAAGCAGAATGTGACAAGTGGCACTATCACATGAATGGTTTTGACAATAGAAGCATAAGATGTTGGGAGGAAGGAAGGGAAGATTTATCTTCAAAGCTAAAAGGAAATTCAGTAGATGAACCAGTGCCTCTATTTCCTCCTAAACTCCCCTGTGGTCTTCAGCTGATCTAGTGATTAGCTGTCAGGATAGTCATTGTCTATACTCCAAATAGGTGTATTCTCTCTACAATGACCTGCCTCATCATATGCAAAGCAGATAAAGAAGAATGATTTTTCTAAATCCTTGAGCCACTGAGGACATGCCACATGCTGTCTTTCTTTTAGTGACTCAGTTTCCTGGGGTCAAAGTCTTGCCATTCCGACCTAAAATGTTCTTATCCTTAATGGCAACACAGAGCAACAGAAAAGATAAGAGAAAAAAATAAAAGGTTTGAGACTCCAAACCCAACTTTGAGGTTAAAAATTTTTTTAGAGAAATTGGTTGGTTTTATGCCCTCAGATAGGCATCTCTTATGCAATACTTACTTTACTGAATCATATAAGGAGAGTGGAAATTAAACTTTTAACTGAAAAAGAATTTGGCCTTGATGGACTGATAATCATGGATTAGACTTCCTTTTCCCCAAATCTAGCAACTCACACATCTATCTCCAGTAGACTCCTATCCAACATGCTTAATAACTTGTTTCTTATTCTCAAAGTTGGCAATTACTTGTGTAATGCAATTTCCCCAGAATAAGTACAGAGCTAACTGAGGAACTTAATGATTAATTTCTTGAGCCAAAAAAGATGTTCATATAATCTTTAACATTCAGATTTGTAACTAGATTATCTGTTTGGCCTAGGAAGATAATAATCACACCTTATACCCAATAACATTAAAAATCAATGTGTAGTAGAAAAGTTAATTAAGATTATGAAATATTAATTACCCTTTTTGATCTTTTCATTTAAAAAACCATTCTCCCTTCATTTTCTTGATATTCAAAGCCAAACTGTAGATGATGCATCTCTGAATTTACAGGGATATAACCACTGATATTTACATGATAAATCTTCATACCACACACTGAATATTCAATGAGAAACAACACACTGCCCAGCAGCTCCTCCATTATTGATACCCTGAGTGTCTGGAGAGACTGTAAATCTTTGCATATAGATCAAATTAAGTTTGCAATTAAATACAAGGTTAAAAAAATCCTTCCATTTAAAGCCTTGGGAAGTAGTGAAAATATTGTCACCATAGAGCTTTCTGAAAGGGTCCATTTTACACAGAGCCAAATGCTTTTCCTATGAAGGAAATCGAACTTATCTCAAGAGTAGGTCCCACATCTCTAAAATCCACCTGGCTACATTTGGGAACAGATTCCATGGTCCACATTTTTTGTTTTTTATTTGGTGAACATATATTCTATTCACCTTTATCAACCTAATACAGTTCATGCCTGCTAAAACCAGAGGAAGCAAGAAATTATGAAACCATGGGTATTTAAAATCTAAAATTTTAAGATATATTCACCTCCCCAATCCCTTTCTTTTATACAGAGTGAAAGCTACTGTTAGAACCTGTGGAGGAGGTGATCTCCATTTCGCTTTTATTGTGATTTTCAGATTACATAAAGGTTTTATTTGATATCCTTCATACATGAGATGGCCAGTATATAGCTAAACAGAATTGAAATGGGGAAGCTAACCAGTAATAATACCCCTGCCCTGGATTTTACAATTGTAGTGGATTCCACTTATATTTATAGAAAATCTCTGGGGGTACTATCAGAGAAGGGGAGATGTGAGCATCCTAGGACCAATGAAGGCAGGTAGGTTTATAAAGAATACAAGAGTGGCCCATTGCCCAGGACCTTGGAAAAGCAATTTCACTCCCCCACTCACCTCCACACCTCAGAGATCCTTACTCCAGTTGGTGACAGTTCACCTCAGGGCAAATGGGAGTGCTGGAGATTTCATATTTGCCAAAGAAGCCTTCAACCACAGAGAGATGGAGCTTTCATAAATAGATACCCAAAAAGGGCAATTCATGGAATCAATGAAAGAGGTTAATTCCTTTGCCTCTCAGTTGGGATAATACTGAACCATGTTCCACACTGTGTGCTAGATTTCCCATCTAACCGGTAGTAACTGGTTTGATTCATTGTCCTTCACTGACCTCCTTCACTTTCCTATTTGACATCTTAACATCTTTACTGATATTTACTAGGATCATCTCCCCAAATAAATTACTTACAGTCAAACCTTTGTGTAAGGGTCTATTTCTGGAGAAATCCAAACAAAAGCAGATCCTGTGTGCTTTGGGGGGTTCAAATGGAAAAGCCATCTGTCTGCTACTTATAGGTACCTAGAGAGAGCAGCAGGGCAGTGAACAGATCATGTAATTGATAGAATTGCAGAAACAACAAAATTGCAGAATTACTACAAGGAAATTCAGAAATCACATAGGCCAACTTCCTGTGCATAAAAATAACTGTACCTCTAACTACTGGGAAAAGTAATGCATAAAGTACTAAGGGAACTATAAGATCCCTATTGTAATTAGAAAGGCAGAAATTAATGTTAGCTGGGGCCAATAAAGGTAGCCTTCATGGAAGAGATGGCATCTTTGATGAGCCTTGAAGTATAGATAGTCTCTCAACAGCATTTCTATAGAGGAGATAAGGAACAAAAATAGCATAAGCCAAAAAGAGCAATTCATGGAATCAATGAAAGAGGTTAATTAGCCATGAGCAGGAGAGGGAGCACAGCACTAAAGCCTTCAGAGGAAACAGGAAGGAGCTGTCAGGCTACCTCTGGATTCATCAATGTGGCCAAGAAACTAGGGGCATGTAAATGGATGACAGTCCTCATTTAGATCATATGACCAGGAAGGAAAACAATGGTTTTCCCCAAAATGAGGGAGCAAGAAGGGAAAGATGGAACTAGTTCTAACATGACCAGTGGGAAAAATCATGGTGGTCAGCCACTTTTAATAGCAGGATTATAGGTACACGGAGCACTAAGAACAGACTTTCAAGGTAAAGAGGAGATAACCCAGTCACATAACCCCGAGACTTCAGTGAAGAGCACAGGACAATTACCTCCAATTTGCCAAACCCACCCATAAAATCCAAAGCCCAGAACTCTTCTGCAAGAACTATGCTGCCACCCAAAGCAAAGGCAAATCCCAATTATTCTCCTTTATGTTATCTTGAGGAGAATTTTCAGGCATATTCTGTATCTTTTATTAAACAGATAAGTTTCCTAGGATTTTATAAATATAATAAAAGAGAAAAATGTATTATGTGATAGATGAAATTATATTTTAAGACACACATATCATAAAACTAAAGGTGTCCTAAAAATGAGAAACCCATTCCAAAAGACAGCACTCTTGGCCAGACACCAGCATCTGAATCATGTGTGATATCTGGTGATAGCTATTCACTGCACAGAATTGAAGACATCGCTGACCTTGATGTGACATCCTCAATGGTTTACCACATTCTGCCACAAAGAGATGCATCCTTGCAGAGAAAACAAAACTTTCAAAGTCCTTTGGGAAAAAAGAGAGTTCTTCAGCTGAAGCTGCACCTTCATTCACAAAGAAAAGAAATATTCACCTAGCAGTCATCTTGTAGGATCAGATTCCATGCTGCCTTCAAACACAGACAGGGGATCCCATCTACAGATCACTTGCAGCCTGTGTAATTTTTTTTTTTTTTACTTCACAGTATGTTTTATTTTTTTTTTTATTTTTTATTATTGGTTGCTCAAGGCAATACAATGATCTTGACATATCATACATTTGATTCAAATAGGGTATGAATTCTCATTTTTCCACGTGTACAGATTGCAGGATCACATTGGTTATACATCCATGTGTATACATACAGCAATCCTAGTGTCAGTTGTATTCTGCTTGCCCTCCCTATCCCCTCTCCCCTCCCCTGTGTAATTTTTGAATGCCACTGCTAACTAGTGGCCTTACAGACATTTTCAAGCATAATTGAAAATCCAGTGTAACCTGTGTAGAAACTAAAAGCGAATGTAATATTTGTTCTAAAAATCAGTTTCTCTTCCTCACTTCCATATAGATCTCAAAAAAAAAAAAAAGAAAGAAAAGAAAAAATGGCCCACCAGTCTCCCTCTGTCTCCTCAGTGTCAAGCCCTGTCTGCTGATGTCTTCTTTGTCAGCCCCTGCACATAGCCACAAAGCCTGGCAGTGCTTGATCCTAGGATTTTCCTAGCCATCCTTTTTTTCTCATGCCCATGAACACATCTTTAACACCTGAGATTAAGGATTAGTGAACTGTGGCTGTCATGCTACGCAAGGGTTCCATCACTAAACTACATCCTCAGCCTGAAACCCTCAATTCTTTTACTATCTGGTCCGTTATAGAAAATACTCACCTATTCTTATTCTCTGCTCAAATTTCTTTCCAGTAATCCCTACTTTAAAATATCCAGTACTCAAAACCCTCTATTGTATTACACAATGGATCTTCTCTCTTTCTCTTCCCCTATCCCCCCATCTATCACACACACACACACACACACACACACACACACACAATTTAAAACTTATTTAAATTTATTAAACTTATTAAAACAATTTAAAAGCTTCTCGGTGCATTCAGAATAAATTCCCAATAGTATGATTTTCTATGATTGGGCGTGGCTTATCTCTGCAACCTCTTGACTCCTTTCACTTGTCATATTTCACCCTCACTGGTCCTTCTAATTTTCCTTCAAGTACAAATCCTTCCCATCCCAGGGCCCTTGCAACTGCTGCTCCCTTTTCATGCACTACTTTTTCCCACTCATCATTTGGGAAATGAGGGTAGCTGTCCTTTATCTGGATAACACCTGTCATCTTTCAAGTCTCTGCTTCAATGTCACCTCCTCAGAGATGAGTCCATCCTTTCTTAAGAAGGTTTATTCCACTCTGTTCTTTCCTGGCTTCTTATTCTTTTACAGAGAAAATTAAGCATTTATTTGTTTATTAGACTGTTGTCTTGTTGACATAGGAAGTCATGTATTGTATCCTAACCTTCCTAACCATAGGAAGCCAAGTATTGTGTCCACTTTACTTATCAGTCAACATTTAGCTACTGCTAAAACAGTAACCACTCAAAGCACGCATATGAATGAATGATCTTCCATTTATTCTCTCCAAAATATTCATTTGTTGGCCGGACACAATTAGCTCTATTTGATTTTCCATCCCTAGTTGCATGCCTCACTCCAAGTAAACTGAGATAATCTTCATCTCCCAAGTACAAACCCAACTTCTTCACTTCTCAACCTCCTCAACACCACCACCTCTTCCATTTTTGCTCAGGAAAATCTTTCTCTTCCAGTCTTAATTCAAACAATTAGTCTATGAAACTGTGTCATAATAAAAATAATGCAACCAGTGTAAAATCAAAGCTATATTTCTTAAGAATGCTTCCTAGAACAGTCTGAACAGTCTTTAATATACTTTGATACCCTCAAGCCAAAACACAATTCAGTGTAAGCAATTCTATGGGGCCCATGTGATGATGCATTCCTTTTAGTCTCTGGTTAGCTTAATTCATGGGCAAATTTTAGAGTATCAATGGATGGATTATATTCAGGTTTTTTGCTATTAATATTTTCACAGCTACAGTTTTGAAAGTAGTTAGTATCAATAAGTTTTCATAGGTACGCCTATTCTGTTTCAGTTAATTGAGCTTAGAATGACTCACACCCATAAAGTTCAACGCACTTCCTTTCAGTGAGGAGAGTATATTCTAATATCAGTCATGATGAGGCACCATACCCAGAGTAAAACAACCTGCTGACTAAGAGCATTTTTAGTTGACAATAAGAAAACCTTATCATTTGAACAAAAGCAATATTTCAGTGTCTACAGCCTATTGCTTGAGGGTCTACATCCAAATTACCTGGAGATAGCAACATATTCTAAAAACAGTTAAACAGGGGTGAGGACACTATACACCTCTGTAATGTGTGGACCTATCTCCACCTTTGTTTTATACATAATAAATGAAGTTAATGTAGGCCCAACTCTCCAATATGTCAGCTTAGGAAGTGAATTCCTCAACAAGACTCCTAAAGCACAAGAAGTAAAATCAAAAATCAATAGATGAGATAGTACCAAATTGAAAAGCTTCTTCATAGCAAAGGAAATAAGAATGTGAAGAAAGAGTCTACAGAGTGGGAAAAATTATTTGCCATTAATCTTCAGGATATATAAAGAACTAAAAAACTTAACACCAAAAAATCAAATAGCCCAATCAATAAATCAGCAAAGGAATGGAACAGATACTTTACAGAAGAAGAAATACAAATGGACAATAAATATATGAAAAAAATATTTAACATCTCTAGCAATTAGAGAAATGCAAATCAAATCTACCCTGAAATATCATCTCACTTCAGTCAGAACAGCAACAATCAAGAATACAAGTAAAAATAGATGTTGGTGAGAATGTGGAGGAAAGGGTACACTTACTGGTAGAACTACAAATTGGTGAACCACTCTGGAAAGCAGTATGGAGATTCCTCAGAAAACTAGGAATGGAACCACGGTTTGACCCAGTTATTCCACTCCTCAATTTATAGCCAAAGGACTTAAAATCTGAATACTACACTGACATGGCCACATCAATGTTTATAGCAGCTCAATTCACAATAGGTAAACTATGGAACCAACCTAGGTGCCCTTCAACAGATGAATGGATAAAGACACTGTGATATATACACACAATGGAATATTACTCAGCCTTACAGAGAATGAAATTATGACATTTGCAGGTAAATGGATAGAACTAGAAAATATGATGCTAAGTGAAATGAGCCAACCCTAAAGAACAAAAGGCTAAATGTTTTCTCTGATCTGCAGATGCTAATTCACAATGAGGGGCATGGGGAAGAATAGAGGTATTTTAAACTAGACAGAGAGGAGTCAAGGGAGGGGAGGGGATGTGGAGGTAGGAATGATAGTAGAATGAATAAGACATTATTACCCTATGTGCATATATGATTACATGGTTAGTGTAACTCTACATCATGTACAACAAGACGAGTGAGAAGTTATTCTCCACTTATGTATGATGTGTCAAAATGTATTCTACTGTCACATATATCTAATTTGAACAAATTTTAAAAAGAAAAAATATAAGTAAAGCTTTCTGATAATAAAACTGTGTCTGAATTGTTTACCCATAATGAGTTTATTACTGACAATTACTTTATAATTTTTTATGTTCTACTAAATCACATCTTTCCATTACTTACTTAAGCAATTACTATTATAAGACCCAAGTGTAGGAATATGTACACACATACACGTGCATACCCAAATTTTGTGCTCCCTTATAACTTTACTTTATGTCAAGTGTGAATTTTGTAAGTATAGGCTCCATGACCTAATTCAAGCGATTTATAACTGCTAAACCCCAAAAGGGCCAAGATAGTGTCCATATACCTCCGGCTCTTCCAGTTGATATTCACTATCCATCATAACTCTAAATAAGCTATTTGCCCTGAGTTCTTTGACATAAAACATTAAACAAACAACATTGAGCTCTTGCTATCTATCAGGCCACTTGTTAAGTATTAAGGATTCTGCAATTAATTTTTCTGTAACTTTATAAAGCTTATAGCGAAGCCATAAGGATATCTAATAAGTAGTAACAAAAGTTAAATTAGGCACTCCTCCAACCATTTCCCCTGTATTGTGTCATTTAATCCTTAAAAAAAATAAATCAAAAACACTCTGAGTAAGGAAATTGTTATTTACAAAATACAGGCAGAACTGAAGTTTAAGGAGATGTATTAACTTACCCCAAGACACCTCTCTAGAAAATGCCAGAGACAATATTCAAACCCAGAAAATGTTTAAAGGCTTTGGGCCTTTGTACTTAACCCTGCCTCTATTTAAGTCCACCATGCTCAGCTGTGCAGATTGTGCACTTCTCAACCCACATCAGTGGCAGAGTCAATTATACTACACCTCACACTGTCTACACAGCAGCCCAAACCCAGATACATCACCATATTTCTCTGAGCTATGATTTTTCTACTCCTGTTGAAGTAAAAAGCAAACACAAAGTTAGAGGGGAATCAAATGAAAAACAATGCTAGAAAGATGCAAACTGAGGAAACCAACTCAAAAAGAAATCTAAAAATCTGAATAGACTTTTTAAAAAAGAGAACTAATAATTTTAAGTCTGGTCACTAGAGCTCATCCAAACCCAGATGTCTTCATTGGTAAATTGTACAAAACATTCAAAGAATTAACACTAACATATCACATACGCTTGCAAAGAACAGGAGGGAACACTTTCCAACTCATTCCATGACACAGAATGCAAAAGAAACCAAATTAGAAATAAAATGAACATCTTTTTGTTGTAAAAGATATCATCAAAAAAGTAAAAGAAAAAACAATGCCCAGTGCTAAAGGATTTGGGAGAAAAGAGACGAGACAGTGATTGTTAATGGGAACGGATTTCTCTTTGAGCTAACAAATATGTTCAAAAACTGATTGTGGTGATAGCCATAACTCTGAATATATATTATAAATGACTGAATTGTACATTGTAAATGTACAATTGGGTGTATTATATAACAAGCGAGTTATATGCTTATTTATTAATTTTATAAATTTGTGGGGTTCTGTATGATAACTCAACACATATATACAGTGTACAAAGATCAAATCAGGGTAGTTAATACTTTCATCTTTGTAAACATTTTTTAAATTATTTTGATTAACATATAATAACTGCACATATTTATCAGGTACAATGGGAGATTTCAATACTTATAGATAACACACACTGACAGGCTGATTAATGTTTCTGTCTCCTTATCATTTCTGAACCACAATAAATTTCTTACTAAAAATTATGGAAGTGGGAGGGACAGAGAGAAAGGGATCATTTTCATTAAGTATGGAATATTAAACACTTATTAATCTCTCCTGAAATCCTAATATAATGAGGATAAAAGATGAAAAAAGGCATAATCTCACATAGACAAATAAAATGAGAGAAGAGATACAGGAAAGGGGAGATGCCAACACAGTTTTGGAAGCTGTAAAACAGTTGCTGAGCACACTGACCTAACGGATGCCTGAAAACTGAGGGCCAAGCCTGTGGGGAAGACAAGGTGGAGGCCTAGCTGTACTACGGACTCAGAAATTATCAGTTATTTCTAAAGAATGGGCTGGAAATTGGAGTGTTGGTTGAAAAATCTACATGAGAAGGATTTAAATACCCTTCCTAAATCCATGGAGTTAGGCAATACACCCCACTCCCATCCTACTGATTCAGCCAGGGATGTGTAGTTTCCTTTCTGCAGAAGGTATGGGTCTAACTCTAGGCTCAGGGACCCAAGACACAGACCGTCAACTAAAAACAGAGGAATTAAGTCAAATGCTATATAGTGAAGGACAAAGTTTAGGAAATCCCACAGAAAGTAAAACAAAACAATAAAAGAGATAAAAATTTAAAAAGGACAAGAAAATTGTGTGATCAATTTAGATAGATGATCAAGTCCACACTGTGTTTACTATTCTGTATTTACACACCAGGATACGAGGGGTTCCAGGAATAGTGCCACAAATTAATAAATGGGATTATAAAACTTTATAAAATTTCTTTCTGTGCAGCATAGGAAACAATTAAAAGTGTGAAAGAAAAACCTATAGAATAGGAGAAAATCTTTTCTAGGTACTTTTCTGACAGAGAATTCATATCTAGAATATATCAAAAACTCAAAAAACTTTACATCAACAATCAAACAACCCAATTAATAAATGGGCAAACAAATTAAACATACCCTTCTCAAAAGAAGAAATATAAATGGCCAAAAAACACATTAAAAAATGTTTGACATCATTAGCAATTAGGGACATGCAAACCAAAACTACACTAAGATTTCATCTCACGCTAGTCAGCACGGCAGTCATCAAAAATACAAATAATCATAAACGCTGGAGAGAATGTGGAGAAAAAGGAACACTTTTGCACTGCTGATGGCATTGTAAATTAGTTCAACCACTATGGAGTTCCTCAAAAGACTAGACATGGACCACCACATGACCCAGCTATACTACTCCTTAGAATTTATTCTGAAGAATTAAAGTCATCACATTACAGTGATACATGCATACCCATGTTTATAACAGCACAATTCACAATTACCAAACTATGGATCCAGTATAGCTGTCCATCAATGGATGAATGGATAAAGAAAATGTACATATACACACTAGTGTTTTATTAAGCCATAAAGAAAAATGAAATTATGTCATTTGCGGGAAAATGGATAGAACTAGAGATCATTTTGTTAAGCAAAATAATTCAAACTCAGAAGGTCAGGGACATATATTTTCTCTCATATGCAGAAGCTAGAGAGGAAAAAGGAAAAGAAAGGTTGGGGGTGGTAGTAGCAGGAATCTCATGGAAATCAAAGAGAGATCAGCAGAGGAAAGGGACCAAAAGGTGGGAGGAGGGGAGAGAGGAGGAAAGTGCTGGGGAATGAAACTGGCCTAACTATATGTTATATTATGCACATGTACAAATATGTAACAACGAATGTCATCATTATGTACAATTATTATACACCAATAAAACAATAGGAGAATAAATAAATGCTAAATAAAAAAAAAGATGAAGGTGGAGATTCCAGGGAAGGTAGGGGTGAAAAACAAGAACCTGGAGGAAAGAACATTATAAAATAAATAATACAAGAAAATCTCAGAACTTAAAGAATGTGCTTGCAAATGTAAAGGACCTATCAGGGTCCCACAAAATGTTCATCGTTATGAAATTTCTTAACACTGGGATTCTAGAAGACAGTTTCTTCACAACTCTAAGGGAAATTCTATCAAACACAAAATAATACACTTATCAACATCATTAGCCATGTTCGAGAGTAGAGTATAGACCAAGAAAGAGGAAGTTAAGAAACTGGGAGTCAATACAGGACAGATGCAAAAAAAAAAAAAAAATTCCCAGGATGACAGTGAAGAGCCTCTCGGTGACAACTAGACTGCAGGCCCAAGGAAGAACCAGAAATAATGGGAACCCAGGAAAGAGAATTGTCAGGGCTGGGAGCAGGGAGGAGGTACAAGAGACCTCTTAAAGAGATGGTCTAAGGAGCTTTCAGCCTCTAGGAGTGTAGGGATGAATGCAGCAACCAAATAGACAGGTAATAGCTCTAGAAGAAGCAACAGATTCTAGAGAGGAAGATGATAAACCCAGGAGTGCAAAATTACAATTGTTGAGTTTTTCTAAGAGACCTGGTAAGTCATTTTCCTTTTCTCCACCCAAGTTTTGAACAAAATGATAAATAAAGCTAAGATATTCAGATTAAGGACAAAATAATGTCGTCTCCTCCTCCTCCTTCTGTTATTCTTCCTCCTCCTCTTCTTCTTTTCCATCTTCTTCTTGACAAAAGTTTATTTGGCTAACTTCCTGTATAAGGCTAGAGTTAGAAGATTATTGTCTGGTAGGAAGTGGCCTCCACCAGACTCTGTGTTTGCTGTGCCTTGATCTTGGATTTCTCAACCTCTAGAACTGTGAGAAGTGTATTTTTGTTGTTTAAAAAAAAAAAAAAAGATTTAACTTGGCTAATATAGTTTATTTAGAGAGCCAAATGGGCTTTGAACCCCAGAATTAGGCAGATTTTCCCACCCACCTAGGGTAGGGCTGGACCTCCCAGTCTAATTGGTACAGCAAAGAGAGTTTGCTCCTGGCTATCAATAGCATCCAGAGGAGTAAAAAGGAAAAAGGCTTATCTACATAGCACAGTTACTAACCCTCACTGGGGGCTTAGACGGTCATTTGCTTTTTTATAACAACAAATGGATTTAGGATTACATTATTTTAGAATTTTACCTAGTATCTAATCAAGCTATTTTTGATGCTTGCAGAATCTTACTCTTTCTTTCTCTTTCTTTCTTTCTTTTTTTCTTTCTTTTTTTTTCTTTTTCTTTTATAAGAAAAAAAAAATTGCAAAAGGGAAACCCATGTTCCCAACCCTGGATTTCCAGTCTCTCACCATATTACCCACATGCAAATCCTCTCTGAAGCCGGAGTGTTCTGTACTGGCTCCAGGAGATGTGACCTCCCTATGGAGGTCTGGTGGCTAAGTAATTGAGCAGATCAGCTCTCAGGCTCCAGATCAGGCAGCCTGAATATAAACTATGCTCCTTATTTCCTTCCCTTTATGACATAAAATTTAAACAAATAACCTCTCCTCATGCATGATTTTCCCTCCAAAGCCTACTTTTCTCTGAATTTGGGAGCCCTGGAGCTATGCCTCACCAGGTTTCTCCAGGAAGCCAGGGTCACTTCTCAAAATGCTCCTCCTTTTCATCACCTTCTTTCGCTTGCAATTAGACCTACAGGCAGAAATTCTGCTCATCCACTTTGTAAACAAGGAAGGACACAAAATCTTCTCAGAAAAACCTTGTTTGTATGAAGAGATCTAAGGGAATTTATAGTACACACAGAGAGGCACCAATTTTCACTCAAAGAAGCAAAGCTAATGAAAAAACTAACCTTCTGTCCAGACATCAGGAGAGACGTCAAGTTGGCCCTGGGTAGTTTTTTCCACATCCCTTAAATCATGTTTAACCAAATAGCCACTTGATCTAAGTGAGGACCATCTTGTGGTGAGGGAACCAAAGAGATCATGATGATCTCGATTGACAACATGGATGAGTCCCATGTCCTCTTTGAACCCCATTTCATCTGTAACATGGGAGTATTGATCTCAAAGATCTTTGCCATTTGAAAGTTTTAGGATTTTAAGTATAGACTGAGGGTTTTTTCCTGCTTTCTGAAATCTGATCTGATGTTAAAATAAACATCAAAGAAGCATTAAACAGCTCAAATAAAATTTTTTCAGTACTAATAAAAGTATGAATTTCCCATCTCTTTTTATGATTTCTTTTACTTCACATTCATCACATTCTTTTTCTACATATCCCCTACTTTGCAACAAGACCCCCCATTGTATTTTTAAAATCTTCTGTTCTATTTCCCCAGTAGATGGCACCCTGTTACAACTTTCAATTGCTTTCTGCCTTATAAACTCATTTCACAGTCCAGAAAATAATTATCCAGAAAAATAAATACAGAGTTGAGAATATATAACATTTGTTTATTTTTTAAAAAGAAAGATAAATTTTATAATAAGCATGCTTCTAAAATATTCATTTTTTTCCAAAATTTAAACAATTAGGTTCAACATATAAGGTACCATAAAGTAGTTAGAATGTTTTTATACATACATGTCAGACTGAGTGTGTTAGAATTGAGTACTACACTTCCAACTGATGAACTTTTGAGATTACAGATGATCCAAATGATGCTGTCACAATGCTATTTTTAAAACACTTAGAAAACCATTTTCTGGGAAATACTCCCAAGAACAGTGTCTGGCCTACATGAGAAAAACAGTCTCAATGTTTCATTTTTGACAATCCCTTCCCAGGAGCATAATCTTCCTCAATAATCTTTTAATTCAAGAAACAGCATTTTCCCCCGGTTGGAAAGACTATTTCCAAATATTCTACACTCAATGAAGTTTGGCTGCCCACTTTTAAGTATCTTGGAAAGGACAGAACTCAACTACAATTTCTGCCCTCTGTCTCTCTGCTGACTGCTTTCACCATGGTGGGTAGAGCATGACCTATAGCATAGGTAAAATTATTCTTGTGTTGACAAGCAAAGAAGCCAATAACTTAACGAGAGAACAAGACTCTAGCATTGGGCAACAGTCCCTAACAAATATGAATTTACCTACTAAGAAAAGTAAGAAGGTGAGCACATGTCCCACCCATCTCAAATCATGAAGAACCAGCCTCTGCTTCAAGCTTCACAGTGAGGTAGGAACCATAGTCCCACCATAGAGAGTCAGGATCGGTTTTATTCCCCTTAGTGCAGATGTAGAACTCCTCCTGGGACAGAAGAAACTACCCAATACCCTAGGAGGAAGAAAGAACCATCCTCCACCTTACCCCAAAGCATTCTTATTCCTCTCCTAGAAGGGAAGCCTTGCTCCAAACTGTTTCTATATGGAATTTAATCCTGGTTCTCAAAACATGCCAGCCCACCCTTCAAAGCACTGAGGGGAAACACAGATTTGTTTCCAGTTCAAACAATAGTTTCCACAGCAAATCTGAAGGGCCTCTTTTTGACATCTCCTCTTATCTCCTGTGTGGGGTTCCATGACCCCTATACTCCAGTTTCTAAAATCCATCTCAAGCCCTGCTCATTATGGTAACCTTCCTCCTCTACCTGGGTGTGGCGACCTGGCTTTTCCACGCAAGACAGAGGCCAGCAGAGCCCCCAACCCAACTCTTTCAAATTTCCTTCTCTCTTTCAGGGGAATGAATCAACAATTCCTTTCTCACAGCTGGGATCCTGATGGGGAGGGAACATCAATAACTTTTGGATTATATTCTAAAACCATGGGCTGACCTAACTCTGAAGATCAGTTACCTGGGATTTCTAGTCACTTGAGCAATTAGGTTTCCCCATGGCTTCACCAGCGAGTGGGTTTTCAGTGACTTTCTTCTTCAGCTCCCTCTGGTGGTGGAAACCTCACCACAGGGCACCACACAAAGCTGTCTCTGAAGCAGGTTTCAACAGTTTACTGGCTTCCTGCGGATACTAGGGAACCTTTAGTTAAAAGGTTTAAGTTAAATGGCAGGGAAACCAGGCCATCGGACTCCCAGGTTATGTTTCCTTGGACAAATCTTCACTCATTTTGAATGACTTTCATTTTTACATCATATATGTTTTCTCCACAGCCAGAAGATGGAAACTAGGATGAGAGTGAAGATCAACATGCATTCCTATAGCGCTATTAAGCTTTTATTTTTCCTAATATTTATTATTTGTTGTGTGCTAGTCCCTGTTGGAAGTACTTTTCTTATTCACATATTTAATCCTTAAAACAACTCTACAGGGTTGGTGTGATTATTACTCCCATTTTATAGAAGAAAATGTTGTCATACCTCATTTCATGGGCCACAGCCAGAAAGAAAGGCAAATATTCACCTCTCAGTTCATCTATACAAGTTAGTGAAACAAACGGACCTTAGGTCCACAAGAAGGCAGCAAGCGGCCCAGGCAGATCCTTAGGAGCTTAAGAGCTCAAAGAAAGGTGTTTGGCCCCTGAGGAATGCTATCACCACACTTAAATCAGAAATTTCAAAATTGGGCTTTGAGGAATGTAATCAGTAACACATGGCAAGGACCAACTTCCAAATAGGACAAGAGAGGAGAAAAAAATCTAGGGATATTGTATATCATATAATAACATATCATTGATGGACCAACATTGTTGTCTTCCTAAAGAGTGACCAACTGTGACAATTTGCCTAGATTGAGGGATTTCCCCACATATGGGACTTTCAGGGCTAACAACAGGAAAGTACCAGGGAAACTGGGATGAGCTAATTATTCTATCTTCTAAAGAAAATCAGTTCCTTTCTGAACTGTCAGAGACCCCAGGGTTCTCCTGCTTCCCCTCAAGGCTCATCAGACTTTTGGTTTCATTGGCTTCCATCTACCCACAACACTGAAATGGGTAGGATGTACCTATTTAGGTCACCCTCTGAGCTGCAGGTTCTAGTGCTAAGAAAAATCTTCCTTTATACTATAGTAATAAAGTTATGGAATCTATAGCCATCAAAATCAGAACTGGAAGGAGTTATAATGCAAACCCATCTGTGGAGGATACATTCAAAGACCTTAAGGAGATGCCTGAACTGCAGAATATTGAACCCTATATAGATTATATTTTTCCCATACATTCATACCTATGATAAAGTTTAGGTACAGTAAGAGATCAACAATAACTAATAATGATGTAGAACATTGGTAGCAATACACTGTAATAAAATTACCAGCATCACTATTCCTATATATTGGGGACATTATTAAGAAAAATAAAATTACTTGAACACAAGCTCCGCAATGCCACCACAGTTGATCTGGTAACCAAGACAGCACCTAGGTGACTTATGGTCAAGTAGTGTACACAGCCTGGATACACTAGACAAAGAGATGATTCACATGCCAGGACAAACAGAGCAGGATGGTTCCATTTCCAGTTTGCCAAACTTGAATCCATCATCCATGAACTCCAGGCTCTTGGTTCTAAATGTTATATTGACTCCCTGCCTTCAGCCCTGACAGACACAGGGTTTAAACATTGTGTTTCATCATGAAGATGTTAGCTAGACTCTGTCTTTACTTGTTCTTTAGGTTTCTGGATCTATCATGAACACCGATAGGAACTCAGCCCTAGCCTTTTCCCTACAAAACCTAAGCTACTCCCCACTAACTTGACTGGGCAATATTTGTCTCTCTTCCAGGGAGCCAGGCCTGAGATTTAGGAGGTCTAGAATCTGGCACTAACACTTCAATGCCTTGGGCCTCTGTTTTTCTAGATTAAAATGGGGTAATCCCTGCCCTTGCCCATCTCATTTAGTCTCCTCAGAACAACTTCAAAAACCACAATGACACCCCTTTTTATACAACATTGCCCTTGACTATGTTTAAAAACAGGGCACATGTTTCAAACTTCAACAACAACAACAATAGACATTTCTGGGGCCGGGGTTGTAACTCAGTGGTAGAGCACATGCTCAGCACATATGCAGTTCCAGAACTTCAATCCCAGCATGGGGGCATGATGGCAAACACACACACAACACTGACCCAGGCATGCAAAATACAAAGCAATTTAGAAGGACAAAAGAATTTAGTTAAACATGTTGAGTTTAACTTAAAAAAAAATGAGAAGTACTGTCTAAAATTGCTTTGCAGACTTGAATCTCATCTCCAGTCTAAAATCTATCAGTGGCACTACATTAGGAAACCGCCAATAAACCCCATTTAGTATGATAAAATGATGATCATTATTACTTTAAGAGAGAAGACGTAAGAAGTGGAGAAATAACTTCTAGAAAATCATTAAGCAGGATTCATAGAAATGATCCCAGAAATTCAAGTTTGCTAGTATCAATCTAGGATCAATCTTACCTCTTGCCCCGAATTTTCCCCAGAATCATCTGAGTGCATCCTTTGGTGCCCAGGTGGTCTGGCTTTGTTCTAGTGTTCAGAATCTAAAGTTCAGATATATGCTTCACAATAGGATGGGTCCTTGTCCAAGCAATGAGGCAAATTTTCTGACTAAATATTCTTTATATCCTCTGATACCTCTTTCATTTGCCCTGCCTCCCAGATTTTATTTATATCTCTTTGGAATAAAATTCGTTCAATCTTTTTAAAATAAAGCACATCTGCTTAACCTTGCCCCAAATAAACTTCCACTGCCCTATTTATTTAGTAGCCATGTGATCTACTAATGAGCACTGAACTGCAGAGATTAAACTGAGGAAATCTCTCCCCAGTCATGCTTTATCCATTAAACACGTGTGAATCTGTGATGATCTCGGCGTTCCTTGTGCCTGATGACTAATTGAGTTTGAGATGGTGGCTGTCAAATGCTGGAAAGGCATGATTTATGCTAAGGGTATTTTTGGTCTCTGACATACCCAGTTTCAGAGGGAATAAAAGAAGTCATTACTATATCAGAACTGTGACAATAAGCAGTTGCTAACAATGGAATTGCCTTCCAGTTACCAGCCAGTCTGTTAATGGAAAGCATTGAGTTTCTATCTTTGCTCTTACCCGCTGCTTCCGGGCAGGTGATCCTGCAGGTTTTCATTTGCATTTATTTCTGTGGCAACATTTATTCCGTTCCCAGTTATCCTTCCCCAAGATCTTATTGACGCTACCACTGGGAACCATGGAAATAAGTGATAGCGTTTGTAAAGAACCAGCTGCCAGGCCTGACCCACTGCTTGGATGATGAATGCTCCAGCCCGGCCCCTCTCTGAGACAACGATTCAGGAACATTCTGGTTGCCCATGAAGGAAATCTGTTTCCAACCCACAACCTGATTGCTGCTGATCTCACTTGGAACTGCAAAATGACAGTAGGTGACTAGAAAGATCAGGCTGATGTGTATGAACTAGGTTTATAATTCTGCCTTCATAAAGGGGAAAAAAGGACATAATAGTGGAGTGAGGCAAATTTGTAATTGTTTTAACAAACACAGGTACAAACTACTTCAATCTGAAGCCTTAAAAAGAGCAATAACTTTTAAATGCTGAATTCTGGTGACTAGGTATTTTCCTAATTATTTAATCTTAAGATCTCTTCCCACCTTTATTTTCCTTTTTCTTCTCTGGTATCTACATATGAGAGAAAATATATGACCCCTGACTTTCTAAGTTTGGAGTATTTCGCTTACATAAACAGGGATGCTTTAATCAATCCGTCAGATCTGAAACAGTGATAGAAACCATGAGGCAGCCTTCTGACTCTGGCATTGCTTCCTTGGGTCCTGTCCTTTCCCTGGGAGTTGTTGCTTATAAGTCTAGGAATATTATTACTGTTTTCCTGTTAGTAATCTCCAAGTTCCATCTCTTTACTGCTATTAGCCCTGCTTCAGGTAGCACAGACAGGGCACTCTCACCAGCTCA
Source organism: Callospermophilus lateralis (assembly GCF_048772815.1). NCBI lineage: Eukaryota > Metazoa > Chordata > Mammalia > Rodentia > Sciuridae > Callospermophilus > Callospermophilus lateralis. Next base: position 44,951,880 of record NC_135318.1, on the reverse strand, counting down.
TCCTCCAGCTCCTCAGATCAACTCTGAGAACATACTCACCCCCACTCTCCAACCTAGCAGCTGCACACAGATGCTGACTCCTAAAAGGATTTTCTGATAATACTCTGTTAGAAGGCTTTCAATAGTATACATGGAAATGAAGGAAAAACAGCTCCTAGGCTTCAGATCCACAGGGGCGAGGAATTCAAAAAATAGGTATTGGCGTCTTATGGCAACAGGGAGAAATGGTTTTCATCTCACCTTTCTTTTCTTTCATGTTCTTATCTCTTCTGTCTCCAACAGGTGTCCAGCGTCTTCAATCTGTATGCACAATTCTGCAGCCCCTTTAAGTGGTTTGCCTGTCTCTGAAGGGCCCTCTTCCCCAAAGAATTCAGCTCAGAATGTCCACCAGCAACAATTACATAGAGATCGAGTAAGACACAGAAGTTCATCTCAAACATCAAGTGAATCTACATAGATGAGAGGTTCAAGGAGCAAACTGACTCCAGGGATAGATGGATCCAGGAGTTTAGACAACATCTTCAGAAATCTGTCTCCATTTCTCAGGTTGCTTTTCAGTCTTGGCTCCATTTCAAGGAATAGTCTCCCTCTGTGATGGCAAAGAAGGCCACTAGTGGCTCTACATTTACCCATCCTTATAGCTACTGGTTCCAGTGAGAAAAGAGCATCCATGTTTATAGCACCGCAATTTGTAACAGCAAATTACAAAACCAACCTAGGTGTCCATCAATGGATGAATGGATAGAGAAAATGTGATATATACACGATGGAGTTTTATTCAGCCATAAAGAAAAACTAAATAATGTCATTTGCAGGAAAATGGATGGAATTTGAAAACATTATGCTAGGTAAAATAAGTCAAACTTATAAGGTTAATGGTTACATGTTTTCTCTCACATGAAATGTTAGGGAAAAGGAAAAGAAAGATGGGGGAAATTTTCATGAAAGTCAAAGGGTAATCAATAGAGTAGAGGAAAGAGTCTAGGGAGCTAGGAGGAGAAGGAAAGGGGAAATACCGTGGATTGATGTTGGCCACATTACATGGTTATATTGTATGTATGTACAAATATGTAACAACAAATCCCACCATTTTGTACAAATATAATGCACCAATAAAACATGTGGAAAACAAACACTAAATAATAAAAAATCCCAGAATGGGCTCTGATTGGCCTGCTTTAATCATGTATCATCCTGAACCAGTCCAGGTGGATTAAGTACCTTAATTAGGCTTGGGTCATATATATACCCTAAAACACTTGGGATAGGCTCCCTACTAGAAATAGGGGATCTATTACCAGAGGCAATCCGGGCAAACACAGCTGTAGATATGTTAACAGTCCACTATGTTGATTAAAATGGCTATGTTGATTACAATAGCTCAGCCTAGATAACAAGGTCCATAATGGAGAAATTTCCAGTACTCTTAACAAGATAATAGGAATTGGGGCCTTTTAGAAACATTTAAATCATATTTCCTATTCTGCCTATTTATTGTACCTCCCTCAAAATGTAATTATAATTCTAATGTATGGAGTATTCTACCGGAATGGACACTGCCCAAGTATCATTCTCTAAAACAATGGTATTCACCTATTTTAAGTATCAGGACTTTTCTTCAAAAAAATGCATATATAAAAATAGATAAAAGGTGAGCTGCTCCATTTACAGCTGAGAGTTGAAGGCTATGAAGAGTAGGAGTCAGACACAAAAATGAAAGTTTAGCCTCTCCCCCACTTGGCGGCCTCAAGGAAGTTCATCCATGGAATACCTGGGCCTCCAAGGGAAAACAATTTGAAACCAACAGATCCAAATGCTCTGGGCACCAGGCTCTTAATTATACATGTTAGTTAAACCTACCTAATTCAGTTTTCTTACTATAACCAAATGTGAAGGAGCTCATTCAAATTAATAATAGGTGTTCTAAGATACTACATTGAAACAACACTAACCCAAGAAGAAAACTACCCACATCCCAATCTGAAATCCAATCAATATTTTGATTTATTCACATGAGCCATATCTAGCCATTGTCCCTATAAATACTTAATTTTTAAATACTCATAATAGTAGTTACAATTTTATATTGTACACTTTACATTAATATTATGCTATGTTTATTTTCCTCCCTTATTATCTCTCTTCCTCTACCACTAAGTAACCGCTATTGGCATCCTGTTTTATATCATTCTATGCTTTTATGCTCATACAAATTTATTTTGACATATATATAAATCTATATGGAGCAGTGGTTTTTTTGGTTTATAAATATGAAATTATTTTACAGTAGATATTTTTCTACATCTTACCTTTACCACTGAAGAATTATTTGTGGAAATCCCTCCTGCTAAACTACTATAGAACAACTTCATTTTTTAATATAGCTGCATTATAATCCATTGTATAGACATGCCAAAATTAGTTTAACTATTTCCTAACAATAGATTAGTTGCACATTTTTTAAAATTTTTTTAATATTTTTGTCTGTTTTGTTTTACTCTTATAAACAATATGGCAACAAATATTTTTTCACAAATATTCTTAGCTATTAGGTATTTTAGTCCCAGTTAAGAGATGGCTAAGTCAAAGGATATGCAGTTTTAAATTTTGATATTACTGGATTGATTTTTTTCAAAAGTGTTATGATTCACGTTTTCAGAAGCAATCATTAAGAATTTTTCCTACATGTCCACAAGCACAGAATATTCTCATTCTTTGTAAATTTTTACATTCACATAATGCTTTAGAGTATCTTTATGATGGACATAAATGGTTTTCCATTGTTACATTTATTGGCATTTCCTTCATGGCTAGTAAAGTTCTTTGCAATGACAATTTTGAATTCTTTTTCTGTGAATTGCCAATTTAGTCTTGGCCCATTCTTCTACTGAACAGTCTTTTTAATGAGAATTTTCTTAGGAACACTTTTATATTATAAATATTTTTTTCCTGTAGGGAATTATCTGTTTCAAAAATTTATTTAAACATCAAAAAGGATGGTTGAAAACCAACAGTATAAAATTAGGCATAGGGATTTTATTTTGCTTATTAAATAATTAAAAACTCAAACATAGACACAGGTTTAGAGTATGGACTAAATGTTTGTGTCTCCTAGAATTCATACCCTGGGACCCAAGCCCAGTGTGATGGTATGGGAGGCAGGGCTTTTAGGAGATCATTAGGTCATGGTGGGTCTCTTGTGAGTGGGCTTAGTGCACTTATAAAAAGAACCCAGAGAACCCCAACCTAATTCTGCCATTTGATGACACAGGGAAAACCCTGCTGTCTTTAACCCAGAAAAAGGCCCTCACCAGAACATGTCCGTGAGGGCACCCTGATCTTGTACTTCCCAGATCCAGAACTTGGAGAAATAAGTTTCTTTTTTTTTTTTTTTTTAATCAGACACCCAGTCTGAGATGGCTCTTTGTTTTGACAATCTGAATTGATTCCAACAACTAGTGTAATATTTAGATGACACTACAGTGGACTTAACTATCAGCTTTTCAAATAGGACGGGTTCTAATAAATCCTTAGCCCAAAGCACCCCAGCTGGTGGTTAGGTCATTGTCTCAGCACCAGATCATGGAGAACAGTATTTACTCTGTGACTCTGGCTCAGACACATTCATCTTGCTCTCAGAAACCAAAGAAATGTATAAGAAAGAGCTCAGAGAATCTGTGACCCAATGGTCCTGCAATCTCTAAATTTATTCAGAGCCAGTTGGGTGACGGCCAGGGTGTGGCAAAAAAGGACATTTAACAAATGTGTCCATCACACATAAAGCACATGCTCTAGCATGGTATCCTTCTTCCCAGGGAAAATTCAAGATATTTTCCAGACATGCAGCAGAAATATGCTCTCTTGAAGCTTAGAAAATTTTCTTTATTTTTTAACTCTGATGACAAAAGAATCAACTATCATTCAGTTCGATAACTTTCTATTTGCCAGACCCGGCCTACATCTTTAACTTTTCATTTCATTTGTTCTCCTAATAGCATTGTAAGGTATCACTCTAACTCAGTTAAGAAACTGAGGTTCAAAAGGGTTAAGTAGCCTTCCCAAAGTCACACAGCTGGGTATATAAATGGAAAAGCTAAATTCTAACGAGGCCATCCTCGTCTGTTAAACCAATCCTCTTATCTCCACCCCATGATAAACTCAGCACTAGAATAGCATACTCATTGAAAACAGAAGGACACAAAATTACCTACATCTAATATAATCCTACCTATTTTAAAAAATAAATACATGATTAAAAATTGAAAGGGATATACTATAGCATTAATAGATCTATGTTGGTGAGATTATAATAGCAATGATAATAATAGCTAAAATCTAAGTACTTACTATATGTCAGGCACTTTGCTAAGAACATTACATGAACTGTCTGATTAAATTCTCCTGACAACCACGCAGGATAGATACAATTATTTTTCTCCATTTTACAGAGGAGGAAATGGTAAGTGACTTGCCCAAAGTGACATGGCTCATGAGTTCTGAACTCAAACTCAATCTCAATCTCCAAAGACTTTGCCCATAACACTACATTCTAGTGTTTTTCATGAACATATGGTTATGCACTTGTACTTTAATCAAACAAAAAAAATTAAAGATTAAAATGAAATGACCCAGAAACTGAATTTTCTCCAACATGTGGTTACCCAGCAAGATGTGGGCGCCTCCTGGGTTTGGCCCACCATCAGTCATAAAGTTTAACCTGTTCTATAAGGCCTCACATTCTCACCCAGGCCATGTGCCTGTAAAGACACACCCCACACTCACCTTCCTCAGCCTTCAGAAGCTCCCTCCTCCATGGCAGGTCAGCTATGCCTACCTGGTGATGTGCTTCAGAACCAGGTCTATAAGCGAGGGATCTTGTCTGCCTTAGGAGCTTCCTAAAAGGATGAAGGGGAAAGAGGCACTCTTGGAGCCTCTTTAGCTTTACTTTTAGCTGATTTATATATAATAAAGTTTCCTCATAAGAGATCCTTTAAAGAAATTCCTTTTGAATGTGAAGGGGGTGGCAACAGAATGGAAGAGGAGAAGGAGAATGTGAAGATGCATACCTCTGTCTGGTACCTCCTGTGTCCTTGTACTTCTCTGTCATGAGTTAGCGAACACCCACCCCACCCTCTCTGCCATGCAAAGGCTGGATGTGATATTGTCTAGCAACCCAACACCACCACCAAACCAGTATTTCATGAATGGACTACCTGAGTGATTTTTTAAATGCTGATTTCTAGGCACCACCTCAGACCTATTAAATTAGAATTGATGGTGAGTAGAGCCTGAGGATCTGCTTTTTAACAAAGGCCCCTGAAGATTGAGATGCACTGCCTGGATCTTGGGAGCTGGGAGATTTCCACCACACTAGGCATTTGACCCCCTCCCTATTCTGGTAAGGGTCACTCCTCTGGATAACTGGAGCTATCTTCCCTCCCACAGATGTGGTACACAGCTCAGACAATCTCTTAGACAGATGCGAGGACACCTTTGGCAACTTGCTTTGATGGGGGATTGATGTATTACTAGCATATGTTTTCACAAGCAGAACAATTCTTTTTTTTTTTAAGAGAGAAAGAGAGAGAGAGAGAGAGAGAGAGAGAGGGAGAATTTTTTTAATATTTATTTTTTAGTTTTCGGCGGACACAACATCTTTGTTTGTATGTAGTGCTGAGAATCGAACCCGGGCCACACGCATGCCAGGCAAGCATGCTACCACTTGAGCCACATCCCCAGCCCACAAGCAGAACAATTCTGTTAGAGAGATGATAGGAAGGAGGCAGACACAGGCATCTCGCAGAGTTTCTAGGATGGCTTTCCTCTTTCACTCCTTCCTTTAAATGCAAGCGATCGCTCAGGTTACTAAGAAAATACTAGCAGTCTTTTGGGGAAGGTTTCTACCTCACCCCCAAGCTTCATGGTAGGCTCATGAGGAGAACAACCCCCAGAACACCCCACAAGGACACTAAGACTTGCCATCTTCCTTGTGAGTCAGCATAGGTAACTCTCCCCTACCTCTGTGAGTGCTCCAAGTCTCTTTCCAAAGCACCTGGAACAGCACATCATCTTAAAAGGAAAGCATTTATCTACTTTCTTTGAAAGTAAAACTGCAGGAATCAGATGGAATCCAGTTAATAAGTAACAGCTCAAGAACCTTCCGGTTCCTGATCCTTGACAGTGAACTGAGGGAAAAACATGATGAATTCACTAAGGAGAATCTCTAAATCCTAACTTTCCATTTCTTCCCAGAAACCATGAGGAGAAGGTTTTGGTTTCCCTACTGTAGTGATATCTATGGCCTCAGATTTCCCTCACTCTTTCCTCCTCTGTCACATAAAGTATGTATGTGGCAGAGAGTGTGCTGTGCAGTCAGACAGACCTGGGGTTGGATCCTGGCCCTGCAGCTCACCCACTGGGCAGATTAGATCACTTTTGCAGTGGAGGGTTGGAAAATGTGTTAAGGGCTAGTGAGTGCCCTCCCATGCATTGGAGATCCCAGCCACAAGGTCTCTGTGTGAGATGTTTGCAAAGAGTCAGTAAAGCAGACTACGTAGTCCTTAGCCCTGGGCTTTGTACACATTCAGACATGTACTGTATTTTTTGTATATGTTGCAGACCTCTAACAAATTCTTATGGAATTCAAACCTTTTCTAGATGATGAGAAGTTGGTGAAATGAAGAAATTGAAGAACTAGGAGAAAACAAAGAAACTGCAAGAGAGGAAAAACAGGCATTCTGCTCACACCTACAATGTCAGCTAAGGAGAGTTTGGATTGAAAGGAGCCTGGAGAGCCTTTTACACTAGGTCCCAGACAATTCAAGGCAAGAAGGGACTTCTTGTTTATTCTACCAGAATATGTTACTCAAAGTTAAAAAAAGAGAGAGAGAGAGAGAGAGAGAGAGAGTGCATAATCAATCAAATCCATCCTATTAGAGGAAAAAGTATGTTCAAAATTTCAGGATAAAGTGGAAGAAAATGAAAAGGTATTGAAGAAATTCTCTGAAAGGCAGTCATACTTCCCTCATGGGATGCACCTTCCTGATTTCTTTGGATCCCCTCTCCACTTGGTCACAATCTAACTCCCTGCCCATTTTCTCTTGCTAATCTCCCTTGTCTTCTGGCTGCTGGTTCTAAAAGTTTAAAGGTTCCCAGAACCATTTGGAAAATGATTCTGTGAATAATCATCTGTGAAAAATTCAGATTTCTGGGCCCCATGCACAGTTTCCTGTCCAGCAGGACAGAGCAAAGCCTGAGAATTTGCATTTTCCTCAATTCCTGGCTGGAATATTATTTTGAACAGCACTACCCTAACTCCATTCTTCTAAGTTCCTTCTTTCAGATGCTTCATCTATATTTGGGGATAACACTTGCCTCCTAGGGTTCTTGTGAGGATTAAATGAATTAATCCTTATAAAGTTCTCAGAGCCATTTCTGGCATTTATTAAGTCCTTTATGAATGTGGACTACAAAAGCCATAATCCCATAGAAGGGTCTTCAACAAGGATGCACTCTACTGGGATATCCTCAATGCTTCTTTAATACGACTCACATGACCCTTTTTTAAAAGCTGATTCTTTTCTCCTCATCACAGAAGGTGTCCTTGTGTTCATCATCACATCCTTCCAAGCTACACTAAAAAAAAAAAAAAAAGAAGAAAAAGAAAAAGAAAACCTCGAATTTTTTGAGTAACATTTATGTGCTAAGAATACTAAACAATTCACTCTTTTTGTCACTCTCTCAATTCTTAAGACAGGATGTTTTTCCCACTTTTTGCAGACAAGAACAATAAGCCTGCAAGAGTATTTAAGTATCTTAATATGTAGCTTTATGTCCCATATCTTGTAAGTGGCAAAACTGGGATTTGAACCTCTTAAGCCGTCTGATTACAAAGCCCAGGCTCTTCACCACCCAAGACATAGCAAATAGATTTTATTTTCCAATCATCTTATCTGATCACAGCTTCCTGAAGCACAGGATTATGAGATATAATTATCCTAGATCAGGGGAAGGATCACTAGAATTGATCAGTAATGTCTAGCTGCCATTCAAGCTAGTGTCGGAATATGGAACAGATACTTGCTGCCCTTGAGTTTTGCAATAGCAACACAGATGATGGTAAACTTCTCCTAATTTTATCAATTATAAATGACCAATCAGGTAGATTCTCCCATGGTTGCTAATGACTTCAGCTCTATGATCCAGCTTCCCCACCCATCATAATTTAATTTACATACTATTTCAGTGCACACAAGTGAAGACAAGTGGCTATGTGAACTGAGACACAACTATAGACAATCCAATTCACTTTGTTTTAGAGTTCCAGGAGGACTACAGTGCTTTAAAATTGTCTCTGACATCACTGATAGATATTTTAAGAAGTTTCTGGACAGTACGCATTGATTTAAAAAGGAAAGATATTCTATCTTTGGTAAAATGTGAAAAACCAAAGCTTCCACCTTCTGGAGCTAACTCCTGATTGTGTGAAGATATTATCCAATTGTTTTATGCCAATGGTTCTCTAACTTCAATGCACAGAAAAATTGACATCAGGATATTTGTTCATAAAGGAGATTCTCAGGTCCCTTCCTGAAAGATTTTAATTCAGTAAGTCAGAGAATATCAGTTGCATGGTTTTGCAATAGGAGGAAAGTTTTTTGCTGTAGTTTGAATGGATTTTGAATGCTTCCCAAAGTCCTATGTGTTGAAGTTTTGCTCACCAGTCTATGGTACTATTGGGAGGTAGATGTACCTTAAGGAGGTAGGGCCTAGTGAAAGGAAGTGATGTTATTGGGGGTGTGTCCTTGAAGAGGATATTGGGACCCCAGCCCTTTTCTGTCCCTCTCTTTGCTTCCTGGTTGCCATGAGGTGAATAGGCTTCTCTGCTACACACTGTTATCATGATGTCCTGTGCAGCCACAGACCCAAAGCAACTAGGCCAAGCAACAATGGACTGAAACCTCTGAAACTGCAAGCCAAAATAAACCTTAAATCTCCCTTTAAATTGATTATTTCAGGTATTTGTCACCAACAGCAGAAAGCTAACTTAGGCACATTTCTACTCAAAAAATTTCTGATGTCATGTTATTAACCTCAATAAACCCAGAGAGGTTCACCCATGAAGTATGATATTTATTTGGGAATAGCAGAGCACTGCAATGGGAATACTCATGCCATAGGAAATCTTCAAGAAAGTTGAGACAAAGGGGAGCTTTTAAACAAAAATGAGGAGGATTGCATCAGATATTTTGAAATTAATCCTTTTCCATAATGATCAACAATAAGAGTGGTGTCAGTCTGAGGTTGACTAGACATTTGCTGGCAGATGTCTTGTAGAAGTTTATTTTCTGTAAGGTTGGGGTAGCCTGTCTTCCTGACTGTGAGCTTGTGCTTCTGGAAGGCTTTTATGATAACAGTCACTATCAGGCAGTCACCCCCAGGAACCCTTCCTTTATAACCTCCCTGCCTGCTTACTGCTGGTTAGGACCGACACAGCAACTCCAGGCTGATGCTGACAACTTCCACTTTACCTTCACAACGTGGTGGTGATTAAGAGATGGAGAAAACAAAATCCACCCCTTCCAAAAAAAAAAAAAGACTACCATTAATTTCGTAACAATTATAGATAAATATGAGTCTTATTTACCATAATAATATAGATAATTCTATAAACCTTTCCTATACAACATCATTCACCTGACAGGGAGAAGAAAGAGTCACACCCATGGAGCCCTTACTGGGACAGCAGTGCACTCTGGTCCTGCTTTACACACAAATGTTCACTTACAAGCAAGAGCCCAGTTTTTTCTTCTATCATCTGCACACAAATAGAAACTCAAATTTTATTAAATTCTCTTTTTACTGTGATTTGATATCCTATATCTGCTTTCCAGTTTTTGTGCTTTAGTGACTAAGACCCACATTTGTCAATGATCACGAATCAACAAAGGTATAGAGCAAAGCATTGTTATATACCATGATGATCTCATAAGGTGAGTTGGACACAGAGAGTCTCATCATTGAAGAGGTAGTCACTAGGACACTGTGAGCTGGTGCCTGTTCCATTTTCTGAATTCAAAACTTCTCAACCTTAGAAGCTAAGAAATAGAAAGACAGGCTCTCCCTTCTTTAATAAAAATTTCCTGGGTTCTAACAAATGTGGCTAAGTAAGATTATCATTCCCATTACTTTTTGCTTTAAGCATTCAAATTAGCTTCGGTTCCCTGGAAATTCCTGAGTAGATAGTGGGAAATGCTGGTCTAGAATTCAGAATTCACAGAGAAAATCTATAAAGCACATGTGAGCAATTAAAAAAAAAAAAAGTACATAAAAGCCAAAGGAAAACACACCACAATTTTCAATACACAAGATGTATTAGCTCAGACTCCCAGGTAGCCTGTCACCAAAGGACTGGCTCCACATTACCACAGATTAATTTGCTATTTTCATAAATAGAAACAATGAAGACTTGGACTGTAGGAAAGGCCCACCAGACATACCACTCGAGGACAAAAGGTCTCAGAAAGCTAGCTCCATCGACTCAGTGCTGATCACTAGGATGCACCGGGCTTTAAAACCATCAGACTCACAGATGATGGAATTGTAGTTCATTAAGAAATGTTTGAAGGGGGATGAGAAAGAAGAAAATGAGAGATGCTACTTTGGAAATTTTTTTAATGCTATTTGTCTTCATAACACCAAGGAGAAGCACAAGGAGATCCAGAAGATACATTTAGTGTGTAATGACCTTTCACCTCTGTTGACCTCTGACCTGGCTGCTTCAATCACACAGACACAGGAGCTCCACAAAGCAATGTTTCAGGAGGCAGTTTTCCTTTGTAGTGTGGTAGGAGGGGAAGGGGTTGAAAATAGAATCTCTCCAGCAAGACAAATTGCCCCTGTGTTTCAGATGATACAGGGTTAACAGAACTTCAGGGCTGGTTTGGCTTAGCTGTTTAATTGCTGCAGGCCTAGGAAACAGTGGAGGGAGAGGGGGTTGCTACCAGGGACCTCATTTGTCAAAGACCTGTCAGAAAGCAAGTCTACTTAATGGATTTATACCGAAACCAGGAATTGGGTCTGTTCCCTAAATTCAAACTAGGAACCTACTGACCTGTCCCTCAGCAGAATTTAGTTGTTGGCTCTCACGGTCCTCTCATCTGCTTATACATTAGGTAAGCACAGCATATATAAGGCATGTGTGGTGCATTCCAAAACTTGAGCAGGCATCAGAATCACCTAGAAAGCTTATTAAAGCATAGATTGCTGGCTCCACTGTATGGTTCTGTTTTGCTAGGTCTGAGGGGCAGGAATGTGCATTTCCAACAATTCCTTGGTGGTGCTGAGACTGCTGGTCTGAGGACCACTTTGTGAGAAGTACTGCCCTAATATGTGCCTTACACTGTCTTCTCTCTGCCTTCATAATTACACTAATGCACATACACACACACACATGCACACACACATAATCAATGTTACACACCATCTGTTATAAAACACTATATATTATCGACAGTTAATTTGAGTACTTACTGTGCACCACATTATTAACCCCTGAGGCAGGCATATTGCCCCCGGTTAAGGGCTGATCCAACTCAAATCTGACTCCTAAGTCCATGCTCTTAAATACTTTACCCTTTGCTTGAGTTAAAATCAACCAACCTACTAGTATTTTTTTTAATCAATGCTTTTCTCTGTTCTACTCAAGAATATTGAGCTACCTCCAAGTGGAAGAGTGTAATCTTCTTTTTTTCCTTATGTGTCACTTAGAGCCAAAAAAAGAAGAAGGAGGAGGAGGAGAAGGAGAAAGAAGGAGAAGGAGAGGGAGAGGGAGAGGGAGAGGGAGAGGGAGGAGGAGGAGGAGGAGGAGGAGGAGGAGGAGGAGGAGGAGGAGGAGGAGGAGAGGAGGAGAAGGAGGAGAAGGAGGAGAAGGAGGAGAAGGAGGAGAAGGAGGAGAAGGAGGAGAAGGAGGAGAAGGAGGAGAAGGAGGAGAAGGAGGAGAAGGAGGAGAAGGAGGAGAAGGAGGAGAAGGAGGAGAAGGAGGAGAAGGAGGAGAAGGAGGAGAAGGAGGAGAAGGAGGAGAAGGAGGAGAAGGAGGAGAAGGAGGAGAAGGAGGAGAAGGAGGAGAAGGAGGAGAAGGAGGAGAAGGAGGAGAAGGAGGAGAAGGAGGAGAAGGAGGAGAAGGAGGAGAAGGAGGAGAAGGAGGAGAAGGAGGAAGGAGAAGGAGAAGGAGAAGGAGAAGGAGAAGAGAAGAAGAAGAAGAAGAAGAAGAAGAAGAAGAAGAAGAAGAAGAAGAGTGGCGGGAATATACAAGATCATTGTAAAATCAACCAGCCCACAAATACGTTGAGTTCTTCCTGGATGTCGGAGGACCACAAGACAAGCCAGCTCCCAGATCCAGTGACCCTGAACTATCAGGGAACAATGAAAGATTCATGTGAATGTCAAACATGAGTGCCACAAGATTATTTTTGTCTTGATCAACAGAAGTGGGTGCTAAAGGTCACAGGACGATGACTGTGGGCTGAGGTTCTCAAACTTCAGCAGCATCAACATCACCCAGAGGCTTGTGAAACGCCTACAGGTGCCTCCCGGTTCCTGATTGAGCAGGTCTGGTGTGAAGACCAAGGCTTTGCATCCCTAGCAATTTCTCAAGTGATGCCAACAATGCCAGTCCAGGGACCAAGATTTAAGAACCCCTGCTGTAGAACAAGTTTTCCCAGATCAAGGTAGCCTCTCTAATCCAGTTTGATTCTTTGATTCAACAGACATTGCTTGAACGCCTACTATGTGGAAATCATCTTTCAAGTTTCCACATTGAGCAATAACCCAATAAGACATAATGGATGCCCTCACAGAACTTGCTGTCTAGGAGGGCCAGCAGGCAAAAATTCATAAATACATAATATGACAAATGATCCAAAAGAAAATCAAAAGAATGAAAGTGGACAAATGGAGTGATACCATTTTAGATCATGTGTTTACCTCTCTGAACAGACAACAGCCTCAGAGCAGATACCTAAATAAGGTAATGGAGCAAGCCTGGTGTTGATGTCTGGGTGGAGAGTTACCAGTGGAACAAGCAAGTACAAAGGCCTTGAGGCAGAAAAATACTCGTTGTATTCAAAGAATAGCAACAAGATTGGTGGCAGAAGGAGAGTGCTAGAAGATGAGTTTCAGACTTAAGAGTAATCCACATTTTTAAGAAGCTCCCCAGGAGATTTCAATATACATCCCAGTACAGAATGACGTCTTAGTTGCACTTATTTCTAAAGTTCATCAACTTCTCTCAATTCTTACTAACACTGTACAGGATCTGTGAGTAGACACCCATGTGGGACATGCAACAAGAAATGCATCCTTATTGGGTAAGGTGTATGGACATGTCCAGGGACTGGCTTTGTGTGGTTTTATTTAAAGAAATCGTTTTTCTTTCTTAAATTAGATCCTGAGCCCAAGCTTCTATGTTGAGTGTGGAATGGATGAGAAGGACTCACTGCAAAGAGGAAAGGGAGATGAAGGGCAAAGGAAAGACAGACTGAAGATGTGTGGCCATACATGGGGATTCAAATAAGGAATGGATTTATGTAGGTACAACAAGAAGTTCAGTGTCATACATGTATATGTGAATCAAATGGAATTGTGGGGAGTGCTGTGTTAGGGAGTGGGGGAGATGGCAAGATGGCGGGGGGTTGGGGTGGGAATCATGGCTGTAGGCAAACAGGTGACAAATGCAGCCCTAAAATCAAATAAATTCCCTGGAAGACCAGGGCTAAACCCTGGTACCAAGAAGGATAAAGGGCAGAAGAAGAAGTACTGAACCCACAGCACAGTACCAGACAGGCAGCATTCCACCAGCATCGTGCCCCAAATGACTGTGACAAAACTGCAGCAAACACAAAATGAGCAAAGATCAGTTCACCTGTCCTTCAAAACTACGGGTATGTAAACCTATGGCTTTATAAAAGGGAACTCCCATAATGGAGAACACTTGATCTTATAAATAAGTCAGTCTCGATTATTTTATATCAAAACAATATCTTAGCTTTTAACGAGCACAACTGCCAATACCCCGAGTCACACGTTATGAATCACTATTTGCTCCTTCCTACACTTTCTAATTTCCTGCTAAGGAGACAGGGCTGAATGGGGTCATTAATCTGAATTAGAAATACTGTGACCTGTTCTGCACTTTACTTGCTAACACTATGTGAAAGAGCTGAGTCTGTGGGGGTTGGCTCTCTGTACTGTTCTGAAGAAGAGGCAGAGTTGGGGGAGATGCTGAGCTCATTTTATTTTTAAGCCCTTTTTAATTTTGAATGCTGTTCGGCATCTCAAATTGAGCTTTGAAATCATTGCTATCATTTCAATGCTTTTACTGGTGTTGCTGTCAAATGACAAGCTTAGCTAAGCCTTTTTCCAGAACTCTAAAAGGCTTAAAACCTAAGAAGACTAAAATAATGGAACCCTCCCTACACCCATTAGAAAAGGGGGTTATTAGTCAGCTTCATATCAATGTAATGAAATACCTGAGATAATTAACTTATATAGAAAAGAGGTTTTATCTTTGCTCACAGTTTTGGAGGCCCATTGCTTTCTGCCTCTGGAGGTCTTGCTGCATGGCAATGGCAGGGAGCAAATGGAAGAACAAACTGCTTACCTCGTCGCCAGGAAGCAAAGGAGAAAAAGGCTGAAGTCCCACAATCCCCCTTGAGGGCATGACACCAATAACATAAGGGCCTCCCACTAGGCTCCATCACCTAAAGTTCCACCACCTCCCAAAACAGCGCCCCCTGGGGGCCAAGCCTTTAACACATGGGCTTTTGGGGGATGTGTATTTTTCTGGTACAATTGACACAACTCCATGAATGTTTCATTAGCGAGTCCATGGAGAGAAGCATCTGAATGAAGTAGAAGCATGAGCAAAAAATTAATTCTGTGAGTCTCTCTTTTACTATTGGGGGCTTAGATTAGAGGAAATACAACGAATGGCACTTGGAGAAACATAACTGCAAACCCATCACTTCATAGGTGCCAGATGTTTACAACTTACTCTGTAGAGTAGGAAAATAAGCCGAAATTTCAAATTTATTGTTTCCCCTCCTTGTTTAAGAAGTTGTTAAAAAAATTGATGGGATTGCTAAAACTGATGGGGGTGGGGATTATCTCCAGAGGTACATCAGCCTTTTTCTCCTTGTTCCCTTGAAATAGTCACAGATTAAAGCAGGCTCCAGTGTACAAATTTCACACAGCTACCTTTGGCCTAAAGTCCTGCCCCACCCCACTCTGACCTCTGATTGATCGTGGTCCTTACCACTAACAATGCTACTGGTAGAAACTGACTAGAAATAAAGGCAGACTCCAAAAGGGTTGACTACATTGCCAGCAGGCAAGTCTATTCAGAACGAATGCAGGGGCAGCCTCAACCATCTAAAGTCACCATGGAGGAGAACAGCTGGCATTCCCTTTGGGAATTCTGGAAGTCTCTCCCAGACTCCGAATGCAGAGCTGAACGGATGCTGGGTCAGAGCTAAAGGTCATTTGCCTTTCCTATCTCCTGGGCTTTGCCACACTATTTCAGGGCCCTCAAAAGCTAGGAGGATGGGACCCTTGAATTTTCTTTGACTCCTGCATGGAAATGTCTTGCTTTCTAACTGATCTTCTGCCTCCCTGCATCCTCTTCTATGGTCCTGGGTTATGTGGCCCTGAAACAGCTCCATCTGCAGCTTCACCCAGAACCTTCTGAGCTGGTCAGCATTTCCTGCTCCTTCCACATGCCTCATCTCCTGAGTGACCCAGAAGTGACTGTAGCCAACTTGCTTGGGAGCCTTGGGCTTTGGGGTTTTGTGCTGCTCTAGGGCTATGGAAAATTCAAGTAATTTTCTGCAGTCACAAGCCCCAGGGTCCCCAGTCGGTGTAATTATAAGTCAATCACTTCCTTCTGACTCTGGTTCCCCTTCCCTTTGGGCTGGTAAAATCATTACCATGGCTTCTTTTCCCTCCCCAGTCAAACCGTTGTACAGGCCATTTGCCTTGCTTCTCATGAATCTTCTCAACTGAATATTATTTGGGGCAGGGGGAGTTCACTTATTTAACTCAGAACTGCAAAAGGCATATCTGCCATTGATTTTCTTGCCTCCCACAGCCCAGACCCGCCTTCTGTTTTTCTAACTGTAAGGGCAGGAACAGATGATCCCCAGGAGAAACCTTCCGGAGGCACAGCCCCACATGCAGCCCTCAGCCCCCACAAGCCTGGCTTGCAGACACCCTGGATCCAACACGGCCAGAGGAAGCAACCCTTTGTCTTACAGGGAGGCACTGTGGGCAGCACATGGAGAGAGGCACACTTTATGTGCCTGGGGAAATGTGAAGAACCCTTTCCAAACAGGGCCCATCCTTCCCTGCTGTGCTAACTGGAAAAACAAATGGCTTCCCAAGTCAGGTGGAGGGCCACATACAGGATGGTCAGTTATGGCAGGAAGTTCTGTTGACCCAGAATCAAGGGGACTACTACGTTCTCCCAAGACACGCTCTAATCTCCCTTCCTCTCCCTGCTGCAAGTGTGGCCGCTGCCCCTTGACCTACAGAAAGAGTGCCCACCTCAGCAAAATCTCAGCTGCAAGCTCCAGTCACACGAGCTCCATCAGGGAATGCCCCTCCATCCCCAATACTTTAAAATTCTGTGTGTGTGCTTCTGACCTACAATCCTGGAACCTCAGAAGCACACACACAGAATTTTAAAGTATGGGGATCGGAGGGCACTGATTCATATCTGACTTGGAGCCAATTCGTCCGCTGTACTGGAGCTTCAGCCAGCTGAGATTTTGCTGAGGTGTCAGCATTTCCACAACCATTCTCATGGCGCAGCGTTCACAATTAGCAGCAATCCCTGAAGAGGAAGGGAGATAGAGCATAATGTCATGGGAGAACGTGGTCAGAGTCATTGGGGCCTGAGTTCAAATCCCAAGTCAGCAATTTACTAGCTGCATGTCGGGAAGCTATCCAACCTCCCTAAATTCTGGTGTCTGCATGAACAAAATGAGGATGCTAACAGCACCTCTCTCGCGTCACAGTTGTGAGGATTAAATAAGAAAATAAGTAGAAATGCTTTTCCTGAATCTATAGCAGCACTATCCTACAGATGCATAAGGTGAACCACACATAATTTTAAATTTTCTAGTAGCTGTTTTTTAAAAAATAAGCAAGGAAATTAATCTTATTGCATATAACCTAATACATCAAAATATTATCATTTCAACATGACATCAATATGAAAAATAAAAATAAGATACTTTAAGTTCCTTCTATCATACTACAATTTTTGAAACCTTATGTATTCGATAGCTACAGCACCTTTCAGTGGAGACGAGGTATGGGCCAAATGCTCAACAGCCACATGTGGCTAAAATAAGGGGCAGTGCAGGTATAAAACAGAGAAGGTATTAAGTAAAGACAAGCTCCTTTCACTAAGATGCTGTCTTTCCATTCTTGGAGTTTAGAGATATTTGGAAATAAATATCCAAGATCACTTTTAGCCCCAGGTCTAAAAGACTGTTTCTGAGAATTTCTTCAATGGTCCCTTTCTGCAGGAATGCAGTCAAGCACTGGGTGCCCAGCCCCCTGTTCACAGGTAGAGTTCCTGGGATACTCTACCATCCTGCTCTGAGCCAAATAGGCAGATACTGCAACTGTCCTGGTTTCTTGCAACCCTCCAACCAGTGTTGAAGGGTTCCACAGTGGTCCAGTCTAATGTCTCTCAAATGATCAAGCAAGCACCTGTGCGAATCCCTCAGCTTCTTCGTGAATGCCCTTAGGGATGGGAAGCTCACTATGCCCTCTGTATGGCCACCACACTTTCAGACGACATTGGTCCTAAGGAAAACTCCTTTACATGAGATTCATCTTTCCTCTCTCCACCTTCTACTCACTAGTCCTCATATTAACCTCTGGTAAGATATAGAACAAGTCAAAGCCATCTTCTGTGTGACAGTCCTGCCAGGGTTGGAAGCTGGGTCTGAAGTACCTTGAGTTCTCTTTGTATTCAGGATAAATAGCCCCATTTCTTCTACCATCTGTTGGGGTGCTCACCCTATGTCAGCTTCTCTTTCTCCCCAGGTTAATGTGCAAGGAGGGTCCAGAGTGCACTTCCCCACCCACACACCAGCATCTGCAGGCCCTCCCAGCTTCTCCACAGCTTTCAACACAGAAGGCCAAGGGCTCGGGGGCGGGGGGGGGGATGACCTTAACCCCCTAGAGAAAGCAGCCAAGGAAGCTTCCCTTCACGTGATATAGAAATTCCTACCTGGCCAGGCTGCAGATTCGGATCCTCCCCTTTAGAGTCTCCAGGTGTTTCTCTGCCATGGTTAACTTCACACCAAACTCCCTTTAAGACCTGGTAGAAAGTTGTGGGGGGCATGGTGCTTGGGGAAGTTGGGCCAGGCCAAACACTTCTCCAGAGATATGCAAGGAAAGGAGCAGCTGCAAGGGAAGATTAAGCTCAGCTTTGCTCCCATAGATCAATAAATCAGTCAATCCTTATTGAGCTCCTCTGCCCACACATGCTCATTAGCCAGCATGGACCCAGAAGGAGCGGGGCTGGAATTTGAGGGGGTGGGGAGGCCTCTGGCCAAAATATTTCACCTCAGGAAGGTCAGTGGTTTCCCTGTAGGGTCATTAGCTAATTCACGCTAAGGTGTTAATGACTTATTAGTTTTTATTCTTTCTAAAGAGACTCTATCCGTGGAGGAGCCCATTTTGGGAACCCATTTTGGGGCCTGGGTACAAACCACCTAACAAGGTAAAGGATGGAGAAGTAGATACTAAATACAATTTCCTCTATTTCAACACTTTCCCTGTGGCTCGATAAGGCTGAATATTAATCAGCACTGGGACAGAAGGTAAGAGCAGGAATTCTGGCAACAGCACTGCCTTTCAGTTCCATGGTCTGTGCCTCACCAAACACAACCCACAGCTGCCTCTGGAGATCCACAAGACAGAGTTGGGAGGATAAAGCAGTTAGTAACAGTTCTTGGTTTAAGAAAATTAATACCATGGTGGCTGCTTTTGTTCAGAGCGAATTAATTGAATTAACAAGCCTAGGCCTGACAAGAAAATGGGAAGGGGTGGTCGATCCTCCTCAGCCTTCTCCTGTAATAGATTCTTGTCACCCAGGCTTCATTGGATGGCCTTTTATGATACCATCGTTTGTAAAATTGCCTACATGCTTTGGATATTCATTCTTGCTCATTTAGATAATCTCCCTAGGTTACCTCTTAATTATCAAGTCTCACAAATTAAAATCACGTCTCTGAAATGCCAAAGGCAGCCTACCCAGCCCAGTGTTTTGGGCTTTTGATTCAGAATTTCATAAATTCTGCCTTGTCTTTGCTCAGACTTTGGCCGCTGCTGCAGAGTCCATGGTGTGTCTTGCTGTCAGAGCCTTGCCTGCTTCCCACCATTCCTTCCCTGATTCATTCCTTCAGCAAACATTCATTGGGCTCCTCTCTGCGCTGCTGATAGGGCATGACCACCAAGAGTCCCTTTTCTCATGATCATTGCATTCAAGACAGGCAAATTAATAAAAATCCCAATATAATGAAGTGTATGTAATAAAACAAATAAAAGGATAAGATGAGGATTGCTAGAGAAGGAAGAGCCCCTCAGGTGGAAAAGGCTCAGAAGGAGGAATGGGGCACTGAAAGATACTATGGTGGTAAGAGCACAATGAATCCAGGGTGAAGGGCAGGGACTTAGAGTTGACGAGGGAATCTGGAGCCTGATCACGCAGAGCTTCCTAGCCCTAGTTGAACTTTATTTCAACCTTTTATTCCCCACGTGTTTTATTGACACATTGGAGTTGTCCGTACTGATGGGATTTGTTGTTACATGGTCATACGTGCACACAACACACAACTCACAATATGACAATATAATCTGGCCAGTATCACTCCCCAGCACTTCCCCCCTCATTTTCACCTTCTCAAGAAGTGTTCAAAGTTTTTCATCCTGGCAGCAACACAATCTGATATGTCTTTTGAGAGATTCCCTTTGCCATCAAGGGGAAAAGGGAGTGGGTTTGGAAGGAGATAGAGTATAAATTCAGACATTTGCTTTAGTTTGAGTAAGAAATGTGGTGGGGTCTGGACCAGTGGAGAGAATTAGACTCCAGGGGCATTTATGAATTAGAGGAGATTAACAGGATTTGGTCATGGAGTGGATGTGTGGAATAGGGAAAGGGAGAGATCACCATGGAGTAATCTGAGCTGTATATGAAGGTGCACAAAGCAGGCAGTAGCAGAAACTCAAGTGTCCTATTTCAGACACAGTAGTTTTGTGATTTCTGTGAGATGTGATGTGTTCAACAGGTGTGGATAGTGGGTGAGCCTGGAACTCATCAACCCGAACAAGGAAAAATTTGGAAGTCAGAGCATAAAGACCTTTAATTTCTGGGTTGGAGCACATCCCTCCCTCCTGCTAAGCATTCCAGACCTTCTCCTATTGACCTGGTCTCATGCTATTACAGTTGTTGAGCTGTCACTATGGCTGGCTCTCACAGCTTTCCAGGTCTAACCAGGGAATCCCAGAAAACAACGGGGTACCCAAGGATAAGAGATCACAGCAGCAGCCAATGCCATTTCCTGTAAGCGACTCGATTTTAAGGAAATTGCTCGTTGTTCATACTGTTCTGAAAGGAGCTGTTTTTCTCCCAAGGTTCACTGTAACTATTATATGTATCACCTGGCTAAATGGCCATCTCAGTAAGTATTCAGCACATATTTGTTGTGTTTTTGAAAAGTGGACATAAAGGACTGTTCCTGTTTTACTCTCATTCATATCATGTCCTCTAGGTTGATTTTTTTTTCTTTTATTTTGTACCCAGGATTGAACTCAGGGGCACTTGACCACTGAGCCACATCCCAGCACTATTTTGTATTTGATTTAGAGTTGCTTGGTGCCTCACCACTGCTGAGGCTGGCTTTGAACTCGTAGTCCTCCTGCCTTAGCCTCCAGAACCGCTGGGATTATAGGCATGTACCATTGCACCCAGCAACCCTGGCTTTTCAAGATAAACCAGCTCTTAGACATTGTGTATGCCTATAACTAGGCTATGGAATGAAAGGAAATATAAAATTTGATAAACACAGGAAAGGGCAAGAAATGGGACGCGGGCATCTTTTACCTCAAGGATACATCCTGGAGGGTGCACACTTCTCTAATCATTCTTGTCACTGAGAGGTTCCATGAAACATTCTTCATGACAGCTAGTCTTTTCCAGCTTTTACATTTCTCCTATTTTAGCAACCAAAGGAAAGTTGGATTGATTTCCCTTTCTTGTGTGCAAAGTATTGACTCTGCAAGGTTAACAAAATTTAGATTTTATACTTTCTTAAATATTTTCAGAGGTAGAAATTTATGGAAGAGATTATTATGAACCTGTACTTAAAAATCACAGAGTACATGTACTCTAGAAATATTTTGCATGCTGTTTTATTGTTTTTCATATGAAATGACAAAAATTATTTGGTAACTCCTTATACTCTCTCATCCTAAGGAGACTCAAACAAAGCCAGCCCAGCAACATTTTATCTGTTTTAAACTGCAGCAGGAGCTTGAATTTGCATGCTAAAGTAAATGAAACAATTTGATTATATTTGCTGAAACAGCCCATTATTGTGTATCATTTGAGAAGACCACAAAATTCAGCCCATATAATCAAAATGGATTGCCTCCTTCTAAACCAAGAGCATTAAGAGGAAACTATAAAAACATCGGGTATGGTGATGAATTGAGTTCCCCTAAATGAAACTGTTTAATTTTCTTACCAATTATCTTGCTATTACTTGAATACACTTTAAATACCACGTAAGTCTTATATCTTTGCATCCTGTCTATAAATATGTTAGAGTTTCCCTTAGAAAGATTTGTCTCTGCATTTATTTCTTTGCATCTAATCTTCTCAGATAATTAGATTTTCTTTGAGCTTCTGACGCAAAAAGGAAGCATTGTTGAATGTGGTAAGTTGCTTACTCTTTGGAGAAAGTTCCTAGCATGTGACAATTTAAATTTTATTTAAAAGTTTCTAACATATTCATTTCTTGTTAACATACAAAGAAGAGGTCAAAGAAGAGTTTCCTCATCTTTCTCTGTGGAGTGCCTGTGCTCTGTAGCCTG
Organism: Callospermophilus lateralis; assembly: GCF_048772815.1. NCBI lineage: Eukaryota > Metazoa > Chordata > Mammalia > Rodentia > Sciuridae > Callospermophilus > Callospermophilus lateralis. The sequence continues at coordinate 44,929,710 of NC_135318.1, read as the reverse complement.
CAAACAAAAATGAGAAATGTTCTTTAACTCCATGAAAAGCACATGGAGTCTTAAAGTCTAAAAGAGGTCCAGGGATAGAGGGTGGATAGAAAGCTTACAAGTCCTAATAAGGAAACACTTGATGAAATGGTGTCATATCTCTGTATGGATGCTCCTGTTCATTTTGCTTATCTATAAGTCCCTTCTGCTGTCTTGGTTTCTGTCTGAAATGTTAGGCAATTATAGTCCAAAAATGCAGGTGACTCAACATGATTCTGGGCTTTTGGTTCCAGTGCAACTGAGGAGGATTTTTTTTCTCCATGGTTGATTCAACTGGGGGAGGATTTAGTTTATGACCATTCATAAATAAAACCAATAAAGATATTTCAAGAACTTTTCTCACAAGTGCTTTTTGACACAAAAAAATATTAATAAGGATATGAAGTCAATATTGAGCCAAAAATAAAATGATGGAAAAAGAGTGTTATGAAAAAAAAATTGAAAATCTGTGGAAACAAAATGAAAAACCAAAGCAGCATCATTAAGGAAATAACAAAGTGAAAGGATAGGATCCAAGAAAGTATCACTGATAATTAGAATACAGGTGTAGGATGAAATCTTGAGATAACTCAGGTACACTAAGTTTGAAAAAGTTAAAGCCACAAGAAAAAAGATCATTGATATAAAAGATACAGGATAACTTATATCCCTGAAATAGCCTAAAATGTGAAATAGTTAATGTATTTAAACATATAATATGCCATTTTGTCTGAATTTTTAAAAAAATCTATAGTTGGAAGGAACATGTGTTATGTGAAAACTTAATATAGAACTTTACACAAAGACAGATGATCATCACACTCCTGAATTTCAGAGATAAAATAATTTTTAGCCTCTGGACAGAAAAAGCAAATAACCTACAAAAAGTCTTCCTTAGACTTTTCCACAGCATCAGTTGATGCTGTTAGACCATGGAACAATTGTTTTGAGGTGAAAATAGCATGACCCAATAATGTTATCCCAAGAAGAACTGTGAAAGGTTTAGGGGAACATGTTACCCAGGAACCTGTCTGAAAAAAAAAAAAAATAGACAATAGAAGCCTGTCAATTCATTTTCAATCAAAATGAAAATTCAGAAATAGAATACACAGGATCTGAAGGAAAATCATCATGCAGATTAAAGGTAATAAAATATGGAATATTTCATAATAAATACATCATTCGTATTAAGAATATATATTTTCAATCAGCATGATGTTATCAGGCATTATTACATTACTTATACATATGAAAGTTGCTGAAATTTGACTATATGTAGAAACTTTTATTATATATGTGTCTGTATGGTTAATATATATGTATATATATATATATATATATATATATATATATATATATATATTTTAACAAAGGGCATGTATTATTTTGGTTACAATAATCTAATTTTTTAAAATGCTCTATTGTTAGAGAAATTGTTGGCCATGGGACTCTCTTACAGGCATCTATCAGTGTTAAATAAATATTTATTTGTTCTAAAAAAAAAAGAGAGAGAGAGAGAGAGAGAAGGTACAATTGTGTGTGTGTGTGTGTGTGTGTGTGTGTGTGTTACACACTGGGGATTGAACCCAGGACCCTCACACATTGCTGAGTATGCACTCTACCACTGAGCTACACTCAAATCACCCAGAATATATGATTTTTTAAAAGACCAGTAATGAGCATTTAATCCACAAAAGTATTGGCCATTAAACAAATGAACATTGTGGTTAAAGAATAAAATGTAATGTTATAAAACCAAATGATGTAAAAATATTAATATAATTTACAAATGTTGGAGGTGAAAGAGAAATGATAGATGTGTGTTAGTGCTCTGGTCCTATTTCTTTCAAAGCAACAAGTAAATTTAAAATGCTGAAAATTAAAACACATAATTTCAAATATCTTCATCCTGACATCAGTATTTTCTATATTTACTTAAACTTAGAAAGCCCTCTTATGGAATGGTATTTCTTGAGGTGAGGAAATATTTATTTGAAGTTTAATAACTCCTCTAGTTTTACTTCATAAGTTCAAGTAAAATCAAAGCTAACATTTTATTTCAAAATAACCTTTATAATTTTAGAAATGTAATAATAAACTACATCAAAAATTTTTAAAAATATATTAGAAGCAAATATGCCCATATATTAGCAATGGTTCATTTTAACTAATAGAATAGAGGTTTTTATAATTTCAGCTTTGTTCTTTTCTGTAATATTTTTAATATTTAAACAAAATAAATAATAAAAGCAAGAGTTAGAGCTGGAACCAGGGATCTCTAATAAAAAAATATTTCTTAGACTTTTCTGATTCTAGGTCCTTCTTTCAGAAATTTTGTCTCAATGCAATTCACAATAGCCAAGTTATGGAACCAACAGATGAATAGATAAAGAAAATGTGGTACATATACACAGTGGAGTTTTATTCAGCCATGAAGAAGAAATTATGTTATTTGCAGGAAAATGGATGGAACCTGAGGGTTTTATGTTAAGCACAATAAGCCAGACTCAGAAAATCATGGTTTCTATGTTTTCTGTCAAACCTGGAAGCTAGAGGGGGGAAAAGGAAAATAAAGGAGGAGATCTCATGAAAATAAAAGGGAGATCAGTAGAGTAGAGGAGGTGGTTGAGGAAGAGAGGAAGAGAGAGAAAAGGGAAATATTGGAGAATAGAATTAACCAAATTATGTTATGTGCATGTATGAATATATCACGATGAATCCAACTACTATGCTTAATTACAATGCACCAATATTTTTTCGAATTTTTTTAAAAAATATTTTTTGTCTTGAGCAGCTGAGAGATGTGTGTAGCTATTTTTATACTACTACATTGTGCTTATAATATGTAGGCATGTTTGTATAAATGTTTTTAGTGCTGGAAAAGGAAATAGGTAGCCACTTCCATTTTTTATCTTATGTCTACTCCTCTGACTCTCCCCATTTCTGTCCCTGGCTCTCTCCTGTGATTCTCTGGTTCAGTGGATTGGAGGAAGACTGCACCATGTCATATGTCATGAAGACGTCTACTTCCTCCTCCCTGGATTTAGGAGTCTCAGTTTGGTAACTTTTCCTTTGCAAGCCTTGTCACCTCATCTACAATAATCTGAGTCACCCTGAGAAGAACTTTCAGTTGGGATTGAGGATCATGTAAGAGAACTGGCCCTAGGATTGTGGGTAGCTGGCTCATGGCTAAACCCAGACCAACCTTGGCAGATGTGGGCCAGCAGGGCAAAATATGCTGTTACTTTTTTCAGTCATCAAACTTTCCTATTCTTTGTCACAGATTTTGGTGGGGAGCTTTGGAGGAAATAGTACAGGAGCAAAAGAACACGTTCCATAAATTTCACTAGAATGGGAAGAAAGAGGTCTTGGGAGACAAAGATGCCAAGTAAAGGTGCCAAGCTATGTGATGCTCTTACAGTAAAACATCTGCATGGCTCAGTGCTTCACACCTTCGCCTTGTTTGGCTCTATTGCCCTGAGAGTTAAAGAGGCTTCTCCCCACAGTTCCCATTTCCCAGGGTTCAGCCTATTCAGGGACTTCCTCAAGGTCACTAGGTTACAGAGTGGTAGAGGAAGGCTTCTAAGCTACTATTCTTACCCCAATGATGATGCTCTTTTTGATACCCCAGTCTTTCAAATATAAAGTATTCCCAACTCTAAATTCACTCAACAACGAAGCAGAGAACCTGAACAAACATAGTAAAAAGCTTTAAAAAAAGAACATAAAAAATTCACAGTCTTGTATAAGGTAGTGAAACCTCTTTCTCCTGTCTTGGTCTTGCTTTTTCCTTTGTGGACAGCATTCCATCCAAACGCCACAGGGTTCTCTGCATGCAGCACGCAAGGCTCAGCTAGAGCTCTGTAGAGGTGAAGTGAAACAGCACAGTGGGAGAGGGTGTGTGTCTCACATAAACTCACTCACGAGTGCTTCATTCCCAAACCCTTTCATGTCTGTATGCAGACATCTTTATTGATCTGCTCGTAGCTGAGTGGGGCTAACTAGTAGGTGTCATGCCATCACCTTCATATCTCGACAAAGGAATAAAGTGTGTAGGAAATATTGATGTGTTTTATATTCTTAGTCCTTGGGACACTGCAGTTCTGTCAGTCTTCCCAAGTATCCCTTTCCCTCAGCACTCCAATTTCCTCATTCACCTGCACTAATGGAATCTATGGTAGCGCTAGGCAGAATTATCATTGTGAGAAGAGCTCACATTTCTTGAGTACTTGCAAGTTCTGGGCTAAGTGTTTTGCTGGCATTATTTCACTTAACCGAATTACTATCCTAATGTTGATGAAGATTGAACTGAGGATCAGAAAGATTAAGGAACTTACTCCTGATTGCATGGCTCTTATGTAAGGGGAATAAGATTCAAACCATGGTCCCACTGATTCCAGAGCCAGATTCTCACCCACTGGAGCAGCATTCTACATGTTTCCTCTGGTTATCCCCACAAATGGAGAGCACGAATCACCCGCTGAATGCCTGAGGAGCCGCCTTGAGAAGAGGTATAGAAGAGCTTTATGGGCAGCCTGGCACGGTGGCTAAAAGTATGGGTCTTGGAGACAAGAAACCCTAAGTTAAAATCCCAACAACTGTATGTACAAGGAGCCTTGGCTTCTCTGGCAAAACAAGGTGTTTTAGTCAGCATTGTGTCACTGTGACCAAAAGACCTGACAAAAACAACTTATAGGAGGAAGAGTTTATTTTGGCTTATCGTTTCAGAGGTTCAGTTCACAGCCAACTCCACAGCTCTGGGTCCAAGGTGAGGCAGAAGAGCATGGTAGGGAAAAGGCAGCTCTAGACACAATGACCAAGAAACAGAGAGAGAGCTCCACTCAGCAAAGACAAAATGTAAACCCCCAAAGGTACACACACACAGTGACCTACTTCCTCCAGCCACATCCTACATGCCTACAGTTACTTGCCAGTTAATCTGCCTACAGTTACCTACCTACTGCCTACAGTTACTGCTCAGCAGATCAATCCATGGATTAGGTTACACCTTTTGTTTTTGTTTTTTTTTGTTATTGTTGTTTTTTAATTAATTTTTTTATTGGTTGTTCAAAACATTTTGTAACCTAATCATTTCACTTCTGAAAATTCTAGCATTGTCTCACACATGAGCCTTTGGGAGAAACCTCATATCTAACCCATAAGACAAGAGTAATGACAGCACCAACATCATAGTGTTTCTAATGATTAAATGACAGATTACCAAAAAACATGCTTAACTTTTCAACTGTTATATTGCAAAGACTTGGGAATTTTACTGTTATTTATATTAACTCAAAACAGAAGAAACTACACCTTTCTGTCAACCTCCACTGGAAACTTATTGAGAGTATCGCCAACAAAAGTTTGCAAATTTTAAAATTATGGGCTAAAGTGGATTCATCACTTTTCAGAGCTCCCATTTTTCTACTAACACATTTTAATATCTACTCGAAAATGAGACTGCGAGGAAGGCTGGCTGGTGAGATCTATAATTTTCATATTTCTTCTCAATGTACCCAGTAGGCACATGGACCAACTAATATTGACAAGGCACATAATATTTGCAAAGTATTTTGAGACACAAAAGTAAATATGCTTTGAAGCTCCTTCCCTCAAAGAGATATCAAGCCTTGTGATATAACAATAGGATGCTAGGTAACAACAATAGCAACAGAAAAACAATCCATACAGGAGAGCTTGCAAAGCAACATTTGATAAATTGTACTTGTTAGGAGTATAAATGTCACTTTTAGCTCAAAGATAGGTCTTGTGAGCCAGTAAAGGTTAAAAGAAAGAAAAATAAAAGAGGAATTTAAGAAAAGCACAAAGACAGCAAGAAAGAAAACAAGGATGTCTGATGCTGCAGAGCCAAGGAAGGGAAGAGAGAGGTGGAGAGACAGTGGTGTGCATGTGGGTGGCCACGGCAGGGCATGTATGAAGACACAAAGGAAGAGGCGTAAACACCGAAGTCCTCAGACCCCTTCTTTGCAGACACAGCAAAAGAGTAGGAGAAGCCAAAGCCCTACCATAAAGGAAAACTTTTAAAATCACTTTATCTGGGGGAATTTCAGCTGCATTATCTCTTGGAGGAGTTTTAGGGTGATAACAGCTCACCACTGTAAATCCACTCTGAATTTGGAACCCTTTAAAGGAAGATATGAGTCACATAGTCCAAATACAATTATCAGCTAGTAAGACTGGCTGGAAAATGGGGTGAGATCTAGGGCCAAATTTGTAATTAATCCCCCCCACATAGAAAAATTTATTGGCCCAATTAGGAGCAAAATAATGCAACTATAGGCTCCCCTCCCCCACCCTGACCTTCCCATTCAGCTTACTGCTCAATGTAGGGAAGGAAACCATATACATGTCTCATGCAAAGGGTTCTGAAAGAAAGAGCCAGGTTTCAGTGCTCCCACCCTCCTCCCAACCTCACCAGTCAGATGTGGAGCCAGGAGAGAACAGATGTTTCCCTCCTTACAGTGATCCCTCCAGGAGTAAAGAGTATATTTTGCCTGGCAGAAATGCAAGGAGGTGCACAAATGACTTTCTCAGTCTATCTTTGTCTCAAAGTTTTCAATTACAGTAAATAACAACTGAAAGAAACACTTTATCTTCTGTATTTGATTGCCTATATTTCCCTAGGAATTTACTATTGAGTTTTTATTTGTATCTATTAACTAGTTTGTTTTTAAATACACTTCTGTGTTTTGAGGGTTTTAAATCCATTTGGACCATTTGGAATAAGTATCGATCAATTAGCTTTCTATGAAAACCAAAGTAAGAATTTCAAGTACCTTTTTTTTTTTTAATGATTTAGATTTTTCAGGTTTAAACACATTTGAAATTAAGGATATGATTTTTCTACCTTATAAAAGAGATTGGGAAATAAATTGATATGTTTGAGTACTGACAGTATTTGAAGATTAGGATCTAAACTTGAATCAAGTTCAAATATCTGTCCCAAAGAGCTAAAAGAAATGAAATCTATCACTGGGAATAAGCATATTAATTGTCTTGTTTCTGTTTAGATTTTGCAACAGAAGACCTAAATAATGTAGTATGAAAAGTATGTGCATTTCTCTTCCTTCCTTCTCTCAACCTATTTTAAAACTTCATTTTCTTAATTATTTTGGCTAAGTATTGATCTGATTAAAGCAAACAGTATCAAGATGACTGACCAATAGTCCCAAATAGCCCAATGTGCATTTACATTCCAAAGATGCACTTATTCACTTGATGTGGGTCACTGGACTTGACAAAGCTCCTTCCCAATACAGATCATAGTGACTCTTTTAGGAACAAACCTTATACGAACAGTAACTCCTTTTCAGTGTTCCATTGTTCAGGTTGATGCCAGGGACAACCAAGCAAGAAAGTATGATGGTGTCACTTCAGGCAGAGGGAGAGCTATTGGAGCCCAAGTGAGTCAATCACCTAGAACTGAGGTGGACTAAGAACTTTTGTGATCTGGCACAAGTGAGCTGCCTGGGAAATTCAAACATTTCAGGTGCCTAGGGGATAGCCAACAAAGTGACCCTTGCCCAAGTGCCTTGGAGCTAAGCGTATCCTGGGTCAGCCAACTCAACATCAGTACTGATCTTTCAACACTATGATAACATGACAGAACTGTCCAAGCTTTGCACACACACAGCAGGAGACAACCAATTTCAGATTTCATATTTTTCTTCAAACATCCCTTTTCTACTACTGCCCATTTCTCTCTGATGTTACTGACACCATCACTCCAAACCAAACCTCTCTAGCCCGGTGCTTCCACATCATCTCTCCAGCGGACACACATTTGTCCCACTAAAAGCTCTTGTTTCTTTCTTGCATTGCCACATTCCTTTCACATTGAAGCCTATCAAATTATCCCTCACATAATCTATTCTACAATCCACTCTGAGCTCCAAAGGAGAGGTCCACATTTAGATGATTTTTCTTTAAACAAAGATCATGGGGACACTAAGATGATTTGTTCATCTTCCTGATCCCTTGTGGGCACAGTTGTTCTTATTTCTGCAGTGTTTAAGTTACCAGTGACTCCCCAATTAATGATACCCATGAATTTAAGAGCACAGGTAGCCCTGAAGAAAATGGATTCCACTTTCCCTAAGAGTAACCTCCAGGAGTCATAATACAGCCAATCCTCGAATAGAATCAGCTATATCTTAAGACAGAGGCCTAAGAAACAAGAACGGTGGGAAGTATATTGGAACTTGCTGGCACGCAAGGTGAATTGACATTGCCTCCTGGTTGTTGTAGGTTGCCCCACTACTCATTCTTTATCTCCTTGCAAGTCTTCCTAGGTTAAAACCTAGGAGCAATGGTTCCCAAGACCAACAGCATTAATTTCTCTAGGAATTTGTTGGAACTACAAATTCCTGGGTCTCACTCCAGACCCATTGAGCCAGGAGCTCTGGGACTAGGCCCAGCAGTGTGTTTTAAGGAGTCCTCTGGGTGGCCTGGATGCTCAATAAAGTTTGAGAAGTACAAACTTTAGAGCACCACCCAAATATCCCCATTGATTCCTCAAGCTGAGGTTGATGACACCAAATAACAATTCTCTTCCCTCCCCTGCCCTAGGTACTGTCTACTCTTCGGGGGACCTGGAATCCACAGGTGAGAAATACTATGACTTATATTCAGGGCACATAACTCTGGTAACAAATTTTTTTATTCTCCCCTTACGGTTTTTATATACAAAAGAATAAGCCTATCTATAATACCAAGCCCTGCTCAGACCACAGCTTTTGGAGATTAAAACACATCAACAACAAAAAGTTTAGATTAGGTTAAGTCTACTTATAAATTCTTTTTAAAATTAAATAAGCATTATTTGATTTCTACTTGAATCTCAGGTGAAATAATGACCCTTGACCTTGATTTTACCACGTCTGCCAGCATGATGCAAATAACTTAATTGCACAAATTTTGGAAACTCGTTTATTGTTTCAAATACTACTTGAGTACTTAAGAATCTAATCAGTAAAGATTGTTTTACTTACATCATTTCCTTCCCTCTACATTTCCCTATCTTGCTTTTAACTGGCCTCATCTCAGCCAGTGAATAATCTCATATCCAGGCACACTTATAAACATTAAAAGACATTTTAGGCACCAACTTAGTGAGAAAATGTTAGTTGGAAAAGGCAATAAGAATGGAACTCAGAAAGAATGGTGGGTAATTAATTTAGGAAAGGAAGGAAGGACAAGGCATCAAATTCAAAGAATGTAATAAGCCTCCTACACACTAAGTCCAGCTCTGGGTGGCCCATAAACTCAGTGTGTGGAACTAGCATCATTGGTAAATTGAGCTGAAGATGAGTCTAACTGCTTTCAATCCATTCCCAAGCAACTTTCTCCCTTGTCCAGAGAAGCATGAGCTGGTTGAGATTTCTGTGAGCTAAATAGGTTTCCTTTCCTCCACTTTTTATTTTCTAGGTCACTCCTATCTTGTTTCCAATATATTTCTTAGAATTGTTTTGGCCATTTTAGCCAGGTATATTGTTCCAGTAGGTTCTGTTCAAATTTTCTTGAAAGACAAAGAGCCAATCTGAAAAGTAGAATTTGGATTGATCTGAAGGACTGGCATTTACAATTGTGATATTCTGGTCTGGGTGACAACTAAGATAATTAATTTTTCTGACACACACACACACACACACACACACACACACAGAAATGGCTTTTATACTTGTAGTGAAGATTATATTCACACAGTCAATCATACCCTGTCTCTTGTTCCATCCCCAATCATCCTAAATGTTGAGAGGAGGTTCTATTACTTTTCACCTACCTAGAATGTTCATTTTTGGTCTCCAATTCTGCATTACTGGGCAGATGATCCCAAATAAATGTATCTGATAAAAGAGGGGAAAAATAGAGAAAACCACTAAAAGAGTACCTAGAAGATACAAAGTCAAATGTGTCTTCATTTCCCTTTTTTTTACTTAAAGAAAACATGTTCAAGAACAAAAGCAATTATTCTGTTGTATGACCCTGGAAACTGGCATGTTCATAGAGGGATGCATTATATAATATATGGTTAGAAGCAAATCAATATTTAATTTCTATTTCACAACATCCAAATGTTCACATAGGTTATTTGATTGTTCTTTGGCATTTTATTGGTTAAATGAATTTAAATTATTCCACATTTATTAAATGCTTACAACAGTGCCTATTATATAGTAGATATCTGTAACTCATGGTTGATAAAATTTCTCAAGAACTTGCTATATGCAGTCATGTTACTATGTTTCCTGGGTAAAAAGATAAATAAGCAGGGATGGGAATTTTTTCTTCTCAGAGCTCTGACTCAGACTATGAAATTATTTGCATATCAAGAGTCTTCTGGCCTCTTCCTTCCTCTCTCTCTCACCATTCTCACCACTGCTAATGAGACAAGAAATCTAAAACCTTGAGCGATGCACCTATAAATTCATCTTTAAAGATCTACTCAACAGTATGTCCTCCCCTGGGCTCACTGCAGGAAAATATGCACCATTTGAAACCTAAATCATCTGCTGCCATACAAAAATATATGAATCAAATGCAGCTGGCCCACAGCAAATTCCAGGGCTCACTGGCCCATCCTCTAAAAACTGCAAACACTGTTATCATGATGGTTTGCTAAACCGGGTAGAGTCACCAAAAGCGATTGCCCCCATAGCTCTTCCAGCAAGGAGGAACTTTGAGATTAAAGCGATCCCCTCAGATGTGAACTTTCCCTGATAGTCTCTTACCCCTTTTCCTCAAAGGAATCCTTGTGGCCTTTGTGCTGCCCCTGCACTTAGAAACCTCTGTGAGACCTTTTGTCACATTCTACTAAAATTATTTGTTGCATACTTACCTGACCTTCTTGAGAGCAGATACTCTGACTTCTTCATCTTTGAATCTTTAGCAACTCATATAATAATGCACTGGCACATGAAAGGGGTAAATGAATGGTTTTCAGGTGAATCCTCTTTGTTCAGAATGAGTCAATAAACAAATATCACTTAGCCAGCACCCAGCAAATTGTGTTATCATTGAAATCGTCTTTTCAACTTTCTGTATACCCACTGAAAAACACTTAAAGGTATTGGTCCAAGTTTATTATTGTATGCAAAACCTAGAAAACATTTTGTCCTGTTGTTGTGTCAAAGTAAAACCATACAATTTTAAAGCAGGTATAACCTTGAAGGTCTAGTACAGATCCTCTCGTTTCACAGGTGAGTAATCTCAAGTCCCAAGAAGTTAAGTCAAGGTCAGACAGCTAATGAATGGAAAAGGTGGAATCCTAGTCTCCTTGATCTTTACCTAGTGCTTGGTTTACCAGTCACCAATCCAATTCAATTTGTTGAGATATCTTGAGAGCCTCATGAAGGGACTTGGAGAAGACACTGGAATTTGACCTGGATTCAGACAGAGGGAAACCACCTCTACCAGCTGATCTATTTCTTTTTTTTTTTTTTAAAGAGAGAGTGGGAGAGAGAGAGACAGAGAGAGAAAGAATTTTTTTTAATATTTATTTTTTTTTTTTTAGTTATCGGTGGACACAACATCTTTGTTTGTATGTGGTGCTGAGGATCAAATCCAGGCCGCACGCATGCCAGGCGAGCGCGCTACCGCTTGAGCCACATCCCCAGCCCTGATCTATTTCTTTTTACCTCCCCAGAGGCAAGAACACTAGTCAAAAAGCTATCCTAGTATAATTAGTAAGTAATAAATGGTAGATGTTGAGAGCCGCAGCCGAAGCGGCCCCAGCAAACTTCCAGCTGATTGGCTCACCACTGCCCCAGCAAACTTCCACCTGATTGGCTCCTCTGCGGTGACGCTCATTGGGCTATTTCCCCACCCTTTCAGACTACAGAGCTGCTCATTGGGGGACCCTTTTGGCTCCGCCTTTGCGACCCAGCCAATTGGCCTCAAGAGCGGGAAGAGTTCCGGTTGAAGTGCTTGCCTGAAGTGGCAGTTGGGCTCCAGGGGAATTCCTGGAGAGCTCTGTGGTGAAGTGTGCGTGCTTAAAATAAAGTTTGTTCCTGCTTGACAAGTGGCTTGTGAATTGTGCCCAACCAGACTGCGGCAGTAGAAATATACATAATATGCAGCTAAATGGATATCAGGAGGCCCTTTAGGACAGTTCAGGATTTATAATCTGGGGTCAATATGGGTTTCCCTTGATCCGATTTTCTGCAGTGAGCTAGCTACAGAATAGGACCTTTAGAGGTATGCTGAGAGCCATAGCCAAGTAGAAATGACGCATGGCAATGTCTTTGTCAGCCTACCCAATGTTGCTTAGAGGGAGGACTCTCCATTGTGGAAATGGGCTTGCCTTGGACCCAGGTCATTTGCAGTGACATTGCATGAATGTTTGAGAAAGGTGACCCTGCTCAAGGACCAGGGCGGATCCGGGTTTAGGGCAGTTCCAGGTTTAGGGTGTATCCTGCTGGGAATAGGGAGTATCCTGCTGCCTCAGGTGCCTGCTCCTTGGGTTTAGGGCGGTTCCAGGTTTAAGGTGGACCCTGCTGGGAATAGGGCGTATCCTGCTGCCTCAGGCACCCACCTGCTCCTTGAGTTCCCTTGAGCTCTCGCGGGATTCAGAGAGTATTTTGGGATGCAGAGCCGAGTGGAGGTGTGGATTTTCCCCAGAATGTGCGTGTAGAGTGCTGGTGAGAGTTCGGGAATAAAAAATTGCTGTTTGAATCTACAAGGCTATAAGTGGCTCGTGATTTTGTGCCCAGCCAGACTGCAGCAGAGGTACTGTGGCTTGGAACTACGTCTCTGATGGACCTGGAATGTGTGTAGCCCATGACTTTAGAAAAAAAGGAACAAAGGCAATATTTCCTGAGGTTTTCACTAGGAAAATGCTTCACCCATTAACTCACTCTAAATGCCAAGGAGCTGAGCTCAGCCTCTACAAAGACAAAGGAGACAGAATCCCTAGTCTCAGGTGCTCAGTATTTGTGATATCTCCAAGAACTCTTTGGAGGGCCCAGTATACACATCCCCTGCCAACAGTGTTTCAGAAACACAAGTATCTCTGTCACTCAGGATTTGGCACTCGTGCTGGGCATGATATTACCCTGAAACCCAACTTTCAGTTTCATGATGAACATCATTTAGGCATCTGCATATCTGTTCTGTTCTCAAAACCAAAGGCAACTGGGTCCAAATGTTGTGAAGCTTTGTGGATTGCGCCTGTGCAAAATTCTAGCTTTAGAGAGGAGAATATGAGCAATGAAAGATTTTGGCAAGAGAAAGGAAGATTAATTCCCATACCAAACATCCCCTTTCAGATAGAAAGGCTGTGACAGATTCTCACTTAACTCGTCAGATCGCAATGTGTGATTTAGGAGGTGCTCACAAATCAGTACTATATGCACAGCAGCTGCAGGTAGAGAGTGAAGACAATTTCACAGTAAGCAATTCATATTACTATTAAGTTTGCCTTTATGTACTTCTAGACATAATATGCATTGGAAATAATAAAAATTCTTTTATTACTAAAATTCTTATATTATTAAACTACAACCAGATGAAATTTCAGTGTTGGAACTGTGAACAGTTTAATATTTATAAACAGACAAACTTTAAAATGAATTTTAAATGTCAGCCTTATTGAGAAATTGTCATATTTGTCAATTATAATTTGTATTTTACCTCTTATCCTTAATAATTTTTGACTGCTTTAGGAGAAATATGACATTTAGTATGTATAGGATAAACAGTATAAGCTTTGACTTTTATGTTTACTCTATTTTTGACAATATTAAATTATATAGTTTTCACACAAATATATTTTATTTTTTATCCTGTACCTCATTTCTATAAAGAGCACTCAAATTATGGAAACTTTTGAGTAGACAACATAATTAATGGTTTTGCTAAAATAAAGAGGAAAAAAAAGTATCTTATAGAATAAATTACTTGGTAATTGATGAACTCCGCATATCTTTTACTACTTGTGCAAACATCATTGGCCCATCTACAGAATACCAAGGCAAGCATCATAATAACCACATTAAATCATGTTTAATATTTTGCCAACTTTCTGTTATATAAGAACCAAGGCTTCACCCACATTATTTTTGTTGTATCATTATGAAAGTATATCTGTCAAAGTAGAAAGTGAGAACATATTTTATCTCACAGTTGGTGAGCTCAATTTAGAGTCTTTAGGAGTTTGGACATATGGTTTGTGGGCCTCCGTTTGTCCTCTCATCCCAGGTGCTGAAAAGTTACAGGCCACCAGTTAGTGAGTCACCACGTTAACAAAAAATGACTGAAGCCCCAAAGGGAGGCAACAAGAAAAGTCAGAAGTAAGCTTCTTCTCTTTTCTTGAAAGCAGGATTCTTTTTTTTTTTTTTCCTCTTACACTCTCAGTCTCAAGCAAAATCATACAGGCATCTAGGTTGTGATGACCTGGAGTGTTATTGTCCTTGGAGTCAGTATTGGCAAGGTCTGATTCATTCAGCCTTGTCCAGTGTTCTTGGAAGGACTGATCTATAGGGATGGATGCAGTTTGCATCTGTGTTTAAGTACAAAGAATGGGAGGAAAAGAGGGGGACAGTGCTTTTCAGATTTAGAGGTCCTGCCAGCAGCTTCCATGTTCTGACTATAATAGGGATTTGAATGGGATCGGTCTAGCAAGTTCCTGCCTAGCTGTGACTGTATGGCCTCTGTGGGTCTGATTCATTCTAGTATGTTCATAATGGTCAAAGCAAGATGATGGCAAAATATGATGATTCTGGTTTTGGTTTTCATTTCAGAGACTTTAGAGAGAAATGCCTTAATCTTTCATATATTAATGTGTTTTTTTCATTTACCTTTTGTGACTCTTTTGGTATATCTTTTTTACTTCTCCAATTAATCTTTTAAAACACACTTACTCTTAGATTTTACTTTATTTTCCACAAATAGATATCATTAAAGTCTGGTAAATTTCCTTTCCTTGTGGATTTTTACACAGGCATTTTGAAGTTGGTTGAAATTTTCTCTCCATCAGGGTAACCTGCATAAGTTTTCTCAGCTTATCACCTTTCCCATTATAGAATGGGATCTTACATAATCAAACACCCATTAATTTTAAGAAAATGTAGACAAATAACAAAAGGTGAAGAAAGCAACAGCATGAACAAAAGGGAATCTCTATTTAAATAGTGCAGGTGGCATCCCTGCATTGGTTCCAACCCTGTCTCCTGAGTGCATGCCTGAATGGACCCCAGTTGGGAAGCATAAATCCTCTATGTCCTATGAACTAAATATTATTTCAGTATTTAAGAACATAACCTTTTTCAAACATTATTCCTAAACACAGGCCAGCCACATCCAAAACTCAACTGAAAAGGCGGGGTTCTCTCTCAAAGTTAGAAGAAAACTACCTGTACCAGGTGTTTTGAAGGCAGCATGTTGGTCTCCAAAGTATTTCCCTCCTCAGCAATTTCCCAAAGGTAATTTTGACTAGTTAAGTTTTCCATTCATCCACCAACCTTAGAAGTAAATCATTATATATGCTGTGAATTTTAGATTTGTGTTCAGTCCCATTTCAAAATAATAATAAAAAAAAAAAAGGCTGCGGATGTAACTAAATGATTGAAGTTTCC
The DNA here is from genome assembly GCF_048772815.1 of Callospermophilus lateralis. Lineage (NCBI taxonomy): Eukaryota > Metazoa > Chordata > Mammalia > Rodentia > Sciuridae > Callospermophilus > Callospermophilus lateralis. Next base: position 44,914,099 of record NC_135318.1, on the reverse strand, counting down.
CATTATTGAAAAATACCTCTCTTGTGGCCTTCATATTCCATGTGAAGAAGTCACCAGATGGTTACCACCATATTGATATAGTAGAACTGTTTATAAGACAGAACTAACTATTGCATTTCTCCAAGTGTGGTGCCCAACTCACCTGATTTGGAATTAGTCAGGAGATGTATTTAAAAGACAAATTCATGGGCCTCACCACATTCCTAATTCAGCATTTCTGGGAATGAGCTCCAGAGCCTGTATTATCTCATGCTTCTCAGTGGTTCCTGGGCACTCCAAAATTAACGAACAATATGTAGGTGGCTCTCAGTAGTGCCTGTGCATTCGAATCACCTGGAGAGATTTTGTGACACAACAATACCTTGCTAACCCCAGACTGAGAGACCTGAGACTCTGGGAATGGGTGAGGCCATGATGTATGTGTGAAGCTCCTGAGATAATCCTAATGGGCATTAGGGATGAGAACCAGTTTCAGACCCTTCTTTCTCCCACTTTGGCTCACCTGTAATCTGCAGTATCAGCTACATTCAGCAAACAGTAGACACTAGGGAAGAAAGAAAGAAGAAGGAAAACAAATGTCATGGATACAAATGTCAGTGTCTGTGGGAAAGCAAATCTCTGGGCAAACCACCTCACAGCATGGGCTTTCAAAAGCAGTCAGCATCAAAGTAACTGGCTCTCTCCAGACCACTCAGAGAGTGACATTTGATGAAGGTCCTAGAAAGAAGCTCTTTGCTACCTTAGCTTTGTTACCTATTAATAATTTAAGTTGAATCCATGTCACTGTTCCCTGAACTGACCCATGGTACATTTCCTTGGAATTAGAAGAGTGTAAATTAATCTCTTGTTTTAAAGAACAAAATGACTGTTCCCCTTAAATAAATAATATCTATTTTGCATAAGCTATTTATGTAAAACTATATCTATCATCTGTTATAAGCCTCCAAATAACTACCTTCTGTATGCAGAAAAAGTACTTTTATCCCCACACCTACCTGCATCTCTATTATATTTATTAATGTCCTGTTTTATATTTTATAATCACAGAAGAACACTCTTAATATTCCTCTTAAAGAGGGATGGTGTGTATTTGATTCATGTTTATACTTACTATTATACTCCTAGATAGCCCTGGAAAATGGTAAAAAGGCTATAAATATTTCTTGGGTAAATATGAAAATTAAAAGAACAAAAATGAAAATTAAAAGAACAATATTTCAATATCCAAGTTGTAAAACCCAAAAGCAAACAGTTTGCTAATTACAAACTGGCATGCTCTTTTCTTGAAGAACACATCTCTGTGCTCATCTCATAGTGGCATTAACTACTATTAATCACTACTAGTGTTGTGATTAATCACATTACTAGTGTTGTGATTGTCAACCCAAATTTTAAACTAATGAAAATTATATATCAGGAATCAATGATGGCTTAAGAAATCAATATTTTAATTTTAAACCAATATGTTCTTTCTTTTAAAGTGGAGAGGCAGATAGATGACAGACCCTTTAGAAAGAAATCAGGAAGCCCCCACCCACCCCTTGGGAAGTGTGATGGGTAGGGGCTATAAGATGGAATTGGTAATGATCCATTTCTGGATTTGCATGCTGGGTAAGGAGTGTAGTCACTTTATGAAAATTGGTTGAGCGATTTATGTTAAACAAAGTAAAAGTTTACTTTTAAAAAAGAGTGATACTCTTGGCACTGTTTAACTAGTGGTGCACTGATTCAAACAAGCTTCTAATAGGAAGAAAGTAGGGGACCATTTCCACACAAGTGGGATTTTAACAGCAATGCTGCACATCCCCTCAGAATCCAGGTACATGTTGGGTATTTCATTGATTTGGTATTTCATGAATTTACATGTCACATTCTTCTGGGTTTCTTCCTTTTACAATCTAGTGTCTCTTGATGCAATACACACTGAGGCCTCTGTTATCACACTCACCCACCCACCAAACACTCCTCAAGGTTTGTACCATATACATCTCTTTGATTTTGTGTTCTCTTAGCTCAGGGTAAGCCCATAATAAGTACTTAGTACATGTTAAGATTCCAAGACCTTTCAGGGCTTGCACAACATCTCTATCTGCAGGGACACTTGGTCCTTTGTTCCTAGCCAGCCAAAAAGAGGCACTTCAACAACATCACTGCTCCTGAATCCTAAACCTCCTTTAGCCTCTATTGCGCTGTCTTCTAGAAGAATTGCTGCCCATGATTCAGAAATAGTTCTTTCAGCTTTTTCCAAATGGTAAAGTACTTTCAGAATGGACAGTTCAGAGTTCTTCCGGGGACATGAAAGAATATTCCTAATCCAGTGGGTCTGGGAGCCACCTTCCGTCAATTCCATTTCTCACCTGGCTGCTGCACAACCTTCATTCTTCTTCTGTAAAGGTAAAATTTCTAAGCTAATTCTAAGCCGCAGAGCCAGAGTTAAAGTGTAAAGGACCGGACATTGTGAAGTCTCTAACTGCAGGGCTTGGGTTAAAGAGTAAAAGATTAAGTATTGTTACAATTCCTCTGCTACCCCCAGAACCTGTAATCCCTGTAGCTGTTAGGACAATACCCGAGCTGCCCAGTAAATATTCTCACTGACTCCTCTGGTTGTCTAATAATTTGGGGTTCTGTGAAGTGGCACGTAGGCACCTCGGGCCCCAGAACCAATCAGTTTGAATGTGCACCCCGCTTAGAAGTAACCAATCACCCCCGTCCAATCTGTTCCCGCCAACAAATGTGCTAATCAGGTCTCAGTGTTGTTGTTCAATTTTCCCGCGCCTCATGATGATTTGTTCTGATGTATGCAAAGCCCCCCGCCCTCTCCAAAAAGTGTACTTAAGCTCTGCCTGACCTCTGCCAGGGGCTCTGGGCTGCTCTATCTTCCTGAGTGAGCCTGGAGCCTCAGCATGCTGAATCAATAAAACCCCTTCTGCCAATTGCATGGAGCCGGTCTCTTGTGGTCTCTCCCTCCGACGTTTCGCTGGACCCTTACACTTCTTTATGGCTGAGTAATATAATATTCCAGTGTGTATATATACCACATTGTTATATATACCCAGGTCACCCTTTAGTGCACTGCCTCGCCTTCTCAGGTCTAACTTTAAGAAATTCTTCCAACACTGTCTTTTTTTGGAGACCATTTGTACGCTTGAGGAGAGAGGAAACCACCTCCTCACCAATTTTGGAAACTCCTTCTAGAAACTGTTCAGCAGTTTCAAATACAGACACTTATTTGACAAAAATCAAACTCCTTGGCCCCATCTGGTGGTGCCCTGCATTTAGTAAATTCACAGATAGCATTTAAGTCCCTCCCGGGAACTATACATACTCTGTCCCCAGGCAACTATGGGGCACAGACACCAAATCTCTGTCAATGATGAAGCAAGGTCCCATCCTCATGAGGCTAATGCGACACCTGCCATTTTTGGTGCCATTAATCTCAGGGAATGTCTTAATTCCAAGTGGATTGTGAGAACAAATACATAGAAAGAATACTCTTGAATTTAAAACCGAACTTAAAAGTAAATGCTTCTTCTAAATGAAGATCTGAGGGACAGTCTGTAAATTTAAGGTGAATATTTTCCCTTTTGATTTCAATGTCTTCTTTGTATATAAAGAATTGGGGGGCTCCAATTCAATATGTTGAACCAGGTAAATGTTTCTACCTCCCTCTCTTTCTCAAACCTATTCAAATGACAGCAATACTCAAAAGGTTAGGCCATGAGTAGGGCTAAGACTGGGGACATGCTCTTGAAGATGAATGGCATATGAGATGACATTGACAGGACAGAGCACAAGAACTACTGAGCTCCAGAGAAGGCACAGGAGAAGCAGCAGTGAAAGTGGGAGCTGATATCCTGGAAGGGGGGATTCGGAAGGGGCAAACACTAACGCAGCTGACCTTTGAGTGGTGCATAATGAAAAAAGTTCATGTTTCTGAGGTCAAGGAGAAAAAATAAAGGAAACTACATACTCCAGGAAAAAATGAAATTCTGTATAAAAAAAATCATGACAAAAGCATGGTGCTTGATTGTAAGAAATTTATGGAGTCTAAGAAAAACAGAATCTGTAGTTGAAACTCTAAGTATTCTACTTGACATAGACTTGACTTAAGAAGAGTTTAACTACATCTCCTCTGCACCTCTACACTCTGGTTCTAAATTGAATACTATTAAGCAATTTAATGACATTATAAATGATATTTGGGTTTTGTTTCTCAGAGTTGATATATAGACAAAGAACAGAAGATTTAATGAAAACCTCCATTCAGAATATAAATGCTTTAAATTTTGGCAATACAAAAATAGCTATAGAAGCTGGGCATGGTAGTACACACCTATAATCCCAGCAACTCTGGAGGCTGAGACAGGAGAATGGCAAGATTGAGGCCAGGCCCACATCAATGTTTACAGCAGCTTAATTCACAATAGCTAATCTATGGAGCCAACCTAGGTGCCCTTCAATAGATGAATGAATAAAGAAAATGTGGTATATATACACAATGTAATATTATATTACTCAGCCATAAAGAAGAATGAAATTATGGCATTTGTCTGTAAATGGATGGAACTGCAGACTATCATGCTAAGTGAAATAAACCAATCTTCCAAATCCAAAGGCTGAATGTTCTCTCTGATATACAAATGCTAACACACAATAAGAGGAGGGGGAGGAAAGAATAGAAGTTCATTGGACTAGACAAAGAGGAATTAAGGGAAGGGAGAGGGAATGAGAATAGGAAAGACAAACAAAAAAAAAAGACAAACAAAACTTTCATATGTTCATATATAAATACACCAAAGTAAAATTCCATGTGATGTACAACCACAAGAATGGATCCTAACTAGAGTAGGTTATACTCCATGTATAATATGTCAAAATACATTCTACTGTCATGTATAACTAAAAAGAACAAATTTTTTAAAAGAAAAGAAAAAAAAAAGATTGAGGTCAGCCTTGGGAATTTATTGACACCCTCAACTCCTTAGCAAGATCTTGTCTCAAAAAAAAAAAAAAATTAAAAGGGCTGTACCTCGGTGGAAAAGCTCTAGTGGGTTCAATCCTGGTACAAAAAAGAAACAGAAAAAAACAGTAGTAGAACTGATAAAGTGTAGGAGTTAGGAGTGGGGAGGAAAAGACACAAGAGAACGTAGGACTGCCCAACTCCACATCTTACACAGTGGCTAGTTGCATGACCTGCCTGAAATTGAAGGAATAAGAAATCAAAATCAAACACATTTTATAAGTATAACCAAGAAGAGAAAAAAATAGGCATAGATACAGGGGAAAAGGAAGAGGTTAGTGGATATGAGTTGAAATGGTCATCTTCTGCCGCAAGCTGGAATTGGAGCTTGCTGTAAAAGAACTTGCTACAAATTTTTATTTCCATGAGCATGTGCTTCTAAAATTCTCATTAGCATGCTGACATTACAACATCCCATGTTTACAATCTTTCTAATTTTCCCACCCTCAGCCAAGGAGACAGTGACCCACAGGATCACCAGAACTAAATATCAGGTTAAATTTCCATGGTCTTTAGGGTAAACAGTCAGTCACCTCACTGGAACTGTGTAAGTCTGACATGTATCACCTTCTGGGCTGTAGAAGCAGTTCCTTCTGAGCTACCATATCTCCAACTACCTTCTGGTTTATCTGACCAGCATTACCTGTTTCCTATGGCTGTCATCTTCTTGTACAGCCAAGCACCGCAAATCTCTCAGAAAGTCTCTTTGATCCAGCGTGCCCGAAAAGTCCAGGAACTCCTTACTTCTGAACTAACAGAGGAGAAAAAGCTACCAGGACTGAAATCCAGATGATGAGACTTTCTAACTTTCAGCTCTAGCAGAGAGTATTGATTATACTGCATGTGCACTCAGTCCAAGAAACTTCTAGATCCTAATGTCAAGAAGGGAAACAGGTATTAGATCTTACAAAGAGTCCCTCATCCTACTTTGAATGTCAAAGTCAAATGCTAGAAATCTAGGAAATAAAATGTTTTGTATGCTTCAAGAGATTGTAAGAGATCAGAAGTTGCTGTTTTTTCTGCTATTTTCCATATTCATCTTTCTTCCAAACACAGCCTGGCTTCACTGGACCTTATTTGGTTCAACGCTGCTCCAGGATCATTTCTGTTCACTTGATTTAATATGCTTCTATATCACTTCACCTTACTTGTTTGAGCACATGATAAAACACTCAGAAAACCATAAAATGGAAATTATCAAAAACCATTTCAAGGAAAAATATTTATGTTTGCCATATTGAAAAAATTAAGAAAGAAAGAAAAGAGAGAGGACTGAAGCATAGATTTTAAAATATTACAAAGTCCTTCTATGGTTGGTAAGATCATACAACTTGCAAATATTAGAGTCCAGTTCAAAATTGTTGTTTTCTTAACTAAATAATGATTAGTCATAAGGGAGATGATAATCCTCAAGCCTATAAATCTACTACAAACTTAATGAATATTACCTGAGCTGAAAATGATGATAGTAGAAAATTTTTTCTATGTATTGGCAAATTTCTACTGAGGTTTATTCTAAGCCTTGAGGGGGTACTTAAGTTCAGGGAAATAAAAATGTGGATTTTTTTTTTCCATTCACATAAATCACAGAGAGGTTGAGACAAAAATCATTACGTTGGCTTTTATAAGTCATTGAGACTATGAACATGAGAGTGTTTTACTTCTGAATAATAAGGATTATTTTAAAGCTAATCTGTTTTGATTTCAAGACTGCAAAAATTATCTTTTTCCCAAAATGCATCAATTTTTGCCCAGTTGTCCTCTTTGTATTGGGACTAAATGGGATATATAAAATATGTGAATTATCATGAGCTTCAGTTAAAAAAAAAAAAGTTAAACACTGTCCTAAATCTATACCAGCCATTTCCATAATATAGCTCCACTATTTTATCTTTAATCTTTGAATTTATGTGACTTGCTAGAATAGGTTTCCACAAATAGGTTTAATTTTACCAAGCAATACCAATTGGTAATAATAATTGCTTGGAGCACAGTGTTAAGAAAAATTCTAATGTTGTACCCCTTTCAGTGAAAGGATGGCAGTGTGAGCTTATTATCCCTATCGGGGGCTTAAATCTAGCCCATTTTTAACTCTGGATAATTTTATATTTAATAAAATAAAACATAGTCTTATAAGTTGAAATTCCATCTTATAAAAGCTACATGGACAATTGAGAAATTACCCAAATTATCAGGGTTACCCAAGCTGTCACAGAAGGAAGGTGGACATATTCCAATACAAACTTCAACTTGTCAATCCTAGTCCTGAAGGTAAAAGTCAGGGGAATCAGATGACATGGTAACCTAAGTCCTCTAACTTAATACCCTTCTTTAAATCAAGTTGATTTCTCTGAGGACCAAAAATATTTCCTATTTAAAAATAATTTATTTTTATGTAATTGAGTTAAAAGGACATCCCGGTAACTTACCCATGTGAAATATGTATAAGTTTAACATGATCAAGTCGGTATCCCAAATCAATAGGAAAGGGAAGGATGATTCTGGGATAACTCATGAACGGTTTGATTTTATTTAAAAAAAAAAAAAAAAAGTTTCAGTTCTATTCTTCGCTTATACATATACCAAAGTCAATTCTAGGTGGATTTAACTTAAATATCATTATTTTTAAAACCTACCAAAAAACAGAGGTGAATTTATCTGGTGTCTAATTATGGAAAGGATACTTAAGTTTAAAAGCTATGGAGATAATGACAAGGATAATGGCTATCAAAAGTTTTAAAGCTTATGAATATTTAAAAAAAAAATTTAAAAACCTAAGCAGAAAGTGGGTTGGAAAGGAACAAAAGGTTAAAAAAGAAAGAAAGAAAGAAAACATGTAATTGACTTGCTCTAGTTAAGTATGTTTTGGTTACAAGGAGAGGGGTGCTATTCAAAGGGGTTCCCCATGAGAAGCTTACCAGGAACCTGACTAAGAAAAAGAACAGGAAGAACAGTTGGACCTCACAACCATAGGAAAACGCTTGGGTAGCTACTTTCTTCATCACCATCCTTCTTTGGATACATGGTCCTTTTTCTCTACACTCATTTCCTCTGTTATCTCTTCCAAAGGAAATTACCTGTTCCTCCGCCGAACTTTGGTTTGTGTGTGGTTTTCATGGCCTTCATGCCAAATCTGGCTTCAGACCCAGCACCATCCAAGTAACTCAGTTTTTTACTTCCTTAGTCCCAAGCTTCTTGAAGAAGACCTAACAGACTTAACTTAGGTCACACATCTATCTCCATATGGCTCAGTGGGGAGGAAGGTATCCATGACATAGAAGCGGCAAGGTCTGCCTGGTTTTCAGCAGGCCTAGATGCAAGACAAGGCCAAAGGCAGGGACACTACTAGTACATTTCCAACAGAATATCATGGAGTTAACATGTAGCTTCATAACAGGAAGTTAAGCAAGAAAAGCCCTCTACAGAGTGTTAGGATCAAAATTATCTCCAATATGTAAAGGAGGGAAAGTGTGGATTTACTCGCTGTACCAGGCAACAATGACTTTGGGTTATTCTGACTGGTTACACTCATTTGTACTTTCCAAAGTTTCCACCACCAATAGGCATAACTCAGATAATCAGGAAAAATAAAAAAGTAAAAGACCAAAAAGAAAAAAGTTAAAAGAATGAGAAGCCGAGTGGCCAGTATGCAATTTAGGTTGAATTGTCAGGTCCCTTTTTGTGGTATATCCTGACTCTCAATACCACGACATCCCTCCATGCTGATTGCTGTATGCATTGAGAGTGACTGTATACCAGGCACAGTTTTAGGTGCTAATTATCCCAGTGACTCAAAATGAAATGTGACTTGGAGGTAAGGTAAGGTGATTGGCTTTCTTATGCAGTAGTAAGCTGATTCCAAGTTATTCCAAAGACTTCTCACACGATGGCAGCACCACCAAAAATGAAGCAAAGCTCCAAATGTGACCACTTGTAACTTCAGTGTGAAGGTTCCAGTCTGTTTGCTTTTAAAGACAAGTTCCGGGGCTGGGGTTGTGGCTCAGTTGTAGAGCTCTTGCCTGGCACATGTGAGGCACTGGGTTCGATTCTCAGCACCACACAAAACCAAACAAATGAGATAAGGGTATTGTGTTCATCTACAAATAACAATAATAATAATAAAAGACAAGTTTCACCTGTCTTTGGTTTCATTTCCTAGAAATAAAGCCTCTCAGATGCCCCCTGTGGGTCTTGTGGAGATGGGTGGGGTAGGGGGATTTCAATGAAGCCTCCTTGAAATTATTTGGGACTTTACATTATGCCACAGACTCACATTCCCCACAGTATATTTATTTGTGGAAAATATGTAAGCTTGAAAGTTGAAGCATAGGTATTTGGTGAATTCAAAGATACACAAGAAAATATTTTCAGATGTTATTAAATAAAAATCCTAAGGATGTGTGCAAATAACACATGCAAACAAATATATCTTGGTTGTCTTATTCTGTTTTGGTTTTGTGAGGGTTTTTTCCCTTTCAGAGTCCAGAAGAGAAATCACATGATAAGTAATCTTGGCTTACCATCATGAGGTTCTAGAAAACAAAAATATCTAATTCTAATCCTCTTGGAGTGAAAATGGTACTAAATACTGTCTATATCTATCATATTGTAAGTTTCTAATTTGTTGTGCATGAGATTCTATAGCCAGGCTAGCTATAGGCCTTTCTCTAAATAACTCTGCATCCAATTCTTCATCCTCCACAAAACTTTGCTCTTCATGTTCAATTACAAGAAATATTTCCCCAAAAAGCTCCATAGGGTAGCTTTCTAGTAGAAACTGTTCTTCCCTGCTTCCACAAGCCTTCAAGTGTAGCAGATCCTGGAGAGCATGACACCAGGTTAAAACAGTTCAATCCAAGTGGCTGCAGGATCCACACAGCCCTGGCTTTTGTCAGTTCTTAAATAAAAATATTAGATGTGTGTCTATTGTTTGCGAGCTGTCCTTAGTCTCTTGTTTGGCTGGCTGGGGTTAAAGGGTATGTAGATTAGTAAGTCAGCTGTTTGGCAATTGTCACATCCAGTTACTTGGTAACCCTTAGACCAGCATTCTCAGGAGGTAGAGTCTTTGTTGCTAAGCAATAAATTCAGGTAAAATAATCTTTCCCTGGTTCTCACTGGTCCAGTTTTAGAACACAGGAATAGGTGGGGGTGTCTCCTCCCACAGCCCACCCATACTGCTTTTGATTTTCTACCCAGGGCACAGAATGAGTGCTGATAACTTGAACAGACTTGTTTGTTGGGGCTTATCAAGTGCTGATGCAGACTGGGGACAAGCAAATGGCTGGGATACATTATTTACCAGGATGTGCTTCTGATTTCCTTAATGTACCTTCTGGATTTCATTTTTGGAACTGGACAATGTAACAGTCAGAGCAACTCAAAGAAGACCACAACAATGACAGGAATTTGAAGGAAAAGAAAAAAATGTATGTCTAGTGATATTTTCCCTACATTAACTATCAATTTTATTATTATTGTCATTACATTTTGAAATACCTACATACTGTTAGTATTTACATAAATGCTTTTGAAGTAAATCACTGGATAGGAGGGTTTCAGCAGGAAAATCTCACTTCAGTCCCTTCAGAACATGTCTGAGGGGCTGGCTACAAACCAGATCATTAAACAGTTCGCAGCTGCATTTCTACCTCAAATATGTTAAGGACATCAGGAAATGATATTGCAGATGATAATCTGAGGCCAATCTCAGTCTCTCTTTTTACTATTTCACCTGGCTGTGTTTCAGCAGAAGAGAAATTAGAAGGTATGACTGTGGTTCTTTAAAATCCTACCAGTCCTATTGAGCATTCTCTGCATTTGTGGTGGAAAAGTTACCATCATTCCTCAAAGGCACTGTTTTGATTCCGCCTGAGATCATGGGAGGCCTACCACGGTGGCATCTTCCATGGGGGAGCCTCAGATACACTCCAGAGATAACATATAGACATCTTCTTTCCAAAAAAGTATATTCATGTTCAAAGGAATTCACAAAACAAGGCATTTCAAAGGCAATTTCCACTTAAAAATGTAAAAAAAAAAAAATCATAGTGAACCAAAGTATATTCATAGTGTACAGAAATTATAGGATGCAATGTGCTTTAAGGCCAGTACGGAAGCCATTTTCTTGGTAACCTTCACAGGAATTACAAGGCATCTGCCAGACTGCCACTGCTCCTCCATCCTGGGTGATAACTAGGAACAATAAGAATCTGAAACAGTTTCACCACTGAGTAGCTAGATATCCTTAGCCAAGAGACTTAACCTCTCTTGGTGTCAATTTCCCCATCTTTCAAATTGACATTAATATAAAGTTGTTTAAAAAGCAAAGTTTTGAGAATTACATGAAAGAATCCACCTAACCACCTGTGTGCATAATAATGGTTAACTTTGGTTGGTCACCTCTCCTTCAGCGCCCTGGTTGAATTGAACTTTTACCAAATGTCTGTTGAGGGCACACTGTGGGGAAGGCTTAAAATTTTGTTTGAAATAAGGAAGATAAAACATTGAAACAAAGACTACTTTGGGTATTCATCACTCAGTGTTATTATGATTTTTCTAGAGAAACAGGCCCAGAGAGAGTACAGGGGAGCGATACAGCAAAACATACACCATATGTGTGACAAATACCTTTGCCTGGGCAGTAGCTCCTACACCTATGTGTTTGCCCGGGAAACATGGGTTCCCGATGTTGAACTAGGGAAGGATAGGGCAGCAAAAAGAAAGAGGTCAGGTTCAGAGGGTTTGCTATAATTCTTGTTGTTATTTATTTATCTTTTTCCTTTTTAAATCTAAAATGCTCAGTCTTTGATGAACTCACTATCTGGGTAGATGGAGAAATAATTTTACCATCACTGGTACATGGATACGAAATCACTGAAAAAAAGAAGCAACCAGCCCAAAACTATGATGAACAAACTGCACAACAAAATATTAACTTGGACAAAATTCCACGGAGGCTTCCTAGGGTCTTTTCCCACATCTTAATTCACAGAGTTTCCCTTGAAATGCCAATTAAGATAAACCAGCACTTTTATGTAAAAAGAAAAGATCAGAGTCCTTTAATAAACGGAGGAAGAGAGGCAAGCAGGATGCTCTGCATTAAAGGATCTGATAAGCCAAGCGCTGCCAGGGCTTCACATGGAACAGGTCCTGCAGCTCACCCCAGAGTCTTCCATTGGGCATATTTTATCACAGACCCAGACTGAAGACCAAGGGCCACAAGGGAAACCACGGAACTGAATGGATGAAAGGAACCCCAGCACAACTTTTGTGAGACAAGTGAGGAGAAATACTAGTCTGACTCCTGAGGTTAGTGACAGTTCAACTTAATGGTCTCTGTTTATGTACAGAGTAAATGCTTTGGGTAATTTTAAAGCCATGAAGTAGATTAAATAATCACCATACTTCTTAGTTACAATTACACTAGTTGATAGTGCCAAGTAGAACCCCAGGGAAAATATCCTGTCTCCTGAAGAGCATGCTGAAATGGTTTTGTATCTAAACTTCACCCTTTGTGGGATTAATAATGAATTGTAACAAAAGTTCATACAACTAAAAGTGGACTTTAACACTCTTTTCACACCTCATGTCTACACTCTACTCTTCTCCTATTTCTTTGTATTTCGGGGTGACCCTCTGGATAGCAATAGCTCATAAAGAAGTCATTTTGGCATTTTAGGAAGAAAACCCCTCTGGATAGAGTCCAGGAGCCACTATCACTTTAAAACAAATTGCTCTCTGTGACAGATAATACATTAAGACTCCTGTGCATTTGAACTTACATTCTTAAGAGGACTCTATCTCCCAGACTCCAGTGCCAGAAACTTAAACTAAGACTTGTTCACTATTTCATGATTTCCTGTCTCTGAGTATTATGAGACCCAATATTTTGACAGTGTTCTATATTTATACTCCACACACACAAAAAGGCACAATTGCACATTTTGTCATCACACAAAATAATCCTAGGTAAATATCTCTTCCCCTTCCCCTCCCTTATACTTTTCATTTGACCGGGAGGCATGAATATTGCCACCTTATTCCATGTTTTGAGCAAGTTGTGTTTTAATCAAACTTTCTTTTTTTCTTTTTTCTTTTTCTTCCTGGAGTTAGTAATGATCAATTAGATATCTCCTTGCCCTGCACAATTAGAGAGCATCTCCCTCTCGGTATAATGCTTCCTACTTCCTGACCCCTGAGCTCTTCATAACTGGAAACAATTCTTTTTTTACATCAAGTCAGGATATATTGGAAACATGCAAATAGGCAGTTAAAGGTCTCCCCAAATAAGCTCTGTTTTTAGAGCACACTTATCATTAATATGGTACAGATCTGATTGATCAATATTATTATTATTATTTTCTTATCTAGACAAAACTCTGGTGAGGATTTTTTGTTTGTTTGTTTGGTTTGGTTTTTTTTTTCTTTTTCTGTCTCACAAAAACCAAGTGTTCTCCAGCAATGAGGCAACGGAAAAAATCAATACTTGCCATGTACCATGTAACCAATAGAATAAGGGGAATGATTTATGTATGGATGGATGCAGCCTGAATCAGCTGGGGCCTCGTACAGAGAGCGAGAAAAGAGAGGGGAAGAGACAGAGAAAGAGAGAGAGAACAGGGGGAGGTAAGGGGAGGCTCAACTGCAGTGATTATTTCTACAGTGTGGCCAGATTTTTTTTTTCCTTCCTGCAGCAATAATCCCCCTCTCTGGCTCCGCAGGACATAGGCAAAGCCTGCAATTTGTGGAATATATGATGGCTCAGCTTTCCCCTCCTTTCCTCAGTCATGAGGCCATGTTCCTATTAAGGTCCACTGAGAAGAGGAGAAAGATGCATGGCCCACAGCCCTTCGGCCTCCAGGCATCTCCACCCTACGAAAGGCTGGTGATGGGTTGACAAGACCTAGTTGACAGAGCCTCAAATTACCAACAGGATTCAAAAAAATAAAAATAAAAGCACCCCAGCACTGCTTCCTAAGAAGACCAGCAGGAAAGGCTTACAGACAAAAACTACTCTATGCCTCAAGAGTTTCGGCTGGAAAAAAATAGTTTGGTTAACTGGAAATCCAAGGCGCTGCAGCATCTAAAGGTATTTAATCCTGAAGGTAACTTTTTAGGGTAGCTGCTACTCTTGTTCAAAGCTTAAATAGGAACTGTAGTTATGTGCTTATGGTGGGAAGGTGCAAATAGAAATCACCAAACCCAGCTACTTCACAGCTGGATAGCTGGTCCTATTGTATATGGAATTCTGGTAGTGGTGGCTTTAGACTGAGTTAATCATTTGCTTTAGAATGACATAGTAAATGTATTTTTAAATGTGAAAATAGTTTGTAAAATTCCTACTCCTGGCTTCAAACTCAGGATGAACCTTATAAGACTTTGTGAGAGGCAAATTTGACATTCATTTGGAATACTTTTGATTTTGAGATGTATGTAAACAGATCTAAATTTATTTTTGTAGGTTATCTTCTCTATACATTTTGCTTGAAAATATAAGAAGCTTGACAATATTATATTTCCACCAGTCTATTGAAGAAAACTGAATTATGTCCTTTTATGAGGCACATTGATACCTTATAATTTTTTTATGTTTTTATATCCTCTAACTCAGATGCAGTGTTAACATCACAGTTAGGCATTCCCCTAAAATATTTTATACTTTGTGTATGATTCGTTATACCATACAAAACAGTGAAAGATATTTAAAATACTAGCCATGTCAGAATAATGCCGTGTCATTAATGTTTCTTAATCCGGATCTGGTAGTGTTAATACCCATAAACTATTAAAATAGTCTCTCCACCTTTAGTTGAAAGTGTCTATTCAACTTAGTAGTATCATAAATTCTCTTGATAAGTGTCCTGTAATTTTTTAAATATATGCATTTACCTTACACAAATTCTCTTAACATTGTTGACAAAATGCAATAGTGTTTTTCAAATATATATAGTAACCCTGTAAAAATTACCACAAACTCTCTTAACAAAATTCCCACAAACTCTCTTAACAAAATTCCATGTTTTTTTTAAAATATGGATATTCAAAGTATGCTAGATAGAAATTTTAACATTTTTCTACATATATATTTATTGTCTATTTTTTTTCTTTCATTTATCCCCAAATTATCTTTGTATTTGTGACATTAAGATTTATAGTTCACATTATAGTTAGGTTTGCATACATAGGAGAAAGAATTAGAAATAAAGTGTAGATAGTTAGAAACACATAAACAACTATTTTCAGTAGTCTTCATCTTTTAATATGAGTGCATATTTTAATACTATTTTTATACATGTTATTGAAGAGCAGTTAAAGTGAAGCATTATTAGTTATAAATCAGTACATATTTTTATGTCTTCACTTAAATACCTAGTCACTGAAAGATTGGATCTACCCTGTTCCTTATGAAATTATTTGGGGATGATTTCTGTGCAAACTGAATAAATACATATGATTTTTTTCCCTCTAAACAAAAATGAGAACAATAAAAATTTAGTTCACAAGTAAACATACACAATAAAATACCTCTCAGTAACTGTAATACAGACTGATTAGCCAAGCCAGCACAGATCTTGCATACTGGTTTTGAATAAGGGACCAAGGAAATAGTGCTGCATCTCTCTGTGTAAGAAAAGATTAACATTGTTTTTCATGCCCTGATCTTGACCATCATTCTCTCTCACTCTTCTATTGCCCCAAACAGGTAAAACAACAGGAACTATTACCGTCTTTACAGTTGGTTCCCCTGCTTCGGCTGCGCTGTCCAGGTGAAGATTAATAAAGAAAGAAAAATCTGGAGATGGTCCAAGTAGAGGGAGGACCGTGAAGCTCAACGCTGCAAGTGCCACAGGACGGTCTTCAGCACGCTGCAAGTGGGTTTGTGCTCCCCAGAAATCTAAAGCCTATGGGAACCAAGCAGCGGTCACCAGCAAGGTACTGCTCAACTGTAAGGTAAGCAGCATGAGAACCTTATTGCAGGTTTATTTTTAGAGATGTGTTGCTGCCACTTAAGAAAAACTGTTCTCTATAGCAGAGAAAAAGATTAAAAGCCTGCCAAAGGCCACAGAGAGTATTTAATGAGTCTAGCCAAGTCAATTACATTATTTGAGATGAGCCTCACAACCACAGGTACCTGGGGTGGTAGCAAACAGAATTCTGGTCTTAGAGAGAGAGAGAGAGAGAGAGAGAGAAACACAAAGTATGTTGATAAACTAACTTAGGCAGAGGATGGGTAAATAAGAAGTCCAAGAACTGGATTCCATTGTTACTTCACAGAGTCTCCAACATACGTCCTTTTGTTTAAAAAGTTTATTTTTATTAAGCATAACTTTTTGAGTTCTAACAGAAGCTGATAATCCTTCACCCCAACATAAGATTAATTCCCTATAAGCATCTGGAGTTAAGATTCATAAATGAAACTCTTGTTGGCATCTTACACTGTGACAAAAAATAAAATTCTTATTATGAACAAGTATCTCCAGTGAACACCAGCTCTGGTTTATTCTCCTTTATCAGTGGTTAAAATTTCACTGACGAAATACCCATTAAAGAGAAAAATCAATATATGAGCTTAACCGCCTGCTTTGTTTTAATGCCTCAAATTATTTTAAAAACTGATTAACATGAATAACTATTTAGGAAGTACAACAATTGAAGGTCTTATATTACTATTCTTGCAGCCACCAAAAAAAAAAAAAAAAAAGAAAAGAAAAGATTAATGGATACGTAGTTCTTATTCAGTTTTATTAGTTCACTTAATAAAAACAAATGAAAGAACTGATTCAAACATGTTTTAAGGTCTAATTTCATCTTTAAATTATGAATAAAAATAAAAACATTCTAATGTTAAAAATTAAAAATTATTACTTCTGAATAAGTGATATACTGCTTATATCTAAGAGATAACTCTTACACACTCTCCATGAAAGAAATGTCTCTTGATCATTTCCTTCTTTCCTCCAATTAATCTTTAGCAGCCAGAGCATCTTGAATTGGTCTAGTTTAATCTGAACATAATTGGGTGGCAAATTTCTATTTCAAACCTAAACTAGCTCTCTTTAAAAACAAATAGAAGTTGAATTCTATTTAACAGGAAGGCTAAGTAGGAACAACAAAATGTGACGATGCATTTCTGTTCATTGACATACTGATAAAATATCATGACCTGGACCTCATAGACCTTGCCAAGGCACAAAAGCACAGGCAACAGTCTACAGAAAATATTTAAAAGATGGATGCTCAGACCTACACTTCAGCTGCTTCACTCCTCGGCCCTCGTCCTGGCTCTTTGCATTTGCATCTTTATATGTTATGAGGAGACATAGATCCTTTCGGCTCTCACAAAGCTGTCCAATTCAAGCCACAACCTAGAATGGTTTGACTGTATGGGCTGCCTCATTTATTCAAGCAGAATTTTTCTCTAAGGATCTAAATGAGAACACATCCTCCCTTCTGACCCCCAGGGAATAATCCAAAAGATGGGAGGTTCCTAATAAAACAATTAATTGTGATAAATTTCTGATTTTTGCTCCTTCGTCCAGGGCTATTTCCATGGCAACATCCTCTCATCCTATTGTTGGGTTCTTCTTCATTCACACAGCAGGTTAAGCCCAGGGCAGCCAGGGCAGGCTGATGGTCAGCCTTTATTTTCTCTGGCCCTTCAACAAAGGTTAGTTGGGGTCACCAGAAGCCAAAGGGTAATTACTTTTCTTCCTCAGGGTTAAAGGTACACAGATTGCTATTGGGACAACTGTATGGATGACCTTCAGCTTTTAATGTTCAATCTTCTTTTCTTTCATCAGAACGAATAAGTATGATATAGCAATCATAATACAACCCCCATGCTAAGATTTAGAGCAGAGAGCCAAGCATTTTTTTGTAAAGCTAATAGACATTAGCATAATATACCCTTGAAATCAATTTGGAAAACCCAATGCATTAAAAAGATTTCCTATCCCTTAAATAGACAGGAGGGGGGAAAAAAACAATGGCAGAAAACTGCAGCTGTGTATGGGTTTTTCCTATTGAATTAATCTGATATTCATAATTTCTCAGGCTTCAATAATTTTCCTGAGGGTTTGTTCTTTAATGATGAGAAGAAAATGGAAGCTTTCCTGACTCCATCAGGGCTCTATGTGTTCCCCTTTAAAATACCAATTGTAGCCTGGTCCCCCTAAATCAGACTGAATTGAATTTGCACTACGTACAACTCTCTTAAAGAAAGTCAGTCTCTAAGATAATTGGGAGTGAGTGTGTCTTCTGAAATTTGATTCTTAAAACACTTTGCCCCACCCAGTACTCTATTTCAATCTGAAAGTTGAAATAAATGATTGCTTTGGACTCCGAAAATGGAGCCGGGCATCAGTGAAAATGCTTGTGTCATTTTTCTACCACCAGGTAAAAAGACTTTCAGCTCCCTGGATGTGATGGGTTTGTAGATGGCTCATCTCAAAAGAGACACAGAAAGGGGTCTGGTCCCTTCTCAGGGAGGGGGCTAGGACCCTCTGAAATGGACCACTTGACCTACAGCCTTAGCCAGAGGGAATCATCCCTCTGGGTCTCTTCATCTTTTTCTAAGAATTTGCCTCGATTAAAGGAACCCAGGGGACTGAAAACAGATCCCCCCTCCTGATAGACAAAGGTGGAGACACTGTTTCTGCCCATTATCTCAGATTCACCAGTTCGTGATCCAAGAGCAACCAGACACTCAATTTCCTTCCAGGCCTCTGTCTCCCAAATCGGCCTTGACCTAGCTGTCTCTCCAACGCCATCTTTGCACTCTTCATATTAAGTCATCCAACTGCTGAGGAGTCACTGGGAATCCTCCAGAGCCACCTCCTGAGGCTGACACTCTAGGTCACTTCATAGCCACTCCTCCATGTGGCTCAAACTCATGTCCCAGCCTCTCTGCTTTGGCCACTCTGTCTTAGTAAAGAAGCCTGCAGCCTCCTGTGTGTGGCATTCCCAAGATTATACCTTTTCCCTAAGTGGCAATTCTCTTCTTCAATTCCTGCTTCTTGACAAGGTTGGTTCACAATTTAGTTCCTTCAGGAAATCCTTCATGATTTATCCTCTGTTATATCTAAATATACACGTTATAAGAATATATGTCATATGCCTATAACATATATTATATACATAACTATCCATTGAAGCTGTAGAAAATGCATCTAAATATATGAATCCTGTTAAGTAATAACTTAAAAAAAAACAGAGCTTCAGATTACTCCCATTACAAAATCAGGGGCCTTTTACAACAATAGTTTTAAATTAGAATTTGTTACATAGTTGCCCTTGATATTCATCATGGCAAGTTCTATTTTTTTTTTTCAGCTTTATTTTTTATTGGTCTGCCTTAAATTTCACAAAGCCTTCATAGCTGTCATTCTTGAAAGCAAAATATTTTGGCATCATCATATCACAAGTCCCCAAAATTATCTCCTTCATGTTCTTAATGACTGACTATCAGAGAATATGTATTGTT
The DNA here is from genome assembly GCF_048772815.1 of Callospermophilus lateralis. Classification (NCBI taxonomy): domain Eukaryota; kingdom Metazoa; phylum Chordata; class Mammalia; order Rodentia; family Sciuridae; genus Callospermophilus; species Callospermophilus lateralis. Next base: position 44,894,597 of record NC_135318.1, on the reverse strand, counting down.
ATTAGTTCATAACAGACAAGGCTGTCAACTCTTAAAATTGCCTCTAAAGTGGTCACCTGGAGCTTCAAGGAGTGTTAGAGTGATGAATTCAAACATGGTAAACTTTAGAAAGTTATCTTCTCTTTTCTGCATAATCTCTCCCTTTTCTAGTCTCCACTCCACCATCCCCACGTGCCCACCTCTGTAGAGTCCCACCTCACATCAGGATTTGAATGTCAGTAGGCCATGCCTACCACAGATCCGTTAAGAAAGATGCCTGGCTGAAGGTGAAGTATTTAGCAATAAGCAATGCATCTCTAAGGATAGCATCTCAGGCATTTTGGCAAGGAAGATATGTTAGCTGTATCACCTGCCTGGACTTGGCCAGATCATCCATTGAGTGCTTTCTGAGCCAGCAAGAGATTGGAAGAAAAGCACTTGGGATATGTTAGGTCAAAGCATCTGACCAGGAGTAAGCAGCACACATTCACTCATCTCAAAACGGCCACAAGCATTTCTCCTCCTTAGAGGGAAATTCAGACAAACACCATTAGTTGCTTCTTACTAGTTCTTTCATTTGCTCTTGAAATTCAGTCATTGGTTTCATGTCTATAATAGGCTTCTCTCTTATTTTTGAAGAAAAGAATTGTTACAATGAGAACCTAGAGAAAGAGATACAAATATATAGATAGATAGATACATATTTCAACATAGAAGTATTTTTACAATCAAAATCAATTCTTCCTTGTGTGCCAGAAATAGGTGTGATTTGTCACTCCTTCTGATTGGCAGCTACACATGTGGGATATAAGGCTGTCTCTGCAGGAAGCTGCAGCAGAAACTTCTCTAGCAGTTGTTGAGTAGTTGAGAAGTTACCGGAAGTGATAGGGAAGTGGCATGGTCCAGAACACTATGCTCCTGTGCCAAATGAGTGACAGGTGTCAATGCCTGGCATCTCAGAGTAAGATGGTATCTGGAACCATGGAGCACTTCTGGGACTGAGAGTGAGTAGGAACTTGGGAAGAAGACTGGAGCAGAGAAAAGCTCAAATTTTAGCACATGGTACAAAATACAGATATCTCCTCCTCAGCCCAGAGTCACTGGTTCAGTGGGTCCCCAAAGCTTTCTCCAACAGACTGCCCTGTGATTATGATGTTTCCCATCTCTAGACCACACTTGGAGTAGCTCTATGGTCATTTTCCTATCTCGGGATTTGACTCATCTTGTGGTTAAAGGGAACCAGCACCTTTGCATTGGCCAAAAAGTTTCTCTCCTATTCAAAAATGCTTTGGATTTTGTGATTTCTTGACACCAATCTCTCCCTGTGTTCTGGTGTTTTGCTTCACTTTGACATAGACAGTTTATATGAATCATGTGAGTCCTTAAGAATAGGATCTTTTCATTTTTATTCAGCTGCAAGGCTGCTCTGGTTTCCTGCAACTAGGCAAGAAAATTCCCTTGCCCTTCACCAATTTTTATCCAGAGAACCCATTTCCACAAATTTTAAATCCCTACTTCTCTGCCAATCATTGGGTGATTCTGTCTCTTCTCTAATGTTGAATGAGCTAGGATATTGCCAAGACATTTAAGATGACATAATCCCTTTCACAGGAAGCTTATACTGTTCAGCAGTAGCTTAGTAGGGCCAGACAGACAGACTAGGTTCAGGTCCCAACTTCACCTTTTACTGGCTATGACTCTGGACAAATAATTTAGCCTCTCTTATCCTCAGTTTCCCTTCCTACAAAGTAGGAATAAAAATAATAATAATATATACATACATGCATGTATACCTCACAGAGGTATATGCATATGTGAAGTTTATGTATATAATGCATATAAAGAATATAGTAAAGTGCCTGAAACAAAGTAAGACCTGGATAAATTGTAACTATAAACCCTCATTGTGAACAATTAGCACAGACTTTAAAATTCCAGCCCATTGCTGGGTATGGTGGCACATGCCTGTAATTCTAGCAACTCAACTCAGGAGGCTAAGGCAGAAGGATTGCAAGTTCAAAACCAGCCTTAACAACTTAGTGAGGCCCTATTGCAACTTAGCAAGATCCTATCTCAAAATAAAAAATAAAAAAATGAAAAGGCTAGGATGTAGCTCAGTGGTTCACTACCCCTGGGTTCAATCTGCAGTTACAAAATTAAATTAAATTTGGGCTGGGGATGTGGCTCAAGCGGTAGCGCACTCGCCTGGCATGTGCAGGGTGCAAGGTGCTGGGTTCGATCCTCATTACCACATAAAAATAAAATAAAGATGTGTGTCCACCGAAAACTAAAAAATAAATATTCAAAAATTCTCTCTCTCTCTCTCTCTCTCTCTCTCTCTCTCTCTCTTTAAAAAAATAAAATTAAATTCCAGCTTTGTAGCTTTCTTGTTAGGTAGTTTTGGAGAACCTAATATCTCTTTGAGCTTCATTTTCTTCAGTTTTAAATGGAGATAATTTGTCCATCCTGTAGAATGATTATGAGGCTTAAAACTAAAGATACATAAAGTTCCTAGCACTGTTCCAGAAGAGACTCCATCCATGACTATAAGTAGTAATATTATTTGACATATATCCCTTCACCCAACTGTGAATTGGAAACTTTCACATTTGTTCCATGCTAGAATTCTATAAAGTGCATTTGAGAGATGTTGCCTGAGAGAGATCAAGTGACCTTTCCCCTGTGGCCCAAGTGCAAGTCAAAGAAGACAAGCATCATTTTAAAATTGCTCTCAGGCAAGCAATACACATTAGCTATATATTATGTGCCTTATTCCATGGTAGTATTGTTAGAATCACCAGAGTAAGATTTCTTAAGAATGTATCATGGAAAACCTAAATTGGGGATCTCCAATTATTCAAGGACATACAGACTCTGGGCTGGGGGAGGGAGGAGAGATCACATTTTATGTCTGGCAAGGAAAACATCTCAGGTTTGCATTAGGAGAGAGGAAGTCTTTCTCAGCCAGCCAATGTGTTTGGGGGTATTTAAAAGCATTGCTACAAAAGAGTTGAGGTTTACTGTGGCTGCTGCCACAGTTTGCTCAGGCAATTCTGCTGCTGCTCAAAGAATGTTCCTAATCATGATGTAGAATATTGTGCAAAACCAGTTTCCCAAGATAAACTTCTTCCCCACCATCTCTCCAGCCCTGGAATTTGAACACAAGTAAGTCCTACCCTTGACTTTGAACTCTGGATTCTGAACAGTTTCTTGAGGAATCTCTCACTGTTTCAAGTCTCTATTTATTAAAGCAACAACATGGCTTAATTTCTGTGCTCACAGAAGCCAAGGCAAGCCACTTCCATAGGTTTTAGGATTTCACAGACCGGTAAATTTATTTTTTTATTTTTTTATTTTTTTAATCATGAGACTCAAAATAGAATACTCACATTTTTCCCCAGTAAAGAAGATTCGTTTTGTTAACTATTATCTATCAACATTTTTATTTCATTAAATAAAAGACATTTTATCATTAAGAAGTGGAAACGCAAACTAGGGACGTGAGGAGAACCCGCCTTGCACACACACACATGTGCACACATTGCAGAGTCTTCCCATTCTACTCTCAAGAGCGGAATGTGACCATGGAATGCCAAGTGTCCCACAAATGCAAGTAGGACCGCTTCCAAACAGTCACCTGGAGTTAGGATATGGCCCTTTTCAGGTCCTGGATCCCCTTGTCACCTGCTGTCCCTCAGCCTCTAATGAGAAGGGTAAAGGCCCCCAGTGGAACCCCTCTTGCCTGCAGTTGTGCAGTGCTCTCACATCCTGGCTAAGGCTGACTTTGTCCCTTCCAGGCTCCAAATACAGATTGCTAGATGTCACTTCTAGGCTATTGGACTGTTTCCTGACCCACCCCAGCATTTCTGGGCTCCACTGGACAAGCATTTGGCAGGTAGATGCTCATTTATCTGCAGGATGTGGTGCACCTTATTATCCCCCTTTTGTGGATAGATCAAATGAATTCTAAAATGTCAAGAGTCTCACCCCAGGGACCCAGGAATGAGCCCCCCTCAACACATCCTGTTTGAGTCCCAGAACAAGGTAGAAACAATATGAGACGAATTTCTCCCCTAGGCAACAATGAGGCTACATGAGTAGAATTTTCCACGATGCTTCAGGCTGAACACTCTTTTGTCCCATGTCAATTCAGTAAACACTTACTGAGGCCCTATTGGTTGAGCTAGATGCCTGGAATACAAGTATGAAGAAATGTAGACTCTGCTCTCAAGGCAACAGTCTATGATTTATTTCTGACGGTAGGCCCCAGAGAACTTGTGTAATTTTCATGCAATATGCCAGAGACCCAGACCAGCAGGTGTGATGTAAGTGCCTCAGGCAGCCGATAAAAACCAACCGCAGCGAGTACAGCAGAATAGGCTCCAAGGGCTCTCAGGGATTCTTTGCCAAGTGTTTATCTACATGTAAGGACACGTGTAACACAGGTCTTTCTGAGACGCTCTTCCTTTTTCCCAAAGAAATGTGATTAGTTCCCCCTTGAAGATACCTGAAAGAAAAATTTTGTCATATTTTTCTTCATTTTAAAATTTTCAATAAAAGCAAGTCCTGTGGATTAAATCAACAGAAGACAGGGAAGGAGACACTGACCTGAGTGAGGGTCAGTAAACACTTTCTAGTCCTGGCCCTGCCACCAAGCAAAATTAATACCTTAAGCAAGTCAGTTCATCTCTCCGGACTCAGTTTCCTCATTTGAAAAACAAGACAGTTGAGCTGGCCGCTGAGGCTCATGTAGCATGGCTGGGTACAGGGGCCGCTCTAGGGCTCCACACATGTTGATTGACTTGATCGTCACAACACTGTGACAAAGGACATTTTTTATCCCCACTTTAATGATGAAGTAACTGAGGCACAAAGAGATTAAAATGGTCTTGCCCTAAGTCACGTCTAGCAGGCAGCAGGGGTGGGACATGGACCCACTCCATCTGTTTCCAGCATCTGCTCTCTTGCCCACTAAGATGTGCCACCATTCAGCAGCTGAGGAGATTTAGATGGTACTAGGGTCCCTTTCAGTGTTTATGTTCTATGGTTCTGTGAGTTTTAGATGACTGCTACAGGCTCAAATTACATATTTTAGGCCAAGGAAGCAAAAAGCCTATTAAAAACTTTTTATAATTCATGAATCAAAACATAACTTATACCAGTAATGTGTGTGTGTGTGTGTATATATATATATATATATATATATATATATATATATATATATGTATAAATGTACATATATGTGTGTGTGTGTGTGTGTGTGTGGTTTACATATATAGTCTAAGCGCTTTTACAGATATGCTCACTTTGGATACTAATTGGATCTTACGTGAGAATGGGGGAACATGGCAGCATCCACCAGACCAGAAAATGAGGCCCAGAGAGGTCAGTACCTGACTTTGCCACTGAATAAAACCAGGGGATGAGTCTTCCTTCTCCAGCAAGATCAGAAGCCTCAGGCTGGAATCCTTAGCCTATCCAACCTGAGTCACACACATCCTCCAGGACATTCTCTGGGCTTCAGTGGGGACCCACCAAACTCTTAGCAATGAGAGTGGAGCTTCTCCCCCTAAAGCTCTCCTTACTCCCTTCCCTTGCTGGGTCTCTCACATGGATCCCTGCATTCACGATGATCAGCCCACTCAACACTTCAAGTTCAGATGCGTGTACAGAGGGGTTGCTGCAGAATGAGCTGCTGTGGCCTTGAGCCCCAGTTCAGGCCTTCTAAAGAGCAGCCTGACCTTTCAGCATCTGCTAGCTGTCCTCTGCGTCCTTCCTCCATTCTTTTGAGGCGCCTCCCCCTCTGCACCTGCAGTGTCCCAGTCTAAGGAGCAGCTGTTTGTTCCCTGGACACAGCTGGTGCTTTCCCAGTGCTGCATTCTGCACCCATCCTTCCCTCCCTCAGGACTACACTCCCAACAGTGCTACCTTCAGATCTCAAGCTCTTTCCCCTGCCTGTCTCCCCTGTCACCTCCTCCAGGAAGCCTCTCCTGCTCCTTTCAATCAGACATGATCTATTTTTCTTCAATGGCCTATGGCACATCTTTTCTTTTTTGCCTTCCTCATGACATGCTCAAGTTCTGCTTTTCACTGCTATTGGGCTTACGCTTTCCTATCCTCATCAGCTTCTCCGTAAGTGTACTGTATTTTGCTCCTGGCAGATCTGACAGCAGTGCCTGGACTGATATATATCTGCTTGACCTTAAATTCATCTTCTTCCACTTTGTAAGATTCTCTCCCTGAAAATACACAGCAAAGAAAAGCGATCATGAGACTCTAGTGCCTTTACCAAATTTTACCAATTGTGGATGGGTGATTTTTTTTTTAAATGAATTCCTGATGGACAGTTTAGCCTCGAGTGAGAACCTGCTTTCAATAACCACCACGTAGCCTGTCTCCAAAGAGGTTTCCCCAAGTGAACGTGTCAACCCGAGACTACTAATTGGACTTTGAGCTCCTCAAGGTCCTCAGTGTACAGCTCCTGTTTTACCCCAGAAAGAGAGAGCTAAGGATAGAGTGAGTAAAGGTGTCAATCCCAGGAAAAAGTCCTTGCTTTATTAGACACTTGCTTTTTACTTTAGTTAGTTGCTTGAAGTAAAGGTGGGACCCGGAAAAAATAACTGATGTGTTTCATTTTTTTTTCCTTTACCATTTTAACTTATTTGAGATGAAATAGTATTATTTAGAATGTTGACACTAACAGAATTAATTTGCTGGTGGTGTTACGGGGGAGGGGGCGGAGGACCCACTAATGTTTTCCTTTAAAGATAGCAAAACTGGTCAATGTGAAAATATTCCTAGAATTTTCAAGCCTCTTAGAGTTTCTCTTTATGAATATGCCATTCTATGAGGTCGCTTAAAACACAGCAACTTGTGTTCGATAGTGTTTTTTAAAAGACTTATGGATCTGGACTGGAATCAGAGGATCTGTCCATGGGCCAGTGCTGGGGAGATTAGGTTTAAAAGAGAAGACGGCTTGAGGCACCACGCCTTCCCTGCTGCCCACATCAAGGTAAATGTTTTGCTGCCCACATCAAGGTAAATGTTGACCCCCCTTGGAACTTAGGGATGACGCACCAGCAAATGGATGTCCATTGTTCTAGAAAAGTTAAGGAAAAAGGCAAAGGCACCCTCCTCCTTCATCACTGATCAGTTCTTCAATCTTCAAAAATTAACACCCCCCTTCCAAAGACTTGTTTCCCAATTCCTCTCTTGGACTATTTCTATGCCATAGATCTACTGTATTTCTATTTATGTTTCATGGCCCTTCAGAGGGCCACAAGACATTGTAGAATCTCCGATTTATTTTTTTGTCCCACAAACATTGATTCCCCTGCTCCCCGCAGGGTGATATTCCTTTGTTAAGGATCCATGTCACAGATCCACCTACCCAGTAGGTTGAGAAGCAACAAGACACTTCCCAGGCACCACCCAGGGTTCCTTTCCATCTTTTCTGTCACTCCTCTTTAGACTCAGTAGGAGCTCATACCTTGTAGGGCACAGAGCTACAAGACCCATGGTGAGTGAATGACTGCTCTGTGGAATGCCATGGCGACATGAAGGCATTAGGGCAGAGAGATTGACAGCAATCCCAGAGAAACTGTATGTTTCGTTCAGTGAAATATCAGGGCCCACAGTAGTAAATATGATACTAATAATTATAAGACATGGATCAATGGGCAAAACATTCTGCAACAAAGTTATCCAAAGAATAGTATTACCAAATCTCAGAAATTAGATATTTCATAGCCCCTTTAACCAGCGTAGTTGTATAAAATTGGATGTTCCTTCCATCTAGTTCATTTTTTCAATATTATAATTAATTTTAAAAATAGTCTGAAATTTGTACACCTTCCCTTTTGTCTGAACATTTTATAGGTACAACACAATGATTCTACTTATTAGCTCACTTTAGGCCAAAAATAATAGGGCTAATAATACATTAGCCTTTCCATTATCAATCAGAAAACTGCAGGTCAGCTCCTAGAATGGTATGCTGCTCAGCACATTAAATCCTTGAACTCAGCAAAAATACATAAACACTTTTGCCTCTGAAGTTATGGTTTAAGAGAGGCTGGGTAAGTGGGAAATGAAGAGGACAATCAATTTAGATTGGTTTAAATGGAAAAATAATGGATTGCTATTTTTTCCCTTTATCTAGTGTAGAAACTGAGTGTCCAGGCAACCATTTTGGATCAAAGAAGTGGCAATGAATAACCAAGGAAAGATAAACTTCTCAGCCTTTGCTTTTGTGGGAAACATAAGCATCTGCCATGCACATATCAACCTGGGAGAGAGTCAATAGACATTTACCAACTAACATGGCTGAAACAGGGTTAAGAACAAATTATTCTCTTACTTGGGCACCAGAGGATTTGGTTTTTCTTTTTGAAGGTAGTTCCAATTCTGTATGTCAGTCACTACAGACTCCATGAGTTTATTATTAATCTCTTCCTTGGTTACTACCAACGTTTTGAGAGCTCAGTAGTGCTCCCAGGTGAATCTCCTCCATAATAGTAGCTCTCTTCACAAAATAAGATTAAAAATGTCTGTTTTGGTTGACATTCCTCTAGCAGTATCCATAAGAGAGGAAGCAAATGAAGAACTGTGGGCTAATTCAGTCATGCCCATTTATTTCCATGTTATCTATGGCTGCTTTTCTAATAAGGGCAGCACATAGTAGTTGCAAGAGTAACAGTTTGGTCAGCCAACCTAAAAATAGTTAGGTCCTTTAAGGGGGAAAAAAAAAAAAGTTTGCTGAACTCTATTTTACAACATGGATTTTTTTTTAATTTTTAAAAATTTATTCTAATTATTTACACATGACAGTAGAATGCATTTTGACACATCATACATAAATGAAGTGTAAGTTCTCATTCTTCTGGTTATACATGATGTAGAGTTTCACAGGTGGTGTAATAATATATGCCATAGGGTGGTAAGGTCTGATTCATTCTATTCCTACCCCCACAGCCCCTCTCCTCCCTTCACTCCCCTCTAAGTCAAAGTACCTCTATTCACCCCCTCCCCATTATGAATTAGCTTCCACATATGAGAGAAAATATTTGGCCTTTGGTTCTTTGGGTTTGGCTTATTTTGCTTAGCATAATATTGTCCAGTTCCATTCATTTACTGGCAAATGCCATAATTTCATTTTCTTTAAGGCTCAGTAATATTCTATTGTGTATATATACCACAATTTCTTTATCTATTCACCTGTGCAACATGGATTTTTTAAAATAAACATGAGAAACAAACTTAAAGCCCTTTTCTTCCCTGACTTTAGAATTCAGAGTTTAGAATTATTTTTAGAGCAGAATGACAAATGATTGTTTTCCTAGCCCTGGGAATGAAATTTAAAAATATAAACCCAGAAATAACAACTACTCATATGATATGAATTATCTATCAGTTGTCTGCTATTTTTATTGAAAAGTAATATCAGGCTTTCTTTTTGAACAATAATCATGGATAGAGCAGGCTAGTATCCCTTCACAGCTCAAAGGTTATCTTCTAAATCAAGGAAGCATTTTAGGGAAACAGGCTATAGAGAGAATTTAACGCATGTACGTATATTTAACATTAATATACCAAATGATCTTTTAAAAAGCATTAAGGGAAAAAAACATAGTGCAATTAAAGCTGTGCTGTTGCTGAATGTGACATTAGTTAAGGAGAGTCAGAGATCTGAGAACATGACTATAGCTATAAGTGATTGCTTTCCCCTGTACAATGGTGTGCTTGCATCTAAATTTTTTGAAGATGTCACTATGCTCATTAAATCTACTCTCTTTATTAAACATCAACTATTATATTTATTCAATTTATTAAATATAAGTATATAAGCATGCAAAATATCTACTGCATAATGCCAAGACACAAAGTTATAAAAAGACATGGTCCCTGCTCTCAGAGAATTTTAAATCTAGTAGGAATATGAAGATCTACAGATTCTATTTTACATAGATTTTTAAATTTCAAAATATTATCAAATACATAGACGTAAGAAAACCTTCATTATTGATTTAGACAATTGTTTAATTATTTTAACTCACATAGTATGGAAAGGCCCAACTTATGTATCCCTAAAAGATTTCTCTTTCCTTCCCAGGTGCCCATAGTGACTGAAATCCTACTATATATTAGAAATTCATTCCTTTAAGTTAAGCATTATCCCTACTTCCTTCCAATACCAAAGGCTATTATTAAGATGTTTTTCCCTAGAGATATTAAGTTGTTGATACTTTAAACATAAGAATCATTTAAAGAGATTACTGCAATAGATTGCTTTTATTTATTTGGGTAATATCATTTAAGAATTACCCATGGGTGAGCTAGCATATTATCATGTTATTCATTTATCAGATCCCTTTGCACTGTGAGAAACAGGACCCCAGCCTTGTGAAGGCAGTGGACATTTAATATGAAAAGGAAAAAACAAAAATATGCAAAAAGGAAAGGAAATCACATAGATAAGCTTAAATGCTTCACAATCTATCAAAACTGGGCAAGTGTGAGGAGTCAACACTACCAAGAAAACCAAGAGTCAAAAATGAATAAAACATGGTCTTCTCTGTTACCCCTACTCCTAAAAATCAATCGCAGTCAATAGTCATATCGGAGTAGGATGATAGCGATAAAGGGAAAGAGAAATTTCCCATAAATTTTGTGTTATTGATGATTGACCACACAGAGGCTAATGTTCACAACAGGAATGTGCCTTCATAAACGCATGCATTAAAGCTCTGTTCCATTCTAATGCAGAAAAATAACCCTTTATTAACATTTCTATGCCTTGATCATGCGCAGAACCACAAGGGATTACTAAGCTCAAAGCAAAATGCAAAGTACTGAAATCATAACATACTTGTGGGTAATTTAAATGCATTATTATTCATTAATTAGCATTAAAATCTATAATAAAACTGAAGATTTCAGTGAACCTATTTCAAATGACAACAGGTGTAAATATGATTTTATAAAATGACTTTAAATTTGCCTCTCGAGCAACAGCTGATAAGCCTCCCTGAATCTTAGCAAAAGATCTTTTATCTCTTTTTCATTTTACTTGTTGTATAGTATTTATGTGCAATTGACCTAATACATGTTATAACATATAAACATCTTGCTGGAATTTATTTATTTATTGTGTTTATGTGGGTAGGCTTAGTTCTATGAAATTTTGTCACATGTAAAGAAAAAGAGTCTAAACACACCAAAATTAAGTTACCAATTACCACGGAGAATTACATGTCTATCCTCCTATAGTCACACTCTGTTTCCTAACACCTAGCAACCACTGATATTGTCTCCCTCTCTATTAGTTTGCCTGTTGGGGAATGCTCTATAAACAGAATCAGACAGTGTATAAAATGAAAGTATCAGGACATCTTTTTTTTAAGATGTATCTATTTTTTAAAAATGCATATATGACTTGTATACATACAGTCATGTACATATATTTACATGGTATAATATTCCCTGAAATATTATAAAAGTGTTTTTAAGTTTAATTTGATTAATCTGTAAGACATTAAAGACAGTCCCGAGGGGAAAATTTGCCAGAGTGCCCACTGAACAGTGAATCATGACAGCAGAGCCCTTGCATTTTAAATGGTTTAATACCTCTTAGGACCGGACTCTGTCATGAAACTCAAAAGCATTTGAATATTAGAGTATTTGGAGCAAATCCCTGCAGCATGACCCTCTGTCTTTGGGGGCATCACCAGAGAGAACGCTCTATGGGAAGGCAGGAAGCATGCTTGCCAGGCGCAGTCTCCATCCTGCCTTCTCTCTGACTCTCTAGCAACAGAGAGACTCAGGGATGATTCTGCCAGGCACCGGCAGATAAAGAGTTAATGGCTTCTAACCAGGCCATAAATTAACCTGTTTTTAAAAAATCTGTAGGAAAAGGTGCTCCCAAGGACTAATGAAACACATATCTAAAAATAACTCCGTGTTTAATTAACAGCACACTACACAGTCCCTCTAATTAAAACGGCTGGCCAGACTGAGGACTATCGGTTCCACGTCTTTCACAGGCATTAAAAAGTTCAATGAAATCATTTGAACGTTATGGGGAAAGAACCGGTAGGCGACTGTGGATAGGGTGTCAGAGGGGGAAATTAATTTTGTGTTAATCAAGGAAGAGGTAGTGGACTAGAAGTCAAGCTGTGCAGAAGGTCAAGGTGAGAAGGGGAGGGACCGAGGAGGAAACAGGGAGCCAACACAACAGGAATATCCACTCTGCCTTCAGGAGCTGAGCCCAGTCCTACCTGGATGGAAGAGTAGGCAGCTATCCGATATGGATGGATTTCAGGACCCTACTCTAAATCACAACAGTGAATGTCTATTGAGTGCTTATTTTGTGCCAGGAAGTGCTAATGCTTATCACCTCATGTAACAGTTACGATACATCATCTTACAGATGACAAAACTGAAACTTGGAACAATTAAGTTCCCTGTTCAAAGTCCTAGAGTAGGTCATTGGAGGCACCAAGAAATGAACCTAGTCAGATTGGTACACTGTGCTGCCTCTCTAAAGAGGAACAAACCCCACTTCACAGGACACTGTGACAATTCAAGAAAGTCTAGAACCTCTGAGGGTGCTCAATATATATTCCCCCAAAATATCCTGCAGAGAGACCTGCATCAACCCCTAAAGGCTATCAGAGAAATTTGTTCTCTTTGGGAAAGGCTGTGTGTCTAGGAGTCCTTTGAAAAACAAACAAAAATAGAGGCAGTACATATTATATGCATACAATGTCCCTGCAAACTTTTACCAGACACGAAGATAAAAAAATGGAACAATAGATTGATATATTCCAGGAGTATTCTCAAGGTAAAATATTAGAAAAAATTAGGGAAAAATTAGAAAGCACACCACCTATTACAGAGCTGGTCTTTGATCCTCTCTTTCCTACATCGAGCACATGTCTTTAAGTTTCTACCTTAAATTCTGATAAAAATATGAATGAAACTAACAAATACTGCACTGAATTTCAAACTTCATAATATCTTTATTAGCCCCTTTCTCGTCTCCATTTTTTCTCTCCCTTTAAATAGAAAAAGCTAAAGTTGTATACAGATTTTTATATTGCCCAAATACTCTTAGAAGAAAAGACAGTAATATCCATTAGTCTAAACTGGCAGGCCATACCACTGCGCCTCCACCTGAGCATTTGCTTATCATCTTAAAAGGCAATCCATGTACATTAAGGCTTAACACATGGGGAACATGCAAAGTCACGTATCGTATTAAATTTCTCTACCAATTACCACCTTTTGGGATTCAAATTTGTTAGATCACAAAAGTAAATGATTATAGGGTGCAGAAGGGAATGCCAATGATGGCAGACCAGGTATAAGACTTCAGGAAAGGGTGGGAACTAGAGTGAACTGGGCTAGCACATAACTGTCCTGAGAGGACACCTGGTGCTCAACTGACCACTGCCATTAGGAAGGTGAGCTCAAAGACACCCATGATTTCCTGACTTTTATGTGAAATTTCCTGTTTTTGAAACTAAATAACTAATTAGAAAAAAATAAGTGTTGTGCCAGCCAAAAGAAACACTTCTGAGGTTGGATCCAACCTGCAGATCAGGAACTTTTATTCTCTGGGTAAAAGGCACCTAAGGATAATTTTTAACTGGTTGAAAAGGAAGAAAAGGGTCCAGGGAGTAAAGACCTGGGTCTACAGTGGGCATGCTGCCAGAGACCTGAGAGTGAACGCAAGGCCATCTGTCTACAGTCAGTCAGAAAAGGGGAAAAGACAATGGGAAGAGGCTTTGCCTTCTTCACTTTGTGCCTACTAGCAACAGCTAGAAATGAGAAAAGGAGGAAAAAAAATAAACAGGCAGAAAGGACCTGAGATGTCTATGAGCACGTTCAAGGTTGCAGACTAAAGTCACACAAGTGTAATTCACATTTGATTTTCACCACTCATTGCCAGGTGTGAACTCATGACCACCTCAGCAGCCAGCATCTCTAGGCATCACTGTGTCCAGCTGTGCTGTGTGGTTCACAGGGATAACTACTCATGTCCTCTCAACAACAAAACCAAGTAGATATACTCTCTCTGCTCTACAGATAAGGAAACAGAGAGCTAGAGACAGTAAGTATCTAACCCAAGGTCATAAAACTGGTAGGTAGGTGGCAAAGTAGGCATTGAACCCAGGACTGTTTGACTCCAGTGACTGACTTCTTAACCAGTATCCATTGTCATTTCTCTAATGGGTCTTTCAATGGTGCCTCCAGACTGAAAAATGAGATCCTGAAAAGTTGCAGCTGCTCAATGCCCCAGAAGCTTCCAAATCTAGAGAGAGCTAAGGAAGCCCATTCCCTTTCTACCAACAATAGTGTTCTGTGGATGGCAAAGTTTAATTGATACTAATAGATCAGCACTTCAGGGCTCCACGTGCTCTCCACTACCATTTCTGCACTGTGTAATGTTGGCCAAGCCATCAAAGCTGGTTCCCTAGGACTCAATTGTTCAGCTGGTCAATGAAGACAACATTATTTTAGCTGCCAAGGAAAGGAGATCTCAGATATTTTCAGAAAAAGCTGTCCATACAATGCCAGCATTACAAAATTCCTTCTTCAATCTTCTGTTACAGAAAGTAACACCCAGAGGAGGTCACTGTTGTGCCCAATTCTCGGGCTCCCTATGGACCCTGGTCATGGTCAAGAATCCTAACACAGTCAATTTCTACTTTTGAATATGTGGTTTTTAGCTTCTCCTGGTTTAATCAAAGGAATGTTAGAAAGTTTTACAGAGAAAATAAAATCCCAAGGTTCATGACTTCTGACCTAAAGATGAAGGCTAATAATAAAGACATATGTATAGAATTGAGTTTTTTAAAGTTCTTTTTAAAATTTTTTCATTAACATATCAAGTACCACCCAAAATATCCACTATTCACCTTTATTTGAAGTCAAATAATGAGAATTTTAGAGCAAATCACTTAACCCTTTACAACTAAAGATGTCAATGGTAACCCAAAACAAGGACAAAACTGAGTCCCTCTAAAGTAGAAACTTAATAAATGTATGTTGATGGTGATTAGGATGACACACTCCGTAATTTAATTGATACTAATATATCGTGCTGCATTTAACTTTGCTTTGAGTGAAAGGTGTCAGAGGGAATTACATAAACTGCTATGAGGTGACACATCCCACCCCGTGTGTGAACTGGGTCGAGTCCACCTCCACCGCTATACATTGGGAAGCCTCCCATCCTGCTGGTGCTGGGCTGTCATGCACAATTGTGCTGTGGAACATATTGCCTTACTCCCACTCTGAGATTCTGAGACACTGGCATGTTCAACAGCATCAGCAGTTTCTGAGAGCCAATGTATTCAGTACTGAAATTTTAAAACTGGTCTTAAGCCATGGCTTCCCTTGAGTAGCCATCCTCCCAGACTGAAATGCTTAGCTGCAGATCTTCATTCAACACACCCGTTTTCACTTTTCCACCTGAAGCATGGTCTGCAAGCAGGGCCAACTCACCTCCAAAAAATGAACTTATTTTTCGAATTGTCTCTATTTCCTCATTTATTATTTTAGTTATTGCTAGCCCTATCCACTCACTAGCCCAAACTATAGATATCAGAGCTATTTTCAGTTTTTCCCTCTCTCTCATTCTCACATCTGCTTACTTGTCATAGCCAGTCAATTCTAGACCAGAGAGCCCTCACCTATAGGCTCATCATTAATGAACTGGCCTAGACTCTGAAAGCTGCAGAGCCAAAGAGAGGAGCAAAAATTCCACTGGTCACCTGGCCACATCTAAACAGCACTACCCAGCATAGTTGATTGCAAGGAGATGAGAAGCCTGCTACTCTGAGTAAAGATGTCTCTAGCCTGACTTGCTGGTTACTGTCACAAGATATGGTCACAACTCTAGGCTCCATTCACCAGGGAGCTCAGCACATGATGAAGATATTTATCACTCAGACAGGAAAAATCCTATTCTATTTGAGGACCAAACTACAGCCTGCAGACCACCAAAATAGAAGTAGTGCTGAGCTGTTCTAATGGAAAAAGGAGATGTTAACACAAAAATAGCAAAGAGAATAATAGAATTTAATTCTTTTCCACAAACAGCATCTGTGGTTATAATGCTATCCATAAATAATTCATCTCTATAAGTCATAGTTGCAGGCACATGGCAAAAGAAAAGAAAAAGTGACATTTGACAGCAAAGATGCTTGCAATACATTTAATTTTGCATAAAGAGTGTATATTTCTCAAGGTTTTGACCTAACGCATTAAGCCAGCCCATATACTGTTCTAATCAATTAGGCTTTCCTGCATCAGCACTTTTATAAACAACTAAAGCCATCATATTCTCTAATTGGGAAAAAAATTCATTCAGATTGGTTTCTTTTCAGATTTTTATTGCATTTCTAGAAAGAAAATAGAATAACTTTTAAAATAGATTTCAGGATCTCTGTGACTGAAATGATAAGTTGTCATACAATTATACCCACTTGAAAGGGAGATATAGCTAAATGCTACTTAGTGTTTGTCTTTTCACCATTTTAATATTATTAAATATGGACTGTGGGGAGCCACGATGAATGACCACACTCTTCCAGTCCTGATGCCTCAGATTCTGACCAACCACTGCATTTGCTCTGGTTTGGGCAGGGTCTAGCTCAGGTGGTAAGAAGGTCTTCTTTGTGGGATGTGCCCCCAGGGTTGAGTTACACCCACCTGTTCCTTGTAGCCCTGCTCCATTTGGCCTTTTGGATAGAACTTCCTAAAGAACAAGAATCACCCCTATTAAAAGCTCACTTTCGAACATTCTCCTCCCTTCCACCCACTCTAGCCTCTTGTGACTTTCTTTTGCTCTCCTTCTTGGGGAGTCTGAGGCCGAGAGCAGGAAAGCTGTCCTGAAGCTTGAGTAAAGGTAAATTGTGTGTTTTATTTGGTGTCCCTGCAAATTCACACGAATAATCTTAAGTTCAGCTGCCCACGAAAGTCGGGGGCAGCAGTGGATTTTCATGTATGAGAAATGACATTTGGAATTATCCAAGTTAGTAAAAAAATGGAGATTTCAACACTGTCCTATTGCTTAAATTTATCAAAATTACAAAAGTGTGTATTTTACAGCTAGAATGAGTTTAGAAATAATTTCTTCAATCCTTTTCAACCTCCCTATGGAAATGCAACAACCTCTGTGGTAGGATCTGTATAAATAATGATAGTACTATTAATGGACTCCTTATTGTACACCTACTGTATGGCAGGTGCTATGCAAAGCTTTATATGTACTTCATCTCATTTGATCATCACCAAACCTAGGAGATTGTCACAACTACTAGCCTGTTTCATAGATAAGACTGAGATTACCAATTAATGAGCATGCTGTTGAGTTCTGTGGTAGGTGTCAAAGTGTAAGGTCAATGAGCACCTCAGTAAAAAATTTTGAGAGAGGTGCTTCAGTCCTAACCCCAAATGAGATGATAAGTCTCAAGTTTTCATTTCTTGAGCTGTCAGAAAATATCTTAACTTTTTCAAAAAGTTCATATCCAAGTATTTCCTAAGAAATGTTGGTTATATCACCCTGAGACTTATATTGCTTCATTGCTCATTAAACTTTCTAGAATATAAAGATACAAATTTTACTAATGTTTTTAAGGATCTACTATGTACCACGTATTATGTTGAATATTTTGTGAATTGCTTATTTTCTCATAAGACAGTTGTGAGATGGTTGAAATCTTTTATAATCTATAGGTATAAACCCAGAACAAAGAGGCAGACAGCTGATAAGGGCTGTGACTGGGATTTAGAGGTAGATTTTCTAATTCCTAAAGGAGAGTATGAGACTAAGACTCCAGTTAATCACTTGGCAACTGTTGGGGAGGGGAAGGAGGATATTTTGCAGCAAAAATGGATTGAAACAGAAAGTCAAAGGTCAGATAGGTCATCAAGGGATTTTAATTATTTATTCAGTTCTTGGATGTGGGTAGCAATATATAGGATGTTGTCATGGTCTCAAATTTCTTTTGGAAATTTCGGTATGAACCATATGAGATGTGAATCCTAACAGCTAGCAGCCCAGTGCTTTGCTGTCTGCAATATGGAGTCATCTGCTTCTATTTCCATCCAGATCAGCATTAGGAGGCAGAAAACAAGCCTCACATTTACAGCAAAGAAAAAGAAATGAGAAAACACACCATCGGGACCACTCATGATTCCATTGATTGTTTTTCTTTTTAATCTGTGACTATGCACTACACTATTATCATAAACTTATAATTCAACCAATGAAGTCAATAAGGTTAGATGACTTAGATTATTGACATTTTGTGGCAACTGAATTCAGCATTCTGAGATTCTAATAGCAGTGGAAGCAAATACTCAAAAATGAATGTGTTCACTAGTATCTTGTTTTGAATTCCTGGAATTGATCTCCCTGCTTCAAAAAGTGTCCCTGAACCCCAAATACCAGGTAAACTGTACAACATGGATCAATAAATTTTTCAAGTGCAATAATTGTTTCTCTCTGGGAGATTCCCATTAGTCCCAGAAGGAAGAATACTTTGATTGACCTCGAGGAACACAGCAGATGTGGATAAACTGTGTGTGTTGCTGACCTTATCAGAAGAAAGCCAGGCCTTGAAAATCACAGGAGAACACCCTGGGCATGTGCACATTGGGTGTGGGAAACTAAACGGCTGGTCAAGTGTGTGTTCTCCTTATACATCAACCAAATTTAAAAATGCAGACCATGGAAGGGAAAGGAGAGAAAGCAGAAAAAAAGTAAAGTGTGCACTGACAATATCTCTTTGTTGAAAAACATTTTCAGGAAATAAAAATATAAATGGATTAAGGAGGTTTGTTGTGAGCACCTGGGAATCTTTGATACATTAGAAGATTTTCTACATAAAATCCTGGGGCCCAGTTACTTATCCTGGGTACAGAGCAATTGACCCTTTTACTTTGAATGCCACATTCCCTGCTCTGTTTGAGGGTTCTGTAGCCAAATAAGATGGCAGGAAGAGGGTAGAGAATCAGAAAAATTTACTCCTCATAGTTAGTTCTCAAAGGAACAGTTTAAAATTGAGGGGAGGGTGGGAGGATCTAGGGGACCACTGGGAGATTTTAGTTCCACTGAAACCATTTCCCAGAACCAAAGAGGCAGATCTGTTTGCAGCAGGGACAATTCTTTGACTTCTGCCATGCAGTAAAACCAAGACACTGAGTACGTTGCTGGTATAGAAGAATCACAGGCCACCACACCCTGACATTTCTGAGAAAGCAACACACAATACCAGGAAAACACAAAAATGAGAGTTCACAAGGCAAATTTTTACAATCTCAGGAGTAAATTATTTGAATTCTATAGCAAAACCAGCGCACTACAGATGTAGGGACATAAAAGTAAGCCCCAATTAATGTGCCAGAAGAGAACTTAAAGGAAACCCAGGAATGCCAACTAAGGACCCACAGTAGATCTGGCCTAAGAGGAAATTTAAAGCATCAATACTCCTCTTATAAACATCCATAACTTAGCTGGTGACCTGTAATAATTTTCATGTATTTGTTCATTTATTCAGCCAGCATTTAAGGCAGTTCAACTATGTGCTGAGTACAGTAGGTACAGAGGTAGTACAGTAGGTACAGTGCCAGAGGTACAGAGACAAAATAAAATAAGGGTCCTTATCCTCAAAGAGCTCACAACTTAGAGGAGAAAAACCATGGCATTACTTTTATATAATACCTTATGATGTGCAGAGGTGACTAGAGGACAGTGTCAGGTGAAAGTAAAAAGGGGGCAGATTGAAAAGCAGAAGATTAGAGGAGAGAGGAATGTTCCTGACACATTTACGGAGCACACAGAGTTTTAAAGACCTGAAATAATTCTCATCCATTTGTTCATTCATTCAGCTAGCATTTATGGGAGACCTAATATGTGTCGAGACAGTGTGGCTAAATCATAAGATACCACATAGGGAGTAGAGACAGGGACTGGATAGATAGGAGCTAAGTAGCAGTAGAACCCTAATGGCTATAGCCAAATTTGGCACAAGGGATAATTGTGTTGATCAGAACAGTAGTTGTTAAAACTTTGATTTTTTTAACACTTCTGAAGAAATCATGCACCTTTTTCCAGCAAGTACACAACACACCACTACAACCTTCTTACACTGGGACAGAGGAACACATTTATGTTATGGTCCAGCCTCTGGCCCAATTGGCATTTGGATTAATTATTCCTGAGCCAGGTCATGGCTAAGGGAAATAATAAGCCTACCCACACAGGCCGATTGCAAACATGTGAGGATGTTTTGGGTCATCCCAATAACTGGGATGTGCTACTGAATGTTTGTGACCCAGAAGCAAGGGAGTTCCTCATCCTGTAGTGCCTGGGAAAGCATCTTACAAGGAAGACTTGCCTGTCCCAGAATGCCTGGACCATGAGGCCAGATGATGTCATGCTACAACATTTTTACTTTAAATGCTAATAATTATTGCCTGATTTATAATACTGGTTCTACCTAAGTTAGTAACCTTTCTAGATTTTGAACAACAAAAGAACATTTAAAAATTCCAAAGAGAATCTTAGCTATTGATGATGCTAAGAAAATAACATATTTGGTTATATTTGAAAATAAAACAAAAAATGTTTTCCCCTGAAATAGAAGTGGTATCTGGCCCTTTAGAAAACCAAGATGTCCCTTCCACTGTGATTTCATACCAGCACCTAATTAGAGAAACAAGAGGGAGAGCTAATCAAAACCACCTTTTAGCTTTCAAATATGAAATATCTGGCATCACCTCCTTTTAAATGGTAGTACGTGCTGTGGGAGGGAGGAGGGGCTGCTCATTTCACACATCGGAGGCCAGAACTTTGTAATGAAAGTATGTCTGTCAGCCATGCAGGGCAGAGACCACAGAGATGATGGTTCAGAGATACTCCAGCTGATGCTATTTCTTTCTACTGCCTCTCTCTTGGCATAAAAATTCAGGAAAAGAAATTATACCTGTAATGTTCTTGGCAACTTTAAAGAGCATGTAGAAAAGAACAGAATGATGTGTTTCCTGGGATTCAAAGACAAGTGGCTGGTATTTTATAGAAATTCTGACTGCACAGAAAGGAATGAATGAAGGTCAGCTCTTTCAGTGATGATCCTAGGGAATAACTGCCCAGTGGTGCACCCTGCTTGAAGACAGGTGATAAATTCTGTCAAACCATCACCTCAGTTTTTAATCAGATTAAGTAGATGGAAAAATGATTAGTCTTCACATCGACACAACCATTAAAGAATGGTAAGGGGCATTCTTAAGCTGCAAGGGAGGAAGGTTCCTATTGGGTTTTCTGGTGAAAGCATAAAACCACAATTGCTATTACTCAGTCCCCTGTCTTCCCTTACCATTTCAACCTTTGTAAGCACTGAGCCCACTCTTGATGTTCCCACTCTCATCATTCTGGCTTCTGCTGCTGGGAGGATTCCCCATCCACATTCACTAGAGGGCCAGTCTCCAGACCAGCAGCCTCTTCATTCTCACTGTCCCTACTGCATTTTTCTCCAATACTTTCATTCATATAGTATTTATTAAGAAACCACTTCATATATAATTACTCTAGGCCTGGGTGAAAAGAATGAAAAAGAGAGTTCCTGCTATTATGCAACTTAAGAGTCCAAAAGAGTGGATGGGGTATAGATAGACAGTAGGTGAGCAAAGGAAAAAGGACAGGATCATTTCACCTAGCAAATAAATGCTACAAAGAAAATCAAATAGGGTGTTAGACTACACAGTGATGGGAAGAAGGGTACAGAAGGACAAAGGAGGTTTTATCTGCTGGGGCCAAACCACCTGGGTTGATATCCTGACTCTACCACTACCGTTAGTTCTAGGAAAGTTATCACCTCCTTCTTTTTTAATTTCCTTGCCTCTAAAATGGAAATAATAATACTTCATGCTTCCAAAGTTATTTTGAAGGTTAAATGAATACATACGTTCTGTAAGTTCATAGGATGGTGTCTAACATTAATTAAGAGATTTTCCTGCATCTGGTGGTATGATAGTATGACCTTTAAGTTCTTTACAACCTACAATTATATATCTTTTTTTTTTTTTTTGCATTTTCACTAAAGATGACAAACAGACCTAGGCCAGCAGGGCTATGACATACTTTATATAACACTATGTGTTTTCCTACTTTGTCCTGCTGTTAATGGATCTGCTCATTATAAAATAGTAATTTTCTCAAGCTATATTTCTATTTTAAAAGTAAAAACAACTAAAACTTGTCTCCTCTAAAACTCCAATTTTGCAAGGAAACTTTACCTCCTTAATAAACACAAGACCCAACCAGGAAGCTTCTTACTCCCTACTGCATATAATTAATGGCAAACAACTTGTCATAAACATTTTTGAAAGGTCAGAGATGGCAACAGTTTTGCTAAAGAGATAAACAGTCAAATAAAACACTGCCCTGGTAATTCCTGAGTTTCAAAACACAGCATAACTTTAATCAATAATGAGATATACAAAGGGATCATGGGAAAGGGGGCAGGCTCAATTTGAAGTAATAAAAACTTACCTAAGTCATTTTTATCCCCAGTACATCTTGTAGTGCAATAGATATTGGAGCTGTTAATGGGAAATTCGTATCTATAAAGATAGAAAAGCAAGATTCTATATTTGAAACTAAAGGTTGGCTTAGGTTGAAGTCACTGATACTAAGGAGTTTTGCAAAAGTCAAGGTAAGAATATTTTGCCTCTGTTATAAATCAGCTACTGAGTTTAAATTTTGAATGTTATTTTGTATTGTATTTATTAGTTCTTGCCTTATCTTAGGGGAAATCACAAGTGTTCCAAGAACATTAATTTATTCCTAAATGTATATGTTTATAGTCTAAATGTGCCTTAGAAATAGCATGTTTTATGTTTAGGTTGCTATATATTGCTGTTGTCTTAATAAATATAAATTTTTGTATATCTCTTTTAAAAATTATCATTGTGAACTTTAATTTTTAAATGAAGGTTTTTCTGTTCCTAGTGTCAGGCCTTATATTCCTAGCAAAAGTATTTTATCATTTAAACTGCATTACACATTGATTATCAATTATCTGCTCATATTAAGAAGCCTATATCATCAGTTACTCTTTACTAAACAATCAATAAAATCTAAGTGAAACAAGAATAAATTCAAACAAATAAGTGGGCTGAAATTCAGAGAAAATTGAGACCATGTCCACTTTAGAAAGGCAGTCTTTGCAAGAACTAATTTCTGCTTAAAAGATCTAATTTATCCTTTTTAATGCCATCAAAGTTAATAATGGATGACATGTCTTATGGCTTCAATGATGCAGCAGCTTGTCGATAACACAGGGAATTTAGAAACCAATTCATCAATTCATGATTTTTTAATTGGACTGTGGATGGTTAATTTTAAGTCATTAGAATCTCAACACAAACATAGAGAGTTAATTAATACAGGAGTAGCTGTCCCCTATCTCTTCAATGAATAACTCAAGAGTTCCTGTCCCACCCCAATAACAGGTGGCACTTTTCACTCTAAGTACCTTTAGATAGGATAGGGCCAAGGTGACTGCAATGGGAAAGAATTAGGTAAAGAGAAAGAAAACGGGGCTGGGGATGTGGCTCAAGCGGTAGCGCGCTCGCCTGGCATGCGTGCGACCCAGGTTCGATCCTCGGCACCACATACAAACAAAGATGTTGTGTCCGCCAATAACTAAAAAAAAAAATATTAAACTTCTCTCTCTCTCTCTCTCTCTCTTTTAAAAAAAAAAAAAAAAAAAAAAAAAAGAGAGAGAGAAAGAAAACGCACATGTGTGATACTTCCCTCCCAGACATCCAAAATGGGTTCAGTATATTCCAGGCAAAAGGAGGGAATGCTGATTTCTCTTATTTCCTTAGTCAAAGGGGAGTTTAAAGAACTCCCCAACTTCTCAGGTTTACGCTTACTGGTAGGGCTGCACCATTGCTCATATTATTTACCTGTTGACATTCCATTATCCATTAAATGTCTAAGCTGGAAGGGATCTTGGTGATTTTCGGGTCCACCTCACCCCCTTCAAAATTGGAGAACCAGAGACTCAAGAACATTAGGAAACTTAGCTATGGTCACACAGCTAGTTAGAGACAGGGCCAGTCATTCTTTCACCAGCCACCATTCCACTCCACCACACTTCTCTGATCTCCCTTGCCTAAGAACCCTTCTTCTGACACTTAACAATGGAGAAATTAATGAGTCTGCAAGTTAAAGATTCATTTTAAACAAATTGGTTCATTATTATTTAATTGAGGAGGCTTTGGAGCAATAAAAGCCTTGCTTATCCAAACTGGATAAGCAGCTCATGAAACATTGAGCTCAAGAAATGCAAAAACTGTCACAAGTCAATATGTGCTGCCTTCCTGTTTGATAAATGCCACCCAATAGCTTCAGAAGTATCAGAAACTAATGGTGTCCCAGCACTCTATAGGCATACATTAATGGGATTGGGAGCATAAAATATAAACAATAA
Organism: Callospermophilus lateralis; assembly: GCF_048772815.1. Lineage (NCBI taxonomy): Eukaryota > Metazoa > Chordata > Mammalia > Rodentia > Sciuridae > Callospermophilus > Callospermophilus lateralis. Next base: position 44,870,106 of record NC_135318.1, on the reverse strand, counting down.
TGTACATATTGATTGTTCCGGACACTTGAAGCCCAACAAACATTTGAAAGGTCAGTCATTTTACTTGCATCAAATTACAGATAAGTCATTTGCTCGAAGCTGGAAACTTGGCTCTCCATGTAAATTTATCTTGTGACCTATAAACTTAATCATGCCATACCTCTGTTAGCTTCCTTAGGCATGAAAAATGTACTAGAAGTGCTTACTCCCATAAAGCATATACCAATAAACAATACATGCATTGCCAGGAAGGCTACTGTGTGGAGAAATCTATTCTATAGGCTGAATAAATATCATGAAACAGCATTTTACTCTGACAGAACATGTTTCAAGGTTTCTATAAGTCAATTACTACATGAGTTTACAAATGAATATGTATGCTTTTAGGGTGCTTAAAAAATACAACTTTCAGGAATACAATGTCATCGTTGTTTTTCCTTTACCTCCAAGAAAAAAATTAAATTTGGTTTGATGAGTTCATACTAGGGTTTACCTTTTTTATTTTTTTTCCTATAATAAAATATTTATTCCTTTTTGGAGCCCCTCCAAAGTGAAATGTAAAAACTCATGTGAAGGCTGCTGGATGACCATGTGGAGGATAACCCTTTACTGACAGTCTCCCAGCAAAAGGCAACTCTCCCAGAGAGTCGGGCTTCTATAGCAGTCTCTCTTGTGCTCCAGCTGGAAGTTAGAAAGAGATGGTTCACAATACCACAGGCTGGTTCTTTCCCTGAAGTGACAGGCTTTTCTCTGGAGTCAATATCCTCCTGCTGACTTTAAAAGCAGGAAGAAAGACTTTGAGGGGCAGAAAGACTGTCAATTTCTGTCCCCTTTATGAGAACAGTAGTTCTATCTCTCCTCTGACAACACTTCCAACTATCCTAAGCTTAGTCAGTTCCCCTATTCATTGCCAAGCACAATTGTTAGGGTAAGAACCAAGCTTGCAGAGATTCTTCCCACTGAATAGCCGGAGGAAAATAATATTCTCAGGAAGAGATCTTGCAAAAGTTCTAATTTAGATTTTAAAAGACTCCAAAAACCTTAGTAGCACAAACATTGTTTGTAATAGTCAAAATACACTGAAACCTAAAATATTAGGATTTTGAGGAAATAAAATCCAGAATTCCTGATTTTTTAAAAATACATATATATTTTCAAGTTGTATATGGACTCCATGCCTTTATTTGTTTTTATGTGGTACTAGGATCGAACTAAGTGCCTCACACTTGCGAGGCAAGTGCTCTACCACAGAGCTACAACTCCAGCCCTCCTGCTATGTTTTGAGTGATTATATTTCTGATAAATAAGTTTATTCTGAAATATAGACTGTAACTTTATGTTGCTCTAAAGCCATCAGAGAATTAAGGGGTGTCTGTGCTAAAGAGGGGCATCAGCTTTTGATTGCAAACACTATCTTCTTAGCAATTAAAAAATTCATTTTTTATTGAATTATCTTTTAATAACATAAGATCTGCTGGCTAAGCATCCCCTAAAAACTAGTTCACTGTACTTCAGAAGCTATTTTCTGAGCTTTAGATTATAAACCAAGATTTTGATGATGAAGGAACAAGAAGAAAAACTTTTAATCGTAGACCAAAGAATCCTATGGCCAACCACTTATAAGATAAATAACACACACACATACACACACAGTCAAAAATCTGTGTCTTTCTTCTATCATGAACTGTTCACACACCCTAAAGTGAAGGCTTACAATGATAGTAAGGACAAAGCATTATTAAGTTAAAATAACTGCATGTAGCAACCTACCAAAAAGGTTTCAAGAGAAAAACAAAAATGCATATTATATTCTCCCTTCAACTATTTTCCTTGAAAGCACGTCTCATCTTTCAAGGCCTGGGTGTAATGCTCAGACCCACCACTTTTCCTCTCCCAACCTAGGATTTCTTCTTTCTTCTTGAAAATGTACTTTCTACTCTCTAGGGAATAATTCCACAGGGCCAGATGGTCATGGACCTCTGAGTCCTGCTGGTAGCATTCCAGTTCTAGAAAAATGAAACTAAGCTATCCATGTCACCTGAGTTTCAAAAGACCATTCTCTGCCACAATACCTAAACTCAAAGGAGTTCCTTTTGACATCAGCCTCGTGGTGATGTGAAAGGGAAATGAGAGTCCCTACAGGGACAGTGAACATCCTAACATTTGTGAGGCCAACCGCCACACTCTGGGCTTTTCTTGTTGCCTGACAAGGCTTGGCCCAGTCCTCTCCTGGGATGCCTTCGACAGCAACTGCAAACAACAGAAGCCAGCAGGAATGTAAGAACAGGTGCAGGAGCCTCCCCAGCCCCCTGCACGCAGAGAAAGGGCCTCTGCAGAGCTGCCCCTGGATATCCCACTTCCGAATTGCCCTCCTGCCCCCAGCCACGGCAGGATCTTGCTTCTTTTCATGCAGCAGATGTTTGGAAAGATTTGTAACAAGGCATTGTGGCTTCAAAGGTGCCGTTGGCAAATTTTCTTAGCTTTTAAGGGGATTTGGGTAGAATCACTGACCATACAAAATAAGAAAATAAGCATGGAAATGGTCACTTTTAAGTTTGTGCTCAGATAAAGGAAATGATAAGAGCAAAAGGCTAGGGCTTTTCCACATTACTCCATGATTCCAGGTTGCTGCCTTCCACTTCCATTCCTAGGTTCAGGGGATCTCCAAATTTAAAGAGGAAACAGATCAGGCAATATTTCCTCCACAAACAGGTCAGAATAGTCACACATTCTAGTATATTAGACACCACTCTAGGGGCATCTGGCCAGCTACTATTAATCTTCATCCTTTATTCACTTATTAGAACTGCTTCATGGGTAAACTGCTCTGTACAACTGATTCAGTCATCCATGCAAATGAAAGACCACTGGTACTCTGTGGCTGCTTCTCAAAGTGTGGTCCATGAAACAGCGGCAGCAGCAGCAAAATTGTCTGAGAGTTTGTTAGAAACACAAAATCTCAAGCACACCCAAGCCTACTGAAAGAGAATTTAACAAGATCCCCAGATAATTTCTCAAGTCTGAGAAACACTATACTGCAGCTTCTTAGAGCAACTCATACTCAGGATTCAGAGAACAAGAAGCTACCTTTGCTCTCATAGTGATTCACACTGCATAAAGAGCACTCTGGTGCTTTATCTAAGCCTCCAACTCCCCCAGAAAATATGGGCAAGCATAATTGGATCTATAGTTTAGTTAAGCGAACAAAGTCAAATAGTAGATGATTAGTGGTTACAGGATTTGTATTCAGAACTCCCAACTCCTGAATTTTTGCCCTTTCTGCTGTTTCAACTGGTCCTGAACATATATATGGCTTGCTGTTCTATGTCTGGACCTTGAGAATCACTTCCCACTAGCATCACTGGTATAGTTGAAAGAGGGCTTCAAGTGCTGGCAGAACCCTATGACTTTGAGCAAATCACATCGTTCAAAAGCAGAGTGGAAGTCCAATACAGATCCTCATGGAGATATTTGTAAAACAAGGATATGATAAACCTTATAAAATAAGATCAGAGGAAATAGAAAAGCAGATTGAGCAATAAGTAGCAATATTACAAAACTATACAAATTCTAATATAATTTGTAAGAGAAAAACTAAAAGCAATCAAAAACTCTCTCATTGGGATATGGCAAATTACAGAATATTTGTTCACTTAAAATGATATTCCCCTAGACTTGGCAGCCACATGAAAAACTCTGGTATAATGTCAAGAGGAAAAACAGGTTATAAAATGGTAGTATATCATGATTCCAACTGTGTAAAGTTAGGTAGACTTCTAGAAAAAAAAAAAAAAGAAAATATTTGTGAAACCCATCATATTCTGTATCGAGATAAATAAGATACAGATGATTGTTTTCTAATTTTCAGTAGTTATTCAATTGTTTTTATTATTTCCTTAAAAGAAAACAAATATTACAGATGGAAAAATGAAGACAAATATAGTAATCAAAGAGACCTAATACAGTTACCATAAATTATCATTAACTCTGACCCTGAACTCCATGGATACTAATAACAAATTGAACATTCCTGAGCACTCACTCAACACTGAAATCTTCACCAGCATTGCTCATTAAACCCTCAGAGATCAGTAATATGATCATCCCCATTTTACAGATGAGGAAAAGAGAACCTGGAGCACACTCAGCTTCTGAGAAATAGATGATACTATCTACCTCCTTATGTGGTTTAAACCAGATATTAGGTCTCACATCTGTATAGTTCTAAAGAAAGATCACAGAAAAGGTAGAAAGTAACTTTGGAGAAAAACTCTCCACTTTCTAAGATGGGGACAAAAACAGCTCCCTAATTGTGGTGGCCCTACAGACTTGTCAACACACTAGAGTGTGTGCCTTGAAGAAGGCACAGTTTTAGGTGGCATCTTTAAATACCCCTGAAGCAATATCAGTTTTGGTGCACACACAGCAAGCAACAGAAACCTGTTTTGCATTTTAAGATGCAATAGTTCTGTAGGTGACACCCAGCCTGGTAATCTAGAGACAAGGGGTCAGAATCCATTTATGTCAGTTCTTCTGTTGCAGCTGCCCTACCTGTGCAATGGAGTTGTATATTGTTGGTACCAATTTATTAAATTAAATTACAGGAACAACATCTCTGGATGGATTTAAACACATTTGAATCCCATTAAAAACTTGGCATTTTCTTTTTTCTTTTCTTGTTTTGTTTTTAAATCAGGGTGTAGATAAACCACAGAGTACACTTGTCTGGGTCTCAGTTTCGTCATCTCTATAATGAAGGGTTGGACTAAATGACCCTTAACATCTGTTTAACTCTGAGATTCTGACAATTAACAGCAAAACAATGAGGATCAAGAAAGTCTACACATGGTGATGCAAAGCAAGGCGACTAGGTGGACACATCCAGCAGTCCTCCTTAGGTAAAACCCTGCGGAAGCCAGTCTCCCCTGCTGTCTTCACTCCTTCTCCATCTGGAGATACCTCCCCTCCTGTGCTCCTCTGCTACTCTTTGCTCTCAGAGTAACTGTCAGTAAGATTCACCCTCCCCGGGGCACTGGAACCTTCCCTCTCAATGCAATGAAAGTTGCATCCTGCCCTCAGGAGAAAGGATCCCAGGCATCAGCATGCAGGTGGAGATAGTGTGTGCTGAGCAGGGACCCTGCCTGCAGGCAAAGACAGCTCCCTGAATGAGATCAGCCTCTCTCATGGTAGGATGAAGGCAGGTGAAGAAAGACCAGACAAGGGGCAAAGCCTCAACTCTCATATTATCCACTCATATTTCTTTAAAATGTCTTCGAGTATATGTTCACAAACATACAGATAGCAATGTCTTTGAAACTGATGGACCAAAAAAAAAAAAAAAAAAAAAAAACAAAAACCAGACTTCATATTAGAAACTTTTTAGATATCTAGTTTTGACATTGCAAAACAAATCATGTCTTAGTTACTCTACATAATAAAATCTCCTTCTGGATGAGCAATTTATTTAAAATATTTTAAATAAATACATTCAAGGGTTTACATGTCAGGGTTCTCAAATTTGCAAGATTTTTGAACACAGCACATTCAGAAAAATGTGAAAACTGCAGATCTGGGTGAATGCAGTCATTAGTTACTTTTAAAATTCTTCACAATATCTTCTTGACAATGTGAATAACCAGTACACAATTTTTGCTTCAGTATATTATAAAGTACATATAACATTATTCTTATGACATGTAGTATCTCAAATAACTATATTTTCAGCATTTGAGGGGATATACTGAGAAATAACAGCAAAATGAAACTGTGATATTTTAAGGAAAATAACTGAAAATTTAAAATGTGAATAATTATGCTAAAAAGACCTCTATTTCTTCAACTTTTAAATTCTAAATTTCTATTATTTTATGATTCCCTATTTATAGAAATGTACTCTAAAATTCTGTACTGTGTGTTGGAAATGGTACTTTAAATTTAAGAATTTTAATAACTGTCCAAATTTTTCACTAAATGCAAAATTTTTAAATGAAATGTAAAATAAACTTCTACTTCAAAAAAATATGCCAAATGCTTAAGTATTAAAAGTATTTCGTGTAAAAAAAAATTGCAACATTTTGGTAACAATTAATGGAAAGAAATGCCCTTTCTAGTTCCCTTGTTTTCAGTTGATATATTGTCTTCTACACAAATGCTGCATGAGCCAATACCAGACTTGATTTAATTGATTTTATTATGATTAGACCTGTTAATTTTTTAGAATTGATTATGCCAGAGAAAGGGAGAGAGTATGTGTTCGGAATGAGATTTCTTTTATAAAGCCAGAATTTAACTTATCAAAATCTCTGCTTTGGAAAGAAGTGAATTTGTTGTTTTTGCACACGTTAACAACTTTCCAAACCATCCATTATTTTAGTTACGAAGTTGGCAAAACCATAAAATAATGTTGCGCAGTTTCCTAATTGGGGGGATATTTGTTATTTAGAGTGTGATTATGGAGTTCCTTAACCCATACTTCCTTCTGTCGATAACCATTAAGAAAGAGCACAGAATAATCAATATGGTTCACTCAAATTTGGTAGATTCTGAGAGTGAATTCTTTCCCGAACATTACTGTTACAATGCACACAAGTTTAACTGTAGTTAGAGAGTTTCATTCAGCACTCTTGTGCTCTTGTTAGCATCTTATAGTAAAGGCGTGGATAAGGAGGGGGAAATAAAGCTTTGACAGATGGTACTCAGCGTTTGACTCCTGCTGAGCTCAGCAGGACCTGTGGTTTCCAAGGTTAGGGCTGTCAAAATGGCTCTGTCTATCAAGTGAATAACAAAGTGTAGAGGGCCTGACTGTTTCCTATACAAAACTTAGATTTCATGTGCCATTATTGTCGGTCTTTCTGCTGATTTAGTAACTTCTAAGGAGAAGAACTGGGGGTTCTGACACAGCCTCCCTATTTAAGAAATTACTTGGAAAGGGAATTCTCTTGGGCTGAAAGAGGTAGGCTGGGATCTGATCTTTTTCTCTTTAGTTTCTCTCTTAAGGTTTCGTGACTTGAAAAGGATTCAAAAGCCACCAAAGGTTCACTTTTGGTTATAAGCTAACTGTGAACCCTTAAAAATTAACTTAATGGTGTCTACCTCTCAGAAGGGTTACATGTTTTTAAAAAGAATCCTTAGGGTGGTGGGTATTTTTTCAAATAGAAACATTGAGAATGAAAAGGGAAATGTTTCTATTAAGACATTGATGTGTTTAGAGAGGTGTTTGTTAGGCCTGTTTTTAACCTTTCAGAGCTCCTGATTTTTGAAAACTGCCCCCTTTCTTGTTTTGCCTATGTCTAAAGACTTCAGATGCTCAGAGAAAGTACCTGATGCTGAAAGACAGGAAATTGAACAATGTCACCCAAATATGCCTTGTGTCATGCACTGTTACAGCTGTAAGCTTTGGTAAGTCTGATGTTTTCCTTTATGTATATTCCGTGATTTCAAGATGGTTATTGATCTGCTGAGATGATAATAAAAGAGCCTTTTGGCAAAATCATAAGCCCAGGCTTTTTATTAAGACTGCTGAAATTAGTGTTGGGGTGGTGGTCCTGAATAAATTAATAATTATATTTCAATGCTAATTTTATTTTATGCATATAACATTTAAAGAACAATTCCTGACTGTTATTTCAAAGGGACAAAAACTACGAATTTTAAAGAAGAATTTTGAAAATGACAGACTTTAAACCTGACTTATTACCAAGCATTTTAGTTGCTAATTTTGAGAAGTTGAATAAAGAAGGTATCTTCTCTTTTTAATGCTAGCTTGAGCAAGTACATCCACTAGTATAGTGGTTGTTCCCTACAAGTGTATCTAAAAAGATGCTTGTCTCCCTAAAATATAAATGAAGAATTTCCTCTGCAAAAATTTTTTATATAAAATTCCTTTTATGGATCATGGAATTTATATATATATATATATATATATATATATATATATATATATATATATATATAATATATAAAAGGAATTTTATATGGATCATACTATGTTATGATTCCCAGTATATTTAATTATTTTAATCATTGAATTAAAAAATTTTTAAAAAGCTTTGAAGTCTTTACCTTCTTTTAAAACTTTTTTAAGCCCTAATCTAGTGGTTTTTCCACTGAGACCCTTGGCCTTCACTACATGGTAAATATTAAGTAAATATTATTGAACTGAAATTAAATGCATACCAAATATCAAATGTAAAAAGTAATTCCCTAATTTAAATAAAAAGGAGACAGCTTTTACATCTGATTATTATAAGAAATTTTCAAATGCCAATTTAGCATAAGCCCTTCTCCAGTTGTTTTTTATTTTATCCTGGTAACACTTCTTTTTATCACTTGTAGATAATAATGATAATTAAACAGAAATTTGGAATTAAAAAAAAAAAAGTCCTAAACCAAAATGCAGCTTTTTCTCCCTCTCTCCTCCTCTCTGCCTCTTTGCTTGCTTTGTTCAACAGGGCAGTTGCTAAGCTTCTTCCTAACAGCCTGTACCACCCCCACTCTCAAGAAGGTTTTGTTAATGGTAAACTTGCTGAATCAAATTTGCTTTTCATGCATTTGCATTTTTTAAAGAGTCTCTGAGGGTTTTCTTCATGTGACTATGGGGAAGTGTGCTTCTGAAATTTCATCCAAGTCCATAAACTTGAAGGCCCTGGGAATTAAGTCCATCCTTGACAGGAAGTCAGCAATCCTGGAGGAAGGAAACAGAACTAAAAAAGATGTTTGGGCATCACAATCTCATACTTAGCCACTCACCCAGATCTTTTCAGTTTTAACCCACAGCACTGGCCCAGAGCCCTGGGACCTGAGTGTCCAAATGTCCAGGGCTAACTAATGTAATTAATTTGTTCTAATTGCACTAGGCCCTTTAACTGTTTTTGTTGTTAACTGTAGTAAAATACACATGGAACTTATCATCTAAGCTATTTTTAAGAGTGCATTCACATTGTTGTGCAAACAGTCTCCAGAACTCTGTTCATCTTGCAAAACTTTATACCTATTAAACAAGAGCTTTCCATTTCCCTCTCCTTCCAGCCCCTGGCAATCACCATTCTACTTTTTGTTTCTATGTCTGTGACTATTCTAGGTATCTCCTATATAAGGAATCATACTATATTTGTCTTTTTGAGACTGGCTAGTTTTACTTGGCAAAATGTCATCAAAGTTCATCAATGATGTATCATGTATCAGAATTTATTTTCTTCTTAAGGCTGAATAATATTCCATTGTCTGTATATACCAACATTCTGCTTATCCATTCATCTGTCAATGTACACTTCAGTTGCTCCCACCTTTCGGCTGTTACATATAATGCTGGCTATGAAAATAAGCATACAGCCTTCAGTTATTTTAGAACATGATTTAAAAAAAAAAATTGGTGCATGCTGAAGCCTAAATTAAGAGCACAACACACACACTAGAAGAAGAAAGGCAATAATAGCTAATGTTTATTGAGTACTTACTTTGTGCCAGGCATAGTGCCACACATATTATTGGTCTCAACTCTGAGAGATGCACTATTATTACTGTCATTTCACAGAAGTAAAAACTGAAGTAGAGAGAGGCTGGTTAACTAGCCTAAAGTTACTCAGCTAATAAGTCAGTGAGATGCAATTCTGTAAAATGGAGCTAGAGTCTGCCCTCAGAAAAGAAAAGAAATCAGGGAATCAGTATTCACGGAGCCACAGCCAAGCACCCTAAGGCAAAAACTCCTTGAATGCTGTGCTCTGTGGCCTGGGCTAAAGAGCACTGGGAGCCAGGAAAAAAAACCACACCTGCTAGCTGCAGGACCCTGAAAGATCCCTGAGAGGGTCATCTATGAAAAGAAAGGTTAATCAAGTGTGCTCTGGTCTATAGTTTCCAACAATCCTTCATCCCATATGAAATTTATTATCTAACACTTGATGCCTTGGTTATTTCGCCTACTTGAAGATACAGGTAATTAAAAATTTTCAAATATATGATAAATTCTCCAAATTTATAATGAATAGTTTCCTGATCTTATTCCACTAATATTCAAATTTATTCTTTAATACAATATAATTTGTGCCCCCATAAAAACTTATAAGAAAAAATACAAAGACATATTGTCAACAGGAAGATATGAGGCAAAATGTCATTTCTCTTTCAGAAAAGCCTGAAGTGTGCCCTCCCAACAACAGAATTCCAAATGGAATGGAACAAATTATGTTATGTTCATGTACAAATATGTAACGATATATCCCACTATTATGTATAATTATAACACATCAATTAAAAAAAGGAAACTGGAGAGAACAGTGTTCATCTAATATACATTCACATAATTAGGGTTATATAATTTCTATCACCTGCCATTGAGGGAAATGAGAAGGATAAGTCTGAATTAATTAACATTTTCCTCTTCATAGTCAAAATTTATTACTTCATTGATCTCTAGCAAGGTGGACCTGAGTACCCTCATTATCATAAATAGTTAACCAGCTCTTTTGATTCTATGGTTGTGAAATTAGGTTGTAGATCATTCTGTGTTCATTTTCAGAGCATAAGCTTAACTGGCTGTAATGAATGAATTGTACCCAAGGAAACAAAGGAAAAATATTTCAAGAACAAAGTTTCATAAAGACCTTTAAAAATCAGGAGGTCCTGCAGATGATCATTTGAATGCCAGAGGTCTTATTAACAGTAGGTGCAGGTTCACAAACCCAGGAAGTACACTCACCAGGAATGGCTTGCAAATCCGGTTGAAGAGAAGAATGGCCATGTTATTTGAATGCTGTGCAAATTGAGTGGCAAATGCTTACTTGACCAAAATCCAGGTGTTTCAAATAGAGTTCAGGCAGGTGATTGATCAGGTCTGCAAAATTTTTTTCAGAAATGGCTGTAGATAAACCTCAATATTAATTGAAAAGAATGTTTTCATTTTCTGATAGCGACCATTTTCAGCAGGATAGATGGCTTTATTTTAAACCAAATTATGGAACAATGGAAGCATCTTCCATATTTCAATTTACGAATTTGCTATCTACATTCACTTTCAGCCACAAAAGAGAATTCTGTGATAAATAGAGCATCTTCCTTCTGTGCTTTCAAAAGATGCAAATTTTGCAAACCAAACAGAAGAGGGAGCTATCCATCTGGAAATTAACCAGTCCTTTCAAAATATCTTAAGTAAATATAGAAGGATAGTCTATTATGATTAAGTTTAATGTAGTTTTGTGTTTTATAACAACACTATTAATTTTCTGGTGCATTCAAAATGGGAAGAGAACTAGCAATAAAGGCAAAAACATTGAGTTAATTAATGAAGAGGCGAAATATGCAAACCTTTAAAAAGCCAACTAAAAATACACTCAAATTTTATGGTTTATCTCACATTTTCTGGAAAAATGTGGACCCAGAACACACGCCCCAAAAGGCCAAAACCATATTCTGTGACCATACTTCTAATACTACCTTCCTATAGATCACGATTGTAATATGAAACCTTGCCTTTAAAATTAATAACATCTGGAAATAATGGCAAAAAGGAAAAAAGAAAAACTGTTGGGCTGCATCTGTCCTGAAAATGCTACGTAATAAGATTTACTTAATATATTTGAAAGAAAAAAAAATGTTTTGTTCCCCAATTTGTAGCAACATCTGAAAGTTCATGAGGTTATGACCCCTCTTTAAGAAAGCATCTCCCACCACCTGCAAATACCCCAGGAAAAGCAGTTGGAAACAATAAAACACGTGCTAGTTAACGGTTGCCAGGGAAACGGTTCTGGTTCACCAATCAGAAGGCCTGCTCTTCCCAGTGGCTTTGTCCTAGGGAGACATGCGCCAGCTGTTAGTGAATAACCATTGTTATAGATCATCAGGAAATCACAGTCAGCAGGCAACCTAGCCCCACTGGAAGTTTATTTCTCATATTTGTTCATCACCAGGGCAATCCTCCACCTTTAAAACATCGCCTTAGGCCGGGTTAACTAAATAACACCCTTCACGGCAGGATTATTTAAAGGAGGCAAGTTGCAAAATGGTCTTTTTGCGCAGCAAACAGATTTCTACCTTTGATTCCAAGGGCATCATCCTCCCGTCCCCTTGGCTTTCCAGTGTCAATTACAGGGCAAATATCTGAAGGAAGCTGGGTTGGGTGCTGTTCCTCCTTTCCTTGATTGGCTACTCAGATACACACCCCCTACACTTCAGGCACCAGAGCTTTCACACCACCCTCCAGGAACTCCCTGCTGGAGGGACCAGTATGATTGGCAACTGAGGTGCTCTACAAAGGCTGTTTGCTGCAGCCATAAGGAGAGGGGCTGAGAAGACAAAGCTTTGGATCTCTTCCTACCAACATGCACACTTCAACCTTCTGAACAGCCTCACTGTTACCAAAGTTAGACTTTTTCTAAATTTAAAATTACATAGATGGCTTTGACCTTTAAAGCTTAAAAACAGAGGAATGATAGATAAGCCTATTCAATCACCAGACATATTTTAAAAAATAGAGATAACTACATTTATATTTTTGGACCCTTGCATTAGGAGATTAGAAGTCACCATTTGGCCTTAACAACAAATAAAAGGATGAACAAACAGAAATAGCAACAACTCTTCTTAGTCTGTCTGAAGATTGAGATGACACAGCCTTGCCCCACTCCCCAAATCGGAGACAAGTAAATACAGAGAATCCCAATCTACTGGGGCAGAAACTTCCTTGAGAACCAGTGCTGGGTAGGAAAACCCAAACTCCAGTTGCTACAGGATCAGTGTGGATAGGTCTGAGAGTTAAAAACTCCAGGGAAACCCAGTCATAGTGACCCCCCCACCCACCCAACACAAACACATCCTACACCTAACTATGGAGGAGCACAGATAAGGAGAATTGCATCTAACTGCTTTTCAGAAACCAAGCAGGAAGAGTAGTGTAGAATATATACATCGAGAGAGGAAAAATCCAATCTAAAGTTCTGTACCCAGTGTATGAAATTATCCTTTCAAAAGTAAGAAAGACTTTTTCCAAACAAAAATTGATAGAATTTGTTGCCAATAGACCTACCTTGAAAAAAATGTTTAAAAGTTTTTCCAAGAGAAGAAGATGATATAGGTCAGAAACTCAGATGTAGGTAAAGAAAGGGAGAACATCAGAAAAAGAATAATGGAAGTTAAAATAAAAGCTTTATCTTATTAATTGATTTGACATGTTTTCCAAATGTTAAAACTGTGTTTAAATGTTAAAAATGTTAGCAATTATGTATTCAGTTACATACACTGTGTTTCATTCATAAATGCCCACAAATAAACATATGCTTATGCATTCTTAGGTAACAGCAATGATATATGTGACAGAATGAGGGAATTAGGAATATTTTATTATAAAGTACTTGTATTACTCATGAAGCTGTATAGCATGAATTGATTTGGATTAATTGCAAATGTATGTTATAAAACCTGGGGCAACTACTTTTAAAAAGTAAAAAAAAATCATAATTAATATGCTAAGAAAGGAACAAAAATTGAATAATATAAAAATGCTTAAACTGTAAAAGAAGTATGGAAGACAAAAATGGGAATGAAAAGCAAGGGCAACAAATAGAAACAATAGGATTGTTTTCAACAAATAGAAAACTGTAACAAATATGGTAGCTATTACTCCAACTACAACAATAATCACTTTAACCATCCATGGGCTATATACCATGGTATCTTTCTATAAATGACAGAGATTGACAGAGTGGATCAAGAATGACCCACTATTCATTATTGTCTGCAGGAACCCCTATTTAAATATAAAAATACATAGATTGAAAGTGAGTGTATGGCAAAAGATATTTCATGATAACATTAATCAAAAGAAAACACAACTGGTTACACCAATTTTAGACAAAACAGGCTTCAGAGTAGGGGGTGTTATTTGGAATAAAGAGGAGTATAACATGATGATAAGCCTCCAAAAGGAATAAATAATAACCACTAGCATGTATATGTCTAACAAGAAAGTGCCAAAATATCTGAGAAAAAAGCTGATAGACTGCAAAGTGAAATAGATGAACCAATCCACTGTTATTGTTGGAGAGTTTCATACTTCTTTATTAGTAATGGACAGAAAATCAGTAAGGATATAGATGAGCTCAGACAATTTATTCAATGATAATAATGCATCCTTCTGGGGCTTACTTGGAACATTCACCAAAACAGACCATTCTGGACCAAAGAGCATACCTTAAAAGTTTTAAAGAATAGAAATCAGAACAATGTGTACCATCTTGCCACAGAGAATCAAACGAAAAATCAACAATAGAAAGATAGTGGCAGGAAAAAAAAATGGTATTAAACATATTTCTAAGTAAACTATGGGTCAAACAATGAATCCTCTGAGAAATTAAAAACATTTCAAACTCAGTAGAAATGAAAATACAACTTATCATACTTATGATGAGAGTGGAAATGTAGCTCAGTGGTAGAGTGCTTACCTAGCATGCTCAAGGTCCTGCATTGAGTCCTCAGTACTGGGGCGGGGTGGAAAGAGAGGCAGGATGAGTCAAAGCAGCACATAGAGAGAAATTTATAGCATTAAATACATATGTTAGAAAAAAAGAAATACTTAAAATCAATAATCTAAGTTCCAATTTAGCAAACTATAAAAGAAAATAAATTAAATCCAAAGTAAGCAAAAGAAAAGAAATAATAAAAAGTAGAGATGAAATCAGTGTAATTGAAAACCAGAAATTAGTAGAAAAATTCAACAAAACCAAAAGTTGGTTCTATGAAAAGACCAATAAAATTGATCAATCTGTAGATAGGCTAAGGAAAAAAATAAGATTAAGATATCAAATATAAGGACTAAATTCAGAAATAAGAGACATCATTAGAGATACCATGGGCATTAAAAGAATAATAAAGGAATATTATGAATAACTATGTACCCACAAAATTTAATAATCTATATGAAATGGACCAATTCTTTGAAAGAGACAACCTGCCAAAACTTACACAAGAAGAAAGAGACAATTGGAATGACTTGTATCTATTCATGATATTGGCCAAAAATTAAAAAACAGTAAGCAAAGAACCCACATGGGTTCACTGGTGGCTTCTATCAAACATTTAAGGAAAACATTTTACCAATTCTCTGAAATTTCTTGCAAAAAATAGATGAATAGGGAATATTCCCTAATTAATTCCTAAGGAATTAGCATTAGGAAGCTAGCATTATCCTAATACCAAAACAAAAAGAGAAGTTTCAAGAAAGGAAAACTACAAATTATTACTTCTCAATAAAGTATTAGCAAAATCAAGTTCAACCATATATAAAAATAATTATACTCCATATCCAACTGGGATTTATCCCAGGTATGCCAGGCAGGTTCAACATTTGAAAATTCATTTACATAATATATCATATCAAGAAGCTAAAGAATAAAAATCACATGATTATATTAATGAATTCAGAAAAAAAAATTAGTCAAATTTCAATATTCATTAATGGTAAAAACTCTGCAAACTAGGAAAAATGGAATTTCTTCAGCTTTATAAAGAACATCTACAAAATACCCACAGTTAACATCATATTTAATGAGAAGAAACTTGGAAATTTCCTACTAAGAATAAGGAATAAGACAAGAATAAAAACTCTGCAAACTAGGAAGAATGGAATTTCTTCAACTTTATAAAGAACATCCACAAAATACCCACAGTTAACATCATATTTAATGAGAAGAAACTTGGAAATTTCCTACTAAGAATAAGGAATAAGACAAGAATGTCCTTTTTCACCACCTCTTTTCAACACTGTATTAGAAGTCATAGCTAATACAATAAAACAAGAAAAATAAATGGAAGATATACACATTTAGAACAAGAAATAATACTGGTTTATGAAAGAACATATATCTAGAAAGCCTGAAAGAATCAAAGAAACTCCTAGAACAAGCAATTGTAGCAAATTTTCAGGATATAAGATTAATAAATAAAAGCAAATCACTTTCTTATACACCAGCAATGAACAGTGAAATTTGACATTAAAAATACATTACATTTACATAAGCACCCCCAATAATGAAATACTTAGGGAAAATTTTAACCAAAGAAGTACAAGATCTACATGAGAAAACTATAAAATTTTGATAAAAGATATCAAGGAACAACTAAGTAAATAGAAAGATGTAACATTTTCATGAACAAAAAGATTCAATATTGTCAGGATATCAGTTCTTCTTAACTTGAACTATGAATCAACACAGTCCCAGTTTTAGATATAACACCACAGGTATGACTCATGAGTGAAATAACTGATAAGCTGGACTTCATCAAAATTTAAAACTTTGACTCTTAAAAAGAAGATGTCAAGACGCATTAGATTGGGTAGAGAGAAGTGATGGGAGGGGAGGGGAGGGGAAACGGGGAATGGAAGGACTGCAGAATAAAATAGACATTATTATTGCTGTGGGTATATACATGACTGCATGACCAATGTAATTCTGCAACCTGTACACTCAGAAAAATGAGAAATTATACCATCTGATTCAAATGTATGATATGTCAAGATCATTGTACTGTCATTTGTAACTAATTAAAACAAATAAAAAAAGAAGAAGATGTAAAGAGATTAAGAAGATAAGCCACAGACTAGGAGAAAATACTTGCAAAAGACCATCTGATAAAGGACTGTTATCAAAAATACAGAGAGAACTTTTAAAATCCATAGTAAGAAAATTAACCCAATTAAAAATGGGCAAAGGTTCTGAATAGACACTTCACGAAAGAAGATATGGTAAGTAGCATATAATAGATATTCAGTATCATATGTCATTAGGCAATTGCAAATTAAAACAACACCATACACCTAGTAGAAGTGCCAAACTCCAGAACACTGAAAATATCAAATGCTGGCAAGGAGGAGCACAAGAACTCATTGTTGGTAAGAAAGCAAAACTGTACATACACTTTGGAAGAGAATTTTTCAATTTCTTACAAAACTAAACATACTTGTAGTACATAGTACAGCAGTCATAGTCCTTGCTATTTACCCAAAGGCGCTAGAAACGTCCACAAAAAAGAGAAAAAGTTTATACTCAGGTGTTTATAGAAGCTTTGTTCATAATTGCCAAACTTGAAAGTAGCCAATACGTCTTTCAGTAGTTGAATGAATAAATAAACTGATATATCAAGACAAAGGAAATTATTGGTCATTAAAAAGAAATGATTTGCCAAGCCATGAAAATAAGTGGAAGAAACCCAAGTAAATATTATTAAGCAATCTGAAATGACTATATATACTACTGCATGATTTCAATAATATTACACTGGGGAAAAGGCAAAATTATGAAGACAGTAAAAGGATCAATGGTTGCCAGGAGCTATAGAGGGAGTAGGAGTGAATAGGCAGAGCACAGAGGATTTTTAAGGCAGTGAAAGTATTCTGTATAACACTATAGTGTTGGATATATATCATTATGTATTTGTCAAAAAACCTACATAAAACGCCAAAAATGAACTCTAATTTAGACTATGGATTTGGGATAATGATTTATAATTTAGGTTCATCGATTGGAACCACTGGTAGGTGCTGTCAATAGTGGGGGAAGTTGTACATTTGTAGGGAGAGGGTATACAGGTACTCTGTACTTTCTACTCTATTTTGCTGTGAATCAAAAACTGCTCTCAACGATTTTTTTAAGAGACTTCTTAAATCCACATTTTAGAAATTTAGTTTCAAGAGATCTTGGTTGGGGCTTGGATATCATAAATCCAAGATATTTCCAATGTTCAACCAGGGTTGAGAATCACTGAGCAGATCTTGGCCTGATCTTTCAAAAATGAATGTATGCTGTCTAATTTTTTCAGACCTTTAGTCTCTGCTAGGAATAATCTTACAAATTTATTTGTATGAATATGCCAATAGCCGAAAATGCTTACATATCAGGTATTTGTGTTTATGAAGTGATATTTATTTACCCATGTGCTTAAATGAACAGGAGCCCTATATTATGGGCTGTCTGTTTCTAAAGAGCCTAGTTACAGAGGCAACCAAAATGTTGAGGCTGTTCCAGAGCTGTGCTTCATCCACGCCTCACATTAAGCAAAGAAATAATCAAGATAAAAAATCAGGGACAGGGCGACTATGATTCCATTATTCACAGTTCAGTTTCCCTTCAAGGGAACAAGTAATAACTTGGACCAGACCCTGCTAACACATGTAAAACAAAAAGCGCGTGATTTGAGAAAATTAATAATGGCATAAGAAGCCTTGTCTTCCTTACATAACCAAGGTGTACTGCTCCCATCCCTTGGAACTTAGAAGAAGAGACTGAAAATCATGGAATTCCCAGCAGAAGCTCCTCCTCTCTTCATAACCCAGAAGGAAGTAGTTCTCTATTTTAAAAGGATGGAAATGTTCTCCCTTGAAGCCCAGATGTTTTCTATCTTTACAAGTTGCAATTACTTCAACACATGATTTTAGCTCCACTCAAATCAGATCAGGGCCACCTGTTATATCCTCTACACACTTATGAGAGATTTAATGTTAAGTTTGTATTTATGGTTTATTTAGAAAAGTCAGAATGCAATTGAGAGGATACTTTTAAAGCAATTTTGAGGTCCAAAGATGTGTATAGGGTAGATTAACAGATAATCAAGACACTGTGTTGGGTAAACATAATCAAACCTAATTTTGGGATTCACTGCTACATAAATTTGGAATATAACCCAGAACTAAAACAGCTCATCTGAAATACAGCTATATGCCTAAAAGACAATATAACATCATACAACTTTTATAAAATTATTAATTCCACGACTAAGCCAAATATTATGAAAAATGTTCATTATAGTGTACTTTACTATAAGACTAATTTTTCCCCCAAGTGCTTTCCCTTTCCCTCCTTTCTTCTCTCTCCCAATTGGATTGCTCTACTCTACTGATGTCCCTTTTCTATTACTGTAATTTTAATTAATGTACACACACACACACACACACACACACACACACGGGATTCATTGAGGTATTTATATATAAACATAACAGTAGATTTCATTCCCCAGTACTTCCCCATACCCTTCCCTCCTCCATCCCTCTTCATTATTCCAATGATCTTCCTTCTATTTTCATGAGATCCCTGCTCCCCTTGTGCACATGTGCATTTCCACATATGAGAAAACCTTTGACTGTTGACTTTGAGTCAGAATATTTCACTTAGCATAATGTTCTCCAATTCCATCCATTTACCTGAAAATAATTTCTTTCTTATTTATGACAGAGTAAAACTTTTTTGTTTATATACACCATGTATGTATGTATATGTGTGTGTGTATATATATATATATATATATATATATATATATATATATGGGCTATAGTGAATTACACTGCTATAAATATTTGTATACTTGTATCACTACAGTGTGCTTATTTTTAGATCTTTTGGATAAGCATCAATGAGTGAAATTGCTGGATCATATGGTGGGTCCTAGTCTATTGAGAAATCTCCATACTGCTTTCCAAAGTGGTTGTACTAATTTGCATTTCCACTGAAAAATAAGTGGACCATTTTCCCCTCATCCTCACCAGCAATGATTGTTCTTCGTATTTTTGATGATTGTCATTCTAACTGGAGTGAGATAAAATCTCAGTGCATTTGCCTGATTGCTAAGGATATTGAGGGTTTTTTTTTTTCATATATTTGTTGGCCATTTGGATCACTTCTTTTGAGAAATGTTTCTTTAGATTTTTGCCTATTTATTGAGTGTTATTACTTTTCTCAGTTTTAAGTTTTTTGAGTTCTTTATATATTCTGGATATCAATTCTCTGTTGGAAGAATTTCTGGGAAAGATTTTTCCATTCTATAGGCTGCCTCTTCATGATTTTGTTTCCTTTGCTGCGCAGAAGCTTCTAAATTTGATGCCACCTCACTTATTAATTCTTGGTTATATTTCTTGAGTTTTAGAAACCTTATTAAAGAAGTCAGTGCCTGTGTCAATATGTTGGACTGTTATCCTTTTTTTTTTTTTTTTAGGAGTTTCAATGTTTCTGATGTAATTTCTAGGTCATTGATCCACTTTGAGTAGGTTTTTGTGCAGGGTGAGCACCATTTGTTTAACAAGCTATCTTTTCTCCAAAGTATGTTTTTGGCACCTCTGTCAAGTATCAGATGACTGTATCTATGGGAATTTGTCTGTGTATCTTCTATTGTATTCCATTGGTCTTCATATCTATTTTATGCATGCCAATACCATGCTGTTTTTGTTACTCTGTAGCATAATTTGAGATCAGGTATTGCTATGCCTCTAGCATCACTCTTCTTGCTCAGGATTGCTTTGGCTGTTATGAGCCTTTTACTCTTCCTTATAAATTTTAAGAGTATATTTTATTCTGTGAAGACTGTTACTGATATTTTGATGGGGAATGCATTGAATCTGTAGACTGCTTTTGGTAATATGCCTATTTTGACAATTTTAATTCTGCCTATCCATGAACGTGGGAAGTCCTTCCATCTTGGTGTTATATAATTTTTCACCTCCTTACATTTATTCTCACTTTTTTTACACTATTGTAAATGGAGTAGTTTTCTTGATTTCCTTCTCAGCAGATTCATCATTGAAATATAGGAAAGCCATTGATTTTTGTATGTTGATCTTATATTGTGCAACTTTGCTGAATTTGTTTTCAGATCTCCAAGTCTTCTATGGGAATTTTGGCTTATTAGGTGGAAGACAGATGAGAAATGAAAAGGGAGAAGCATACCTCCTCATTCTACTCATCTCTTATGATTACTTAGGAATAAATGTAGATTAAGGAAGACATGCAAAGTCTAATATGTAGATAAAGTTGTTTGAGACTCAAGACTCATGGATATGAGTTTCCTCATCCTATTTTAACCACACTGTTACAAATTATATTGGTTGTAGTTTGGAGAAGCTTCACTTTCCCCTTTTTCCTTCATTCTCCATGGAGATGGAATGGCAGAATTAGAGTGTACATCTGAATCCCAACTATAATTCCAACTTCCATCTATTTCAATCTTGAATAAACATTAGATTTTACAAATCTAACAGGACAAGAAAGATCACTGTAAAACAAAGACAAATTATTTTCCCTCCTAAATACAATTTTCAAAGTGGCAGACTAGAAAATCTCTGCAGGCAAATGTGATGTCACTGAAGAAATCACACACTTACCCGTAGAGATTCTTTGGTCTGGCAGCTTCAAGCCTCGAACCATTTCATCAACTGTGCTTTCCTGCATGTATTTCTTTGACTTGGAATAAATATTATAGCCATATAACTAAGGGATAACTAATTTATTGAACTTGGGATTCATCTAAACTAAGAAGAGAACATGCTTCATGATAGCTGGGTCTCACCAGTGAAATTGTAAAATACAAAGGTTGTTTGTGACATGCTTAAAGTACTAGTGATCAAAGTGTGACTCCTCCATTGGCATCATCAGCATCACCTGGGAACCATTTAGAAATGCAGTTTCTTAAACACACCCAGGCCTCCAAAATGGGACATTCCAGGTAGACCCAGCAACCTGTATTCTAACCAGATCTCCAGGTAATGTGGCTTCATGCTCAAGTTTGCAACCACTGGCTAAAAAAAAAAAAAAAAAAAAAAAAAAAAAAAAAATTATAACTGGAACACTGAACTTAAGAGATCCTCTGATGTTAAATAGTGTATGAATAAAATCAGACAAAAATAATATATGTTCATAAATATATTATTGTCCAGAATGCATTTCTTTTCTAAAGTGATGATCTTAATGATAAGCATAAGCATTAACAATGGAAAGAAACATCTTCCTTTAACTCTCATTTTGCCAATGAAATTGCAGAGCTCTGCTTATTTCCTTAGAAACAAAGAGTTAAGAAATCTTATTTAGGAGGAGAAAACGTTTTCATGTTTGGGAGGATTAAAAGGGTACTGACATCATTCAAGTCATGAGCCATAATTCTTATTAGATTTTATTGCTACATTCTTCACACAGCTTTGGAAAGTTATTCCTAAGAGCACAAAATATGCACTTAGACTGCACACAGAGAAGGAACATGCTCTCACAATGAAATTATTTTAGGTTGGCCCAATAATACTTGAAAGGCTCAAGACTTATTCTCTATGTAATGTATCTTGGCAAAATAAGTGATGACTTTATATAAATTTGTCTCTTTCAACATCCTTTATAATTTGCCCTCTAAATAGTTAAATTTGGTTACAAATGATCTAATTTATGTATCTTAAGAAAAATTTTTCCCTTTTGAATATTATAAAAATCTCAAGGATTTGAGCACATTATACTAAGTGAAATAAGCCAATCACAAAAAAAACAAAAAAAATACTCTATCTTTTCATTTATATGACATGCTTATAGTATTCAAAATCAGAGGACAGAAAGTAGAAAAAAAAATCTCAGGGTAAAAAGTATTCAAAAAATATAATCAAATCTGGCATTTAATTTAATTTTTTATAAAAATTTCTGGGTAAAAAGTATTTAAAAATATAATCAAATCTGCCATTTAATGACTACATAATTGAGTCTTATACAAAACTACATAATTGAGTCTTATACATCAGATTGTAATATCTGAAAGATTGGTATGCCTGTTAACCAATAACTTCTGGTGGCATGTTAAAAATTTATCTTCAGTTTTATTCTTAATAAATTCATTTTGATTATTTCTGGACCATCCCAATTTCCCATGATGTGATGGAACAAAATTGTAACATTCAAAAATTGAATTAGATCACACAGAAAACGTCAACTGACTCAGATGGTAATAATGAGGCTTGGCTCATTCATTGAAAAGTGAGAGCCCAACTATGTCCAGAATGTACAAAGACAATGCTTGAGATCAGCAAGATGTTTTAAACTCTTTAAATGACCTGATGGAAGTACTTTTACTTAGATAAGAATTAAAAGGTTCTCTAAATATCCCACTCCTTTACTTTTATTGGAATTAAATCAGTTCAATTTCAGTGCAGTTGCTGATCAAAAAGCTCCAATTGACAATCTTAAATGCCTTTGATAATAAAAGAAAACAGTTATTAACCAATGTATACAATTTGATATACAAAAATCTTTAAAACATGGGATTTCACTGGAAGAAACAATAGAAAGTAATACTAGGAACTTAAAATCCTCCCAGGCAGGAGGGGGTTATAGCTACCTGATCCACTACTAATGGCCATAACTGCATGAAGCACTGTATATATATTATCTAATTTCATTTTCTCACAAATCTAGTAAAGTTATTATTGACAGTTCTAGTCTATAAACAAAGAAATTGAACTTACACATAAATGGGAAGGAAAGAAATGATCTGAATCTACACAACCCAATATCTGGGATAAAAAGGTAAGAGGAATGAGCATGGAACCCAGGAAACCATGGCTTAAATACTGGATTCCTCAACTTAAACTAAGCCTCTCTGCATTAAATTTCTACATCTTCAAAACAAGCAAAGTGTTCTCTTTCCTGTTTACTTTCTATGACTGGAAAAAAATGCTTGTCAATGATAGAACTGGAAAGATGGTAGGATGTTATTATTATGTTTGGGAGAAACTAGACAAGCTTTGGGGATGGCTTGGTTTCCAGCTACTATTTGTTGCCACCCCAGACTGCATCCATAGATACAGCAATTGCAAGAGAAAGAATGTTGATAGAAGGTGGAAGGGGTGATCACTTGTCTCCTTCAATGTCTCCGAAGGACACTGGCCTTCTGTCTTTGAGCTGCCTTGTTCCCAGGCCCAGCCAGGCTGCCTGGTTCAAACCCTAATGATCCCAAGAACATCAACCCTGAGGGCAAGCACACAGCTTCTCTTAAAACACTGTGCCAGATGAGTCCACATGGTCCCTCCTCTTCTGACTGGGTGACAGTTTTTCTCCTCTTCTTTCAAGGGATGTCAAGGTTTTCAATAAACGTATAACTAAAATACTCCAATGTCCAAGGGTCTATGCAGAAGTAAAGCTGGGTTACCTCATGCCACCTCTCAAGGACCTGAAATTCCTAACTGGCCACAATCTTGACAAGACAGTTTAGAAGCTCCACCATTCATAGTATTGTAACATTCAGATCTGGAAAGGAAATTAGTGACCACTATTCCAATTCAGTTACTTTATGGGATCGCTGATTTTGTGGTAGGAATTTTCTGCACAGTTCCATTTAGTTCTAATAACAACTTTGTATGAAGTTTGACTGTTAATGGGCCCATTTTGCAGATGAAAAATCTGAAGCTCTTGTAGGTTTACTTAGGTCCTTGAACCATGTCTAATTGATCTCAAAGCCCATAATCTCAACTACTGCCCAGAGATAAAGTGGCCGTAGGTCATACAACTAATTAGTGGTAAACATGAAAGTAGGTCTCAGTTTCCTTTGTACCACATCTCACTTATTTCTGAAGAATTTACTTGAATTGCCTGTATTCTTATAAAAGGTGCTCTAAAGAATTATTCACTTTGTCATAGCCAAGTAGTTGATCCAAAAGCAAACCTGCTCAATTATAATCCACTGGTTAAAGTGGACATCTAGGAAGGTTCTTATGAATTCTAAATTTATTTATACTTTAATTAACCCTAAAGGCTAAATGCTAAAATCACCCATTTCTAATGCTGAGGACACAGCAAACTATAAATTTCATACATTTTTATGAAATAGATGCCTCATCCCTTCCAAAGATCTCTGGCAATTTTAAAAAATTAAGACAAAACAAATCATCAATATATTTGTGACAATGCAGGGATCATATGGGGAGTTCATAAAACCAGATTTGGTTTAGCACTTATAAACAGGTAAATGCTCTCTATTTATTATTCATTGTCAAAGTTATAAGTTACATGTAAATTCTGTCTTCTGTAAACTTTCAACAGAAGGCTCCATTAAGAATATGAAAGTCTATAAAAAAGCAGACAAATGCCTGGCAAATGCTTTTTATTTTCTATCTTATTGATCACTCATCATCAGTAGATGCCATGGAGAACCCTTTTCAGCTCACAAATTGACTATCTATCTATCAAAATAAAATATGTGTTTGATGAAATTTGATTTGCTAAAAGGTATGGTTAATTGCTACACTAAGTTGTAATATTGATTCCTTGACACAAAAGAAAGTACAAAGCAAGTTTTTTGGAGTGTCTTTGGCTCAACATTTTTTTTCTCCTCTATTTCTGTTTTTCATCATCTTGCTTCTTACTTTCTTACCCTCCTTCTATCTCTGCAAAACCCAGAACTGTGTTTTGTTGTTAGGAAGAAGGGAGGTAAAGGGCAGAATTTCTGCTGGGGTGTAAAACATCATTACTAATACACACAGAATATTCCGTCTCTCAAGGCTCCAACCAGGAATTTCAGAAGAACTCCAAGTCATTATTTCTTTGCACAGGTTATTGCTTTAAGGAGATCATCATGAATTATATATTTTAAAAGTAACTTATCACCATTGTCATTATCAAAAAATATTTGTAGAGCACACAATGTGCTTGGAACAGTGCCAGAAGCTGTATATTCTTGAAGGTTTTAAACAACACATTCCTTTAAAAAAAACCGGGAATTCCTCTTTGAACTTCCATTTTCAACCCTCTTGGATTTGGAAGGTGCATTAACATTATCCTTTATTTCAGGTTTTAATGATATCTTATGCTGATTTTCCTATCTCACTCTTATGGAATTTTATGGATTTCAATGTTTTCTCCAACATTTTATTTTTTAGAACAAGCCCTCTTTTCTCACTCATGCATAAAATGTCCTAACTGTTCACATTTAACTTTAAATATCTTTGTGGGAAGGACGCAAATTCATTTAAGAAACCAAACATGTGAAAACTCTGAGTAGTAAATATTTATAAAGATGGTAATGTTCTCTTTCTTGACCTGGGTGGTGGTTACATGGGTGTGTTCACTTTGTGATAATTCATCAGAACTGTACACTTGTGATTCCTGCATTTTCCTCTAAGTGTATTTACCTCAATAAAATAATTTTAAAATATGTATTTTTGAAGAATTCTATCCTGGCATCTTCTCCCCAAACATATACAAGCCCACAATTGCCCAAGTTATTCTCCCCCCTCCAAGGACCCTCCCTGCTCACCCTGTAGACTAATTCTTCAACCTCCATCCTGATAAAGTGGTTTTAGAGGCCTTAGGCATCAGATATTCTATTCTCTCATGGGCTTTCTGCACTCTGATTTTTTTTTTTTGGGGGGGGGATACTGGGGATTGAACTCAGGAGCACTCCATCACTGAGCCACATCCCCAGCCCTATTCTGTATTTGATTTAGAGGCAGGGTCTCCCTGAGTTGTGTAGGGCCTCGCCATTGCTGAGGCTGGCTTTGAACTCACAATCCTCCTGCCTCAGCCTCCCGAGCCCCTGGGATTACATGCGTGCACTACCATGCCCAGTGGGCTTTCTTCACTCAATGGGCCCCTGTCCTCTCTCATAGGTCCTGAACTTCCCTTAATATCTCCAATGAAGTAGAGAATGTTCCTCTCATTTCTTCCTAGCAGCACTATCTCTAGCCACTCTTGCTGCTACCCCGCAAAGCTCCAAGTGTCCTTTCACAGGTGGCTTTCTCAGACCCCTCTTCACAAAGTACTCTTACAATTTAAAAATGGCTTTGCCTCCTGATTTCTCTCCCTTTACCCTTTCCTCACCATATTTCTGGAACTTTTGTTTCTGAAACATGAGTCCCATGTTGCTTTGGAACTCCATGGGAAAGTACTGCTATGAGACATTCTCCCATTTTCATTTGTTCTTTAAGAATCTTTCCAATAGTGTTGTTGTCAAGATCAATTAAGGTGATCCACAGAAAATTCTTCATCCAAACCCAGGCACATAGTAGACACTCATTTAATAGCCGTTTTTAATATTGTTAATTGTCGTAGTATGGTTTCATAACAAACACTATTACGCATTATATAAATAGTCTTATTTAAACCCCTAGCAATCCTATGATTTAGATTTGGGATCTCATTCTAAAATGAGGAAACGGAGCTTTTGTAGGGAGTTGAACATTTTTGCTGGGTCACTGACCAAGTGGATGCATTTGCTTCTAAATAACCACCTTCTTGCAGGATATGAATCCTGCCAGATTGTGGCATGGCACTCAACACCTCAATAAGAAGTCACCAGTCCCATTCGGCACTGTGAGAACTCCAGCAAACATCTCAAACCTGGTCCTTGCTCCAAGGAGCTGATAATGGGTAAGTCAACCCTTTTGCAACCTTTATTCAACATTCTGTCATTGAGACTTAAGGGTTTATCAGCTTCAACTGTCTAATTATCTTCTATTCTTTTGTGTTTGTTGCTTTTAGTTTCTCTTCCATTCTCCCAAACCAAGTATCCACTTAGAAAGCTGGAAGTTTCTTCTTAGAAACTTCTTCTCTGTTGCAAGAATCTTCAGAAGCCTGGATTCTGAACAGTCTCGCCTAAAAATTTCTAGAATTAACTTCCTTTTTTCTATGACTGTCGGTGTGCTCTATCAAAGAAGGTAGGTCCAAGATGATCCAGTCACTCGAACAACAAAACTATTGAGCCAGATCCAGGGCTCATGTCCCTGGGGTTAGTTGGTGCTATCTCTAGTCTTCAAAAGAGAAACTTCAAATATTCTTTCTTTTTTAAGAAAGGGAAGGTGGCATACACCAGGTGTTAAGAGTTGTAACCCAAATGTACATAGGCAACCCCTGACTATTTTAATAGCAATGAATTTCTAATTACTTAAGTCATTATCACTAGACCTTCCACGTTTGGAGACAGCAACAAATCCCTTGTAGTAGGGCTAGCTTCTTTCTATAGCTTTGAAGAAGCTTAAACTAAAGAAGGATAAAGTTTATCCCATGGAGTCCATCCTTTGTATCAATAGCACATAGGCTTTGCTGTTAATTGTGACCACCCTTCAGAATGTGGAAAACACGCCAATGGGAAGCTTAGCTTCATGGCAATTCTGGCTTTGGCCTTGGGCTGGACACCCACTTATGCACAGTATGACTCAAACTCCCTTCTCGTAACGCCTTATCTCTAGACACCATTCTCCATGAATCCCTTTCTCTATTCGTAATCATTTCTAATCCTCATGCTCCTCTGTCTGACCTTCTCTTCCCACAAAAATCCAGAAAGTATGCACTTAATAAACAAACAAATCCATTGACAAAGATAGATGTATTCAGGGAAGCTTTACCAAAATTCAACTTCAAACTGGTATTTAACAAAATTCCAGCCAAAATGCTCATTTGCAACTCTAGCCAACTATTTTATTGAAACCAACTTGAAGCCAAACATTTTCTGAATGCCTACAAGGCTACAAAAATAATAAATAATGTTTGGCTTTCTTTCAAATCTTAGAGGATTCAGTCTCAATCACAGAAAGAACAAGAAGACAAGGTAAAAGGAAATAGACCTGAGAAAGGTTATGGCTTGGCTAGTGACCCCCCAACCAGAAATCAAACAGTAGTTCATTTGGAGAGCTTTCAGGCATTCAATACAACTGCTAGGAATCAGGATACAGAAAAGAAACATTGATTGGGTTCTCAGGAGTCCTCTTATATACCAGCACTTTTCCAATTGACTTTTGTAGATTCCCTGCCTTTAAGTTAATTTCCAAAAAAAGGAGATGTTTAAGACAACTGAATGTGACAAAATTAGTAAAATTCCAGGATTTGTATGTGTTTGAACATTCAAGGACTTGAGATGTTTCAGAATTCAGTCCTGAAGACTAAGGGAGGATTAGAGTTCTAAACAACTTGCCTCAGATGACAGAGTGCTCAAGTCCATAAAGAAGAGAAAAACTAAATTGTAAATATAGTTTGTATCGACTCTAGATACCACTGGGTTGTGAGAAAACATAGAAATCACGCAAATTCAGAAGCAAATCCACAGATAGAGACATCTCTTGATACACACCCTAGAATACCCTGATGTATCAGTAACTTGAGGTGAGGAAGGGGATCTAAAAAACTTCTAGGGAAAAAAAAAACAAGAAAGAAGACACAAGCATAAAAAATACAAGTGCAACTTGGATATTTTTTTCTAATATCTAGAGGTTAAAAATTTGAATTGTAATATAAAAAGTTTGATTTTAATATAAAAGTAATTGAGTTAACCAAAGCACATGGTAACAAAATTAATTTAGTGTTTATTGAAGATCATGTATCAAATTTCGTACTAGTGGGATGTTTTTACATATATCACACTCAGTTCTTAAAAATCCTAATGCACAAGTATTAACACAGCAACTGAGGTTCAAAAAAATAAAACAATTTGTCTTACAGCCCACAGCTAGTAAATGGTAGAACCAGGAATCACAAATCCACCTCCTTCCAAAGCTCATGTGCTTCATTCCACAGTCAAGCTAACAGCAGGAAGAATAAACCTTCCAAGTTTTCACAAGGTATTCAAATAGTTCTGGCTTTGAAAAAATAACACCAGTCTTCAGAGAAATATTAAAATTGTCACCATCTGAACAGATTCAATGACTAGATAGAAATTTCTTTCTTTATTGCACTCAAATACAAATCTCTGACATCACAAATTCATACATTGCTAGGCTCACCAAGAGATCAATAGAAGTATCTTACTAGGAATTTGGTAGTATCCCAAGAATATTTGAAAAAAAAAATGTATAGGCAGTGTTAGAAACAGCTTACCCCTTGATATTCTATTGTTATTATTTTTCCAGTTTATCTGTTCAATGGACATTCTATCACCTTAGTATAGTTTTGTTATCAAAACTGCTTTGTATCAGTGTCTTCCTTTTTCTTTCTTAAATGCCCATAATAGCAACCTACCAAGACAGTAGACAAGATAGCAAAGTATGCCCCTGTCCTTCCCTCAGCAGTGTGGACATGACATGTGGGTATGGATTCATGCCTGCTGTCTCATCTTCTTCACCAACAACTAATACAGAATTTCCATTTCCATTTGCAATCTCCTTTTTCTAATGCTTTCCAGTGAAAGAAATAACTACATCTCTATGTATGCCTTCTCTTTCTTTTTTATTAGAACATTATAATTTTTCAAAGCAGTTGGGTTCATTTTGACAAAACATACATGCATGAAATTTGATTTCAGTTTCTATTCTCCTCCCTTCTCCCTTCCCTCTTCCCTCCCACTATTCTCCTTCCTCTAATCTACTGATCTTCCTTTCACTTATTTATTTCTTTTTGATGGGTTATTTCTACTTATACACAAAGATGAAATTTCCTGTGGCGTATTTTTTATGCACATAAAGTGATTTTGTTAAATTCATTCTGAATTTCCTCTCGTTTCTTTTTCCTCCTCTTTCCCTCTCAATCTCCTTCTACTCCACTATCTTCCCTTTGTCTGTAAGATACCTAACACTCTTGCCCCTCTTTTCCCCTTACTTCACTCTAGCCTCCACATATCAGAGAAAACATTGACCCCTGGTTTTCTGATTCTTGCTTATTTCACTTAGCATGATACTCTCTAGTCCATCCATTTACTGGCAAATGCCATAATTTCGTTTCTCTTTATGGTTTAGTAAAACATATATATATATATATATATATATATATATATATATATATATATATATATATATATAAACATTTTCCTAATTCATTTATGTATTGACTGATTCCATAATTTGGTTTTGTGCATTGTGCTGCTATTAACACTAAGATGTCTTTATCACTATATAGCATTCTGATTTTACTTCTTTTGGATAAACACCAAGGAGTGGGATAGCTAGGTCCAATGGTGCTTTCATTGCTAGTTTTTTGAGGAATCTTCATGCTGCTTTACAGACACTTTTCAATGCTCAGCTTTTTAGAGAGAACGGAAAATCAAATTTAATGCTAAAACAAAAGGAAAAAACAAATATTATTTATGTTGCTTTGAAATTGGGTCTGATGCATCCTACAAACTTAAAAGAAAAAAACGGGCCTTTGTTGGGTGTTTTTTGTTGTTTGTTTTTGTTGTTGTTTGTTTGTTTGTTTTTTAATTAGGATAAAATCTTCTGCTTATTTTTGATCCTGAGTGATTTGATTTCTAAAAGTAAACTCAAGCTATGTTTTAACTATAAACCTGAAACTATATTTTAATTCCTCACCGTGGTCTCTGAGATTATGCTTTTACTTAGGAGTTCACATGAAGAATAAGATTACATTTATTTTTTCTTCCTCAATTATTTTATAACTTTATATTTAACTGAACTTTTTTCATGGTGTCATTTTTCTAGCTCGGCAAATTATCATTATCCTAATTCTGTCAAGTTTCAGATATTCAAGGACAAGTTATGAGCTAGAGTCTTTAATTCTTTGTCTCAGCAAACATTTGATTTAGTTCAACAAATTTTTATTGAGCACTTATTAAGTATCAGATGCTATACTCAGAATTATATAGCTGAGAATATGAAGATAAATAAGCATGGTCCCTACATATAGAAGTTCACAGTCTAATCAAAGCAACAACATGTAAGCGAGAAGACATCATTGTGTATAGCAGGTGCCAAAATGGATAGACTACAAATTGAATGGGATTCCCAAGAAAGGAGACAGGAAAAAGGAGACACTGTCTGCCACTCTTCAATGTTATGGGAAGGAAAGGGGAAGATGAAACCATTCCAAGTATAAACAAAGACATGATACAGATCACAGGATTCTTGGAACTCCAAAGAATTTGTTTTGGCTGGAGTCTACAATATAGAAGAAGAAATGGTCTGGTTTAAAATCAAGCTAGAAAGAAAGGTAGAGGAGAATCTCCACTGAAGTGCGAATCCCAGCCCCCAAACCAGACCTACTCAATCAAAACAAGGAAATGGGTCCTGAGGATCTGTATGTGTATCAAGTCCCCCTGGTGCTTCTTATGTTTACTGAAGTTGAGCAACCTGAGGCAGATGGTGGAGAACCTCTGAAGGAATTTCATCTTCCTTTCATGATCATTATTCCTACCATTAATCAGCCCCACCCACCGGATTTCAGGAGCTGAGGCTCAGGGTCCAATCTCACTTAGCCATAATAAAGCAGCACAGGCAAAAGGGGTGAATGTGGAAGCTACAGTCTATATAAGGTAATGGGGCCAGACCTCCATTGTGTCACCTGCCCATTTGGTGAGTATATAGTCATTACTTCTCTTTTTGCTTATGTTAATGCTGGTTTTCTTGCCTGAGGAAGTGTCTTACAGGGTTTGGCTTTGGTATTTCCAAATTCTTTATAAAGCTTGGGTAAAAAAATGGCTTTTCAGTGATCAGTTTTACAATTCACCTGTACTCCTGCTTGATTATGTTTCTTATTATGTAATGATCAGAGCAGATCCTTTCTAAATACAAAGATGATCCTTTTATGACATAACATGCAATGGTGTTTATGCCAGAAATCTGTGAAAATAAGTTTTAGTTCAGCAAGAGAAGTAGCTTGGTAATGTTTCATTAAGAAAAATGCAGGAAGATGTTTGAGATGTCAGTTGTCTGTTCATCACCTGGGATACTTAGTGAATGAAGCCATTCACTAAGTGAATTCATAAGTGAATAAGGTGCCCATGTCCCTCTGCTCACATGATTTTTCTTGCAGGTCCAACCTGGATGGCTGTGAGTTGGCTTAATCTCAGCTGGCAACTGTGAGATATTCATACAGTCCCTCACAGTGGTCTCTGGGATTATGCTAAACAGAGCAATTTCCTTGCCCTCCTGGATCCAAAGATTTGCATGGCAGCCAAAATTAGAGTCCCAAATTTCTACTTCATGACCAAGAAAGAGGAAAAAAGCTGTGATGTTACTGTTTTATGCTCAACCTCTTTTAATCTTACTTAGGTCTTTTTTCTGAAGTGCTGTTGTGCTGGAAAGGAAACCAGCCTTGGGAATTAATTTGCCTTTATTGGATTTGCTTGCTACTTACAATGCTTCTTCAATGCTACTTACTTAAAAAAAAAAAAAAAAAAAAAAAAAAAAAAACCTGCAGCCAAGTGAGTTTGGATTTTAGAAGCTGAACCCAAAATGTTTCCCCTGTGAAAGCTCTTCCCACTCTCTATGGGTACTACTGGATCAAATTCCTAGCAATCCAAAAGGGGATGATCTCCTGCCAGGGCCTCCTGAATCTTCAACTCCCCAGATTATCACATGCAATCACCCTTCCTCATTCCTCTTGTGAATATTTCACATTTGACTGTCCTAATTAATACTAGAATTTAAAATTGACTGTGGCTCAGGATGAGTTGCCACAAGAGTTTTGAGCCATATCCAGCTCCACTTCTTGTTGATCCTGGAACAGGTATAAACCCCTTTTTCTGTACAAAGAATGAGAATAAATGTAATTTCTCAGGATGGAAAATTCAAGGCCAGTTCTCTTCCTCATTCACCCAGGAACACCAAACAAATCAAATGAACCAAATTTATGATGAAATATATGATTAACTTTTATAACAAAATGATTAAAGATGCTATTCAAAGGTCTTGATGGACATGTAGCTCCTTGGGTACCCTCAGGAAGAGATGTCTGAATTGTCTCCTTCTGATTAAATTACATTTCTGTGTCAAGGCAGATTAGTATGACCCACTAAATTTTCTTATCGGAAATTAAGGTTGAATAGAAGGAGGTCAGTGTGAGAACGAATTATTCCCAGACGAACAGGACAAATACTGAACTATAAGTCAGGAAATAACTTACCTCTGTTAAGGAGAGGGCTTTGTGTTAATCTTCGTGGTTCATTAAGCTTTTTCAAGTTCCTGAAACTGCCTAAATGCTGTCTACATCCTTCTGCTCCATGAAATAACCATTTTTCCTGAAATATTAACAAATTCTCAACTCAAATTCTCAGTGACAACTTTTCAAAAATAAAAAAATGAACATAATTCAACAGCATAAGACATATTTGCAAAATAGTTGAGTCTACACTGTGTGTCAGGAACCACAGTTTTTGCCAAGCTTGTGCATGCTGTAAGCATGTTGTTGCTGCCTGCAGGTTCTGGCAGCTTAGAAGTACCAGAAGAGCCTTTGAAAATGCCAACGTGAAAGGCTCCACCATAGATTGATTAAAGCAGAATGCCTAGTGGTAGAGATCTGAGCATCACTATTAAGAGCTATCCCAAGGAATCTAATATGCAGTTAGGAGTAAGACCCACTGTGTTTGAGCCCAAGGGGGCAAAGTGGTGGAATACAGTATGAAAAAGGCTGGTAAGAAATGGGGTTGGAGCAGCTAGCTGGGTGGACCACAGCAAAGATTTGGAATTTCAATGTGAATGACTTGAGAAACAACCAGAGAGCTTTTCATTAGAATAGTAACCTGATTTGTTTGTCAGTAACATAGTTTTCTCAAAACCTAATGGTTTATAAACTCTAAAAAAAAAATACTTATGGTGAATTTCAAATAACTTTCTTGCAATGTAACTTTAGAAATATAGTCCACATCATAGACAGGTTCCAACCAAGAAAAGCTAATGAAAGAGCAAGAATGAAAATGGCTCAAGAATCAAGAAGCCAACTCTTTTTTATGACTTATGAGCTGTCTTTTCAACCACATAGACACTAATATGTTTTGTTGTTGTTGTTATTGTTGTTGTTTTTAAGTTTAAAAATTTCAGAATCACATTCTGGAAGTAATTAGCATCAAAATAAGTAAAGTATTTGGCATATCTGTCAAGCAGATATTCAGAATTTTTTTTTAAGATTGGATTAGTTTATGCCAGTTGTCACTGAGGATAGAATACAATTGAGTTTCCATACATCTACTAGTAAGTAAGTAAGGCTACTAGTAAGGCTCTGTCTTGCTTGCTGTCTAAGAACCTGTTAGGATTCTGGGAACAAGTCCTCAATATTGTAGCTCATCATCTCAATCACCAGCACCTACAGCATAGCACCTGTTAGCTCTTCTCTACCTGCACAATGAAGACTATGCCAGTCAGGGAAGCAGCAGAGGCAGCCTTTTATCCAGAGCAAAAAGAACATGTTGCCAGACTGAAAACCTGAACCTTGGATGTCTGCTGAATTTGTGATCCTGAGCTGTAAACCTAGATTCTATTTTATCCAGTACAGGTGGTCATGTTCTGTTCATCCTTTAGCCTGTGTGTGCGCCTGTCTGATGATGGATCCCCAACTCACTGAGCTCTGAGTGTTGTTCATCTCAGACCTCACCTGTAAGCTTGAACTTGCCTTTGCCCTTAGAGTTCACAGTGGCCACGTGCCTCCCACAACCCTTGGCTATTTGGAGCCCCATGAAAGGGGCATCCCAAGCTGCCTGTGCCCTGACCCAAAGTTCCATCATGTACTGCACATCATTCTGGGGATCTAAAGCATGTACTGAATGTTCCCTAAGCATTCCTGGCTTCCTGCGTAAGTAGAAACTTGACCCTCAGGTGTACATACCACAACCAGAGTATCAGAAATCCAGAGGTCAATTGTTTCTCCCAATATTCTGATTTTCCATACTACTGGACAGTTCACAAACTTAGAAAAGGTCACCTGAGCTCATTCTCTGGACATCTCTTGGCTAAAATTTCCTTAATATTAGAAATCAAAATTCTAGTCCTGGCCTAAAAAACACCAATATCAGACAGCTTCCACCCACATCAGACAGCTAGTGCTAGCAGCTCAGCTGACTCAGGAGGTGATACCATCCCTTCAGTTGCTGCAGGGCCCTTGAACTGTGAGTAAACTCTACCCTGAGAGCAGATTTCACTTTATTCTTGAACAAGTTAGTTAGATGGCCCCCCTTCTGCCTTCAAAGGACTTAATTTTCCTCTGCATCTGAATGTATGCAGTAAACTATAGGAACAGGCTTCAGCTGGGCCAATAAGAGTCCCATCTGTCACCAAGAAGGTTTATGAAGTCTATGACAGAGTCAAAGCAGGCAGAGACATCTTAGCAGCAACTCCTGTAAAGTCTGCAAAGTAGGTGAGGCTTGGAATGTCTGTGTTCTGTGCAAATCCAGACCAGAACTGTTACCTTCCTCCTTGCTATCTGCTTAGGGGATGAACAGTTATTGAATGCCCAAAAAAGTCCCATCTTTGTCTTCCTTTGGCAATGCCGATCCCACAAAATAAATCAAAATCAAGACAATGTCAAAACAAAAATGGCTTATGTTTTCAAGTGATTGTTGCAAGATTGCTATGAATCTAAAGCTTCCCATCTTATCTAAGCCAGAGCTGTCAATCATTAAGTTAAAGTGAGATAGAGAAACCTCTCCTGGTCAAGATTCAATCCTGTATCCCCTAGAGTCCCTCAGGTTTGGTAACTCTACCAAGTACCCATTCTTGTGCATCATCCTTGAAGTCCAGACTTCAAAATAACCACACTCCTTTGGGGATAATGGCATTATTTAATTTTTATTCTTAAAACCTGCTGCACTCATACCCCACACCCTAATGAATATTATGACCTGGAAAAAGCAGGAATGGGGAAGGTGCAGAGCTCAGCCAACATGCTTAACTAAGAAGAAATCTAGCTCTAAGTTCCTTTACCCATAAAATACAGCTGGTTTTCATTTTCCATTCAACTAGTTCTTAGGGGTTGGAGTGCACCTTCACATCTAAGCACTTGTCTAGTTTGTGCAAGGCCCTGGGTTCCATCCCCAGTTCCCCAAAAAAGGAAATGAAGGGAAGGGAAGGGAACGGAAGGAAAAAGAAAAGTACTTAATGCCAGTGAGGTCCCAGGCTCCTTTCTGGGAATGCAACCATAAATTATCTAGAGTGTAAGTGAGGCAGGCATTTGAAAAATGTTTAGGAATTTGGGGGAGAGCAAGATTCTGATCAACTCAAGGAATAGATGAGATTGCCCTATGGCTTGTCACCTGGCATGGATATAACAGGAGGAGCTTTCCGGAAAAACTCAACTACTCCTGAAAGAGTGATTCTCTGCTTTTCAGTTCTTTACAGACACCTCAATTCCTGGGAGATGCCCTTCAGCCTATACAATACTCCAAAGATTGCTCAAAGCTCTGACCTAGACTTCTTGTTTCTGTTTTATGTTGACCAATCTCTGAGTTGTCTTCCCTTACTATCATTTTGCACTGCCTACAGGCAGTGTATTTCCAAACTCAAGTCATGAATTAGCTGACCAGAGAACAGCAGAGTTTCTATTCTATGATTTTCTGTGATGAAAAGAAATGAAAACAAGTAGTAGCAAATATACTCCTGAAAGACCTATAGTAACATAGTAAAGTTCAATAAACAGCCTTCCTGAACTATGATACATTACTAGGACTTGAACTTCACTTGGTGATTGAATCGGGCTGTTTCTCCCCCAGATCATCATGCTCATTTATCAAGGTCCTGTTCAAGGTCACTTGGTTCCAATAACCCAGATACTCCCTAACTAACTTAGGGCAATGGTCCTCAAATTGTGGTTCCTGGACCACACCCTCAGGCAACTTCTTTAAAATATCAGTTTGGGGCCAGGTGTAGTGATGCACACCTATAATCCCAGCAGCTCTGGAGGCTGAGTCAGGAGGATCGTGAGATCAAGTCCAGCCTCAGCAAAAGTGAGGTGCAAAGACTCTGTCTCTAAATAAAATACAAAATAGGGCTGGGGATGTGGTTCAGTGGTCAAATGCCCCTGTGTTCAACCCCCAGTACCCTCCTCCAAAAAATAACGGTTTGGGGGCCCCATCCAAGATTGGCTAGTTTGGAATTTCTAGATATGGGTCCCAACAAGGGGACTGCATTTTAACAAGCCCTCTATTAATAATTTGGTTGTTTGCTCGGCTTTGAGAACCTCTGGTCCATAGGACATTTTCACTCATCTCCTTGAATCCCTCTTTCCCCACATGATTACACAAGTTTGTCATGAAAGATGACATTTCTGTATCCTTTCATCCCAGTCACCCTATCCCAATCCTCCAGGCTTTTAAAACTTGTTGCAGTCTTAGTGCCAGGAGAAGCCTAGAATTATGGGCTCCTGTCCTGTTATTTTTGATAAAAGACAGCTCTTAAGAGAAAATCACATAGAACATATTTGAAACAATCAAATCTTGGGGGACCCTTCTCTTTACAGCCTTTTATTTCCTAATCACATTCCATTTTCAAGCACAGATTATACAGTACTAACTGATCTCCCAGCTACCTCTGGAGTTGTTAACCCAAATTCCCTAACCTGTCAAATCTAACCCCAGAAAATAAAAATAACACCTATAGAGAGACCATGCTAGCTGTAGGGGATAATTTTCTAGGTCATGACCTTTCAGGGATAATTTTCTAGTTCTTGGTTCTGAGATTCCTTCTTCAGTAAGTAGTCCTTTAGGATTCCCAAGACCATGCTGCTAACAAATCTTCTACTTAAATAACTCTACAAGAGGCTTAAACATGTTAACTTCCTGGTAAGCAGTTGAAATAATGTATTTGATTATGGATGAGAACTTGAGAGAGATAATAAACTAGATATTATTATTTGGAATGCTTTACTCTACACCAAGTTTTCACCATCTATAAAATATAAAAGCTTAACTCTCAGGTCTATTTGGAACACAAATAAATAAAGGCCAGAAAGAAGGTAATAAATGGACTTTCAAATCTCCATTTCTGTGATCTATACCTCTCAGGTCTACCTTTATTCTACTTCCAAATCCCCCTATTTGATATTTTCTATCCCTTAAAATTATAAGCCAGAAATTCCATTGGACAAAATGGTGAATTCATTAAGTAATGTTGGAGTCCTACATTCATTCATCCTATATGTGGAGAAGTTCTAGAGGGTTAATTTGAATTTTTTAATAAGAGATTCCCAAAAGCTGGCCTGCAAAATCATCAATAAGGTAGGAAACCAGTTTCCTTCTTGGGGTTGTATGATTGACCACTACATTCTTCTTGGTGTCATGAACCTCTCATATCTACTAATTCTAACTATCATTTTAGTGAGCTAGAATTCTAATGTGGTAAAAACAACATGATAAACAAGGAAATTTTGGACTGATGGGTATGTTTATTACCTTGACTTGGGTGATAGTAACACAACTGTATACACAGATCCAAACTCACCAAATTATATACATTCATTCTGCCATTTTTATATACTGATTGTCCTTCAATTAAATTAAAGGGAAAGAGACCCTGTAAACTTATCTTGAAAATAAAATGCAGTTTTTTCTAACCAATGAATCTGAAATTAAGCAATTCATCAGAATTGTCTCATTCAAATCTGCCTTAGGATTTTAATATTTTTTAAATTATGACAAAACATGAATGAGTGGCCTAAGGAAAAATATATTTAAAAAATACTTATCCACACTAGGTTGCTGTGAAATAAATGATTATGCTAAGTATAGATATTATATGGTTATATTTATAATGTCTCTGTTGGAAAATTGGGAAATTTTTTCATTAGTATAACTTTGGATTGCATTATTATATGACATTATAAAGAGTTTCTTAACCACAAATTTCATACGAAACAATAAAAAAGAACAAGTTGCTACATTTGCAAATAAATTATACTTAAAACAATCATTGCACGGTTTTTGATGTCGCGGATACTGCATCAGGAACTGACTGGATAAGAATCAGTTACCATCAGTTCCTAATGCATTACCTTCAGCATCTAAACAAGCATCAGTAAACCTAAGGTTAGATTTGCTGTGAATTGTTTATGGTCATTGGATAAAATAGGAAGTCTTAATTCAACCCCGAAGAAAAAATGCTTCCGCAAGGGACATGATCCCAAGATGCTAAACACCTGTAATTAGCCTACCACTCTATGGATTTATCACTGAAACTGGAAAAGTTAATCTAGTTCCATGTTGATTCCTATAATACACTGTGCTTGCTTGCTAAATATATCACTGAATAAAATAACTTAAAAGTTGCTGGTCATTTTTATATCTTAGGAGAAAAATGATAGATATTATTCTTTGATTACTGTTTTTAACTTAAAGGTTTATAGGGTCTAAATAGGTACTGTTTTTGAATAGGGATTATTTCTTTCTAGTACCACTATAATAAATAGTATAAGATAAAATGTTTCAAAGCAATTACTATAAAAATAGCATAGTAGTTAAATTCTACTTTCAACTAGTCAAAATTCATTTGTATTTTCAGCATTTTCTAGCTGGAGGGTCAAGGTGGTTTGACCTAATCATTTTACTGCACTTACTAGCTCATTTATCAAGGTGTATTGAACACCTATTATATGCCAGGCACTATTCTAGGCACTTGTGATGCAGCAGTGAGCAAAAGAAAGTTACTCCCGTAATGGAGCTGAATACTAGTGAAGGTAGCTGACTAATTTGTAATAAAAACCTAATTCATAATATTCTCTATGGAATCAAGAGTTTTCAGAGGAGCAATAATCTTGAAATAAATATGCTTTAACATAAACATTACTCCATACAAGTAATTATACAGCTTTTGTGGACACTCACCAAATCACTATATACTCTGTGTATTTTCATAGGCCCAGCTGAGCATGTTCTCTGAAGGGAAAAAAAAATTGCTGCCAGGCAGGACCTCTGAATAGTCTTTCCTACAGGAAACCTGAGACATAAATTTAATATTTATTAAACTTAAATTTGACCCAAATATAAACCATATGGCCAACTTCTAGTGGAGTATTGTATTAAAACAAAAATATATAGTCCAATGACCATAGTGATTTAAAAAATAATCCCCACTTTTATTTAGATCTGACAAAGAGCATTAAATAG
Organism: Callospermophilus lateralis; assembly: GCF_048772815.1. Lineage (NCBI taxonomy): Eukaryota > Metazoa > Chordata > Mammalia > Rodentia > Sciuridae > Callospermophilus > Callospermophilus lateralis. The sequence continues at coordinate 44,829,588 of NC_135318.1, read as the reverse complement.
AAACCAATTCGTAATCTTTAGCAATACTTCTAGAAATCTCCTCTCTTGTTCTTAATTCCCCCACAGTTGCTCCTGAGCCTCTCAATCTCAATTTCCAAACTCTTGCCAATTGTAAAAGCCCCAGCCCATTTGGCTTATTTATATATTCTTATCTTCCTTTCCTCCCACCTTTCCAGTTCTCTCCCACCCCTTTCCCTCTTACAGAATCAGATACAAAGGTCACTGTGGTCCACTAGTCAGAGTGGAGGCTTATGAAGGTGAAATGATCAAGAAAGTTTTGACTCAGATCCATCTCACAGCAGGCCCAATGTGTCTCCAAAACCAAACTGCAGTTCTATCTCCTGTTTCAGAATGGATAATTAGAATAGACAAAACGCTGGTATGCAGAATTCCCACCTTGGTTTCCTGAGCTTTGGCAAAAGGACTACTACAGTGGGAAAGGCCAAGTAGAGGCCACCACAACTGCCTTTACCCAGAAAAGTAATAAACCAAAAGCAATCTCTGGAGGGACTTCATAAATTAGTGGCATCACAAAGGTCTTGAAAGATGCATATCCCCATGCTGCTCTCCTATTTAACCCATACAGAAGACAGCTGAATCTTGGAGAATGACAGTGGAGTACCATACACCTGACCAGGTGATGACTCATTGGGCAGCTGCTATACCAGATGTGCTTTCATTGCTTGAGCAAATTAACACATTTCCTCATACCTGGTATGTAGCTACTGGTGGATCAAATGCTTTTTTCTCAGTATCTATTAGTAAAGACCACCAGATACAGTTGCTTTTAGCTGGCAAAATGAGCTATCTACCTTCACCGTCCTGTCTCAACTCTTCAACCTCATTATAATTTAGTTCACAAGAATCTTGACACCTATGCTTCCCATGACATTCAACCATGCAAAAATATGACAAAAAGATGTGACATTCAATCATGATATAATGCTGATTGACCTAGTGAGCAATACGGAGTAACTACTGTACATTCATTGGTAAAGTACTTGGCAGGTTCGAAAGTGGAAAATAAGTCAAACAAAAACTCAGGGACCTTTTACCTCAGTGAGATTTCCAGAAGTTTGCTGTTGTCAGACATATTGAGATATCCCTTTTAAAGTGAAGCATCTGGTCCCTCTTACAACCAAGAAAGAGACACAATGTCTAGGAACCTCTTTGGATTTTGGAGGCAACATATTCCTCATTTTCAGTACACCAGCCCTTACTAGTACATCCTTGAAAGAGAGTAATGAGAGTAAATCTTCCCAGTGGGCAGAATTTGGGGCAGTGTACCTGCTGTGCACTTCACTTGGAAGTAATAATGACCAGATATTTGATTATTATATACCAATTAATAGGTGTGGCTTATGATTTGGCTGCATGTTCACGGGCTTAGAAGGAAAGCGATTGAAAAACTGATGACAAGGAAATTTGGGGGAATGGATATATGGATAAGGATTTTTGAATTGAAAAATAAAAATGAAGATATTTGCATCCATATGAATGCACACCAAAAGGTGACAGAAAGGAGAATTTTAATAAACAAATGGTTAATATGGCCTATTTCTTTCCCTAACTAACCCCATCATTGCCCAATGGGCTCCTAAACAAAGTGGCCGTGGTGGCAGGAGTAGAGGTTATGCATTGACCCAGCAACATGATTTCCATTTACTAAAGTCAACCTAACTATAACCACTGCTGAGCCCAATCTAAGAGACCAACACCGAGTCCCCCCGATGCGATCAGTCAGCCACCCAATAACCGACTGATTATATAGGAACTCTTCCATCATGGAAAGGGCAAAGTTTTGATCCTACTGCATAGACACTCTGGATACAAATTTGCTTTCCCTGCATGCATTTCTTCTGCCAAAATTACCATTCATGGACTTATAGGATGCTTTATCCACCATCATGGCATCCCAAACAGCATTATTTTTTTATTAAGAAACTTAATTTACAAAAATGGGAATAATAATGTAATGGGGAGGTTATAAAAATTACAGAAGAACATACATTTAAGTGTTTAAAACAATTCCTGCTATAAAATAAACATTCAAATGTTTTATCCATTAGTATAATTATTTGTCCTCTCACTATCATCTTGTGTGTGTGTGTTTGTGTGTGTTTACATGTGTTCCTCAAATCTCTGTTCTCTCCAGACAGCCAGAGTAATTTTTTAAAAGAGGGAGGAATTACATTTTCTGCTAAAACTTCTCAACTTCCCAATAAATTTGTAATGAAATAAAAGCTGTTTACTACTGCCTATATAACCATGGATGTTTTAACTAATGATTACCCTTGCCAATTTTATGCCATGCTATTTCCTTCCCCCGTATTAGTCAATGGTTCAGAAGGAACCTGATAACCCACTCCAAAGGGTAACTGAGGAAACTTTACAGAGGTGAAGGCAGGGTCAAAGGGCCCAGGGACTTTGAAGGACAACAGTAGAGGGAGTCACCAGAATTGAAGCTATGAGGAGGATATGGAGAAAAGGGTACACTCATACCTTTTGTTGGTGGGACTGCAAATTGGTACAACCACTCTGGAAAGCAGTATAGAAATTCCTCAGAAAACTTGAAATGGAACCATCATTTGACCTAGTTATCCTATTCCTCAGTATATATCTAAAGAAGTTAAAATCAGCATTCATCAGTGATGCAGCCACATCAATGTTTATAGCAGCTTAATTCACAATAGCTAATCTATGGAGCCAACCTAGGTGCCCTTCAACGGATGAATGGATAAAGAAAATGTGGTATATATACACACAATGGAATATTAATTAGCCATAAAGAAGAATGAAAATATGGCATTTTTTGGTAAATGGTTGGAACTGGAGAGTATTATACTAAGTGAAATAAGCCAATCCCCCCTCCCCCCCAAAAAAGGCCAATTGTTCTTTCTGATATGTGGATACTAACACACAATAAGGGGAAGGGGTGAAGGAAGAATAGAAGTTCATTGTATTAGGCAAATGGGGAGTGAATGGAAGGGAAAAGGGATGGGAAAGGAAAATCAGTGGAACAAATCTAACATAAGTTTTCTGTGTATATATATGAATATACCACAGTGAATCTTACCATCATGTACATCCACAAGCACTTAATTTAAAAAAAAAAAAAAAAAACCACTATGGGTAAATGGCAAAGAAATCAATAGAGGGGAGGAACAGGGAGGGTGGGGAGGGGAGGGGAAGGAAAGGTACTGGGGACTGAATTAGAATAAGACATATTCCATGATTTTATAATTATATCAAAATGGATTCTTCTGTCATGTATAACTAAAAAGAACCAACAGGGGCTGGGGTTGTGGCTCGGGGGTGTAGTGCTTCACTAGCATATGTGAGGCACTGGGTTTGATCTTCAGCACCACATAAAATAAATAAATAAAGGTATTTAAAAATGAACCAATAAAAAAAAAATAAAAGAATTGGAGGTATGAGGCCAGTTGCAGGAAGCACACATGTCCTTGGGTAGAGGGAAGAAGCCACTATCATCTCATAGCCTGCAGGATTAGAAGGACAGGAATAAAGACTCTGACCTGCTTTCTCCTCCTGCCCTCTGAACTCCAGCCAGTGCTTTCCATTGGACAAACTGGACTAGAAGGCACAAGTACCCTGGAATGCATTTTGAAAGGTGAGCCTATCCATGCACAGAACCGGTGGCACAGAGGGCAAAAGGAAAATGACCGGTATAGATGATTTCTTTGTCCCTCAATATGCTCTTCTGTCTGTATCTGGATGAAAACTCATGAACCCAACCCAGGGAAAACAGTCCTATGTTGTAGTGATCTTGGGTGTGATGTTGACATAGTCACATGACATAGTTCACCCACTTTGAACTTAAATTGTAAAGTTACTCACCACCAGTGCGCTTCGAATAAGGTAGCAAAAAAAGGAAAGGAGGGCTGGGGATGTGGCTCAAGCGGTAGCGCGCTCGCCTGGCATGCGTGCGGCCCGGGTTCGATCCTCAGCACCACATACAAACAAAGATGTTGTGTACGCCAAAAAATAAAAATATTAAAATTCATTCTCTCTCTCTCTCTCTCTCTCTCTCTCTCTCTCTCTCTCCCCCCCCCCCTCTTAAAAAAAAAAAAAAAGGAAAGGAAAGAATACAATCCACATCCAAATGGAATTTTCTTAAATCAGGCACTTCCTCTCTATATAGCCAAGACAACTGACCCCAATTAACAAGGGGAAATTGGGTTGCTGTGACAGTAGGGACAAGGAAGATTATTTGGAACCTAAGGGGTTTGCAAGGACACAGCTCTTCTCCCCTATCCCCAGAATGCTCATCAGTAGGAAATCATGGTGATCCAGTAAAGACAAGACCACTTCTGACTTGTATCCTATAAGCATGGAGGTTTGATTCATCCCACCAGGTAAAAATTTCCGATCGGCCAAGGTTCCAGCAGAAAGCAAGAGAACATAGAATACAGCATGATTATCAGCATAGGCCTCATGACCAGCTAAGACGCAGGGACTGCAGCAGCCCTAGTTTCATAGAAGCAGTCTTCTCTGAAACACTAGGACCTCCAAACCTACCTTATCCAAAATCTTAAGGAGAGAAGACAATTCCTTATGTGGATTATTAGGTAAAACAGTGAGAGAAGCAGTTCCCATTTTCCTTCTTCAGACTTGGAAAGTGCTTGAAATGCTTAACGAATAAGCAGCTTCCTCTATAAGGTGCTTCCCTCAATCTTTACAGGGCTGGCTTCTTACTTCTGACTCAGCTCAAAGGCGATCTCTTAAGCTGCTTTCAGAACTATGTATTCTCTAAGGAATGAGCTGTCCATGCCCCTCTATTACTGTCTTATTGCAGGTTTTAATTCTTTCCCAGGCATTTCACATGCTCTGAATTTTTTTTTTCTACTTCCTTTTTCTCCCCGTGCCCTCCACAAATTCTTGACTTTGTCTTATTTCTTCAGTACTTAGAACAGTGCCTGGTACCTAGAAGATGTTCTGAATAACATGTAGAAGGATGACGTCCAAGAATGTAAGGCAAGAGGAGACATGTGTCAAAATTCAAGAGTGAGCAAGAAGATTCCTGCACCAAGGACAATTCTTTCACTACGAGAAGAAATTCAAAAGCGTAGCTCTAGAACTGATGAGCATGCTACAGTGTTCTATCATTATTTGTACTCCATCTTAAAGTAATCGGGATGGCATAAGGATTCAGATGGGAAATCTTTAAGCCCATTACTTTGATTTAATTATGGACACAAAATGAAAATATGGACTTTGGAGAGAAAGAGCCCTAGAAGAAGGCTTACTTGCCCTGTTATAGCCCCCTTCTTAAAAGAAGTTTGGAATGTATAGTTTGAGAATTGTGGGTTTTTTTAAAAAATTATATATATAGTTTTAGGTGGACACAAAATCTTTATTTTATTTTTATATGGTGCTGAGGATTGAACCCAGTGCCTCAGGCATGCTAGGTGAGCTCTACCCTCTGAGCCACAACCCCAGCCCCAAGAACAGAGTTTTAAGGACTGAAATTCATGAAGTCAGAGGAGGACTGTCTTATTCCTCTGTATCATGCCATCCCCTCCCAAAGCTCCTAGCAGTGAGGATGCCAGGTGGAAAAGCTCTAGGAATCTTGGGCAATGCTTTAGCACCCACGGAACAGAAGTGAAGTTGAACCACACCCAGCAAATAACTATCACTATAAAAAAAAAATGCATCCTATGAGGTGTCTTTCCACGTAAGTGACAAGTCACAATGTTGTAACTTGTCACATTTTCCCAAACAATCCCGTTGTTCTTACTTAGATCAGAAGCACAGAGTGGGCATGTCTATAGTCCCTTACTAACCCAGTGAACTTGGGAATGGGGGCCATAGCCCATGTCACAGCAGCCACAGATAACTAACAACCCACATGAGCACCCTGTTTATTTTAAAATAATAGATCCTCTGAGAATCCACATGACATCCCGAGTTCTGGATGGTACATCTGAAAGTGCTGAGAGAGCTGAAAAGCACACACAGCCAAGCAAGTCCCTGCTGAATACACATCTAAGGAGGTTTGCATGTATTGTTTATCCCAGCAACTTTATGGAATAAATTACGTACAACAAATTAGTTTCAGATGTAGGATGTGAATAGCTGATGTGCAGTATAAAGGAAGGTGAACTCCCACTTATGACCCAACCATTTCCCCTCTTGGGCATCTCAGACTCAGAATCCAGATGCAATTCATTTTTGAAATGCAGTGGGGATCAGAAAGTTAATAAGTGGTGAGGATTAGAGATTTCGAAAAGCAATTTATGAGTATTGTTAACTCATTATATTGTCCTATGATTTTTGGTTGTTGTATGTGAAGCCAAGGGTAAGACTGAACCCATCCTTCCTCCATCCCTTCATCATACACAGCAATCAAAACCAAATTCATTCCTGACATTTCCTACCTCCATAGATATCCCATAATAGATTCAACTCAATGCACATTCAAAACTCTACTGCCTGCCACATGGGGACAATCATTTATATTTCTGAAAGAGACAAAATGTCTTTTCCTATTCCCTCCCCATCAAAAACAATCTTGCAATTATTATTTTTTTTTGATTCACACAGTGAAATTGATGACTTCTGGTGTACAGTTCTATGAACTTTTCTAAATGTTAGGCACAGAAGGAACCACCACTGCAATTAGTTGCAGAACAATTCTATTTCCCCAAAATTATCTGGTGATGCTACTTTCTAGTCCCCCACCTACTTTTAAGCACTGGAAAACTACCAGTCTGTTCTTGGTCTTATGTTTTCAAGAATGTCATATAACTGTTATGTAACATTTCACTCAGCACAATGCCACTGAGGTTCAACCACGTAGCTGCACAGGTCCATAGCCTGTTCCTTCACTCTGTTGGGTAGCCATCCACTGTAGAGAAGTGCCAGTTTGTTTATCCATTCACCCATTGAAGGACACTTGAGTTATTTCCTTGTTTTTGAGAATTATGGGTAAAGCTATAACATTTGTGTACCAATTCTTCTGTGAATATCAGTTGTCAGATCTCTTGGGTAAACACCTAGGACTGGGGGTGCTCAATCACGTTGTGGTACATGTATGTTTAGAAACCGCCAGACTTTTTCCAGAGTGGTTGACATAATGTCTTTTTCATAAGGTGAAATAATAAAAACTATTAAAAGTGCCCCCTGCTGGCTTGTTTACTTGTTTAGGTGATTCCAATAATGTTAGACACCATGATAAAATATTGCTCCCAAAATCATCAATGGCATTTGATTTCACTTTCTACTGTGAAAGCTTCAAGTAACTCTTAATATTTTTTAACACAATTTTTAAAACAAAATTAGATGCTTGACAATTGTAGAAACATAAGACCTTGAGGTATCTATTCATGATTCAGGAAATTTTAGCGAGAGGGAGAAACAGGAAAAAATTTTCGTCACAGCCAATTTAAGCAGTTTAACCCAGTGTCACATGCATCAAGTCCAACTTTTAATTCATAAAAAAAAGTCTCTCTGTCCTTCCCTCCAAAAACATCCACCCCAGGCTAATTACAGAAGAAAATAGAACCTGAGCACCAGCCAGAAAAGATTCACAGTTGCCACTCTTCAATAGCTACTTTAATGGGAAACACATGTGCAAGATACCACCCAGAAGATCACTGACCAGGATGCTCTGAAAAAAAAGGAATGCCACCCAAGGTGGCTTACTCTCCCGACTAGGCTGAACCCAGGAATATGTTTGAGGCCATTTTTGTTTTTATATAAATATGGGTGGATCCAAAGATGAGATGCAGAGATAGAAATTAATTAATCTATAACAATGAAGTTGAAAGGCAGTGACTAGAAGTAGCCCTCACTAATTATCTTATCTGCATGCCCCTCAAATCATTGTCCAACAGATTTAGAGAGTTCTTACTGAAGTTAACATGAGAAATCCTGCAAAGGAATTAAAAGAAAAGACAGTGATAACTGCTCTTCTTAGATAATAACACTAATGCTCATTATTAGCTACCTCTAGTACTGTCCTGAGTGCCGTACATGGAGCATCTCATTATATATAACTAATATATAGAGCATCCCTAATATATAACTACAGGGTAGGGATTACCTCTACTGTATTAGTCAGCTGGGGCTGTCATAACAAAACACCATGGACAGGTGGCTTAAAAAACACAAATTTATTTCTCATATTTGGAAGCTGGAAAGTCTAAGGTCAAGATGCTAGCCAATTCAGTCCCTGGTGAGAGCCTTCTTTCTGGCTTGCAAATGGTTGAGTTTCATTGTGTCTTCAAGTGGTGAGGAGAGAGAGAGAGAAGGGGAGAGGGAGAAAGAAAGCTTGCCGATACCTCTCTTTATGAGGGCACTAATTTCATCATAGGAGCCCTATCCCTCATCTAGCAATAATTACTTCCCAAAGATTCCATCTTCAAATTACCATCACTGGGGATTAGGGCTTAGGCAGAGGAATGGGGAAGCCACAATTCAGTCCATAGCATTCGCTAAACAAATAGATGATATTTTTGAGAGTTTAAGGACTTTATAGTGGATCACTCAGTCAGCAATCAGAAGAGCTTTAACTTGAATGAAAGGCTGTCTGACTCCAGGGTATAACATCTACCATTCATTCACTGCCACTAAGGGCCAGGTGCTTCTGCGTGATATCTCTGATCTTCGAAGAAAACCATCCAAGTCTTTCCTCATTTGTCTTCCCTTTGACAGATACGGAAACTTGACCCCAAATAGCTGTTCACAACCCACCATCTGAATCTGATTTACTGGCTCATAATTTATCCTAGTGATAAGTAAGGTAGTCCCCAAGCCAGCATCATTGCCATCATTACCTGAAAACTCATTATAATTCAAACTCTAGAACAGAACCACAAATAAAAAACTGAATCAGAAACTCTAGGATGGTGTCCATGATCTGTGCTTTAAAACCATGCCTCCTAGTCAATTCTGATTCATGCTGAAGTTTAAAAACTATTTGTCTGCTCCATACATTGATTGAAATAACTAATGTGTTCAAAACTCAATAATAAGTGGTATATCCAGGACTCAAGTACAGGTCTACAGGGTACTGAAACGTGTGGCCTTTTCTATTCTATCCTGACCCACTCTAACATTACCAAAGGAAGATCTTGGGGATGGAACATGTTTTAAATGAAACATGATTGCAGGGCACAGTCCTGAATTCTGCTTTGTCACTATAACACTCCTCAGTTCTCCCACCTGTAATAATGTGACACAGAAAAATGTGAAAGCACAGTCCCTGAGAATTAATAATGTTGCTTTCCATTGGGCAAAAGATACTTTTTGGTATGAACTAGAAAAACAAACTTTGTAAAACATTTATTTGGGCCTGAGAATTTTGCATCTCAGTGAAAATGAGAAGCAATTTAGTATTTGGAAATAATAAGTATGGAACAGTTATTTCCTTAAAAATGAACTTTAGACCTCTATTTTGTATTGAAAAATCATACTTAATTCATCTAATTAATCCCTGCTCTGTCTACATAGAGTTGCTGTATAATTGTACTATTCCCCTTTAAGGAACAAGACTATTTTATATAAATGTATCAAGTTGTAAGATTTATGTAAAGAGGTTAAAGTAGGCCTTTGGGAAAGGTTATTTCCAATGCAAATTTGGTCACCTGCTCTTGTGGTCAGTTTCACCTCTAAAACATTATTGAAGTGTTATTAATAGGTACCAATCACTGCACCAAGCCATCATCACACTAATGTGAGGTGGGTTTTAGGATTATTCCATTTGCACAGATGAGAAAACTGAGAATCAAAGAGGTTAAGTAACATGCCAGAGCTCATTCAGCCTGGAAGCATGGTGCTCTAGATTAAGCCCATTAAAGAGCACTTGCTGCATATTCATCCAGACACTGACCCTTGGCTCTGTAAAGATGGGCCTAGCATTGTTCTACATCTGGATTACTTCCAGAGATCCAACTGTGAGCCTGCCTAGCCCCAGCTACAGGGAGCATGGCCCTCCCAGTTTTGGCACTCCATCTGGAGAGAATGAAAGGGAACAGCAAGAGGTGACTCAGCAGCCCTGAAGACACTCCCTCAATGCAGTGGGAGACAGAGCAAGATGATAACCAGACAGAGGGGGAAATTGTAGCTCTCCTTTGCCTGTTTGTTTTCCACTGGATCCTTAAAAACAGACCTATCAATTATTCAGTTCATCGTTTCCTTCATTTCACTGCCTCCTAACACATTTGAGTCAATGAGACAAGGACAAGCAAGTTGTGCGTATGTTCAAACTGCTCAGATGGAAGAGGAATTAAAGTCCTTTAACAACATTTCACTAGCCATGTTCATATTTTTTTTCCTCCTTCAGAATTACAGATGGGTGTAACTGAAGCCTTAATTGGGAAAGATTTCGTGTGATTTATCACAGCAAATATTCTTTTCAGTAAATTCTCCACATTCTTTCATCCCACCTACCAAAAGCAAAAGCTGTTTTCAGCAGAGCCAGTTGAGACAAAAGGGCTTTCCAAAGAAACAGTCACCTGTGCATTCTGATTCTGTCCTCATTGGGAAGTTCATCTAAGCCACAGAAGGTTTTCTGCATCTGATAGGAAGTTTGCTTAGTGGCTTCTGCCTGCTCTCTTTTATCTCTACAGACACATTTCCAATTGTGTTCTTTTCTCCCTTCCTTCTTCCTTCCTCTCACCTCCCATCCACTCTGATTGTTTCCACTGATACCATAAGGAACCTCGTTAGGAAGGGAAGCAGTGGGAATGTGGTCATTACCTGACCTGGCAAACCTATCATTACAAGTCCTATCCAAACTACAAGACTGTTGGAGCCTCTTATCAAAATTGTGAGTCTTTGGCATATTCCTTTGTGAGCATTTGAACTCATTGTCATGCTGCGAGTTTCAGTTTGGGAAAAGACCCAGTCCCTCACTCCAAGGGGCTGGGGTGTGCTTGGCAAGGACAGTGGGTTCCTGAGTAGCACAGCTTTCCCTGGTTAATGTGGAGCCAAGTAAAATTTAGATGCAATTTCCCACAAATTTCCCTATGATAGAGGTCCTAGCAGGCATCAAATTCACAATGAGTCTCCTGAGTCAAGGACAATAAGCTTTCTAGTAAAATGATGCATTTGGAATCAGATCCACTTAAATTTAAATCCCAACTCTACCATGGACAAGTTACTGAATCTCATTCAACCCCAGTTCCCTCTACTGTAAAATGTGCACAAAACCTACCTAGACAATCTGCCTAAGGACTGAATGAGGAAATGGCACCCGGCATAATCCCTGGCAAATGGGAGTCATTCAGTAAAGGTCAGTTTCCCTCTTCCTTCCTTTGTTCTTTCCAGAACTCACTTAAAGGAGTGTGGTTCCTTAGTGAGAGAATACAAAAGAGACTCCAATGATATTAAACACTTCAATAGCACCTACTACATTCCAGACATTATTCTAAGCACTTTATATATTTTAACTCATTTGATAATTCCCCAAAACCCTATAAGTCCATCATCATTTTATAGATGAGAAGCCAAGTCCTTGCCAAAGTCACACAGCTAATAAATGATGCAGCTGTGATTTGACTGTAGGTAAGCTAGGTCTTAACTATCAGCTATCAGGATGCAGACAGGGAGAGAGGTTGCTATAAGCAGCTGGAATCCAAGTTTAATCTGGCAGTCCTCAGATAATGGGCTCCATTTTGTTTGCATGCTGCTTTAAAAATCAGGAGAGAGTTCACATTTAAATCCTTTATTTCTGACTATCCTTAAAAGAGCTGGAAGATTGGCACTATGCAATCCACATACTGATGGGACAACCAGCTGTTAACAGGTGGCTAACCTTTGGACTGAGGTTTCCTGGGCTCATATTTGGTATTTGGTAAAGCCTGCTCTACTTATAGCCTGAATTAAGCTTGTGATCCAGAATGAGGTGATGCTGCAAACAAGGTCTTAGTCATAAAGTCAAGAACCATGTTCAATAATGTGCACTCAATGGCTGAAATATTTGAATGACATGCCAGAACAAATGAATGTAGGAAAGAGGTCTAACTGAAAAGCAATCAATGACCAGGTTCAAACCACAACCCAACAGAAAATGTCTGGATAAGATTTTGAACCAGATGTGTAGGAATTGTAAACCCGTTCTATCTCTCCACATCACCACACATGAACAAAAAGCTAAAAATGCAAGTTTCCTTATAGGTTATGGGGCAAAGACCCATTTGCCTTGAATGTTAAAAGCATCCTTCTTTATTGGCATAGCTCAAAGAGGGAGTCTAAATTTTCATGTGCTACTTAATCCAAACAATAACATCTAAACAACTTATTTTGTTCTTGCAGCTTTTTAGGCCTTGCTGATTGGCATGATATTGAAGAACAGCCAGGTATGGAACAAAATTCTCCTTGAAATCTGGAAAGTATGGAGAGAAAAAGGCAAGTAGCCTTCTCTGGCTAAGCCTGTAGGAGAAGAGGAATAACCCTGACTTACAAGTAAGGAAACAGATAAAAGAACCTACCCAAGGCAACACAGCCAACAGATGAGTGACCCAGCATATTCTGAACCCAGGTCTGTGTTCTCCTAAGACTTCACACTGCCTCCTTTAGATCCTATCTGAAAATCTGTTTAAAGAAACAATCTATGCCATCACCATTTGCACCAAAATGATATCACATTCTCTGTATTTTCTTAACAGATACATCTTTGGCCAGGAGGGAGTTCTAATATCATTCATTAGTACCCCTGCCATTACAACATGTGAATTTTTGTTTTACCTTCTAGTTTTATTAAACTGAGAAATACAGACCAAAAGACACTTTTTATCAGTTTTTATTTTATTATCATTTTATTACAAACCTGCAGTAATGTTGATTATGTTTATAAATCTCTCAGTGAAATTTTAAAACCATTTTCCTTCTCTAATCTCTCCCATCCTGCCTTCTTAGAAGTACACAAAGCATTTCAACCACTCCCAAATTCCCTTTTGGAATACCCTTAATGATTCTGAAATATTTTGTTATTCCCCAAACACCGCCCTAAAGACAAATCATTGGACTCCAGGCTCTTCACATTGCCAAGTTGAACAGAGTTCAAATGTTCTATCTAACTGAACTCTGACTTACAACAAAGCCACATATAGCAGATGATGTGCAAGATATTCTGAAAATACCAAGGCAACATGGGGGGGGGGGAACTGTGTCAACATGAAATCTCCCCAAATTTGTCTATAATCTGGAATAATCATTTTTCTCAAGCTCCTGTAAACTGATCATGGCATGGCTGTGGATGGCCATATAAATCAATTTTCATTTTGATAACCTACAGCTTAAATTTTTAAACATCCAAAACAATTAATGTTGCCAAATTTAAGAGTGCTTCTCTACTTTAGACAGTGGAGCATGGACAAGGAACTAAGGAGAAAACAAACCAAGGAAAATAATTTTGGCCTGAGAAGATTTTTGAACAATTGTATAGATCATTTAAAATACATTCTTGCTTCTTGAATTAAACATTCTATGCCCCAGAATGAATCTGCATACAGAACAAGGAAAAGACATTTTCCAAAAACATGAAGAACCTAATAGGAATTCCTTTTTATGTGGCTCATTGAAGAGCAGCTTACAGAATAACCAAAGTTGGCCTGGGGTGACTTTCACTTAGAAGCTTCACCAAAGAGTACACTTTCCCCCAACTAAGGTTTGACTCCAGATCCAACTCTTGAGAGTTTTGCTAAACTTCAATATGGTCCCACCTCAAAGATCTTTGGGGACTTTTAAAATTGAGGTAAGTTCCCCTTAACATTTTCAGAAGCATGTGAACATATAAACCAATGGTGTAAGACCACATTAAAAATGATTGAATTTAAAACTTTTCAAACTATACACACCTCGAAGACAAGAATTCTTCCCCCACCCAATGTTACATTAGAATAATGCATAAGAAGGAGAAAATACTTATCAGTACTTGCCTCAATAAACTGAGAAAAGCCTCATAAGATCAAGGGAGCAGTTCTACCAATTTCCCTGTAGCTCTGCAATTTTCAAAGGTTTCATAACACAATATATCCCCAGTGGCTCTTTCATTCACTGATTATAAAACCACATAGCCAGAAAGGAAAGAAATCCCAAAGCCCAAAAAGCAGCTTGTCCTGTCCATCAGTTCACATTTACAGAGTTTCGGAGCTAAAAGGGATACTAGACGTTGTCTTTGAAGTATTTCATTTTACATATGAGGAAACTCTCAGGTTAAGTGACGACCTTGATCATCCTTCCTTTGTTATTTCCAACTTCTCCTCAGCAGTCAACCTACACTACTCCCTGCAAAATAATTACTTATAGACTTAAGGATTTCATCTTTAAACCCTGCTTCCTCCCACCCCAGAAAACTCACACATGACTTCCCCTGGGGTATGGTCATAGGAGTCACAATTTAAATATAATCTACTAATGGCCAGGGATTTTGTTCAGCTGAGAAGTATGTATTTACTGATCTGCAGGGTATTGATTTGAGGGGGAAGATCTTTTCAGCCCACAAGAAAATTCAAAATCCTTTATTACCCTTAGATTATTTCATGAATAATTCCAGGGGGGGAAAAAACATATGGTTGTTTCCTGTAAATATTGAGATTGAAGCAAAACCTTTGTAGTTGGCCACAAGGGGGCAGCTGCAACATTTTCTCCTAAATGTTTGCAGTTCTAAACCACCAGGAGCAATGGGGCATTCTGGGTCTCAGCTTGCCACAGAATCTCCAAAACCACCTTTCAACTGAGTTCTCAGTACGACACAAAACATTCTCATACGGTGTTTCTTGGGAATTGTTTTGTTTTTAAACAAATTATTTCCCAACTCCTTTCCAGATCAAGAGAGAACCCTCTGTTTTAGAACTCTGTGCCAAGATGACCATCTCTACAAAGATCTTTGGAGACTAATAAATTGTTACGCTAATTTGGAAACCCTCAGAAAATGTTTTAATTATGTTTGACCCCAGATAAAAATAAAAACAGTAATGATCATCTGATTCCGCCACACTTAATAAAGCTTGTTCTAAGTTCTTCACAGGATTTGCCAAATATTTGCCTCATCTCATAGCCTCCATTTGTCATTCCCATTTTTGTGATATCCTGAAATCTTTCAAGTCAAAATTTATTGTGGAATCTTATCACAGAGCTAAACAGTGGGAGGTCTGATTACTAATAGCTAAATTCCACATCCTTATATCTCTACAAAAACATAAATTCAAATTCATTTCGTCTTTTAGGTGCATAAAGTGCTGGAAGTTAGTTTGAAAAACAAATGCTGGTTTTATTCGTATGTATGTGCATGTGGGCAGGTATAGGCTCACTAATAATTATTGATAAGTAGATTGGAAAACTACTAGATTTTTGTAGTTTTTGAAGGCGGACATAAAGATGTATGCCCTTCAAGCTTTTTGTGGTTTTCTCTGTACATTTTATTTAAAATTGTAACCACTCTCCAACCTGTATGTGTGGCCCCATTCCCTGCTGTGTCTTTCTCTATCGTCTTAGCAACATCTGACATCCTTTATATTTTACCTGGTTTTGTTAGCCTCCTTCACAAACACGCCCTCTCCAAGTAGGACAAAAGTCCTATGATAAAATCAGAATTTTGTCTGTTTTGTTTAATGCTGTATCCTCAAAAGTATGGGATAGTACCTGACACATTGTAGGAACTCAGTAATCCAACAACATGGTGAAATCACAAAAATTGGAGCATTTTTTACTAGTAACTACCAACTGGTATTACTAAGTATCTGATATTGATGTTTTACTTTAATACATTTGAGAAGACATCTTGACAACAGATAATTATCCATTCTTTTAAAATTGAAGCATGTTTCATAAAACAAGAGTTTTAAACAATAATTGAGTTCGTGATTATTGCAGAGAGTATTCTCTCAATGCTCAGACCTGTCTGGGTCCCATTTCCCAAAAACCAATCAAACCAGGACTCCACTATCAGCAAACATGGTCTTTCTAGAGTTTGGTGGAATGGGAGTGACCGGTATAGAGGAACTTTGATGGGGCAAAGGAAAGGGAGGGGAGGGGCATGGGAGCAGGAAAGATGGTGGAATGAGATGGACGTCATTACCCTAGGTACATGTATGACTACACATATGGTGCAACTTTGTATTATGTACAGAGAAATGAAAAGTTGTGCTCCATTTGTGTACAATGAATCAAAATGCATTCTGCTGTCATATGTGCCTAATTAGAAAAAATAAACTTTTTAAAAAGGAGTTTTCACAGCATCACACAACAAAGCAGTGGCACAAGAGAAAGAGCAATGCCCGGAGTTTTAGTTCTGCTTCCATCACTAACAAGCCAAGCTAAGCCATCCAGTTAGGTGCTGATAGGTTTTGCTGCTGTTGTTTGTTTTTTAGTTTGGGGTTTTGTTTGTTTGTTTGGCACAGGAGATTGACCCCAGGGGCACTTTAACACTGAGTTACAACCCCATCCCTTTTTATGTCTTAAGACAGGGACTTACTAACTTGTGATCCTCCTTCCTCAGTTTCCAGAATCACTGGGATTACAGGAGTGTACCACCACACCCAGACAACCCATCCATTTAAATTGTGAATGCTTTAATGTCCGCATCCAAAACATGGGTATAAAACCATCCCCCTGCCAATATCAAAGAATTCTGGAGTCTCCTGTGAAGTGTGAAAGTATTTTAGAAAGTATAAAGTATTTTCCAAGGTCAAGGGTATTGTTAAAAATCATCATTTCCTGTTCTCGGCTATGTAGAACCTACATAGTCAACTATTTTTAGTGGTTTAATGGACGGTCTTAGGCTGAAGACAGTTCCATCAGTTAAGTGATATTTGTCAGGCCTTTTGTGATACTTCACCCCTACACTTTCTTCTTGCCACTGCTGGTCTTAATTTGAAATTGGCCATTCTGCCCACTCCTATCTCTAGGATAAATCCTGACTTGAAACAAGATAATCAGTTCACGAGTCTCCCTTTTCTTGGAAACGTCTTCACAGTAGGTATTCAATAAATATTTGCTGCACGAATGAATGATGAAAGGGCTGTATGCCAGCATTTCCCTAGGTGTGGAGCTCTGCCCGGCCCTTGCCAGTATGTCCCTCACACAAACTTGCCTGATGCTTCTGTGTTTTGCCACCTTTATGACTCCCCATTTATTCTATTAGGCTCTGCAAAGCCAACTGCTTGCCCACCCTGGGCTTGGTTGCCACGCCCAACAGATAACCACATTCTGCCTGCCCATTCTGCACTCCCTCGGGGCAGCTACAGTGATTCTATATCCTCAGGGCCTGCCTCACTTTGTTCCTGTTCCAGCACATGGCTTTTCCAGGCCACAGGACCCTCACTGTGGTTAACTAAAAGCATGCAGTTTAGTCATGCCTCCCATGGGCAGAGCTCTGGGAGCATACAAAACAGTGTAAGTAATCCCCAAATTCGAAAATGTTATATTTCAAGAGTTTGTTTATAAATAGTTTCTCTAGCACTTGGGAATGCATTTCTCTATACAAACAACCCATCTATTTAAATAGTAATTGCTTCAAAAGTACTCCCTGAGCATCTCCCTACTTTGCACTGTTCTTGGCACAATGGAAACAAAGAGAAATGAGACTCAGTCTCTTTCCTCCAGAAGTTCACAGGAGAACTAAGGAGACAGTAGTAGAACTTAATAATATATATATGCAATAGAGCATGTGTAAAAACCAGCTGCCCATAGTACATTAAGAGCAAGAAAGAAGAGGTGATCCCTCTGCCTGGGTGGATCAGGAAGGTTCCACAAAGAGATATTCCTGCTGAGGCCCAAAGAATGAGGAAGTGTGTACCGGGCTGATGAGTGGAAAAGGGTGTTCCTGGTATGTGGCTGTCAGGTTGCCAGACCAACACCCAAGTGTCAATTTAACCCCTACTTTAGCTCTGCTAATAGTTCAGCAGTATGTCAAAGACAGAAATGGAATAAGGTTTTTTTGTAGGCCAGCCTGGGGAAACTTGTTGGGGAAACTTGTTTGTGTAGGGAGATTAGTCTCAGATCCTCAGTAAAAAAAGAGGTGGTCCTGGGATCATGCCAACACACACACACACACACACACACACACACACACACACACAGAGTCACTACTGCCAGTCATCAACTGGAGCAAAGAACTAACGCATTAGGAAGAGCAATTCTTGTGCTTTCTTGCAAAGCACTAATCCATTCTGTGAATGGAAGGTCGTGAGGAGGGCTGGTTGGGGACAGCTATACAAGACAGGTCCACACCCCCAGGAGTATAACAACTAACTGTGCAGGCAAGACTTGTGCATATGAAATAACTAAGTGCCCAAGGCAGTGGTTGCCAAAAGAATGACATGTGCTATAGGCACCATACTCCTAGCCATCCCTGCCTCCTTCAGAGAATGACTCAGTTGAGTTCAACAAGTGTTTGACATTAAATGCCCACAGGTCTGTTGATGATGTGCCGCATTATCCTGAGTTTCAGAAGGCAGTCTCCACCAAACTCTGTAAATACAAATAAGTTTTCCTCCCAAAGGTAGGAGATTAAAACAAGTCTGGAGAGACAGGGGGTGGAGGTCTGGTTAATAGGATTCTGTTGTACTCAATACTGGAAACACATCAATGCTGAATAGGTATGAGAAAGAATTTCCCATCAGTCAGAGCTGTCCGAATTATAATGAACCGCCTTGGGAGGTAATAAGTTTCCCGTCAGGCTGGATAATTACTTGGCAGTAATTTTGTAGGGGTGACTCAAGAATTCAATGACCAGTAGGCTCCCTTCCAATCCTGTGATTTTGTGAACTTCTGCAGCTCCCCCTTGATAGCACAATAGATGAATCTGGGAACCCACACTGTATGGCTGTCACAATGCTGAGAATTAGTCATGGGTTAGGCTCATTTGGGGTACCAGAGCGCAGTCTGAGTGGCAAGGAAACAGAAGATGCAAAAACATCACTTCTACCAAGAGCCTGACCAAACTCCCAGAGGAGCTAACCAGAGCATCTGGGAAGAGCCTCAGAATGCCAAACTCAGTACTACT
Organism: Callospermophilus lateralis; assembly: GCF_048772815.1. NCBI lineage: Eukaryota > Metazoa > Chordata > Mammalia > Rodentia > Sciuridae > Callospermophilus > Callospermophilus lateralis. The sequence continues at coordinate 44,810,615 of NC_135318.1, read as the reverse complement.
CCAAAAGGATTATGGCTATTAGACAAGGGGCACCCCAAGGCAAAGACTGGACTAAAAATGTAGGCCCTTGAAGAAGAAATATGCAGGATTCTAAAGGATTTGGGAAGGCTCTTCTGCTCTCAGGTCTAGATCCCCACCCCAAGGGGTCCTCAATGATGTTACATTAAGATTCTTGGGAAATCCAAGAATTACCTCCAAAGGTAAACAAGCAGGACGTGGACTAACCAGTCCCTCAGGCCTCCTGAGTAGAGTATGTGGCCCCAGATGGTGACTGTAAAGGAGAGCAACAGCCTGTGGGTCCTGGACAACCAAGGAGCTGTGTGAAATCCTGGCATGGCATGGCACATTATCACAAACCACACAGATGTAATTCACAGGATTCCTGAACCTAAATCAGTGTCACTGCATTGGTGTGGGGTGTCTGTTGAGACATAGTCAAGTAAGAATAAAAGCCCATGTTTAAATTCCTATTCTACCAATTCTGAGGTCAGTAACTGAGACAGGTAGGTTTGTTGGTTTGGCTGTTCATTTGTTTTAACTCCTATGAGCTTCAAAAAACAGGGCACTGAAATAGAAAAATTTCACCAAGTCCCTTCCAACTGTAATATCTATAATCCCAGTGCACAAAGGAGAACATCTTACAGGAGAAGAAAACAGGTGTCCACAGGTTGTCCCAAACCATGCTGCAAGAAACTAAATAAAGCAAAAAAATCTTGATTCCTAAATTTTCCTCTATGACTTCTCTGGGTTTTTCTGTTGTTGTTGTTGTTTCTTTTTTTCCTTTTGGACTAAACTGTGGCTTACATAGTTAAGCCAAATGAATAGAAGTGAAACCAATAAGCCACACACCAGCAGCATTCTTATTTTTGTGGGGGGAAAAAAGCAAATATATGCTATTTGATCATGCAAGAGAGATAAATCTACTAAGCTTCCATGGATAAAGTCCTATTAAATCAATAGGGGTTCTGCCCAGTGCCCAGGGAAACCCATTAGGAGAAGCCAAATTATTTCTTTTTAAAACACTATCAACTTAACATTACAAATCATTTGCTATTCTCCAGAGAATGGCCTAGTATTGCAAAACTTGATAATTACTGATTCATGGCTGATTTAGGAAAAACATGGGCTTAAGTAATCAGGCCAGAGCATTGCTGCTGACCACAGGGCTGGCAGGAAAACGAGATTTTCTTTCATTATGCCTTTCATGAATGCTTAACATTTTACAAAATTGAGCTTTTAGCATATCACTAGTGGTTTGATTTTTTTTTTCAAAAGGGGCGGAATACAAAACATAACCAGTTATGTGTTTTCAAGTATCTATATTTATCTTTTATTTAAGTATCTATATTTATCTTTTATTATCTTATATTTCAAGTATCTATATTTATCTTTTATTCAAGTGTCACTAACCTGAAACCCAGGAAGTTATGAGGAAGTGATTCCAGAAACCAGACTTGGTAATACATGGATGGTTTCCTGTAAAATATCAGCTCTCAGACTCTTTGAAAGGACTCTACAACCACATAAACAGCTCTTCGATAAACTCAAAGAACATTGTATAAACTAGCAGGAGGAATTTAATTGCCATTTTGAGCCAACCATACACACCACAAGCGGCGCTTACCTACACAGGGGAAGGCACACTTCTTGCTAAACAATCGCTTCACTTGACCAGCAGATTTCAAGCATATCAGTAAATGTTCATCTGCACGTGGCTCTGGAAAGATGTTTGCTAGAGGATATGTAAATCTCCTATCCCTGAGAAAGAAAGCTATTGCCTCGGTGTTGTAATGGTTTTTCTATTTAAAATTAAGAAATGAAGAATATTTTCTTATTCTGCAGAGGAGTTACAGAGAATTTCATGCCAAAATTCTGTCACAGATTTAAAGAGACTGCCTCTAAGAGCACACCAAATTTTCTTTTCAAATCTTTCCTTGTCTGACATTCTGCTTCTAAGTAAATGCTGTCATCAACTTATTTTTACTATCAGTCCTTCATATGCATGTATCACAAAAATATCTAAATTGCATAACTGTGTTCTTACAAGAAAACAAAAGTCCAGTATTTAAAGAGTGGGGGGGGAAATGGGCAATAGAAATTTAACACAGGGTACTTTATCACTGAGCCACATCCTCACCCTTTTTTATTTTTTGGTTTTTTATTTTGACTTTTTTAAAATGTTTATTCTTTAGTTGTAGTTGGACACAATACCTTTATTTTATTTATTTAGTTTTATGTGGTGCTGAGGATCCAGCCCAGGCCCTCACACAGTGCTAGGCAAGCGCTCGACCGCTGAACCACAACCCCAGCCCTAGTTTTTATTTTTTTGAGACTGGGTCTAAGTTGCTTAGTGCTTTGCGAAATTGCTGAGGCTGGACTTGAACTTTCCATCCTCTTATCTCAGCTTCTTGAGTCACTGGGATTACTGGCATGCACCACTGTGTCTGTCAAGAGTGAAAATTTTAAGTAAGCATCTTAGCAGGCCTGTGGTACAACAGGTACTCTTATGATGGCTGATGTGCCAGTTAGTGGAACCCTGTTGCAAGCAACTTGACAATATATGTTAAGATTTTAAATGTTTATGCCCTAGATCCAAAAAAGTGTACTTTGAAGAATTTTTCAATAAAGAAAAAAAGAGAGACTAGGAAAAACCTGTATGCTCAGACATTGTAATAGAAAAACAGAGAAAGAAAATTTATGTTAAACAATAGAAAAATAGTTAAGGAAAAAATAATAAAATCTCTTCACAGAATACTATACAGCCATGTGTTATATCTATGAACATTGCTAATAACATGATAATGCTTATAATATCACATTAAAAAGCAGAAGATAAATGTATATTATAGATACAAACATATAAAATATTTGCTTATCGCTCTGCTTCTAAAACTAAACAAAAATTTCTCTATGTAAAAAAAAAGAGATAAAAGGAAATATTGGATAATTTTTCCTCTCTCTTCTATTTCTTTATTTTGCGAATTTTCTTCAATGATCTCTTACCAAAATATTTAAAATAAAGTAAAAGGAATTTTAAACAGAACTGAATTAGAATTGAGGCTCAATATTCCTGACCAAAATTAGGACTGACAGAGATGTGAAGAAGGATTTTGATGGAATTGAAATACATTGAATTAATTCACTCAACAAATAATTATATACATTGTGTGAGTGAGAAAGGGAATCATAGAAGTTACAGTTAAACCAAGGAAATCATCTAATCCACATTATGCAGCAGCAGGAAGAAAGAACCCCTGGGGAGACTGAGATGTAATTTAAGAACTGGAATAATACAGCAACGAGAATTCATAGGAAGAGGAGCTTTCAACAGGACAGAGAATATCAGAAATGTAAATGATGCAGAGAGATACATGAGGTCAAGGAAAACACGGAGAGACAGAAGACCCTGGATGTAACTAGTTACAGGCTATTTAGGAAGTGAAGGAGAGAATCAAATCCCAAAGGGTGAGCAGTGGGGAAAGAGAGGCAGTAGCCACAAGGGACAAGGCAAGGTCATTTGTTTTGTCTTTTACAAATAGGAGAATCCAGCATAGATTTTAAGGCAAGAGAGGGAAAAGAAGATTGGATATGCGGCAACAGCCAAGAGCCATCCCCCCTCTGCCTGCTCCCCCAACCAGGGCTGCCCACATGCCAGCATCTGGTCCCTCCATGGTCCTTGTGTTCATCTCCAAAGCCCATCATGACAAAGTACCACAAACCAGTTGGCTTGAGGACAATAGGTATATATTCTTTTTTTATTTTGTTTTGGTTTTGGGTAGCTGGGATTAAACTCAGGGGCGCTTGACCACTGAGCCATATCCCCAGTCCTATTTTGTATTTTGAGACAAAGTCTCACTGAGTTGCTTAGCACCTGGCCATTGCTAAGTCTGGCTTTGAACTCATGATCCTCCTGCCTCAGCTTCCTGAGCCACTGGGATTACAGGCATGCGCCATTGCTCCCGGCTTATATTCTTTAACAATTCTAGTGGCTTAACATCCAAAACCAAGGTATTGCAAGGCCTCGCTCACTCTGAAAGCTGTGGGATATTTCTTGCCTCTTCTTATCTTCTAGCAGTTCCCGGCAATCCTTGGTGTTCCTTAGTTTATACATGTATCCTGCAATATCTGCCTGTGTCTTCACATGGCCTTCACATGTATGTGTGTGTCTGTTTTCTCTGATAAGGACATTTGTCTTTGGATTAGGGCCTACCCCGATCCAGTATAACTTCATTTTAACTTAACTAATTATGACTGAAAAGACTTTGTTTCCCAATATTCTTGGGTTCTGGGCAACCATGAAATCTGTGGGGGACACTCTTCAACTCAGTACCCTCATCCGTTCCCCACAGAGTGGCCATTCCAGTGTGGCTCCAATACATCTTTTCTGCTTAGCACTCTGAAATCTATATGCCCAGCCTTGATTTCAGTCCCACTCTCCACACCCTTAGTTCCCATTGCCTACTGGATATAGTTTCTCTGGATATCCACAACCCCCTTAAAACATCATTTCCAAAAGGAGCCCCAAACCCATAGTCTTTTGTGTTTCTATTTAATTTTTGATAAACCCATCTAGTGTCCCAAGTTAGAAGTACTGGCATTATCTTTAACTTTCTCCTCTTCTTAACTGCTTTCCACTACATGGGACTGAATAACAGGCTCTGTGGACTCCCTCTCACAACCTCACTTTGACCTCCTCTCTCCACTTCTATTGCAAAGGCCCTAGATTGAGCTCTCATCCTTTCCTTAGATTATCCAATTGAAAAAAATCTTCAATTCAGTAAAATATTATAGAGCACCGAAAAGTGCTAGGTCCTAGTCACACCAAGGGGAATTACACACAATGTTGGCCCTGTGTAGCTTCCAACCTCTTAGCTGCTCTCAGGGCCACCGGACTTAAATGCATTTTCCTGTATACTGTTATGCTGTGGCTTCCAGTTTTGTTTTGACTCCCCTTTTACTACAAGATGAAATGTCAATCCTCCCCAGATGTAGAAGGACCACCGCATTCACAGTCTACTGCATACATGCCATAACCCCTGGCCTCTAGCCCTTCCTCACTGCTGTGGTAGGCTTCTTGCTTTGTCCAGATCCATGCGTGGGAGGAGTGCTTTCTTTGATCTAAAGTGCTGAAAGAGCCCCTCTGTGCCCCAACAAGTCCTTACCTACCTTTAAGGTACAACTTAAATGACCTTTCTGTTCTTACCTCTCATCAGAATTCAGCAAGATTCTCAGAATCTATGACCCCATGAGACTTTCTTCAAATCTCAGTTTAAGCACATTTGCCACATTGCATTGAAAATCATCCTTTCACCTGTCTGTCTCCATCACTGCAAGCTCCAGGGGACCAGCACCAGGTAGTCTGCATTTACCTTGATCTGATCTGAATGAATACAATGACGAATGCACCCTGCCTTCTGTATCTGAGTTCTATCCACATCCCAGGTGTGGCTCAATCCCATTCCCCTCCCTCAGCTTTCTCAGGCCACTCCATCTGGCCATGAGTGTCTCCCTCCTCAGAATAGCCACAGCACTTTCCCTCCATCTCACTGATTTGGCACTTATGACATGGTATTTCAAGCTACTGAAAGTCCCTGTCTTCCCTTTTGCTATATTTTAAAGCTTCTCCAAAGCTTAATCCAACACTGCATCCCACTTGGTGCTCTGTAAATATCTGCTAATTGGAAAATCTTTTGGGTGATGGAATCCTACAGAAAATGAGATGGGGGCAATTGCAGGAGAGATGGAGATTTTAGCTATAGAACAGGTAGGGTATATTTCCTTCCAAGAAACTAAAAAGATAAGAAGGAAAATATAAGTAAATGATAGAGAAAACTATAAAACTCCTGAGTAAGATAGACTCAATCTTATTAAAAACAAAACTCATAGAAAAATAACATGCTGAGCTAAGTAAGACACACAAATGTCAAATACAACCAAACAAATGAGTATTTCACATATGGAGATAAAGAAAGAGAAGGCAAAAGTACATGTAACTTATATATAGAACACATCATGTACACATTTAACTTATCTACTACATGCACAACCTTGTAGTAGAAGCATCTCTTGACACTGAGGCTGATTGTCAGGTTTAAAGATAAACTCAAAGCTGGGCACAGCGGTGCATACCTGTAAATTCAGCAACTCAGAAGGCTTGAGGCAGGAGGGTTGTGAGTTCAAATCCAATCTTAGCAAGGCCCTGAGCAACTCAGCAAGACCCTGTCTCTGATAAAATACATAAAAGGGCTGGGGATGTAGCTTAGTGGTTATGGCCCCCCACCTGGGTTTAATCCCTGGTACCAAAAAAAAAAAAAAAAAAAAAACAATAAACTCAAGCAAATTTCTTCAGTGATCTGTTTAAGGGAAACACTTAGTGTACAGAAATTTCTAGGAGAAAGAATATGTGTCAGTATCCAATGGAACAATATGTGTGACTTCATATGCTGAAACTTACAAGCAATTTAAGAGACTTTTGAGGATATTGACTTCACATAATTTTTAGATTGTGTATTAATTTTGCCTCTTTATCCCTTAGTAAAATGTGACTCTACTGTTTAGGTTAAATGTCCTCTTCTGATTCTCAACCCTTCATGGTACTTGCTGTTTAAACTGCTTATTTGGGGCATTCAGTCCTAATCTGTCCTTCACTGCTGTTAAATTGCTGAATGTCCTGATATAACTATGACCACTTCATCTAGACTATAAGGTGGTGACAGTAAGGCCATCTTAAGCATTTATACCCCACAATGTAAATGACACAATACCAAGAATAAAGCAAAAGTGCCTAATCATCAAAAGGCCATTTTATCAATGTCAGTGTTTCCATAATCAAACTCAGATTCTAAAATAAATAAGTTGGCTAAGAGTGTGAATTATATTCCCTATTATGCTTTTTTGGGTATATCTACAGCTGTAAAATGACTGGCAGGAAGGGAGAGGCTCTTGTTTGACCCAGAATTACTCATTACATATTAAATAATCAAATGTTATCATATTCAATAGAGAAGGGATGGAGAGGCTCAGTTTAAAGAGTACTAAAAAAAAAAAAAAAAAATAAAAAAAAAAAAAAAAAAAAAAAAGATATCGTCATCAGCATTTTTCTAAAAGATAACAAAGAAGTCACTTGGGAAAGAGGCCCGCCTTCATTAGAGGCCTTGGGAGGGAGCATCGGAGCCAATGAAGACCCACCTACTCCCCTAGAGAAAACAGAAAATGAGAGCACAATCTCCCAGGACTCATCAACAAAATATAGATGTATGAGGAGATGAATCAGGATTTCTTTGTGTTTAGCTAAGTTATCATGTATCATCTCTAATTTAAAAACAACATTTTTTTAAAGTAAAATGAGCTTTCACCAATGATTCCCACAGCTCCTTATTTCATTCATAGAACTCCATGCACAGGCAGCAGGGATCAGATGCAGACTGGGCAGTTACTGGGTGTCATGGAATTAGAAAGATAAGCTATTTGGATCATTTAAACTAAAAAAATAAAAACAGTAACTATCCTTTACCTCCAGGGTGGGCTTGGGGACCTGGGTTATTCGCAGAATTTGGGCAACACTTGGTATTTATCAGCAAAGACATTCTAAATATGCTTCTGATGCTAGAAAATTATTTCAAACTGTTTCAACATGCTCTCTGATGAAGAGATGTAAGGTTAAATATCATCCCAGTTAAAAAGTAAGTTTGCTGCTATTTTTACTTTATTGGTCAGCTAGCTCCTTTTAACTTGCAGGTCAAAGTTTTTGAACATTAAAACAAATAAATTCACTCTGTTTTTTCAAGCATAAATGATATGCAATAAGCCTCTGAGAACAGAGGTTCCTCATTCTGGTTATGTTTTACTTTCTTGCAAACACATACTCATGCTTAATTGAACTGCCTCCAAGTGATTTTTAAGTATTAAAAATGAACACAGCCTTCCTTTTTCAAGAATATTTTGGGCAGCTGTTGTAAAACAAAATGCAAATCACTTTTTGAAAAGCTCAATGTGAAATGAAAAAGCACTAGTTAAGGAATCATCTAAAGTTTACGCTCACATAAAAACAAACTAAAGTGAATGATGGGCACGCACCTCATAACGTTGAACAGGAAAGACATTGAGAACATTTGACAACAGGTTCAAATTTCCTGACCTGCTGGACAAACTCCTCTTTCCACATTGTTCCTAGATTCTATCAGATCCTGTTTTTCTCTCTACAATAAACCATGATTTATCTAGAATGCAATCGGCCAGAAAGTTAAAATAAACAGGATGGTGCTTTACTATGCTCCCCTTCCTATTAATATGCAGGTGTTTATTGAATGCTTGCTTACTGTGTTCCTAACACTGTGGTGGACATGGTGGACATCTGAAAGATATCATGGCTGTGGAATTATAAGAAAAAAAATTGCAAGTAAACAAGCTTCCAGAAATGTAGTCCATAAAACAACTTCCAACACAATCATAAAAGCAATACTGATTCACTCTTCTATCTAACCTGTTCATCTCTAACTACAGGGGTAAGCAATAACAAATCTCTAACTATAAAGTGAAAAACACTACAAAACCTAGAAGCACCAGAGAAGTTCAAGCCTCTTTCATATTGTTTTAGTTTAAAATGTATTTCTACTTGTTGACTCTTTTTTAGTGTAATGATTCATATATTCTATTAATAAAACTAATTAATTGCCCCACATTATAAGTTAGTGAAGAATTAAATCTCTTTTTATTCAAAGCAAGGCCAAGCATGGAGTTTCAAAGACTCAACAAATAATTCCTGAATGACTGAAATTGTTTCCACAGTACAAAATCTATGTAATTCCCACATAGGTCTGAGGCTATGTAAGTTTCAAAAGGAAGTTAATTTTACTTTTTAGTACCGTGACTATCTAGTTTACATGGAAATAATTCCATATAATAGATAATAAAAAGCTTAGAAATCAATTAATTGCATGTATCAGATTTAAGATACTTTAAGAATTAAGATACTTTAAAAAACACAAGCCCCTCATTTTCACAAATTAAATTAGAAAGTATAAATTTAATATAGGAAGAAGAGCCCTATAATCTGCTATATGTGTTATCCATGCACCCCTCTCTCCATCTTCACAGCCTCCATCCCTGGGGAAATAAGAAAGTCCAATATTCCCATTCCAAATTAATGTATGTCTGTTTCTAATTCTCTACTAAGCCACCAATAATTATGTCACAGGGGAAATCTGATATATCCAAGATTCTGATTTTAGAAACACATAAAGAATATATATATATATATATATATATATATATATATATATATATATATATAGAGAGAGAGAGAGAGAGAGAGAGAGAGAGAGTGAGTCAGCAAAAATATTTAGTCCTGTTTTAATGCATCCTGGGATATTTTTAGAACAAAGCTATCTTCCACAATGGATGCCAGCAAATAAAACCCAAGTCCCTCCTCTTTCAAAGAGCACAAAGGACTTTAAAAAACACAAGCCCCTCATTTTCACAATTGATTTTCCATATTATACAACTAACACATATGCTTATAACTTCTACTGAAAACAATGCTTTTCATTGACAATACTGTTAGCCTTTATTATTTCATACATCCAATTTTTGATGTATGAAATAATAAATGCTAACAGTATTATCCAGCTGTTAAGACACCTAATTAATTCTTTGGTGAGAAAAAGAATATTAAATCCCGATTTCTCATGTTACCCCATGATAAATTCAAAATGATTTAAATATTTAAAAAATAAAATTACAAAAACAAAATAGGTGAATATTCCATTCTAATATTCTTCAAGAGAAGTTCCTGAGCTTAACATCAAAAATAAAAGCCATAAGAGAAAATGTTGGTATATTTGACTAATCAAATTATTGAATTTCTAGACATACAATTCCGGCAACATAGTGTGCTATTTCCAAAGACTGTTTCTATGTGAGATAGTTAAAAAAAATCTGAATAAAACATTTAAGAACCCTCTTTAGAACATATCTCACATAGCAAGGAATAAAGGAATTCTTCAGAAGCAAAAATGATGTAAAAGCTAGATCGGGGGGGGGCAGGCATTTTTTTTTTAATTTGCTGATTTCTAGATGTTTGGGGATTTCTATTTTAATGTGGAACATAAGACAAGGTCAACAAAAATTAAGATTTATGTATTTCCATAAAACTGAAATCTTGAAAGGAGACATTCTTGGTGAAAAAGGAGAATTTTAGAAACAACCAACAACAACAGAAATGTCCTCCTAACCCACAAAGCAAGGACTAGATTCTGAATAAAGAAGAAATTGCCTGAGAACTCATAACCACAGGGCAACTTTCATTTTAGTGTGATAGCAGAACTCTAATAATCCATGTGGTCTGATAAAAAAAATTAAGGTTAAGATAAATTACAGTGGTTCTTGATTTTGTAGTATCCAGTTGGCTCACAGAATAAAACTGAAATTCTCTCTTTAGAAGGTACCTTCAACCCAGGCCTTATAGACTTCCCACAGATAGAGTTCCAATCATTGTGTGCTCACGAAGAAAAATCATGAAACTATAAGGAAGCAAGATATTATGAAGAAGAGTCAGCTGAATATCCAAATAATTCAGACTCACAGAAATTGATGAAAGTGATGAACAAGAGAAGCATAAAAAAGTGGGCAAGCTTGAAAAAGGCAAAATATTACTTTATAAGAATAGAACTATGATAATTAATATTAGAAACTTAAGTTATTAATATTAGAAACTTATGTTAATTATTAAGTTAGAGAGCTGAAGAGAGAATCAGTGAACAAGAGGAAAAATCTGAGTCTCCATAAGCATCAACAAGAATCAAAGATTGACACATGAAAGAGTTATCAAGAGACTCGGACGGAGGACACAGCAAGAGGACAGAAATAGACCTAGGACTGAGGTGTAGTTCAATGGTAAAATGATTGCCTGCCATTTACAAGGCTCCTGGTTAGATCCCTAGCACACCTCCCCCCGCCACACACACACACACACACACACACACACACACACACACACATGATAGCAATATATATAATATCACAGCCAAAAAAATCAATAGAGATAATGAGGAGATACAACAGAATTGCTAGAATTGTAGAAAGGCATAAAACCTTAGATTCAGAAATTATAACAATAAGAGAGATAAATAAAAATCAATCCATATCTAGAATGATGAGAAACTATAATATACCTGAGTAAAAGACATGTTAAAACAAATCAGAGAACAGAAATTATCTATAAATGAACAGGTAAAAAGGCCACTGACATCTTAGAGTAATAGTGGAAGTCAGCCAATCCTTTTTTTTTTTTTGCCAAATGACAACAATAACCCTCAACCTGGAATTATATATCCAGAAAAAAAAGTATCTTTCAAGATAAACATGATGAAGAAATACTCAGATACACAAAAATAGAAAGCTTGCCTCTCACATATCCTTACTAAAGGAACTTTTTCTCCCCAGGTACAGGGTATTGAACCCAGGGGTGCTGTACAGCCAAGCCACATCCTGAGCCCTTTTTATTGTTATATTTTGAGACAGGGTCTCATGAGTTGCCCAGACTGGCCTCAAACTTGCAATCTTCCTGCCTCAGCCTCTGCAGCTGCTGAAATTACTGGAGTGCACCACTATAAGACAACATAACAAACGGATCAAAAATGAGAGAAATAAACAGAAAAATATAAGACAGAAAATGAAAGTTAAAATGGTAACAATGAATTTAAATCAACAATTATCATTATAAATAAAAATGACTATACTCTCTCCTTTAAAGAACATACCAGGAAAATGCTTAGCAAAAGAAAATAAAAGAACGCACATTACTATATATTGATAAGCAAGATGACTGATTTCCATGCAAGAAAAAATAAAATAAAATTAGATCAGTATCTGTATCAGCTAACTATCATTCAGATCAAACCACTTCAAACTCAGCCCCAGTCTAAAAGCATTTCTAAAAGAAACACTCTGGAACAAAACCCAAGGAAAGATCTGATATGCAAGAGGAAATACCAAGAGAAAATATAGTAAAACTGTGAGTAAATTTAAAAATATTAACTTCAATGAAAACAATGTCTAATTTGTGGAGTTTTTTAATAGAATAAAAATAAAATAAAACAATAAGAAGATGGTTTTTGAAAGTTAGGTGTGGTAAGGTCCTCATATTTTTCAAAAAGAGTGTAAAGATAGTGATGTCCTTTGAAAACTTTAAAATTAAATGTACAATATAAATGTAAAGTAATCATAAATTAATAGAAATAGTATGTGCAATTGAAAACTAGAAGAGGAAAAAATAGAATGAAGAAGACAACATAACAAACCAATCCAAAATGAGAGAAATAAACAGAAAAAAAATAAGACAGAAAATGAAAGTTAAAATGGGAACAATGAATTTAAAATCAACAATTATCACTATAAATAAAAATGACTATACTCTCTCCTTTAAAGAACATACCAGGAAAACACTTAACAAAAGAAAACCAAAGACTAACACATTACTATATATTGATAAGCAAGATGACTGATTTCCAAACAAGAAAAAAAAATGAAATTAGATCAGTATCTCTATCGGCTAACTATCATTTAGAACAAACCACTTCAAACTCAGCCTCTTCTTACACCACCAATGATTCATTATCATTGACAAGTCATCTAGAATTCAGTTTAAATCACCTGGGTTCTAGTTAGTCTGCTTGGCTGGGGCCACCCTCCTGTTGAGACTAATGTACTAGATCAGACATATTCTCCTCATAGCAATGAAGGAAGCAGGAACACACAAGGTCTCTGAGCTCAAAACTGATGTCTTTTCTGCTCATTCTGTTGTCTAAAACAAGTTGCAGCACTGATCCCAGGTTAAGAACTGGGGAAATATCATCTAATTTTATGGGAGGAACTTAAAACCGCAGTCAAAAGGATATCAGTACAGGGAGGGATGAAGAACTGAGGTCAGTGATGTAATTACCACAGCACTTGAAATTATTCATGAAAATTTCGGATGTGTCAGGGAACCATAATAATGAAAAACAAAATTGTATGCCTCTGAGGGAAAAACAAAAATTTTGTGTCTTCAGGGTGTAAAGCTGGTTTAGTATTGCTATCTGAATATATTTTTTAAATACCTTTGATCAAAAAAAGAAAAAAAGAAAAAGAAAACCCAGACAACCAATAGAAAAATGGTAAAAAAAGACATGGAAAGGCACTCTTCAGATGGACATCCACAAATGCCCAAGAACTATATGATAAAAATGTCCACCTCAAAATGAAAATACAATGAGATAGTATTTTACAATTTTCACTGATTTTTAAAGTCTTCGAATATCAAATGTTGATAATAATGTGGAACAATAAGAACTCACTGTCAGTATAAGTGTGCAAAATAATACAACCCTTTGAAATCAATTTGTGTTTTGTAAAAGCAAAAAATATCTACACCTATAACCAAGTAATACAAATCTCAGGAATTTATCTTCCACACATATGCAACAGGACAGGGTTACTTGTTTTATTATTATTCAAATAATATATGTTATTTGTATGTTATTTATACCGTCTCTTCTATTTTATATTATAGATATATAATATATATATAAATATATATAAAATATATATAAATGAAAATATATTTTATTTTTAAAGTCATGTGTACTATGTTCTGACAGGTTGTCAGGCAATTTTATCAGTGTGCAAACAGCACAGAATGCACTTTAAAAACCCTAGATGGAATAGCCTAGGCTATATGGTATAGCCTATTGTTCCTAAGACACAAGCCTATACAGCATATTACTATACTGAATACTGTGGCAACTGTAACACAAGAATAAGTATTTATATACTTAAACATTGAAAAAGTACAGTAAAAATACTAGGCAATAGGAATTTTTCAGCTCTATTGTAATTTTATGAAATCACTACTGTATATACAAATCATCATTGACCAGAAAGTTATGTGATTGTATATATTAAATACTTAAAATGTTTATCAAAAACATTACAAACTTTAAAAGGTAATGACAAAGTTTAAAAAAAACATATCATATCTAATAGACAAAGAGTTATTAGATCTTTCAAATACTACAAGTATACTTAATAGAAAAGTAGGCTGAACACTGAAAAGACAATCTATTAAAAATTATAGACAAGTAAATACATGAAAAGGCATTCAACCTCACTAATCAATAATGTAGTATAAATCAAAACAGCCATGTATGTGATGCCCTTTCCAACTGTGAGAAGGTCAAATATTAAAAAGAAAACCATATAAGATGAAAGATGAGTCACGTTCAACAGGAGGAATTATTTATTAATGAAATATTTCTGGAGAACAATTTGACAAGAGATCAAAAACCTTAATATATGCATAATAACCAAAGAATTATGCTTCTAGAAATTTAAGAAAATAGTCAAATGTACAAGATTTATGTATAAAGATATCAGAAAACTCTTAAACAAAATATAGTTGAAAGCAATTTAAGTTAATTGATAATTAGGGATTGGCTATATAAACTGTGGCAATCTATACAATATAATATTATACGAACATTATACCATAGCCTATGTGCCTAATTGTGAAACAGAATGTGTTGACAATAATGTTAAATGGGAGAGAAAAACAATTACAATGTAAGTAGGCACAGTATGACTTCATTTACTATATATATATTTATATTTATGTAAACATACATATATAAGTATATATAATATGTAAAACTGGAAAGATATTAAAGGATATGCTTCAAAATGCTGACACTTTGGCTGGGGTTGTGGTTCAGCAGTAGAGCACTCGCCTAGCACGTGCGAGGTGCTGGGTTCCATCCTCAGCACCACATAAAAATAAATAAGTAAAATAAAGGTAATGTGTCCAACTACAACTAAAAAAAAAAAAAATGTTGACACTTGTTACCTCTCAGTGAGATTTTTAGATGAGTTTAATTCATATTTTTTGGCCTGTCGTTATTTTCTACAGTAATCGTATATAATGAATAATTTTAAAAGGAAAATTAAGTGTAGTATTTTAAAAAGTAATATTGCATATTAACCACATCAGATAATACAACCTTTATTAATTTAACACTTTTCTTTATGATGAATCTGACACTTTTTTACAGGAAGACCTTAAATCTCAAGAAGAGAGACCATGGAGTCCAATACAAGAATATTCAACTATGCTAGGTGATAGAGTTTACAAGTGAAATTTTTAAATACCTTATTGAAATGTGGCCACAGATGTAACATAAAAGAGCCAGGAAGTCATAAAATTTAAAATTTGATATCAGGAGAAAATTCTCAGAAATTTAACAAATTTAGAGAAAGTTATCTAGAGTTCATTGGTGGCATATGTTAAATATGAGCACCCTATATAAGACGAGGAATTATTTAACGACATAAATTGTTTTTACATTGTACTTTCATTCTGGGAGTTTGAAATATCCCCTGACAATACACAGTTAATAATGTAATGAGAAGAAAAACAAAAGGAACCTCAGAGGCCATGGAGATTAGTAATAGAACCTAGGGACTTTCACCACTAGTTCATTGTTTGGAACATAGCCTAGATCAACAATGACTAAGAATTATAACCTACACTTCATTCCCAGCAGTTGCATGATTCTCTCTCTGGGAGAAAAAGTATTAAATCCAAAAAGCTACCTACCAAGGTGGTGCTCTTATTAGTCTCCTGCAAATGCTGTAGAAATGAAAGTTCAATTCTGACTTTTACCCATCTTCTAAGTAACTATACATGTGTGAAAAGAGGGAGGGAGTGAAAACATCAGGAATGCAGGTGGCTTAATTTCCAAGTCCGGTCATCCAGCTCTACCCTTCACATTGAGTATACTAAAGCATGCTCTAATGAGAGGGCAAACTGGATCAAACCAAAGACATGTTTAATGTCATTTTACATTTAATACACTAGCATAAAAAGTTCAGTCTTTCTGTTCTCTTAAGGAAGGCGAAACCCTCTCACTGGGTACCTCCAAGAAAGTCACCCCACTCATACATTTTATATTTATATATTATTTTGTTATCAAATTAGCACAATTATGCTGCAACTTGCTAACAAACATTCCTTCAACCTCTTTACGGCAAAGACCCAATTAGTTGTGTCTGTTTGACTCATGTTGGCTTTCATTCAGAGACTGAATTTATGTGGCGAGACCTGTTCTTTCCTAGAGATATGACTTTGAATGGTGGTTGAATAATATTAAGTATACATGGCTAGGATCCCAAAATATGACAAATGAGATGATTGCTTGTAGAAATAATTTAAATTCCACTTGAGAGCATCTCACAGTTCCCAAGGGCCATCACAAACTGTTATTTATTCCTGACTAAATAAGACAAAGTTAGTGGGGAGGGGGTTGGGAGCAGGGGTAGGAGGTTATTGGAAGGATAAATCTGTCAGCTGTTTAGGGTAAACATAACATTCAGAAGCAGTTCTTTCAGCTTAAAAAAAAAAAAAAAAAAAAGGATTTGGTACGTTTCTAACAGGAGTCTTTATTTTTTGGAGAGGGGATAACATCAAATGCCAAGACCTAAGAAACAGATTATGGAATAAATTTACAGAGTGATAAGAGCCCTTAAAAATTCACTTGCTTCAAACCTCTCTCCTACCAAAGTTCCCCAAGAAAATTTTATAATCAGAAAAGAGTAGGAAAGAAGACAAAATCAAACTACTTAAAAGAAAGATGTTACTAAAACGAAGTAAATTCTCCAGATGTTGGCCTTTTGCTTTTTAAAAAAAAATCAGAGCTCAGGTTTGAAATATAAAAATAAACTACGCTTAAAGTACCAGGTGCTCTTTTAAAATAAAATATTGCTGGAGGAAAATGGGAGGGGAAGAGCTTACTAGTCTGGAAAAAGCCTATAATAAACAACTAAACCCTTTCAGGCTTTTAGAAAGAATTCTAAAGACCAGGGACCAACCTGAAAACAGGATCACCACAGAAGGATTCAATTAACAACACTCTTGTTTCTATAGAATAACACGATTCCGTTTGGTAATATAAATGCTTTAGCAGGTGGGCAAAACATGGGATGACTATTCAGCTACTCGTGGATGGCCAAATAAATGAGGTTCCTGACTCTGGTTATGTCTACCACAAGTCCTATACACACCAAGTATTTCAGCAGCCAAATGTATCAGACTGTTTGTATGACAACAAGTATCTGGATCACATTTTTTTAAAAAATAACTATTAAAGGGGGGTATGTTAAACATATTGCCCCCCCCATGGCCATAGCTAATTTAAGCCAATTTCTTTCATTTTATATTATCAGAAGACTTACACCTTTACCCTTCCTCTCTTAAAATGCCATTTACATGATAAGTATTCAAATGTACTAATGTGATTCTGATTTGTGGCAACCAGTAGATTTTTGAGTGATTTGATACTCTCCTGGGGTGCAAAAGAATCAGATGCTTTAGACAGAAAATCCATCATCTAGAATGTGGCAAAATCACAAATCTTCATTTATATACAGCAATAACTCACCATAGAGACTCACTCTTGAAGTAGGTTGGGATTCCCTGTCCTATATGGCCACGGATGTGCCCTGATCCAGTCATGAACTCTAATAGTTCCCTGTGACCAGGGGCATTTGCCTTGAGATCCATTTATCTGCAGAGTTAAGATTTTGGGGGGTATCAAACAGACAAGCCTGACCACTTTAGCAATGTGTATTGACCATTTGAACAATACACAACAGAGGTCCACACATGCTAACAGGCAGGCCCAGATCCATCTCAGCTCTATAGGCCTCTGCCTCTTCATCTGTACAGTGCACACAGTAAAGGTCCTACTTCAAAGCATCGCCATGATTAACCAAAGCCTAACTCACAGTAAGCCTCAAAAAGTATGAGCTCTTTACTTAGCCAACCAAGTTACATGTTGATAAAAATAACTTAGTTGTAGGAATCTCTTCTATTGCTACTTTAAGAATATCCTCTACTAATGAACACCTGTTTAAAATTTAAGTGTGTTTCTCTCATCAGCAATGTACTTCTGTTTTCTTAATAAAGTTCAAAGCAGAAGCTTTAAATAATTACATTGAGATTCTTTATCTAGGGATTATCGGTCACAGAGAAATCACTGGCAGGCCCAGATTTTTGTGGTTTTGAAACATATATCTTGGAGGCCCTCTTTTAAATGAAGAATAATGGCATTATCAAGACAAAATTAAGTACAATATTTTAGAAATTAGATATACAAAATTAAGGCAGAATTCCATGCAAGTAAGCACTCTGAGGTTTCATCAACTTCCTGGTAAATCCACCCCTGATAGCAGTTTTAACATCAGAAGCATAGTCTGTACTTCATTTTTAAACCTTATAATCTAAAAGAAAATAATTTGTATAGAAAAGTCGGCAACATAGTACTTATAGCAGAGGTGGGTTTCTTTGCATAATAATAATATTTGCAGAACTCTTGTGAATCAAATATTTTTATGTACAAAAGAGCCAAAGAAACACTATAGCTAATATCTTTTATAATGTCAAGAATTCTTTTATGAAATGAGTAATCCATTTTTAAAAATTAGATTCCAATGATTCGTTTGTTTATAGCAGTAACTATAATCTACCTTTAGGTTCTCTCAATTAGTCATTATGAGACAGAACTTTGTAGGAATTATTGTATCTTGGATGCACCATGATTCTTAAATAGAAGACATTAGCCTTAATCATAAAAGATAACATCTTTATGGAGAAAAAATTTTATCCCCTAACATTATTATTATTTTTCAATTCTTAGAAAATAAAGGTAGCATACCTATAGAAAGAGATTTACATTTTCTTCTGTGGCAGCCCACAAACCCCCTGACTAAGAGCTGAAATGGATCTGGGCCTGCCTGTTAGCATGTGTGGACCTCTGCTGTGTATTGTTCAAATGGTCAATATCCCCATCTTCATGTTGTTAGAAAAACAATTAAAATTAACACTTGACAAGAAATTATCACACACTGTTGTACATGATGGTAAACCTTTCATTTGTCATTGTAACCAATCTATAATTTCATACTAATTCTGTATACTTAATGGCATATCAACTTCAAATATTTCATAAAATAACTTCTTAACAATAACCACTATCTCCATTTCTTCATTTTTTTATTCATTCTTCAACCTCCTGCCTTTCCACACACATATGGTTCTCTTGAGGTAAAAAAATGGCTTTGTTTCTAAATCCAGTCTATGTTTTTCAATTGAAAACAAACCTACTCAAGCCCACCTAGACCCCACCATGGAGCCCAAGAGTCTAGTTTGTCAAACAAGATCCTTCTGGACCCAACCCCAGCTTATTTCTCTAGTCTTAACTATCTTCCCCCACCATCCTAGATCTCTCTACTCCATTCATACTGAACTTTTTATAGCTGTCCTGAAGGCTGAGACTTTGTGAAGTCAAACCCTGCCTTCCCTGTCTTCCAGCACTCACATTCTCTAGGAAACAAGTACCCCTGACCTCCCAAGGCTGAGCTAGTTGTCTCTTCCTGCACTCTCTGTTGCTTGCCCATCATATCACAGCTCACCTGCAATGTCCTTAAACATAGGGCGGTAAATAGTACATAGCATGTGTTCTACAAATATTTGTAGAAAAACCAAAGGGCCAATAAAAATCCGGAAAAAAAATGAACAATTTTAAATATAAATAAATAACATTCAAAATAGCTACAATGAGGGTTTTGAAATTTCCCAACACAAAGAAGTGATAAATCTCTAAGGTAATGGATATGCCAATTACCCTAATATGGTCATTACACATTGTACCCCACAAACCTGCATGGTATGTGTCAATTAAACATGTCTAAATATTAAACAAATAACACGGGGCTGGGGTTGTGGCTAGGTGGTAGAGGGCTTGCCTAGCATGTGTGAGGCACTGGGTTTAATCCTCAGCACCACATAAAAATAAATAAAATAAATATCTATCAACAACTAAAAAAAATTAAAACAAAATAACACACATACACCCCCCAATCATTCAGATGGTTTTACATAGACTTTTCTTTTTTGAGATTTAAGCCAGTGGTGCTCTACCACTGAGCTACATGCCCATATCTCAATCCTTTTTTGATTTTTGCATTTCAGACAAGGTCTCACTAAGTTTCCCAGACTGGCCTCAAACTTGTGATCCTCTTGCCTCAATCTCCCTCAATGCCAGGATTATAGGAGTGTGCCACCATGCCCAGCTTTACATACGCATTTGACGAGTTTTCTTGCTATTCTTAAAACTCAATTACAACAACCAAAAGGTATTTAATAATTTCAAGTAAAATGCATTAGCAGTTAGCCAGAACATAATCACCTAATTAAATCTAATCACCAAATTGAACACTGGTATCTCTGTCTAGTCGTAAAAGCAATGATTCAGTCTGCATTACTGCCCATAAATAATTCAGTTATTGGGTTCTATTTTTCACAGAATTTACTGACCTAATGGGCTACTTGAAGATCAAACAGTAATGGGCTTTACGGTGATTTTTATAATTTAAGAACAGTCTATTAATCAGTTTCAAGTTCCTTCTTTTATAAATGTTATTTTCACAAATTGGAGGCTAGTTAGACTGAATGCATTACTATAAGCACAAATTGTACTAGAAATACAAGTTCACTTTAATTTGCAAGGAATTTTTGAGTTTGTATCTTAAACATTCAGTGTGTTCAGATATTAGAAATATCTCACCATTGTCCAAATGAAATAGGGACTCAAAAGAATAAGGCACTTTTAGAAATGTGCACTTTAAGAGATCTAATTGCAAAGACTCAAACATAAGCAAAATGGACTCAGGAAAGGAACCTGATGAGCATTCATTGAAGCTAATCACTCTCGACAAGGGAAGGGGGAGAAAGAGAGTAGTTTTCCGGACCATATCTTCAAGGTGTGTGTTCCGTGAGATTCTTCAACTAAGCTACAGCTTCCAAGACTAACCTAACTGCTCAAGCAGTAATTCATCCCACACATTTTTGTTGAAAATGTCTTCCATGGTTCTGACACAGAAGCAGCAGCCACTCCTTTGTGGAGCTTAGAGTCACAGATAAGGAATGTTTGACAGCAGTATATCATTGCAAAAACAAAACAAAACAAAAAACTGAATTGCTAGACTCTTATCCTAATAATGTGCCTTAGCACTCTTTATTATAAATTATTCCCCAGGCCTGGATAACTATCTTTTGAATGTTATCTCAAAAGATAATAGCCAGCATTTTCAATCGATTCATTTCCATCTAGGGGAATAGAAGTTCTCAACATTACGAAATGTTATCAACTTCTCTCTTCTATTCCCCATCCACAGCCCTTATTCTTTCTCTTCTGTGTTTCCCCCTCCAGCACACCACAGTCACCTGGTCTCCCAAGAAAGAAACACAAGAGTCACCTGTGCTTTCTTCCTCCCACCATCACCAGGTACTAAACAGCCCACTCCCTTAACACCCCTTACCTCTGGCATCTTCTCTCCACCTTCTATCTGAAAAATTCAAACAGGTTTCCAACTGCCATGAACCTCACACCTCCCCTAAAATTTCACCCATCATCCCTTCTACTAGCAATGTAAAATTTATAGCATTTAAGTCTGAGTCATCAATTCCCTTCCTAAACTCTTTACCAGGGCCATTAAGTCCAAGTCACTACTCAGGATCCATAAGATCACCATTCTCTGAGTCTTCAACTTCACCTCCCACCATCTGTCCAACTTTGCATCTGTATCCAACTCTTGCATCTAAGACTCCGATGGATGACAAAACCCTATCTTCCTGTGAACTCTATCTTAAGCATCATTTGCTCTAGTAATCTTTACTTCTCAGAATTAAGCATTGCCTGTCTTCCTTTCCATATAAATATGGGGCAGAGCAAAGATCTTCTTAATATTCCTCACACCCAGACCAGGGCCTTAAACATAGCAGGCTCTCAAAAAGTCAAGAGTGGGTGGAGGGAAAAATATTGCATGGGATAAGAATCAAGAAAACAGAATTCCGTACCCAACTGGACTTTTCAATGTGCGTGTGCACATACCTACCTACCTGTCTGTCGGTCTCAGGTAAATTTCCATAAAACAGAATATGAATGGTTTAAAAGATCAAAGAATTAGAGTTAGAGTATGTGTCTGTTTAATGTTGCAATGCCTTTGATAAGTATGAAAATATGGGAATGAGAAGGTTCTAAAAAATGACCATCAGGGTAAAATATAAAAGAGAGCAATTCAGTTCCCTTTATAAGACTACAGATTGCTTTGTTTCATTTTTACCCTTAACTAGTTCAACTCCAGTTTCAATTCCATTTTTATAGAAAAGAGTGGGAGCAAAAAGGAGAAAGTTACCCCTATTTTCTATGACTCAGTGATTACCTATCTCATGTAGATGCAGTAATATTGGTCTAGGAAAAATAGCCTTCCTCATCAGCTAATAGAAAAATAAATGAGGGCTTAATGATGCTAGGAAGGAAAGAAAAGCAGCAGATGATATGGAGATGAGGAGAAATGTAATAGAGATTAGGCATAACAAATAAGAGCCAGCACAGAGCACAAATAGCAAAATTTTTCCAAGAAAATCCCAGAAGAAGCCTAGAATTAGAAAATGTTCAAAAGCTCTTCACTTTGTTGTCAAAATTCAAACATCCTTTTTATCTTCATCACCAACCAGTAGATCACTCTTGCAGATCAAAGTACAATCTGATGGAGAGATACATATGCCTTGTTCTCCACTAAAATTGAGACATAGGAGTTTGTCTGATGAGCTAATAGGATGGACCTGCTGCAAGGTGATTTTTACTGGGAGACTGATGAGCACTTAGAGAAGACCCAGCTTCATCCAATGATAGACTTGGTCATTGTGGAAGACAGGAGGTAGCACTGGACTGAGTATGTCGTCACCAGGATTTTCCACCTGGCCAATGCCTTCTATGTTGATTCTAGAGGAAAGGTTCCTACATGCCGTGTTAGTGTCCAAGTGACACCCTCACTTCTGCATGAGACAGAACATCTTTAGAGTACTGGAGGTTTCAGAAAACATCACTTTAGATTCTCAAGAGCTGCAACACAACCATGGGAGCCAGAATGTCCAGTGAAATATTTCAGTCTTGTCCTCAGGAGATACACCATTTTGCAGACTCAGCAGTTTTCAGCTGTCAGAAGAGGTGAGAAGAACATATTCATGAGCCTCTGTGTCCCCCCAGACTTGCTTTCCAGCAGGAGAGAGTTTGGGACAGATGTTCTATGATTTTAAAAAAATGGGTACAAAAGCCAAAAACATTATTGTTCTCAAAGGTGGCCTGCCACTCCCTGAAGTAACTTCAGTAACAAAGAAACTAATGAGGCCAAGCCTGCCCTCTAATGCAGAGGTCTAGGCTAATCTTGTTCTCTCAGACCCTTGGCTTGATGTTGCTGGGCCTCCATTTTCTCATGTCTCTCTAATAAATGTGTGCATATGAAGCACCAATTAGAGTCATCCTACTGAGTGGAGGACAGCAAAATTTATAGGACCTGGTCCCACAAGGCGCTTTTAGCAGTGAGAGAGACAGATGCGTAGACCCACATACACGTGGAAATTATAGACCATAGGTCAAGGGGCCTACGTGTAGTGCTCTCATAGTGTAGACAAGTATTTAACCCAATCTGGAAGGGTGAGAAAATGGGACAGATAATTTTCCCACAAAAGTCAGATTTTTTCAATCAACTAAAATGGAGCATGATTACTATCGAGAAAATTATAGTGGTCTAATTCAGTGATGATCAGAGCCTAGGACTAGAGATTGTTCATAAAGAAAATCAAACATGAACTTTACAAAACATTACACATGGGAAGGAAATGGTTGAAATAGTTCAATGTTGAGCAAGAATAAAATAACATATAAAATCATATGTACAGGTGTAATATGTGTGCTCCAAAATGTACATTTAGCATAAACACAGAGGGAAATTGTGTGTGCATATAGACAAGTCTGGAAACAAAGAAATATAACCCTGTTAAGAGTTGTAGTTTCTTAGATTGAAAATATTTAAGTCATTTTCATTATAGAAGGTTTTAATTTATAATCTTTATGTTTTTCTGTTTTACAGAATGTCTACATTAAGCATATATTACTTTTATAACAGTGTCTTAGACCATTTCCTGTTGCTAATAATAAAATACCTGAGACATGGATATTTAGAAAGAACAGAGGTTTACTTAGCTCACAGTTCTGGAGGCTGGGAAGTCTAGCAGCATGGTACCACCATTGGCTTGGTATCTGGTAAGGGTCTTTTGACTGCATCACAACATGGCAGACAGTATCACATAGTGAGACATAGCAAATATTCCAGAAAGAGCTCATTTTTATAACAAAGCTACTTCCTCAGTAACCTATTAGCCCATTAGTCTATGAATGGATTAATCTGCCCATAATCACAGAGCCCTCAAAATCAGATCACCTCCCAAAGGTCCCAACTCCAAATGCTATTGACACAGGAATTGGGGCATTAAATTCCCAACTCATGAATATGTGGGAAACATTCAAATCATAACAATCAGGAAAAAATATTGTTAAAAAGTCATTAGGAAGAAGGAAGCTACACAATGTTTAGAAAGATAAAAATGTAATTATAAAAATGTTGGCAAATCACTGAAAATAAGTTCCAAGCCAAGGTCGTCATTTTTAAAACTGTTGTGACATTCCTTTGGTATACTTCTGCAGAAGAAAGATAGGTACTATTTTGTCTAAAATATAGCTATTCACACATTATTTTTAAATTGATAGATATTAGTTATTAATTAGCTTCAGCCTGGAATTTCTGAAAGACTTTGAAAGCAGACTAAGTGATAGAATCTCAGCATCTGTGTACAGAACAGCTCCTTTTTCTTCACTAATTAAATAGTTCCTGGGAGAAAAGAGAAGATAATCCCTTTATATAGCATAAACTTATATTCAAAGTCAGCCTTCACAATGCATACAGGAGAAAAAAGAACCAGTCATGCACACAATTTGCCAGATAGACCACCTGACTAAGCTACTCCTATAGCTTTCTGTTGCTATAACAGAATAATTGAGACTGAGTAATGTATAAAGACAAGAAATTTATTTCTTTAGAATTCTAGAGGATTGGATGTCCAAGATTAAGGGGCAGCATCTGGTGGAGACTCTACAGTGCCCAAGGCAGTACAAAGTATCATATGGTGAGGGACACATGCAAGAGACAGAGCCAAACCAGCATTAGTAACAGACCTGCTCTAGAGATAGTCCATTAACCCATTAATCCATTAGTGGATTAATTCATTCAGGGGGCAGAGGCCTTGTGACTTAATCATGTCTTCAAGGTCCCACCTCTTAAGACCTCACAATGGAGATTAAACTCCAATATTAATTTTGGCGGGGACATTTAAACCATAGCAAAGAATAAACTTAAGTGTGTGAATGTGATCCGTTGAACCATGAGCAGTTTTATATCACATACAGTGCTTAACACAGTCTCTCCAACCTACACACTCCATAAAAAGTTGAGGAGGATGAAGACAAAAGTGTCTCTATAAAGTATCTTTAATGTTCATTCTATAAACATCTGTTGAGTATCTACCAAATACCAGGATTGTGAAATTGATTTTAAAAAAAACAACCTATTTCAGTTCCCAGATAGGGGCTGGGCATTTGACTGGGGTTAGCATCCTAGGAGCCTGCAGAAGGCAGATATGAGGGCCACTTGCCCAAGATGCACAGAGAACAGTATTAAACAAAAATAATGTAAAAGGTAATCTCTAGGTGAGATATCAAAATCAAAGCCAGGCTGTCCACGTGAATTGTCCATCCAAAGACAGTGGAAGAGGACTCCTAGCAGGAAGCAGTGGCACAGAAACCAAAACAGACATGAGAAATCTTGGAAGAGGAACAAGTGGAGAAATAGCCCAAGGCCAAGTGCTTTCTGCACAAAGCTTCACAGAGCCAGTTCTCAGTGTGGGCTGCTAGCGAAGTGGACAAGCACAGCCCCTGCCTTCAGGATCTCAGCCTGGTGGAAGAGAGAGAGAACACCCATTTAATTCCACACATGTACTTGTCAGCTCCACCCAACAGCTCCCGAGGGGCTGGAGACACGCCTCAGTCAGTGCTCAGTGTGTGTTAAAGGATAGATGATGATAATGAAGATTAACTGTGTCAAACAGACAAGGGAGGCTACAAATAAAGCAAGAAGGCAGGGAAGTAGGAAAGGGAAAAGCTCCAAAAATGGGGAGTCAAGATGTGTGGCCCCAGTCCTTGGCTCTGCCTCCAACCAGTGTTAACTTGAGCAACTAAGGTAAACTGCAAGTTCCATGAGGGAGTAAGAGCAAATGGTTACTCAGAGCCTCCTTTTCTTCTCTCTCCTTTTCACTGTAAAATGAATCCATCTATTCTTTAATCAGATTGGAAAGTCCTTTCTGATCCTGCCATCCTTCCAACTGAATCGAACAAATTCAAAAGTGTTTTATAACTCTTGGCCCTTTAAAAATTAACTACAATGAAAGCATCTGCTTGAACAGAGATCTTAAAGGAAAAAAAAAAATCTTCAGTCCAAGCAATATCCCTCTTGTGGATATGTAAACTTTTAACCTCTTACCTTGAATAGAATTTCCACATTTGCCCTATTTAATCAACAATAAAAGTCAGATATGTCATTCCTTATATTTTATCTTTAGCAGCATATTATAAATTCTAAGTAGAAAGAGATTTTTTTTTTGCCCTTCCACATTCTACAGTGAGATAGAAACTAATGCTAGTCTATCAAAATAATTTATGTTTTAAAATTCCTTAAAGAGCAGAGAGAGAATAATAATGTTCATCCCATTTCTAGTCTTTGGTCTCAGGAGTTCCACTGGCATAGCACATGACATGTTCAGGGAAAAAAAATTCATAAATCTGTCTTACTAAGGCTATTATATATTTTTTTTAATTATAGTTGTCAATATACACAAAGTCTTCATGATTTTATTTGAACCACTATTCCCTAAAAATCAATTTAAATATTTTCAAAGAGATTTTAAAATCTGTCTTGTAACCTATAGTCAGTATCAAGATATAAGATTAAATATTCACAAAAGGACAAATGAAGAACTTCTCTTTAAGGAAAATCTACAACGTAAAGGAAAAAATTATTCAACTAAGGTAAAATAAAGTTGGAAGTCAACAAAATATTATGGAAACGTACCAAACTGGCAAAAGTGGAAGAGTGATGATCTAGTAATTTAAATTACACATTGAAATAAAATTACTAATTTTCAGACAGTATTATTTCTAATTTCATGCTCCATAATATAATCATCTTGAAACACCATCAGCCTTGATTAGCCAAATGAAGTTTCCGGAAAAGCCAAGTTTGAAATAAGAAGGAAGGGATTTGAAGCTGAAAACAAAATAAAGCTTCCCATCTGTGTCCGCATCTGAGGTTGCTCTGTAAGATCTGATAACTTGTTAGAAAGCAATCTCTTTTGCAAGGCAATGGATTTACATCATACATTTTTATCTCTCCAAGGAAATTCTAATTACTGGTTCCAATCATTTCTGATTGATTTGACTTTTATTCATCCAAGGTATTCTCTGCTCGGTGATGAAATCAAGCCTCTAATAAAATTCCAAAATTTTCAGAACAATTTACAAGCTCCAGATGACTGAAAGTTTTCTCATGTTCATTTGGCATTTGGGAACAGAGTTTCGCTGAATATATTCTGAAGAATGATACATCTGGCACTCACTAAAACAAAGAACTTACCAATGACATACTTAAAGCCAATTAATGTGCAAATTTGTCAATATTCTTTGAGGGCCAAGCTTCAATACAACCACCACCTATTCAGTGAGTCTTCTAACATCCGGGCCACCAGTCCCATGGGTTTGTGTTTGGAGGTTATTTTAGCAATAGATTAAATAAGTACGCATTATCTTCTGTGCACAAGTTTATATTTATTTATGTATGTTTTGTTTTGTTTTTAAAGAAAAGACTTAGCATCTGTTGAAAGCTCTCTGAAATTCATCCTTTCTTTTGACCTTTTGGACTCCAATTCAGTGAGAAAAGACAAACTATAATCAAAGAACGTTGGCAACCATCTCTTCCAAGGCATTGTTCCAATCATGGTAAGTATATAATCAATCCATTTGTGTGTTTACCGTGAGATTATTTTCATGAATAATAATGGTAAATTTAGCTATTCAAAAACATTGAATTTTTTAAGCATCAATATGAAAGCAGTTCAAGAAAATAGATGACCGGCATTATTCTTGCAAGAGTATACAACAGGGCTTTTAGTTGTCAGTGATCAATTTTTATCAATTCTCTAAGAATACTAGCATTTAACAATGAAACTCTTGCTATAAAAGGAAGAAATTTATTCGGTCACCATGGCTCCAGCCTTGGCTTGTCCTTCAGCACCTTCATATAAAAAGATACCTTTACAAACCAAGTGGACCCAAACATTGCCTGCTTTGACCACAAGGCCAGAGATTATTGGCTAATTTGGTGATTCATGTCTTGGTCCCAGCATGCCAGGGATACCCACTGTGGTCCTTGTTGGATGCAGTCACTCTACATCACTATGAGCCACTCTTAGAAATGAGTCACACTGATAGAATGTTTGATTCCAACATTCTAAGCCTCCTGCTCCACCACCTCCTCATTGAGGGATGTCTTAAAGTGTGTCTACCATTCCTAAACCAAACATTGTGGCTTTAAGAGATTTGATGTTATGACTAGCAGGGCCTAGGTACGTGCTCGCCCATCATGCCAGGGGAAAAATAAACTCCATGCAAATCATATAGATCAGAAAAGTTCTAAGCCAAACCTGCCTGGATTCAAAGATAGATAATTATCATCCAAAGAATAAAATGGAAAAAAAAAAAAGGTTCATGAGATGCCCCTGTTCTGGTCTTCCTTGTAGTTCACAATGGCTGGCCTGAAGCCCAGAAGTCTTGACATCCTAGATAGAATGAGCTGTCTTCCAGTCACAGGGGCAGGAATAGTGCTGTCTGTGTCCCCTCTCTCATCAGCACACAGAGACAACTTAAACCGATACAAAGGGCAGTTTTCTGCCACGGCACCAGGCCTGATGGTCTAGCTGGGTTCTGGGCCTTGATATTCTTGTGCCTGCACTGACCCAGTCCCCCATCTATTCTTTAGGGTCTACGAATTTTCCTTTGGTGTGCACTTAGGGGCATCCAATGGATGGAACTGGTCAGTGCCTACAATATAAGGCTGGTTTCCAAAGGAAAACCAGGATACTGTCGCTAGAAGGAGAGAAAATAAATGAGGAACAGGGAAAACAATATAAAGACCTCAAAAAAGCATGATGTTGATGCCAGCAGGTGAAATACTATAATTATTGCAGAAAAATAACGTCAACATGTGTGTTGAACTGACTCAAACAACCTGGGTGACTGCCAGGGCTCCCCACAGGAACATGGTAAAGTCCAGGCAAGAACTCCTGGCTACCTGTTCCATACATTTCCACTACTCACACCTTCAAGTCTGCCTGGGACCAAGAGATTTCCCAGGACAGAACTTTCAGTAAAAAACCAGGAAAGTCCTGGGCAAGCCAGGACAAGTTGATCACCCTATAAATCACCATGTAACAGATCCATCTTTAGTGCCCTCTTACTGAATTCATTTTTTTTCATCAATTTTAATTTTTTACATACCAGGGAATATTCTTAATTAGTTTTGAACCATAGGATTTGTTGACTCCATGACTCAAATATTTTTTAAATAAATAAATAAATATAATAATAATAATAAAAAAACTTATGTGGGATCTTGAGACTTCTGATTATTTTCAGTGAACTTTTAAAAAGGTAAATATTAGAGAAAACATAATAATTTTTTTGTGTGTGATATTTACAATGTAACATCTAGCAAACTGGGAGCACAGGGCTCCAATATTAAAGCTATTGTTACTTTTTAAATTTGTTCTAATTAGTCACATATGATGATAGAATGCATTTTAATGCATCATATATAGATGGAGTATAACTTCTCATTCTTCTGGTTGTACATGGTGTAGAGTCACACCAGTCATGTAATGTCCAATCCATTCTACTATCATTCCTACCCCCATTCACTCCCTTGACTCCTCTCTGTCTAATCCAAAGTACCTCTACTCTTCCCTAGCCTTCTGCCATTAGTGTGAATTAGCATCTACATATTAGAGAAAACATTTGATCTTTGGTTTTCTGTGACTTTTTAAGTCACAAAAACCCGGAGTTGTCTTCTTGAGGCAGTGACTATTAAATGGAAAATCTTTGAAAATCACACATACAGAGAGAAAGAGAGAGAGAGAGAGATTGAGAAGCTCTCCAAGTAGAAGAAGCTGAATGCTCAGCTCACCCAAGGACAGAAAGGCTGGGAGTCTCTCTCAAGAAATACTCCAGGCCTGTCATTTTGGAGTGCAGGGCCCAGGTACAACACTTGACCAGGGCCCGAGTTCCCACAGAGCGAGTCTTGCTCAGCTAGCAGTGAGTACATTTTCTGCTGCCAGGAGCACCTGACGCAAACTCCTTGAACCATGAGGAAATATATTATCTGGCAAAGCTAGAGTACAGAGGTAAGGCACAGTCCATTTTTTAGTAGCTCAGAAGTCACAACGACTTCCATGATCCCTAGGCATCCTTGCCCTCAAGGTCCCCTTCCATCATAAAATAATAATAACAATAACAACAATAATAACTATATTTGACAACTACTATGGTATTAAGGTCAATCTATTTTCTTCTGATTTTAAAAGAAATTAAATCATTAAGGAGAACCCCTGAAAGTATCATGGGTCCTGGGATAGATACATGAGACCCAAGTTCTTTGCATCTGTTGACTATGGATAGTGTGTATCATCTGTGGGCTCAAGCTGGTCTACCGCCAGGGTGTACTGTGGCTGCTAAGTGGCAACTGAAGCAGTGGATCCTTTGTTCTGCTCTACTGTCAGCACAGAAAGCCTTTCCCCCAGCTATGGAAAAGAGCCCCTTCCTTTCAGTTCTTATGGATCCAGCATTGGTATTACATGGCCCACACCTGAAGCAGCAGTCATAAAACACCAGAGTTGACTGCATTACTTTTAGACTAATCAGAAAAAATACCCTGGTGTTTGGAATGGGCACAATATCTAAATAATATTGGGTCATGTTGGAACAGAGAAATGGTCTACCACAGTTCACACACCACAAGTTCTAGCATCTAAAAACATGTATTTGATATTCACATGTATTTGATATTCTCCAGAAGTTTCTTACTCAATCTTCAAAACAACTTTAAGAAGTACAGAGTGGTATCCTCCCCATTTTACAAAAGCAGGAACTGAAGCTTAGAAACCGGAAAACATTTGCCCAAGGCAGATTTCTTAAACAGAACAGAAAAGGATGAAATATAAAGAAAAAAGTAATAAATTGAGCTTCATCCTAATTAAAAATGTTTGCTCTCCAAAGACAGAATTAACAAATTGAGAAAACAAGAGAGACTAGGAGAAAATATTCAAAAAAATTAATATCCAATAAAGGACTTGCGGGAACTATTCTTTAAAAATAAGTAAATAAAAAATAAGAAACACTTGCAACTAATAATAAGACAAAAGAAGTAATAAATAAATAAACAAGATTTGTATGGGCCTTTCAGAAAGGAAGATACATTAATAGATAATAAGCATGTGCAAAATGTTTAGCACTCAACATCAGAAAATTATAAAATAAAACCATAATGAAATACCACTTAAACAGCAACAAAATAGCTAACATGATAAATACCTGGCAATATTTATATTGGCAAGTGTTGTCATGATGTGGGACAATGTTGTCTGAAGTAAGTGTACCATTTTACATTATATTTTATATTATATTTTGCTGGTGGAAATGTAAAATGGTACACTTACTTCAGACAATATTTTTGGCATGTTCTTATATAGTTAAATATACCTCTACCATATAACCTAGCAATTGTACTCCTATTTACCTAATAGAAAACATATATGCCCACACAAATATTTCTGTGCTAATGTCCATATTGGAGTATAGCTACACAATGGAATACTATGTAACAATAAAAAGGAATAAGGTTTTTATTATCAAAATTGATAATAAAAATTTTTTGATAATTAAAATCTTTCTGATACTCCTAACAAGGATACATCTCAAAAGTATGCTAACTGAAGGAAGTCAGACCCAAGAGATTATATACTATATAATTTCATTCACATGAACGTCTGCTGGGAAAAGGGCTGCAGGGGGAACAACAGTGTAAGCAGGGAGACCAATCAGGAGACTGTTGGAATAATTGAGATAGGAAACGCAGTAGCTTAGACTAGGATGTCTGCAAAGGAGATAATGAGAAGTGGTCCAATTCTGGATATTATTTGAAGGTGAAGCCAACAGAGTTTTCTAGAAGACTTGAATGTGAGAAAAAGAGAAATCAAGCATGAATCCATGATCTTGGATCTGAGCAAATGGAAAGATGAAAATTCTATTAATTGAGCTGGTAAAACAGGTGGGTGAAGATGAGACCAGCATATGTGATCAGTATGAAATGTCCATTAGATGTCTAAATGAAGACAAGTCCACAGTTGGATATACCGGAAGAGATCCAGGCTGCAGATAAGAGTTTTCACCTCATTTTTCTAGAGAAAGAGCTGAATACAAGTAAAAAGAGTTCAAATGAAATAGAAGAAAACACCTGGATAGATCTTTTACTGTATAAAAAAGTAAAGATCCATTTTAAAAAAGGAAAGTTTAAATGTTATTAATGTCTGTGGAAAAGATGTACTGGAATTTTGATAATAAAAATCTTCAATACAATTATCAACACCCTGTATGTTCAGATAAGGTTCAAGGAAGGTCATGGAGCTCCTCTGAGCTTGTCCAATAATGCAAAACTTTTCACCAAGCTGGCAAGGTCTGGGTACCCATGAGAAACTTCTCTCTCCTGTAGTCTCTACCACCTTCCCACTCTTGGTCACACCTATTCTTAGGCAGAGTTTAGTTCTTAATCCCTCCTTGTTTGCAGGTAATCTCTGTATTTGATGGTTTGGTTCTTAATAGGCACAGCTGCCACGGAAGCAAACTATTAATCTGATTTTAAAGTTGCAGCTTTCAGAGATAATTCCAATCTGTGTGATATGATACAGTGAAAAGAAAAAAAAAAATCTCTGTCCAGATTCCTAAAATTCCACCATTAGGTGAAAGGGGGAAGAAGCAAAATCCCCAACTTTGAATAAGCAGCGTTGGGGACTCCATCAAGTGAACCAGCAGAAGAAAAGATAAACTGCAGAGGAGAAAGGAGAACCACTGGAAAGCGAGGGTTGAAAAACCAAAAGTAAACCTCTCCTCACAATTTGGTTGGGGTGAATTCCATGGCCCCCTTCCCAACACCTTGCACACAGTAGGCCACAAATATTTGTTGAATGAATACAGGAATTCTCATTTTTGTTTATTTGAGGAATCACCTTTTCCCTAAAAAAAAAAAAGAAGAAGAAGAAGAAGAAGAAGAAGAAGAAGAAGAAGCAGCAGCCAAGAAATAAAGAAAAGGAAGGAAGGAGATAAAGAAGAAGCGGGGGAGGAGGACCATTTCTGTGGATAGGATTAATGTATTCTAGGATTCACCTACTAGGGAAAAATTTTTAAAAACAACTTTTGAAACTTTCAAGGAGAAACGTTTGCCCCTCTTAGAACCCAAGAAATCTCCCTGTAGTCCCTGAGCATCACCAACGCTGATTCAAAAGCAGAGCATCACTTCTCAAATGTACTCTCTGAGGCCTGGGGTCCCGGTGAGTCAAAAAACTCCGGAACTGGAGGGGAGTGCAAGCTCTGGGCGGCGTAGACCCGCCCTGGGGGGCGCAGAACCAGCTGCGCGGCGCGCTGCCCCGCGGGCTTGCAGCGCTTGGCTGGGCGCTTGCGCCTCCCTCCGCTCTCTCCTCCGCCCCCCTTCGCCCTCCCCGTTTCCCTCCCTTTCTCCTCCTCCTCCTGCCGCCGCAGCAGCTGCCAGACTTCGCCAGTTCAGACCCACCGGGCTGCCCTCCCCTGCGCACTCCCCTCGCTGCCCCGGCCAGGAGCGCAGCACCGCAGCGCAGGTAGGAGCCCCCTACGGGGGATCGCACCAAGCACGCCCAGCACCCCCGAGGCTGCGCGCCGGGGAGTAAGATGGGGTGACCTGCGAGGTGCAGAGCGCCCGAGAACTGCCCGGGACTGTGCAAGGTCTCTCAGGCAGAAAGGGAGGTGGAGGTGTGCGGTCTAGGAATGCGATCTGTCAGCGCGTGCGAGTGCTCCTGACATCTGTTGGGTGTGTGCGCGCCTACGACCAACAGGCAGGGTATTGCCTGTAAACGTAGTTTTGAAGATTTCAGGAGACCCATGTGAGAAATTTAAGCTGCACTTGGATTCCACAGGAGCTACAATAGAAGCCGGAGCGCTAAGCAGCTCTGACGGACAACCGCCTCTTAGCTTAGAGTTGAGAAAGGGGACCTTACGTCGCTGGAGGCGCCAGGGCCCGCTGCCCCAAAGTTGGTACCCCGGGGGCCGCCGCGCGGTCCACGGTTCCGCCCCTAGGCAGCGGGATCCTGAAGGTAGCAGGTCGGGGACCTAGGGATTGATAAAATACAAGGGAATCAGAAGCTTTGGGCTGCTCCTCTACAGAACCTGAGGTTTTTAAGCAAAGCTATGTGCAGAAATGCACTTTGAGAGTGTGCACTGAAGGATGTGGGACGCTCTGAGGGATGTGGGAAGCTCCAGTATTTTACTAGAACTGGGAGGAGATTGCTTTCCGAATTTTGTTTTGATATTTTGTTAAGGGGGGAAAAAAAGTTTGAGGCCATGTAATTCATATTGATTCGCAGGTATTTTTGCTGAGCTATGCAAGGAACTTCACTAGCTGGAGGTGAGCGTATAGGGAAATCCTTAAAGTTCAAGGGAATAGAGATTTACTACCCTACTTCCACCCGCCCCCCCCCCGGGGGGGGGAGAAGGGATTCACCATCGCCTTTAAAATTAATTACTCTTGATTTTCCTCAATTCCCTTTTTTTCTGGAGTCTGCTGTGTAAGTGCAGTATAAAATACACGCCGAATGTCCTCTGAATATGGATGAATGGAATAAAGAGAAATGCTATTCTGCAGCCCCTTTTCAGTCTTTGCTGCCTTGTTTGGTGGCTACCGGAAAGGTTGGGGAGGGGGAGGAGAAATGAGAAAGCAGATGAGAAGTTGGGTGTTGTAGAGCCTTGGCCTCCCGACCCTCCCTGTCTTGCCTGTTACTTCACTACTGAAGTCCCCCACACACACCCCCGCGCGCGTCCCATCCCCCGCAGCAGATACTAAACATCGATTTTGTCCTGTGTTTTCTTTGAGATTCACAATGTTGAAAGCCCTTTTTCTAACTATGCTGACTCTGGCGCTGGTCGAATCACAGGACACCGAAGAAACCATCACATACACGGTAAGGGGGAGATGGAATTTGAGATAAGAATGTTCAGTGGGATTCTATGACACAAGAAAGATTTTACCCACCCCTGCCAGTGAATGCCGGCTGTATTCTGTTACGGGTAATAAATTAAACACCACTTTAGTATGGTTCACATTTAAGATTTGTTGTAAATTGCCCAGAATCCTTTTAAAAGTTCATTTAGATCACCAATTGAGATAAAGACCAAAAAAAAAAATGTAATGATTTGTATGAGAACAAAAGAAAGGAAACCCATGTAAAATTAAAATCAAAGTAAGCCACATGTTTCCAACACATTTAATAAATTAATGGATGTAAGAAATCAGGAAACTTGGATTCCTACATACATGCCAATGAAATCAATAAGTGCAGATTAACAGCAAGTCAAATAAGAATGTCAAGCATGATATAAGCACAACATCCCATTTGTGCATGTGACTTTTGTCATGGAAGCAGCCTTTATTAAATTTATAAAGGCTATATATTCACTTATAGTATAACTCACATAAGTACCCTACAGGATTCAGTGTTGGCTAAAGCAGATTTAAAATGCAGTTTGTGCAACTCTGCTTTGCATTTTTTATTAGTATCCCTGATATTTCCAAATAGTGTTTGATTAACTAGTTAATGCATGAATATAACCAATATATAATGAAATGTTAAAAATATCATCTGACCACTCCCACTGCCAAAAATAGACATGGTGAGAACAGAGCAAGACAGGACTTACCTCACTTGTGGTGAGTTTGCATCTCTGTTTTGTGTTTTCTAGTTTTTTGTCTATTGTGAAGTGAATGACATTTGTCCTGGTTCAGAATATGAAAAACACATTTTTCTATTTGCTCCCAATTTTAAAAATTAAGTAATCATACTCAAAAGAATGCAAAAGAAATTTTTTTAAGTTTAAAAGTGATCTTATGTCAATTATTGATAATAAACATTATCTCACTATTTTTTAAACCCCAGAATGTTAGTATTCATCTGGCAAATGTTTCTTTTTTGTTGTTGAGATCAATTGTAAATAAAATAGTATAATATAAATATTTTGTTAACTTGATGTTAAATGCAGTTGCTTCCTCTGCTGAAGATAAATAAAGCAAGAGAAATTAATGCATGTGCTGTTTATCTTCAAATGAAAATGTTTTATTATTCTGGTTAAACTTACTACCTTCTCAGGGAACTAAAATTTAATTTGCTTTTCCCTTTGGTAATCATATAATAAAAGACTTTATTGACTTTACAATTGCTTACTTTATGCCCTTCTGTTTGCTAATAGCCTAAATCTAACTTATTTTTAGTAGAGAAAGCTTCCTGTAGATTAAGCACTGTAGTTTTAAGACTACTAACCAGGGTTCACTATTATTCTAATAGATTTTCCAGATATGATGCCCTTTTTGTGCTAAGATTAGGTCTCTTCTCTTTTGAATTGTGTATGCCTAATAATCCATAGTTAAAGGACATAAAGGACAAGAGATACCTATTCTCAAGTACTCCACTATGGAGACACTATCTCCTTTCATCATCACAGCAAATTAAGAGGTAAGTGGCATCATGCTCCTCCTGCTGATGACAGAACCGAAGACCAGAAGGAGTGTCTGCCTTGCACATGACTACACAGCCAGCAAGTGGTAAAACTAAATTCAGTCTAGGCTTGTTTAATAATAGGTCCAAAATGTTCTAGAACTAAATAGCTACAACCAACTGCAAGTCTTCACTACTTACCATACAGATTATTCAAGTGAACTGCCATCTTTGCCTGGTTTGAAAGATACATTTTGGAAGGATGGGCTTATACAAGACAACCTCATATTCCCCTTCCATATTGAAGGCTGGTTTTAGGCAGCTACTGACTCAACAAATATCTGCATAAGCATCTCTCATCACTGTCCAAAGAATTTAAGTGGCCAGGCAAGATGGCAAACGCCTGTAATTCCAGCATTTTGGAAGGCTGAGTTGGACCATTACAAGTTCCAGGCCAGCCTCAGCAATTTAGCAGGGCCCTCAGTAACTTAGCAAGATCCTGTCCCAAAATTAAAAAATAAAAAGGGCTGGGGATGTAGCTCAGTGGTAAAGTACCTCTGGGTTCAATCCAGAGTACCAAAAAAATAATAACAATAATTTTAAAAAATTTTAGTTTATTTGTTTACTAAGAAAATTCAGCCTTCTATCTCAGGAAATTTACCTTAGGGAGGCATCATTGAAAACTACAAAGTTACTAAGTAAATACAAATAATATTATACAGATTATATACATTGCTAAAGAAATAGAAAAGCAAAGAGGTGATTAATGTCAGTGCTGGCCAACATAATAAAGAAGATACTGGGCTGGTTCTTGAAGAAGTTATGACCTCAGATTGATCTAGAAAGGCTAAAGATGCACTTGAGTCAGAGAGTGTGACATCACCATTTACTGGGGGTGAAATGGCCAAGACAAAGCTAGGAGGGCAGATGGGCTGGCGCTGGGGGTGGAGAGAACCTGGAGATGATAATAATGAGCTATGAGAGGTGTGCAGCCCACTGTGAGCTCTTAGTAATCAATAGAGCAAAAATGATTATCATCGGGGCTACTGCAGAATGTCTAGATCAAGAGCCTTGTCGCCTCATGAGGCCAGGGAAGGTAGTAGGCAGAAATGTGGCTACTGTGGTCAATGTAGAAGCAGACTCAAGTAGGCAGAGCCCGAAGGAAAACAATTAGAGAAGTCAAAGCTCATGTTCATGGGTCTTGAGAAAGGTAGTAGTGGTACCTTGGAAGTGTTGGGGGAAAATAGAAAAAAAAAATAGTCTGGGAAATAACATAAGTTTAGTTATCATCCTGGTAAATTTCAGATGTCAGTTAAATAGTTCAAAGGATATCTCTTCCTCCATTCAGCTAGTTATTTGCCGTACATCCTTTGTTGAATGAGGAATTCTTGGTTCTGTTAAAAGGATCTAGTTTGTTTGTTTGTTTGTTTACTCCATTTTTGCATAATCCTTCCTGAAGCATCTTCCTCACCATGACTTTCTCAAGCAAACATCTGATCAAATTGTCTCTGGAGCTTTAAAATTCTGCAGGGGACTCTTAGCACCTACAGTAACTTTTCTCAAGATGTAGCCCATAGATGACCTATTTGGGAATCACCTGGGATATTTATTAAGAATTCAGATTCCAGGTCTCTGACCCTGACCTATAGAATCAGATCCTTTGTTTGGGAGTGCATCAGAATCCACATTTTAAAAAGCACCCTAGATAATTCATCCTAAGGCATAATAAAGCTTGAGATTCAGGGACCTTCTGGGTAGAATCTAGTTCCCTCCATCCCAAGGAAAGGCTTCCTGCATTTGGCCCTGACCACCTCTCTAACCTCACTCCCCCACCCAGAACTACTTCCAGTCCTTTCCCTCTGACAGTTCTGTGCCTTGGCTCACAATGGTCTTCCTTCTTAGAAGAACCACATCTCCCTAGGAAAATCCTCCTCATTCCATAAAGCCCAATTCACCTGTCACCTCCCCTGTGAAGCCTTTCCTTCTGCCTTGTTCATACCCACCCCTCAGCCCAGGGCAGAGTGCCTCACCCCTTCCACATACACCCTTGTGCCACACCACTGACATCTTGCTCCAACTTGTCCAGCTACCTGTCTCCTCTTCTGGCCCATGAGCTGCTTGAGGATTGGGGCAAGGTCTTCATTATCTTTGCATCCACAGGGCCTAGGACAATCCCTACGTGCTTGATAGATGGCTTGTTCAGGGAGTGAACAAGAGAGAACCCATAAGAAATAAAGTGAAGGGGAAGGCCGGGTGTGAGAAGCAGCTAATCATGGTGAGCAAAGCCAGGAGCTTGATTGCTCAGGAGGATTTAGAGAGAAGGAAGATGTCAGGGCTGGGGGAAGGAAGAACCTGGTGAATGTTTTGTCTTTTTCGGTAAAATTTACAATGTGGGAAAGGGGATGAATAATAGTGTAGTCAGAGAGACTGAAGAAGATTAATCTCAAGACAGAGAAAAGGATTCAAGAAAGATGGTGATGGGCAACTGTACCAAACCCAAGAGTTCAGACAGTGGCTGATTGAGAAGGGAATCCTGAAGCAAACCAATGCATAGACTTGTCTTTAAAACAAGGAAAGCTCGAGAATGTTAAGTTACCCATCTTGTATATCTAGGACCCCAGCCCAAGGATTGTTGCCCATGAGCATGATTTTGAGTGTCTTCTTAGGGAAACAACCAATTGTCTTCTGGCTCCATCTTTGATGTTTTCTTTGCAGCAATGTACTGATGGCTACGAGTGGGACCCTGTAAGACAGCAGTGCAAAGGTGAGCCGGCCTCAAGGACTTCCCATCTGAACACAACTTTCTGTCTCCATCTCTTGTGTTGCTCTTGCTGTCCTGTTTGTATTGTATCAAAAAGGCACGTGCATACAGTTACATGTTCCATTTTCCCTCTAAAAAGATTGCTGACTTATTGTATTCCTGACCACAGATATTGATGAATGTGACATTGTCCCTGACGCTTGCAAAGGTGGAATGAAATGTGTCAACCACTATGGAGGATACCTATGCCTTCCTAAAACAGCCCAGATTATTGTCAATAATGAACAACCTCAGCTAGAAACACCAGCAGCTGAAGCAGCCTCAGGCGCAGCCACCGGGGGTGTAGCTGCCAGTAGCATGGCAACCAGTGGAGTGGTGCCTGGGGGTGGTTTTGTGGCCAGTGCTGCTGCAGTCGCAGGCCCTGAAGTACAGACTGGCCGAAATAACTTTGTCATCCGGCGGAACCCAGCTGACCCTCAGCGCATTCCCTCCAACCCTTCCCATCGGATCCAGTGTGCAGCAGGCTACGAGCAAAGCGATCACAACGTGTGCCAAGGTGAGCATGACTTACTATGCTATCAAGAAGGTTCTCACCCAAGCACAACCCTGGTTAAGAACAATAGCAGTAGCTCATGTTTACCAAGGGCTTCCGGTGAGACACTGTGCTGAGTGCTTTGTCCACCCTGGCATGTTTAATCATTGCAATAATCCTAAAACGTAGTTGTCATCAGTGTTGCTATTGTTTTCCAAGTGAGGAAACTGTGGCTCAGAAAGTTCATCAGTGGTTCCCTCCCCTCCCATCACTGTCCCTATTTATAGTCACTTAGGAACATTTAAAACTTTCTCAATGGCCAAACCACACCCTAGCACAATTAAATAACTGTTCCCAGAGGTAGATTCCAGGCATCAGTATTTTTTAAAAGCACCCCATGTGGTTCAGCATGCAGCCAAGTTTGAGAACTGAAGGTCACACAGGTGGAAGTGCAGATCTGGCTTTCAAACCCCCCCGGCAGGCGGGCACCAGAGTCACAGTTGTCAGAAGTAGCAGTCAGGTGATTTGTCTGGAATTTGAAATAGTGCTCCATAAATGTCTCCCATTGGTTTCTCAAGCTTTGTTGTCATTGAATTTATCAAAATACTGACGTATTTTCCTCATTCAGCAATAAAGACACAGGGCTCCTGCCTCACTACCTTGGAGGGAGTCTCCACTGTTCACGTTTACTTCTTTTAAAGCTCTCATTTGAGCACATTTTGCTTCAATCACTTGCACCATGGCACCGTCTGCCTGGGCTTTTCTGTTTATTTTCACAGAGAGTACACATCACTGTGTATTCTAGAAACAGCTGTAGACTCATGCTAGCACAGCGATAAGAATCTCAGGCTTTGAAGACATGTAGGGTATTAGCTAACTGGACTGTGCTAGGGATTTTGTTTCCCTTTTCCTTCTTAGCAAACCCTTTCAGAGCTGCCCGATTAATGGAGAATGTGTTAATGAGATGGGGCTGTAGGACTCCTTTCACACTGCTAGGAGCTAACTATGCAGAACCCATGTTATGGGGCTCCTTGTCACCACCACATAAGTGCATGGCACATGCACACTGGCCAATGGAAAGGACCCAGGAGTTCTCATCTCCAGCTTCTGAGTGAGGAAGAGAACACCCCCCTTCCTCCACCCAGTTGGGGTCATGGAGCTACTGCAATCAGTGGAAGGTGAATCTCCTTGTACCCTGAGATGCTGTCCTATTCACCAGTGCTTCATTTTATCTTCTGTATAAGAGACAATAGATTTTAAATGGCTTATAGGTAAGGAAATCTATCATGCTCTGACTTTTATTATTTCATATTTGGTGTGCAAATTTTAAGTTACCCCACATCAAGAGCTAACCCATGCAGGGATGGTGTCACTTTTCAGAGGGAGCATCATTTGAGCATCTGTTTCGTGTTACTGTCATGAGTCAGAATTCCAATATTGATGATGAATGTTTCAGCATCTGCTTGATATTTTGATATTTAATTTAAGGATTATGTCAAGGAGATAAACTGATGAGGTTATTTTTATATATGTATCTGGGTGAATATGGATTAAAATTACCTTGAGTTTATTTAAGATATACAAACTTTTAATTGTTATTTAAAAATATAATTAGATTGGAAGATTTGGTGGTATGTTTCCTGGAATTTAAAAATTTTGTTGGATTTCAGCACTGACTTTTCTGTTTTGAGTTATTTTTAGTCTTTCAGATATTAGAAATTTAAAAGTACTTGGGAGATTTAAAAAAAAAAAAAAAAACAGAAAATGAATGGGTTATTGCCCAAAGTGGTTTATAGTCCATCATTGACACTTATGGTTGAATTTAAGAATACTGCCTAAAACTGCATGAAAGAATTCTAGAATGAAATATTCAAGACTTAATACACATTGGTCAAAGTAGAAATTACACTTTGAATAATGAAAATGAAATTCCATTTAATTTTTCTTGATTATATTTAGACTACCTTCCAAAATTACTTTTAACATATTAAGACATTTCTAATTCTGCTTCTTTGGGATTTTTCTTTTAGTTATAAACTGAAACTATTAATTACCTTCTTATAGAAAATTTAAATACCGATGTGTTTATTGTGTACAAACAGGGTATTTCCAACCCAAACAGTTCTATATAATTGAGCCGATTTCTAAAATTTCAGATTGGGATCTGTACCATCGAAAGTAGGGTTAAAAGTTTTTTGGATGACTTAAGGCTCAAGTTGGATTTCTTCCCACCTTACAATTTTACAAAGTGCCCATAAATGTGGATTTACTTAATTGTTGATAAAGGGGGGTTATTTCATATGATAACAACAGGATAATCTGTCTAGGGAATCTGACTAACATAAGTCGAGTCACACTTGTGCCCATTTATTATTGAGCTAATCAAACATGCAGTCCAGGTTCTTCTAATTGCCTGCAGATGTATGACATTCTCATTCCAGGCCAGCAGCACAAAATAACGTTTTATAACCAATGTGAAAGTGTGGGGACCTCTGCTTAAAACAATAATGTGCTCCAAGGACCTATATTCCTGACATCATCATGCAGTTTGAGGAGCCTTCTGTTTTAATAAAGATCTCCACTCCCTTTTAAATGTTGCATACTTCTGCCCAGTAAGCCAAACACATTTACCATGGTCGGCTGGGTAAGAATAGTGAATGCCTCCTTATGAGTCATATTTGTACAAAAAATA
Source organism: Callospermophilus lateralis (assembly GCF_048772815.1). Classification (NCBI taxonomy): domain Eukaryota; kingdom Metazoa; phylum Chordata; class Mammalia; order Rodentia; family Sciuridae; genus Callospermophilus; species Callospermophilus lateralis. The sequence continues at coordinate 44,767,753 of NC_135318.1, read as the reverse complement.
TTTCTTTTTTCCACATATACTTTTCAACAGGTACAGTTTATCATTACATAACCTAAAACTAAGAGTTTTTTTTTTTTTTTTAATGTAAGGGTTGAGATCTGTACCATGTCTCAGTCTTAAAAATCAACTTTGCCTTTGAATGCCCTATACCAATCACAGAGTTCCTACTAATTTACATAATATTAGATTTTTTAATGTACACTGTTTTATAAATATGAATTTTAACCAGCTGTCTGTGTCAACAGTTTAGTGAAAACATGTTTTTATTCCTTTTCATGTATTTTTTCAGAGTTCTCAGTTTTTTACAAAAAAAAGAAAAGGCTTGAAATACAACATAATATCCAATGAGCAAGTCAGACTCAACTGTTTTTTTGTTTTGTTTTGTTTTGTTTTTTCAGTTTTAGCCAAATGAAGGTAGGGAGAGTTTCACAAAACTAGTGTTATCATTGGCAGCTGTAGAATTACATGACAATCACTTCGGTGTTACATACCTGGAGTCATGCATGGATAAAGTTTTAATAATTAGTTGTTTCCATGAGATATCACCTACCTCAAAGACAGCAGATATTTATCTATGCCAAAAGGAAGAGGTATAAATAGGGGATTTATTATAACCCATTGATGGCTCATGCTTGATTTTCTACATTGTTTTTACAAAGTCTCAATGTAATCCTTCTCAAAAGAAGGAGTGAAAAATACTAGCTCAAGTCAAGAAAAGATTTTTTTAAAATCACATATAAGTTTCTAAGAGCCCATTTTTGTAGGGAAAAAAAATCATTTGGGAACTGGCAAAAAAAAAAGAAAAAGCATCAAGTGCCTAATTTGCTTAATTAACTTTCAAAAAATTAAAAATAGGGCATTTTGCATAGCTAGTAATTAAGCCATCACCAGCTCAGTCAAGATTTACAGATATGATTACTAACATGCTAAAGAAACTGTGCCATCAAGAAATGAACTCAGTACAGATGCCTAATGAAGCTGATTATAGAGCCAAATCCAGAGCACACTTCCTGGCTTATATTATATAAGGTGTCACTGAGAGATGTGAAAACATACCCGAGGGGTTCCAACTGTCTCCATCTGCCAGGACTGACCTGGTTTGAAAACTGCAAGTCCCATGGTTCTGGAAACACCTCAAACCAAGGCAAATAGGATGGTTCATCACCCCAGCATATACACCCCTAGAACCAAACCCCATGCAGTTCATAGCCAAGAGAGAAAGTCTTAACATTAGAGTCATTAGTTCACTTAAGGCATTGTGTCTCTAGTGAGACTATTTTTTTAAATTCGTTTTAAACTTTTCAAAGCCAAAACCAAACTTCATGGATTTTTCATTACTTAGAGCCTTCCTGTGCAGTTATTGGGATCCCACTTGTCAGTTTGCCAATGAGCAGGTCTCCACATTGTTTTAGACTTTACACAGATGGAATACCTAGACATTAGCACCTACAGACTTAGATATATGTCATACCATAACCAGCTCATCTTTTCACATTTCCACATGGCCAAATTAAGGACCAAGCTTCGATTATAAATTTTTCAGTTTGCTAAAGATTTAATTTTTTTAACTCTCAGCTGTATTTTCGATGATTTTATTTTATTTTTAATCATTATTACCTGTGAAGCAGGAGCAAGGAGCAAGTAAAACATTTTTTAAAGCATGTGTGGACTTTTTTTTTTTTTTTTGGCTCTTTATAGAAGTCTAAAGAAACATGAAATTATGCTCAGCTTAAAAAAAAAGCAAAAAACCTTCATTCTTGGTTACCATCCATTATGTTCTGCACATTTCTTTATAAACAGAAGGATAGCTAAAATACTGTTTTGAAAAGGAAATAAATTCAAGTTATTGTCTATAAATCTACTTTAAAAAAGAGAGACTTGAACTAACATGTATAGCCTCCCAAAGAGGAGGGACACCTTTCTTTGACTTCTTTCATTTTGAATTTAAGTAGTCTCATATCCAAAAGAAGATTTATAAATTATAGTGTAATCAAGTGGCTCATCATACCTGGTATTGTCATTACCAAACAGCTTTTAAACACTGCCCTTCTGTTGATCTTACTAATGTCATTAGGGTATCTGGTTTGTTTTGTAAGGAAATGCCTAAATTTTGTTGTATATAATTACACAGCCCAATGAATAGCTTTGATCTAAGAAAATAGACATTTTGCAGAAAGAAGGCTATAATTTTATAGAGTAAATTATGATATTAACCAAAAAAATACTTAAAGCAGAAAGTAAAATGGGCATTTAACCAGCTTATAGTTCTTCATTGTTTTTAGTTGTTAACTACCTTTGAGTATCTGAAAATTTTCTAAAGCTATGTAAATGGAAAGGAGTTGAGTCTTGAGGGAAAACTTCATTACTTTTTAAGTAAGCTGAGGGAATGTAATAGAAGTGATTGATTTACTCCTGAAAAATCTAGCGTTGTTTTATGATTTACTTTTCAAAATATTGTAGACATTGACTTTTAATCAATTTGAGATATTTTTAATGTGCATGTGAGAATATACATATCTGATTCACACACCATCAGAAAGTGTCCTTAAAATTCCTTCATAAACACTGAATGACAAGCTGGGCAGAGTGACACTCACCTGTAATCCCAGCAACTCCAGAGGCCGAGGCAGGAAGATCCCAAGTTCAATAACTTAGCATCTTAGCAACACCCTGCCTCAAAATAAAAAGGGCTGGGGATGTAGCTCAGTAGTTATGTACCCCTGGGTTCAATTCCCAGGACAAAAAAAAAAAAAAAAATTGAATGCCAACCATTTGAGGTAGAAGAAGAAATCAGTATAATCTCTTTTCTGTAATAAAAGATTATACCATTAAACACCCAACTCAGCAGTTTCCAAACTGGTCACTACACCAGAAGCATCAGCTCATCTGGCAACTTATTAGAAATACAGATTCCTGGGTCCCATACCAGACCTACTGAATCAGAAACTCTGGGGATGGGATCCAGTGATCTACATTTTAACAAAGATTCTGATGCCTGCTCAAGTCAGAATCAATACCCTAACTTAATCTTAACTTCAGGAAGCTACATCCAATTGTATAAATCAGAAGACAGGGTTAGAATACTTGACATGGGATGGTGAAGAAAAAGCATTAAAAAAAAAATTGTTGTTCTGTGGGGTAGAATAATATATTATTTTCCTTATCTCACTTTTCTTACTGTTGTCACCAGTACATTGACTCCTGAAAATGGGTGGTCATGAGTCCTGGTTAGGACTGTATCCCTGAAGCAAGGACTCAATATGTACAATCTCAAGGAAAAGGCACATCTGAAAAAAACAAGAAAGGCTTGCATCTCTCTATACATAAACTACAAAGATGAAATAATATAACTATCCTTAAATTGCCAGTAGGTGAAAAGTTGTACTCTGGCTATGGTAATGATCGGTGCTAAATGTTAGCTCTATCTCCCCTCAAGATCCCCTTTAAACTCATGGCACAAACTTGTGATATGAAGCAATGCTGTTTGGAGGTTTAGTTCATATAAAGCTTACAAAAAGGAGAGATGTTGACTCTGACTTTGGTTTTAATGCATCTTTCAGTCACCAAAGTGATATGGGATCTTTTTAGAATAAGGTGCTTAGTTGACCATCTTATTACATTTAGACTCTGTTAGTCATCAGATATTTGAAGGGTATTCACATTGGTGTCTTCTGTACAATTTAAACTTTATCAAAGATTTACTTCCCATCAAAGATAAGAAGATTCTTGTTAAGACTAGTTAACACTTAATCTGTGGAATGAATTTCTCTCTCCGCATAGAATCACAAAGAAACAGATTAGAGTAGAATTGCAAGCCTGGGTAACTTCAGGAATGTGCACTGGTACTGGCTCATTATTTCTTCCTCCAGAAGAAAGTCTCAAGCTATATTCTCTGAAATCAACAAGTTGCCCTTTTGTAAGGATTGCCTTTGCACTTGTTGAATTCCTGGCACAATTTTATTCTTTGAAACCAGAGAGTAAACAAAATTTGTCCCAAATGTGTTTGATTTTGCACGAATGTACAAATAAGTAATTCATGCCACATCTGAAATTCATTAGTATGCTGCTTTTTCCAGGAGGTAACCACAAATTGCACACTCAAAAGTAAAACTGATCAAGAAAACTTCCTTCAAATGCTGGCAAGAAGAAAACAGTCACTGTAAGAATTTAGACACAATTGCAGGTTTGTGGTTTACACCTAAATGACTTGCAAACATTTGATTAAAAAATGACATGAAAGGAAGGCTGAGTGCCAAGATATTGGCAGCAGCATGGATAGTTTACAGTTGTCCATTTCATATGACCATAGATAAATGGAAGAAAAAGATCACAAAAGCATTTGGTTAGTGTTCAACAAAGTCAGTCAAGTCTGAGAATCACTTTCTATTGTGGTTTGATAGACAGTCTCAAGTAAAAGGCAAAAAATTGTCATGGTCTTTAGGGGACTTGGCATAATCAACACACGAGTTACCAAATAGCCAGTAAAGTAAACAACAGAGTACTAAAGTAACACACGGACATCACAATGGATTACCAAAAGTAGAAGTAAAGCTAGTTTGTGACACAGGTGGTCCCACAAATTTTTATTGAAATATATAGTTGGACAGAAAAAGAAAACATGTCCCTAGAAATATAATCAAGGACTAAAGTCTATTTCCTTCCTGGAATGGAGAAGAGAATAATAAGTTGATAGGACTGATGTAGAAATCAAAATTCTTACATCAGAGGAAATACCCATCCCATAGCCAGGCAGAACTATCGAGAGGCCGGGTATCTATGTTCCTTCTGTTCCAGAACAGTCTCCCCAAAGAAGTCCCAGGGGCACTGTGCTTCTGATAGGAATGATAGCAAGGTAAGTTAGGAACACAGACCAAATCAGAAAGTAACAGTCCACATCTATAACTGGTTCCACCCTCAGTAAATCCCCCCAACAAAATAGTAGTGACTTAATTTAGCCTTGGCTAAACATCTTCCAGAACCATGTTCTGCATCTTTGTATCAACATATCCTTCCTCAGAAAGCTCATGGTGAATAATGAAAATATACAGTTTGGAGAAATGTTAATATATATTATGTTTGAAGATAATCATAAGGTTGGAATTCTTTTTCATCTTTTAAGTTTTACTTTTAATTAGCTAACAACTGAATACAGTTATGGGGCACAGTGTGATTTTTGATAGATGCATATGTTATGGAATGATTAAATCGAGCTAATTAAAACATCCTTTACCATACTTACCTTTTTTCGTGCTATGAACAGTAAAAATCTACTATCTTAGTAATTTTGAAATAACATTAAATTATGATCAACTATAGTTGCTGGCATGTACCATAAATCTCAAAAACTTATTCTACCATGTAACTGAAACTGTACCCTGTGACTAACATCTTCCCATTCTTGATCACCCCAGCTCCAGCCTCTGGTAACCACATTGTTCTTTCTGAATCTAAGAATTTGACTTTTTTTTTAGATTCTACATGTAAGTGAGATTAGGCATTATTTGTGTAAAGGCTGGAAGATATTGGTGTGAGCTCTCTGATATTCTGAAGACCCTGAAGGCTTTTTGATGAAGGCCTGTGAAATAAAGAGGTTTCCTGGGAGTAGAGGCCAGAAATTATCCTTTTAAAATCTGTTTTTAGAACCCAAGAAAGGCCGTTAGTTAAATGTAGGTACTTTAAGAAGAGCAGTTCTGATCTGGCCCCCAAATAGGAAGAACTGAATTGCTAGGGAAGTGGGAAGGAAAGCCACAGCTCTCGGGGGCCCAGGATGAAAGGACATGGCTCACTGAGGGTTCCGTGAGAGTTGATAACTGGCTTATACTTGAAGTGTAGGTGAAATAAAAGTAAAGTAGGGAATGGAACTGGAGCCTGCCATAAAACTGTGTATATGGCGTTCTGTGGGCCCAGCTAAAGTGAGAATCATGACAGGAGTTAGACCTGCCTTTGTGCATATAGTTAAATGTTAAAAGGCTCTGGGGACTGTGGCAAAATAAGTTTTCACTCTGAACAGCTGTTTTTGCAAGGAATCTAATCCTGATCCCTTGACTGGAGCCACAGAACACAATTCAAAATGGAAAACAGCTCCTGGAGGCCTGTTCATTGCCCTCCCCGGAGACTAGGTCTATCAGAACCTGGATTAGGGAAGAATTTTTATCAGTAATGATTGGATTTCACTTGTGGAATATTTTGCAGCAAAGCCAACTTGTACACGCACTCACACAAGTCTGCCATCAAACTGTTAAATTTTTAAATTTACTAAAAGCTTAAATATCCCAATATGTTCTAGTACACGAAAATTACAAAAAGCAGTGTACGTCTGTTTTCCGAGTTGATGTTGAATCCTTAGCATTGTTCATTTGAAGAGGCTTCTTCGACAATTAGTTCAACTTTAATCATTCTCCTAAAATATGTGAGCAATTTGTGAATCTGGTATCATTCAACTTTGCAAAACTCACCAATGAACTTTTTTTTTCTAATCACTACTTTTCATAATTTAAGGTCTAAAGAGATGCTATTGTATAAAATGGGTTTTTTTTTTCTTCTCATTATGTTCTTTCCTGAGTAGTTGATGATATCAAAAGACCCCTTCTCTAAAAGAGAAAAGAGCATCCCAGAAGAGATTGTTAAAAAGACACTTGGGATACCTGCCTATACAGGATACACACCCACTGTTTGCCTGAAGTTAGTTTATTTCAGCTATTGATACGCACACAGGTGTACATATACACATACCTACTCAAGCACATATCTATCTGTACACATGTGTAGGCACGAACTTACACTCACCACTATTTTTAGTAGGAAAGTAGCATGTACCAAACTGATAAAAGCTGATAGACTTCCAAAATAAATTGAAATGCATTTCTGCCATCATTATTTCTGTAAAATTAATACTCAAAACCACTTTCTAAATGCATCTGTGTACCTCTTGCAAAAAACTAGGGCACCTTGGACAGCTACTACACTATTTGCTCAACAAAGAATTGTATTAAACAGAATAACACAGAGAGTCAACAAAATGGAAATGAAACTCCTAAGGCTTAACCTCTGAGGCTTTGTCACCTTATACTTCTGCACATCCGGGTCATTTCATTTCTAATCTTTCTGAAAGATTTACCTGGATTCCATCCTGACCCACCTTTGTATTTTATACTCAATGGAATTTTTTTTAGCAAAGTTAACTTTTTAGATAAACCATCACAGAGTGGAAATAATAACTTATCTGGGACTAAAATTGAATCACCAAGCTCTTTCATTTTTCAGACTTTGGTAAATTATATAGTAAGAAGGAAGTTCAGAATAAAACTACACTCAACAAGCAAGGCAGAAAATTCCAGTCATTCATGATGAATTAAACTTCACAGTAAAAGCTGTGGGCCTTTTTTGTTAACACAGTTCATGACCTGGTGTATCATAAGAACCCTAATCCAGGGAAGGAGCCAGAGAGAAACATCCTCCCACACAGACTGGTAAAGATGCTTTGTTCTGAACTTCAATTGTGTGACCTCCCTCCTTCAGTGATTGGGAGGAGGAGGGCTAATGATAAAAAGATACTAAATGCAACATGGGAATTTAATTATGGTGCAATTTAAGCTGCTAATGATAGCCCTGAAAAAAAAAAAAAAAAAGGAAAGATTGTTCAGTGAATAGCTCATTCAAAAAACTTTGTTAAATAGAAAAACCATTATAAATTAGAGCTCAACTCTAAGTAAACTACAAAAATCTTCTTATTGATTTTTTGAGTAAAAACATGATTTGTGTAACCATGCCAGAAGAGTAGCTTCCAATAAACTTGCCTGTCACAGATGGTTAATATCCCCAAATAGACTTATCAGAATATCACTCTATTAAAAAATGAGCCTGGACTACATTTAGTTGCCATTTTTAAACCTGGTCACAATAGAGTAGTAGGGTTCTAATAGATAATTTTTAAAAATTATTGGAAACTATGGTTATAATATCAAAATTAGGAATAGGGAGATGTACACATTACCAAAATTATGTGTGAATCAGTTATAAAATAGTTTAAATTATGTTTTGCTCTTTTTTGCTTATTTTTCATAAACATTTTATTTGGTAATCATTTTAGGCTTACAGAAAAGTTTCAAGGACACTGCAGAGAATTCCCATATATCCCTCACTCACTTTCAGATTCCTTTAATATCATATTTCTGGATATGTTTGTCAAATCTAGGAAAATAACACCAGCATATTACTATTAACTAAACTCTGGACTTTATTAGGATTTCAGTGTATTGCTCTTTTTAAAGTACAGTTTCTGGTCTAAGATTTATAGTGACAAGGGTATAGGAGTATTGATTAGAAAAAATAAAAAGACCTCAATAAGGAAGATTGCATGAGTTACTTGACTTAAAATGAATGATGTTTGAAATTTTCTCCAGAGCCTAAAATAAAGAAAATAATCAAGTTAAATTCTTGAGAAATGGGTAAAATTATCTGCAAGCACTGGGCCTGCCTATTCCTCAGTGTAAATCTTGAATTAGGGAAGAATCAGTGCAGACCAAGGCTTTGCATAGAGTTGAAGAATCTGAATGTCTTAATTATTGCAATAGATGACACAATATTATGTCAAAGCTATTACTCAGCAGAAAGACATATTACACTTTCCCTTAGAAGAGGAGAAATAACTTCTCTCTTCTGTCACAGTTAAGTGAACCTCTGCATCAATCAGGGCTCTCCAGAGAAAGAGAACCAGTAGAAGAGTCTTTAAATTCAGAATCAAGTTTAATATATGTTCAAGACTCTTCCATATACCCTGCATTCTAGATCAATGCCTCTCAAACTCTAATGAGCATGCGAATTTCCTGGGTATCCTTTTTAAATAAAGATTCTGACTCAGTATGTCTGAGTTAAGAACTGATATTACACTTTTCTAACAAGTTTCTTGGATTTTGCTGATGTATGCAGAGTATATCTTCCAGTAGCTGACAGTGCACTTCCCACCAAGAAGCTGATATGTTTAATGATTCTTTATGCTTCATTTTCTGTGGTAGCAAAATGTGGTATAATCTGAGTAGAATCAGATTTGCATGTAGTGATTTTTCAAAAATTTATTTCCCTCCTTTACTTAGATATTCAGTCTCTCTGACATAAATTACATTGTAATAGCTACAGCTATAATATACAGATACTTCCCTTGCTTACTAATTAATAGAATTTTCTTCTGCAGTGGAATGTGTTTGTACTTGAATGCTCAGGAGGATTCTAGAAAATAGTCTTTGGCAGCAAAGAATGGTAGAAAACTCCATGTAATGAAGCAAAAGACAAAAATTTCCATTTGGGTCTTCCCCTAAGTGATTCGTCGACTGTATTAAAACAGTTAATCTCTCTGGTCTTTAGTTTTCTCAGATATTTTTCAAAATAAAGAGAGATCCAGGCATGTTTGTAATCCCAGCAGCCCAGGAGGCTGAGACAGGAGGATAACAAATTTGAAGCCAACCTCAGCAACTTAGAAGACTTTTAGCAACTTAGTGAGACCCTGTCTCAAAATTTAAAAATAATTTTAAAAGATCGGGGATGTGGCTCAGTGGTTAAATGCTCTTGGGTTCAATCCCGGGTATCAAAAACAAAACCAAATAATAATAAAGAAAGAAAGAGGGTACATTTTGTCTAGGTTATAAGCTTTGTGGAAATATGGGAATGGTATCATTCTTGATATAGCCCTTAAACTGTGTGTATTGACGACAGTTCTTCTTTGCCTCTTAGATGGCATTTCTATGAGGAAAACATACCAGGGCAAGTTGAAATCTGCCCTGAGAAGAATGCAGGTGCATTCCATGATTATAATAGTATTAATGACTCAGAAACAGAAAACTAGACGGTTTTAATGACCTGAAGCTTTATTGACAAAGCAGTTCACACCCAGTACTGGTTGTTTGCTAAAAGTCTGGGCCAAGTCACTGATGCTTTAAAAGCTACATCACTACAGTCATTCCCCCAGGCACTGACATGAGCAATTATTATGGTTCATGACACAGCCCAGAACTCCATCTGAATTCTAGCTCAGGAAGGAGTTATTTTAACTTCAGTGCACAGTAAGTATACTTTTTGCATGTATCAATCCAAACTCCTTTAAATGTAAAAGTGTCAGCACTAAATATGACCAATCTTTTATTATTTTCTTGATTTTGAGTTAAGATTTCCTGCCTTCACTGGGACAGGAGTGCTTTTCAACAAAGAGCAATCTATTTAAAGTCTACAAGGTGGTTCATTTCACATTTTGGAATCTTTTTCAGTCTTAGATTCAAACCAGGTATACAACACAAACTGGGTTTTGTCTGAGATTATATATTGTTCTTTTTATGTACTGTAAGGAAGGTTATGTGCTAGTTATCTCTTGCTGCATTACAAATGACTCCAAATTTAGCAACTTGAAACAATAAGCCCAGTTTCTCTGGGCCAGGAATTGAGGTGTGATTTAGTTGGGTCCCCTGGCTTTGGATCTTTCACGGGCTGCAGAGATCTCAAGGATTGACTGGGAAGGATCCCTTTCCCAGATGGCTCATTAGTGGCTGCCAGAAGGACTCACCTCCTGCCTCAGGTCCTCATGAGTTCTTCCACTCACAATTCCTTGGGCATCCACTTCTCCATAGAGCATCTCCTAACAGGGCAGCTTCCTTCAACAGAGTGGGTAAGGGAGGGAGCAAGAGAAGGTGCCATCAAGAGAGACAATGCTAATTAAAGTCACTAAGTCACTGTCTTTTGTAGTCTACTTGAAAAAGTGTCAGCCCACCTATTTTGCCATTTTCTGTTCTTTAGAAATAAATAACTAGCTCCAGCCATACTCAAGGGTGTGAATGCCAGGAGGCTGGCATCACTAGGAGTCAGGTCAGAAGCTGCTACTACAATCTTTAATTAAAATTCCCCCTGAATTCACTCCAGCCCAATCTTTCCAGTTAAATCTAGAATTTTAAAGTATTTCAAAAAGCAAAATATGAGTTAAAAGCAAAGTGCATTCCCCATTCTCTAGCAATGCCAGAGACTGGATAACTCATTTGGATATACAGCCTAGTGGGTGTGGTCAGCAGTACAGGTGAAGTCTTGTCCAAAAGAGGAAACTGGGTGCTTCTAACAGCACACCCTTTTCTTCTTCATTGACCTGGAACTTTTCTCTGTCTCCTCCAAATTCACTCCTAAATATCTCTTATTTCATTTGATTTTAAAATATCTTCTTTCATTAAAATATTTTCATCCACTTTACAAATAAACAATATCCATAAAACAAAAATGTTATGAGCAAGCACAAAAATCCCCTTTCATTTTGCAGATTAACATGTAGTTACATGCCTGTTACATAAAAGAAAGAAAATAAACCTGTTCTTACTTTATGTTATCTTTTGCTCTAGACATTGTTATATCTGTGTTTCTTAGAGAATCATAGGGGGAGAAAATGTTCTCATCTCTCCCATAGAAATTCCTGTTGTGTTTTGGTTACCTGCTCCTAGAATCATCATCTTTACATTTAAATATGTGTAAGTCTTCTTTTGCCTCTAAAGTCTACTAAGGGATGATTGCTTAAAACACCCAAAAAATAGATTATGTAAGAGTTAAACATTCAGAAGCAACAAAATTCCATGTGAACTTTCTTGTGGTCCAGCAGAGAAGGTATCTTAATAAGAGGCAGGGTGGTGGCTTCTGTTAAAAGATATCTCACACACACACACACACACACACACACACACACACACACCAAAAAAAAAAAAAAAAACTCAGTGAAGATAGAAACCAAGCAATTGAACATAGTATAGGGGGACCTATAAAACCAGCTGGTGATGTGAAGGGATGGCCACCAACCACATTCAGTCTCTTCCCAAACAGTCTAGTAGCCAGATTGCGAATCAACCAGAGAGGAAGAATAAAGAAGGGTAAATTCAGCTATTAAGAAGACTAACCAAGCTGGGGACAATGGTACATGCCTGTAAACCCAGTGATCAGGGAGGCTAAGGCACGAGGATGGTAATTTCAAGACCAGTCTCAGCAATTTAGCAAGACCCCATCTCAAAATAAGAATTATAAAAAAGGGCTGGAGATGTGGTTCAGTGGTAGAGTACCCCTGGGTTCAATCCCCAGTACCCCCCCCCAAAAAAAAGGAGGAGGTGCAGGAGGAGGAGGAGGAGGAGGAGAGTAGTAACTAAAATCCAAAGGAAGATTTGGTAAAGAATATTGAAATGAACCAAACATTCTTAAATTGCTTTTGAAAGTACATAACATAGCTCTGCATGAAGGGTAGTACATTTTCCCCTTGGTTCACTGTATTTTCCAGATTTGTTCAGGTGTCTCTGATGCCAATAATAAAACTCTCTATGGCTTGTTGAGTGGGTTATGGGATAAGTGGGTGCCTCACAGCCCTATAGAGGCCAGCCTCTGGCCTTGGGCCTAGAGCATCCTGGGGAGGCTGGTTTGGTTCATGAAACCAGCAATAAGAGTTGGAGTCACCATCAGGGGGGCTCCAAGTTGGATCTGGTTTCCTTTACTCTGAAGCCCAGAGGGAAGTAAAAAAGCATTATGCTCATAAGATTTCCTCATATTCAGCAATCCATTTGCTGATACATTCTCTTGACATAAGTAGTCCCACTAAATTCCTCTTTCCTCATCACTAACTCTAAAATGACAGTTTAAGGATTATCTCTTCTGCCACTTACCATGAAACAGGGCTCCAAACCAGTTTGTTATAGGTTTTGAGCTTACCCACAGAGCTCACAACTGAGCGGTTAATCAATCATTCTATGACTAAATCCATCTGGAACAAATTTGAATAAGTGGCCATGTAGGTTTCTTTGGTGTGTGGGGGGTGGGGGGTAGAGAGGTGGGAGTGGGTACTAAACTAAAACCAGAGTTGATCTTTTCAAAGGTTCAGAAGGAAAAACATTAGAAAGCTCAGCAGTGACTTTCTCCTATTCCTAGAACTCCTGCGTGTTCTCTGAGTAAGGTTTGTTCTGTCTTTATCCCATTTTGTATTGCACTTAATCCTTCCAAGTGTCTGTCTATGGATATCCTGGAGCAGAGTCCACTTCCCAGAGAATGAGATCACAATCTCTCCCATGGTAGAAAGGAAGACAGGACATGATGTGGTCAGATCATCACCATAACCTCATGCTGCTCTTACATTCCCAAACATGTAGGGCTCGACTAAGGGATTATGGAAACAAAGGAGCCTGTTTCCAGCCCATACTTTGTTGGATCACTACTTTTTGTCTCGTAGATATTAAAGGATAATTTAAATATCAAGAGCCTGGGTTTTTAAGAACTCTATCTTTTCCTCACTAGACCCCAAAATGTTCATGTAAATTTGGGATATATTTCTCCATATACCCTGAAATCTGTGCCATTGACACATGCTCTGTTCAATTTGTGTCCTCTATTCATGCATTAGGTTAATGCGCCTGCAAACTGTACTAGACACCAGGCACACTGCCTTTCTAGCAAGGACTTTTCAGTCCATCAGAAAAGGTAGATACGGTTGTATTTTTAAAAATTAAATGATACAAATAATTTATCTCAACGATTCAAGTTAACGAACTAGTTGAGAACATTCGTTCTCATGTAGTCAGTTGTAAATGGTGGTTACCAAATAATCCTGAAGAAGTCAGAGGAGGGATTGGTGGCTGCAACCAGGTGCCTGGTTAAGACTTTTCAGAGAGAGTGGAGGGTCATGAAGGATGTGACTCAAACTGAAAAGAGCAGGCTTTGATGGGTGACACCCTGAGTATAGCATAGTGGTGAGAGTCTGTGTCACTCTTCAGGGAAAGAGAAAGTGAGGCCACTGTGGGTGCAGCAGGAAAGATTGGAAGAGTCATTCATTGGAGGATGGTTAAGGAGGACCTTGAATTCTTGATTAAGAAGTTTAGACTTAGTACTGTCATAAGAAAGATTTTAATCAATGAGTGACATAATGTAAACACTACTTCCAGGCACTTATAGGATGAGGAAGAAAAATAAATAAATACACACACACACATATGGTTAAATGGATTAAATTATCCTAATAAAATTGGATATGGGAGGGGATAGAGAAGGTAGATGTCACTCTAATTTGTAGAAATGTGAGTTTCTCAGAAAAGAATTGATTACTCTCAAGTAGTGTATATGCAGTAACAATGCTAACAAGAGACAGAAAATTGATCAAGGACTATTTTCAGGATATGAATAATTAATTTAAAACTAATTTTTAATTTATTTTTTATTCTACTTTGTTATATATGACAGCAGAATGCATTATAATTCATATTACATTTATAGAGCACAGTTTTTCATATCTCTGGTTGTATACAAAGTATATTCACAGCATTGGTGTCTTCATACATGTACTTAGGGTAATGATATCCATCTCATTCCACCATCTTTTCTACCCCCATGCCCATCCCTTTCCCTCCCACCCCTTTGCCCTATGTAGAGTTTGTTTAATCCTCCCATGCTCCCCTCCCAACCCTACTATGAATCAGCCTCCTTATATCAGAGAAAATATTTAGGATTTGGTCTTTTGGGATTGGCTAACTTCGCTTAGCATTATATTCTCCAACTATTTCTAACAAACATATTCATTATTTTTGCATGTAAGTGCTTCTCTTGAGTCAAACAGTGATTCTAAACATGTTCAACTGCAAATAGGGTAAATGGTTATGATATTCTTTAGCGATGTATTCATAGGTATTATAAAGGTAAGCATCAATTGTAAATTAATAAGATCATGTGATTTTAGCTCCCACATCCTGTGAAATAACCATTTAGGAGCTACTTAAGCCCTTAAATGATTTTCTGAACAATCAGCTTTTCTTTTCTGTCTTGTGCCCACATCCTTTAAACTGGAGAATGTTCATTAGTTGTAATATATGATCAAATAAATACAGAGCAAGTCTCCAACTATAAACTACATCTAAATGTGGACAGTTAATAGCAATTACTCTTATTTTAACAAGACTGTGACCCTTCAAAATGCAGAGAACTCAACCTAAATAGAATCATGCCCTGATTGTTAGGTTTTTACAATTATCAGAAATCATGGCAAAAGGCAATTATCCATAGGCCCACTTTCCTGCATACTTTCCTATTATCCATCTGCAAATAAGCATGAATAAGTAATCTTCTCATAAACAGAGAACAATAAGTTATCCTAATACATCTAAGGGAAATGCATCTTCCAGTTAAAAATTATCTTCATCTGAAAATAAGAATTTTAAGGTTGGGGCTGCAGCTCAGTGTAGAGCACTTGCTTAGCATGAGCAAGGCCATGAGGTCCATCCCAAGTACTGAAAAAATGGCAGCATGGGAGATGAGTGGAATCAAATTTTAAAGGGGAACAGAAAGAGGAACAGTGATTTAGGAATAGGGGTGAGGCTAGAATGCTGAGCAAACTTTATCAGCTTAGCAGAATTTAAGAACATAAGAATATATAGTTTATGGAATAATGCAAAGGAATTTTAGCTGGATTTAGATCTCACTTCATTCTCAACTCTGTAGATGTTGTTTTCTTTGAAGGCCTCCCCACAGATACTCGGCAAAGGTAAAAAACACCTGGTTTGTCCACATATTGACCTGTTTAAGTTTTCATTCTGAAACACTTCATAAGCAGTAGCTGCACCTGTACTCTAATTTCTCAAGAATAGGAGTCATCTGGAGATGATGTGTTAGTTGTCTAGATTTACTTTTTTTATTTTGTGTGGATTGGGAATAAGACGGGAGGTGGAATTTAACCTTGTTTTGTTAGTTAATGTTGAGGAGATGGCATGAAACACTCTAGGTGTCCTGTTGCTAGATCCTTACACATAATTTCAAAGTGTGACATTATTCAGCAAACGTGAACTGGGTAACTATATAAAAAGTGTTCTAGGTGATGAGAATTCAAAGAGAAAAGTTTATGGAGTCTGCCCTCAAAGAGCTCACAGTGTAAGAGGAAACAGTGATTAGAAGGTAGCATTTTGAGTGCCATTTTAGGGACTTCCTAGAGACCAGGCCTCAGTCTTAGAGAGTTGTAGAAATTAGACTTTAGAGAACTGGGGGAGGAGGGAAGGAAAAAGAATGTTCCAGGAAGAATTAGAAGCATTTACTAAGATTGTAAGTGGAAGACAGAAGAAAGAAACAAGTTGTTTTGTATGACTTCGGTGTGCACAGGGTGAGAATAGGCGGGAGTCAAATCATGGAGGGCTTTACATGTCATGTTAAAAAGTTTGGGTTTCATCCTGAAGTGATGAGAAGTGACATAACCAGTTTTCCTTTGTATGAAGTGAAAAATGCCCCAGATCAAATTGTAATTTACGTATGCAAATCTAAATGAAGTCATGTTCTTTGCTCACTAAAGAATTAAGTGCACAAAAGACACCACTTACTTTTAAATTTATTTCTGAATTATAATTTATTAATGAGCTTACATAATTTTAGTATGACTAATTAGGACTAGTTTTATTTTCCATTTACAATAGTGCTACAAATCCAAATTAATTATGGATTTTATTCTAAAAATAGCAACATTTCTGTTCATAAGCTTGTTTTTATCAAACAATGCAGTAGAGAAAACATCTTTTAGCTCAAGGAAAAGCTGTAGACATCAAACCAGCCTTAAAATTCCACTCAGCATTTAGTGTGTTGTTTCAGGCCACTTCTAATTTCTCTCCACACAGACTATAACTGTAAGTCTTAAGGATTTTTACTATGTAAGGTCTGTTCTATTTGAGAACCTGTACTAAAACTTATTGGAACACTGGTTTGAAAAACAAAATTGAAATTCAGCCTTTGCAGAAGCTACATATTGGCCTTTCTTGGCAGAGCATTCTCTAATCTTGTAACAAAACAAAACAAAAAAAAATTGTTGTTGTTGCAGCGACAATTGTAAAACCCTAGGGAAGTATCAAATATTATTTAAGTGTTTTGCCTCTTTACAATGTAACAATGCTAGAAAGTGTACATTAAATCTAATGGAGGGCTTAATTGCTACCTTCAACTGGTTAAGGCTATAAAATTATATAGCCACTGATATGTGCCAGGGGTTATCCAGCTGCTAGTTTCTCAATGGAAAATTCCAGAATTTGTTGATTAGAGCAAAACTTGTATAGGACCATGAGCCAATTAGAGTTCTATGACACACAGATTCATCCTTGGGTGACTTTAAAGATGAGGTGGGGAATAGTCATCAAGAACCTCATCAATTGTATGTGTAGCTAATAAAAAATAAAATTAATTATGGTTTGAAAAAAAATGAAAAAAAAAAAAGAAGCTCATCAAGTCAGTTGAGTTTCCAGTGATAGCAGGTGTGCTTACTACTTCTCTTCCGCAACAAGAATAAATCATAGATACAGCTGTCCCAAAGGTCAGTTGGATGACTGGTGAGCCTGAGTTGTCCAAATGAACCTAGGAAAAGGATCTTAAAGAGGTAGACATAAGGAGGACCTTGAAGAGGAATCAGTCCTAGTAAGGTAGAGGAGTTAATTAAGGGAAGGCTCACAAAGCAGACAAGTGACAAGAGTGTCTTGAACATAGCAGTGGGCAGCATGGCTGATGTGGAGGGTCCCATAAGATATGCTGGTGACTTGGAGCCCAAGGAGAGGCTACTTTGTATATAGAACCACCTATATTGTTGCAATGAAGTTCAGACCAATCACCCAGTGCCATCTGCCACTTTATTAACATATACATGTACAGTCACAGGCAGATCTTGGAGCCCAGAGAGCCTGACAGCAACCCAGCCTCTCTAGGAAGGTGAAAAATGGCAGAGGCAGGCTTGCCAAGCTCCTGAGGGTCTCAATGGAGAGCCACCACCCTGGGCCAGAGGAGAAGCACCCTCAAACCATTCCCCAAGAAGCAGCATCCCTGGCCTCCAGACCGTTAGAAGGGAGTCTTCACACCACCACCACATGGCAGCAACCAGAGCTCTCCAGTTGGAAGAATGGTCTGAAGCATGATGCAGAATTGAATGGAAAATAGGAAGAAGAAAGAAGCCAGAAATACAGGATGGAGACAGATAGGTTGAAGGACAACAAAGGAAGTCAGCGTGGCCACCTGCTAATTTGTCATGATCTCATCATAAGCCTGAAGCCTTTCCTCAGGCTTTAAGTTTCTTCATTTT
Source organism: Callospermophilus lateralis (assembly GCF_048772815.1). NCBI lineage: Eukaryota > Metazoa > Chordata > Mammalia > Rodentia > Sciuridae > Callospermophilus > Callospermophilus lateralis. The sequence goes on along the minus strand of NC_135318.1, from coordinate 44,749,677 downwards.
TCCTGCTAATTCTCTCTGTTACACCCTTAATATGGGACCAATAGGCAATCATATATGCACATATAATTTACCTGTAGCTATAATGAAAGCATTTGGAAAGGGTCGTTTGATGTTCAAAGAAACCAAAATTAGCTTTCCAAAAGAATACTTTTCTAATATGCCATGATTTTACTCTATTACTAGCAGAGCATTTTAAAAAACAAAAACTGGCTCCTGATCAAACTCTCCTATGTGATGTGACTCATGGATGCTCCATTAAGTACAAGCATAAGTACTGTAGATCACCATTATGTTTGCAGCCTGCTCATTTGAGAAGTCAGGCATCTAGTGAATCCAATCCATTCATCTTAGACTAAATCTGAGGCTTTCCTTAGAACAAATGGCCAGAGATCCTTATCCTACCTTATATTCAGTTACTATGATGACGTTAGAAAATACCACTCCATTTGTTCTCTAGTTCTGAGTTATGATTTCATTATTGCCTTGATAAGATGGTGATTATAATGTCCTGTCCTACAGGATCATGCCTTTTTCCATAGCCAGAACTTGTTCATCCACTAGTTCTTTCTTGGATTTACACATAGTTTCTAACCAGAGCTCTAGTTAATTCTATGCTTGCTAAGAAGTCTTTTATAAACATTAACGCTCCATTGCCATGAAAGGGTCCTGTAGTCCTGAACAGTTCTTTCCAATCACAAAACATTTTGAAATGCAAAAGATGCTAGATTTATTTTGTTTTGCCAGATCCCTTGTGTTTGAATATTTGCAATTTCCCTAATGAGAAATAACTTCAAGAAAGGCTGACTGCCTGCTCTTGTATCCATTTGTCTGGAATATGTCAAAGGAAGGGGAAGGTCATGCAATGCTATGATGTTCCTCCTGACTGGATTTCAGTCGTCCTGATGGATGCTATTCAAAACATGACAATAAGCAAGGAAACGAAGATAAGATGTTTAATTATATGCAGACACATGAATATTATATTAGAAATCATGACTTTTGCAGTTTTTTGTTTCTTCCCATCTGTATTCAACAGAATTATCACCCTGATCTATTATCAAGTTAGAGCCTTTTCACTCATAGAACAATTTATTGAGCACTTTACTAAGGAACAGGTGTATATTACTGTGGTTAGCTCTCACAATAGCATTATGAATTCGGTATTATCCCTACTTAATAAATGTGGAAGTAAGACTTGGAAAGGCTAAATAACTTTCCCAGGAGGTGCAACTAAAGCATGATATTACTTGGACTTGAATAGAGACCTATTTGATTCTAAAACCCATGATCTTACACACTCTTCTGTCTCAGTTATTTTTCTGTCAGTGACCTACATAAGAAAAAAAAATTTTATTCTGAAGTTCTCAGACTTTCTAAAAAGATCAAGTCCTCACTCAAATGCTAATTCTTGCTATTAATTATACATAAGTGTTTATTCTTGTTTTAACAAGCCTAGAAAAAAAGCTGGCATAAGCAACTATGGAAAGATATAATCTCAAATAAAATAATTTAGAACTTAAAAATACTGGCAGTGAAAGAATAGCCTGATACTTCTACTTCTCAGAACCATTAAAAAGAGATCTGTAATGAAGGTCACCCACAGGGGACCGCCTCACACCTATCTGGCAGCTTCACAGTCATCCACATTAACCACATAAGTGCCTGAACCCAAAAGTTTTTATTTAGGGGTTTCCATAAACAAATTATCACATTTCTAGGGAAAAATTATCCTAGCCCAGTTTTAAAATTAACAATATGAATTGCTCAATGTTTCCATTTTCTTCCAAAACAAAACTTGGATGTGCTGCATATGGTAACCATGTAAAGTACACATAAAAGAAGTCTGAGAATGTAGGGTTTCTTTTCCCCATTGGTGTTATTATTCATGCCAAGAAATTCTCTTGAAGACTGGCTTAGTTTGGCATCTGCCTTTACACATCAACTGTATCACTGGCACAGGTCCATATGCCTTTGTACCCTACCAACACAAGAAACCACATACAGGGCATGTTTCCCCACAAGACGTGTTTCAGTTTACATTGCCAAACAGACATTAAACTACTCTAAATTCCTACAACTATGTAAATTTACAGGTACACAGTAGTGCATTTAAACATTTAAACATAAATAGAAGTGAACTTTCTATTCTCAGCTAACAGAGCCATTTACTCTGATCTAGGAAGGTGAGTCCATTTTTAGACTCTGCTTTGATCCTCCAGATTAGAGGACAGGAGAAGTTTGCCAAAAAAATTAAAAAGGAAGGAAGAGGAAATAGACACCTGTGACCCAGATCTCATGAAATCAAGAGCATGTTATCCAGATTTCCCAGAATCCAACGTAGTCAGTTAGAAAGGGGAGGAGAGATGAGAGAGAAAAAAATGAATGCTTTTTAAACATCACTCAAGAATTCATCAAAGTAACCATTAATTCAGATTCTTAAAACTGAAAGAGATCTCAGAGACTGTGTAGTCCAAGCTTACCAGGGAAATGTAAGATAAAACGCCCCGTCTCATTTAAAAGTTCAAAGACTTCTCAGAAATACCCAGACTTGTAAAACTCATAGTGTCAGTCATTTTATTGAACAGTATTTTCTTTTGTCCCCTGTTAACATTTAGGCATTCCTTCTACAGATGCTCAGCAGTTGTTTGAATACTCCTGCCTCACAATACTGAAGGTGTTTTAACACAGAGAGGGAAAAAAAAAAATCTCAGTCTTTGCCAACACAGTTTATTAGCAAATTAAATTTAAGTGTGCATGATATTCATGGGTAAATTGGAGAAAATGCTATAGTATGAATTTGAAACAAAACCAAGAAGTCCAAATTTCTTGGTTTAATGGTACTTTATCAAAGATCTGGGCACAAGCTGAAAGTTGCTCACATTTAACATTTTAATCCCTGAATAAACATGAAAAATCCTAATACAGGACAAGGAATAACAAGTCAAAGACTTCTCAACTGATTTCTAGGTCAAGGAGGAAGGAGGAAACAAATAGCCACTTTTTAAAAAAATATATTTTAGTTGTAGATGACCACAACAACTTTTTTTTTTTAATGTGGTGCTGAGGATGGAACCCAGTGCCTCACATGTATTAGGCAAGTGCTCTAGCCCTCAAAATAACCACTTTAAAAATGAAAACTTTCCTTGCTTCATTTTATCATCAAGCAAGTTTTTCAGGTGTTAGAGGAGACATTATAAAATGTAAAAGTTAACTTCAAAACTATACAATGATAGATACATGTGCACCATATGTCAAACAAGAATACAGATCTTCCATTTTCTTAAATCTTCTCAATTTTCTATGTTAGGGTAGATGCAGCATCTGTTTTTCAACTTTTGTTTTTATTATCAACATTACCAAGTTTAGAGAAAAGTTAATTGTGCAGTAACAAACAACATTGAACCTCAACATCCAGATTAAAACACCATTTACATACTACCATATTGGCCTACAGCACCTTACCACCATTCTTAAACAGACAACAAACCAAATCCCCACCCACTGCTAGGCTCCACCTTGCACCATTTGCAATATGTCCAGAGATAGGAAGCGCATTACCTCCTAATACATTCAAAAACCTAGGGAGTACATTTTTTCCTTACATGGAACTAAAAATCTACTTTCCTTGAAATTTGCCCATTCATTCTAGTTCCACCTTTTGGAAATACATGATTGAGTCTGTTCTTTCTTTTCTAAGCAGCCCTTCAAAACCCTGAAGTCCACTTTTATAGCCAATTATGATTCTTACAGAATGAAGGCAAGGGAGAAAAATAAGATTGATGTGAGGTGCAAGGAAGTGGGGGGGGGGGGCTCTAGGCTTTCTTATGTGCTGGCATTTGTTCTCACAGATTTTGATATGTAATATTTTCATTTTCATTCAGTTTCTCCTATTCTCCAATTTGGATTTGGCCATTTTCTTTAAGACATGGATTGTTTTAAAGTGCATGCTTTCTTTTCCAAAACAAGGGTTTTCCTCCTCCCCTGGTTTTATTGCTGCCATTGCTGTTTTTGTCATTGCTTTGTTTTTATCTTATTTGCACAATTAGAGAACATAGTTTGTATGTCACAATTTATTTTAGACTTGCCTTAAGGCTAGCTAGCATACAAGCATTTTCTTTTTTCCGTATTTTTATTAGTGCATTATACTTAATGATGGGATTCATTGCTACATATCCATTCATGCACATGACATAATGACATAATTTGGTCAATATTGTTCCCCAGTATTTCCTTTTTCCCTTCCTTATTCCCTTTCTTTATTTTATTAGCCTCTCTTCTATTTTTTTCTCAAGATCCTCTTGCCTTTCTTTTTTTCATCTCCAGCTTCCATATATGAGAAAAAATATGACCCTTGACTTTATAAATTTGTGTAGCTATTTCCTTTAATGTTCCCTCAATCCTTAGAAAGGTTATGTATTCCATATAGAAATACATACAGAAAACTTTTAACTAATTGATATGTAAATAAGTGTATATTTTTATATATATTGATATATATCAATTAGTTCAAAAATTTTAATCATGTTAATTATATTTTTTTCTTTATTTCTGAAAACGTAGGCTTGTTTTCTCAGTTCTTGGGGGAAATGTGTTAAGATCTCACCAAAATTGTGTTTTGTCTACTCTATCCTTTAGTTTTATCCACTTTTGCTTTATCTATATTAAGATAATGTGATTAAATGTATATGCATTTTCCTGGTAATTCAAATTTTCATTATTATGTGGTATTCTTTTTATTCTTTAATAATCTTTTTTCCCCTTAAGTGAATTTGATATTAAAATTCCTAAGTGAACTTTAGTTTATTTAGTGTTTGCATAGTATATTTTCCAACTCTTTTAATTTATGTGTCCCTGTATTTAAATAATGTCTCTTGAAATAGCATATTTGGGTTTTGTTTTTAAATCAGTCTCATAATGGGGGGGAGCAGTTCAGAGAGCATTTATTCCACTTATATTTAATGCAACTACTGACATGTTTAGGCTTAAAACTACCATTCTACCATTTGCCATCTGTTAGTCCAGCAAATTTTAGCTTCTCCCCCTCTTCATTTTTTTTCTTTCTTGCCTTCTCTGTAAATTGATGAAATATTTTGTATGATTCCATTTTCACTTCCATTAACTTTGTAGTTTTATATTCTTTTACTCTTCCTTTAATGTTTTTCCTAGGGATTACTTGAATGGTCCTCCATGATTTTTTAAGATCTAAAATAAATTAGAAATTTCAACCCTTACTGGACAATGTGAAGAACTTAAAATTTGTAAACTCCATTTACCTTCTGGTCAATCTACATGCTATTATTCTCATGTATTTTAATTCTAAATATTTTATAAATCTCCAACTATAAATCGTCTACTAGTATCATTTTGCATAGTCAGCATTCATTTAGATTTACTCACTTTTATACTTTACACTGCTCATCCTTGTGCTGGAATTTTTTTGCCAAAATGAGGGGAATAAAAGAATTTAGTGTAAATTTGATGAGTCCATCTGCCATCACCCTTTTCCTACCTCTACTTCATTTGAAATTCAGAAAAACACTTGGGGATCATTGTGCAGAAATAACCTAAGTAAGATGTGATAAAATGGGCAGGAAAATACACACAAGAGGGCAACACGCTCTGGAGGCAAGAGGCACAAAGACATACTTTATTGAAAAACCTTTAGGCAGTTAATGAGTTGGAGAAGTATTGCCAAGTTACACTCACCAAATTTAGTACTATGCCTCAATTTAGTGGGCACAAAAGCTGCTTATTATTGGATGAACAAATATAATGTAATTGGTCCCATATAATTAGGAGGTCACCAAGCCATGCTTGTTATAATTGGCATTGCCATAGCCAGGGGCTTTTGTGACCTCAAGTGATGATTTGCCTGAAAGAGTAAGCCTGGAATGTGCATGCTTTGGGCTAGGGAGACTGTCTAAGCTGGCTGTAAGGCATAGGGAGGAAGGCCAAGAATCAACTCACAGGGCTCATGTAGGGCTTGATGCTCAGTTGAATGTAGTCGATCTCCATTCAGTTCATCAGTCTCCAGGGTTTGATTTGAGACCAGGGAGACAGAGAATGGGGGAGAGGTAAGATGAAGTGGTGAGGCTTCAGGAAAACACAATTAAAATATCAGTGCAAAGGCATCCCATAATAAGTTGAGATCATAATTCCTCCCAAGCCCATTCAATTTGAAGCAGAACTCCAACCTGTATAAAACAAACTTGAACCTTCACACAGAGAGTCTTTAATTCCTAGTACTGAGCCACCTTGGAGCAAAGACTCCCTGTTTCAAAGTACTCCTTGTTTCAAAATACAGTCTTATTCCACAGGTTACAGACTGACGATTGGTTGTAATAACCCAAATTTCAGGGTATCTTTCCCCAGCCATTTTTTTTAATGGATAATTAAGTTAAGAAGACAAAGAAAAAAAAACAGGAGAGTTTAGCTGGGTATGATATAGTCACTGAGATGCCAGAATATAACCACTGACAAGAAACAAGGATTTATCTATAGAAAACGTTGTTTTCTTAAGGTTGTGAAAGCAGTAAACTCCACTTTGCCAGTGTGTGAAAAAAGCTGAAATGAATCAGCTCGAAAGCCTTTGTTTTCTTGCTTGTTCTTCTGTTTTAGCCTATGACTGATTGTTTCATTTGGTTTGTGTATAGTACAGATGAGTCACAGATTGATCATTCACATATATCAGTTGGTTTTCTTCCCACATTTATGAATATGTCTAACCTCATCCAGTCATCTTGCAAACAAAAGCTGTTATCCACAGAGGAAACTAGAGATCGAGGGTCCATTTTCAATGCAAATTCTTCATCATTTCTAAAAAGACAACTCCAGTACATGTAGCATTGATGTTTCCATATGGGAACTGCATATTGCGAGAGTCTGATAAAACCCTGCTAGGCCAGGGACTGCCAGGATACTTGACTTGTCACTTTCTAAAACAAAGACAATGAATAAAGGAGGCTGATATTTGTTGACTTTGGTGATATTTTTGTTTATCATTTAAAGCACACCAAATTATTAACAATATGTTTTGCCAGAACTGATAACAATCTAGAACTATAAATCTAATGCTGGCCATCAATAAAGACAGTTTTCTTCTCTTACTTAATATCAGTATTTATTTTCTCCACTAGAACTGCTTAGCTTGGGTGAATTCTAGCTGATAATTTCAGAAGGGTGAAAAGCTAACTAGAACTGGGCATTTGGCCCAGATAAATCTGATTCCAGTACTGTGAAGGAAGCAGCAAGGGAACTAGAAGGTCTTTGACAAAAATTGTTGATAATTGACTAAGAACTGGGGAGGCAAACAGAAAACTTGGAGCACTCTGAATGTTATTGTAAGCAAAAGAAAGACTCAAGGGAGGACTCAAGGTGCTACAAGATTAGCGACCCTCTCTTTGATGCTGAGAAATATAAAATCTATATGGCTACAGGAAAATCTCTGCTATCTAGTGACTCTTAGGAAATAAGCCTTTCTAAAGAACTAAACTACAGAAGTTAACTGGAACTCTTGGGTTTGAATCTCTGTTTTGTGTGATCTTAGGCAAGCTACCTCACTGAGCCTACATTTCAGTAACCTCCTTCCTCATCTGTTAATTGTGGATGATGCAATCACCTTTTCCACAGGACTGGGTTTTGTAAATCTGACTCCCTCACCAAATAATAGATCATTTCATGCTGCAAAACATTTTCATCCCAGTTAATTTTAGAATTTTAATAAATTATAAATGAAGCTATATAAAATATTATATATTTTGATTATGATTTCAATCAATAGAACTTAATACCTTGATTACTCAGGTTATAATTATCAATTGCCCTTAATAAATAAGGCAATAGTAAAACAACAACACCCTCAGCTCTTGCTAAACTAGTTCCTACCTTCCAGGATTATACTGGAAAATAAGATGAATATTCCAAGTTACTATAAGACCTCTATCTAGTGAGTCTCTTTTATTTCATTTAGAAAGTTTCATTGATACTATGACCCTAGATCCCATAGCTATCACAGAATAAAAATCACTTCAATCCCCTTCCTCCCGTTTCAGGGCACACCCATTAATAGCCTATGGTGGCTTATTCAAATGTACTTCTGAATTATTTCTTAAACCTAAAGCAGCACAAATTAGAACAGTCTAAATAAGCACTCAATAGCATTCAAAATGCAGATAGTTTGTTGCCCATAAAAACGCACTGAAGTGACTCCATGTCGTGGTAAGTTATCAAATTATGGAAAGAACATTGCAGAGATTAAAATGTTGCATAAGAGAGAGAAAGCAGCATGAGTCAGGGGTTTGGGAAATATGAGTCAGACTGAAAGGAGGGAGCCAAAAAACAGAGAGAATGAAGGCCTAAGCAGAAACTTAATGGACACCACAGTGATGTGGACACCATTGCTTCCATTAGCTTGGAGATGAGATCAAATGTGTGGTTCCATCGACTGACGGCCAGTGTGATAAAGACGCTAGAAGTAACAGCTGAGCAAAGATTAGTCTGGACTATTTAAAGCAACTAAAGTTGCCAAAGTCAGCAAGAGAGGGACCCACGAATAGTATAAATCACTAGGAGGGAGACCGTGGACACATTTTTGAAAAATGAGAGAATCACCAAATATTGCCATTAGTTATTCTTAATATATTATAATGATGAAATATGTTGTGATATTTTAGGAAGCACATTCTATTATTTTGTTCTCTGTTAATGTCAACATTAGGTTATGACTGCATAGTTCAGGTCTGCTTGCTGTGGTGTATAATCCAAACTCTCTAATCCCACCTTTAGGGCTTTACTTTATTTTGTATTCTAATTTGTCATATATGACAGCAAAATGCATTACAATTCATATTACAGTATAGAAGGGCCCTGAATTTTATTCATGACTTGAGCCAGCAGTTTATGAGCAACTTCTGCCAGGCACTGTACCAGGCTCCTTACACACAGTGCCTCCAGTGTGCTGACTTCAGCTCCTTCCATTCTCCTCATGCACAGCAACTGGATCTCACCACTGTTTTCTAATGGGAACAGCTTTCTCCTTAGAAACAAGCTCATTTTCCTGCTACTTCATGTATCTCATCTTTTTCAAAATGCAACGGAGGACCCACCGCCTTGGCAAACCTCCTGAAGCTGCTTCCCTCTTAGGCTGCTTCATGCCTCATGGATTCTTCTGCACTCAGTCGCTTTACATTATTCCCACTGACCCATACTTTGTTGATTTTGCTGCATTTGTTTCTCAGTTCTTGCATGTCACACTATCTTATAAATTTTAGTTGCATGAGATAAAGCACTGACCCTACTTTCCTTAAACTCTAGGCATCAATTCCCAGCAAACAATGACTCATTCATCTATTTATTGAGCAAATAAGTATTGAAAATCACCATGTGCTATGCACTCTACTGGGCTAGGCATACAGAAAAAGTAATATATAGATTCCATCCTCAAAGAGCTGGATTCCAGGGCCCAGGGCATATGCTGACTACCTAAAAAACCAAGTAAGCTTAACTATCAAGAATAAATGGTAGATAATTTAAAAACACAATACAAACTCCTCTCCCCAGAGTATTTATTCTTTCATCATCAGGAAAATCTTGACAGACTTGAATAGTTTCCCTGAAAAATAAAGCATTGTTCTTGCCTATGCACATACCCCCCCACCCCCAGTATAGATGTAGAAAATTGACTACACACCGCAGAGGTGCCTGTAAAAGACATTGTTTGTGTTGGCTGAATTAGTGATTTTTGAATCATATTGAAATGCCTACAAGTAGAAAAGACAAATATAAGAGAGTTTATCAACATATGATTTTGATGTGACCTTGTATAGCTGTGTAAATGTTCAATAACAGGATGTTAAAGAGCAATTGTTTTAAATAGTGAAAGTAATTGTTTAAGTAAACTAATAAATGTATACTATAATAGATGATAGCTCAAAAAAATTCATTCCACTGGGAGACTTCAGCACTAGATAACCTGCTAAAAGCAAGGAGGAATATATTATAAACTGAAGTCAGAGAAGCCATAAGTGGAAATACAGTAAATAACTGCTTTCTGGAGCCAAGGATGGTGGCATATACTTATAATCCCTGCAACTCAGGAGGCTGATGCGGGAAGATTGCAACTTTGAGGTCATCGTGGGCAATTTAGCAAGACCCTGTCAAAAAATAAAAGGGCTGGGAATGTAGCTCAGTGGTAAAGCACCCCAGAGTTCAATTTCCAGAACCAAAAAACAAAACAAAAAGCCTGCTTTCCTGGTCACAGAGATTACTTTCTTGATCATTTTGGAAGTCCAGGTAAGTAGAAAGTATAATCACTAGTCAACATTAGGTGAGGCCGATCCTACTGCAGCTTTGCTTGTTTTATGTTATTGATTGATTGATTGATTGATTGATTGATACTGGAGGTTGAACCCAGGGGTGCTTTACCACTAAGCTATACCTCAATCCCCTTTAATTTTTTTTTTATTTTATTTTGGGTCAGGGTCTCTCTAAATTGCTGAGGTTGGTCTCTAACTTGTGATCCTCCTGCTTCAGCTTCCTGAGCTGCTTGGATTACAGGCATGCACCCACTGCCAGCTTTGCTTGGTTTTTGATAGAGAAAAGAACATAGTGAGAGTGGAGGTAGTGGTATTTGGGGTTTTGTTTGTTTGTTTTTATTAAATTACTTTAACTTTTTTTGTTTCTATTAAATAAACCTCTGGGAGCTTAACAGACATGATAGTTAAGGAGTAGCAGCACAGGTTTCTGTATTTAAAAACTATTTAATGATGTATTGATTCCACTGGACATGTTAACCTATTTATCAAAGAGACTTAGAAATAAACAATGTGGAAATAGGAAGGAAATGGTAGGACATCGAGAATGCAATGGGGTGGAGGCAGTTTGCAGAGAGATGTCTCCAAAAGAATAAGCCTCAGTCACTGGTGAGGCCTCCCTTAGAAATGCAGCAGCAGCCCAAGTCCTTGATCTTCTGCCAGAGTGTGCTGAGGAAACCTGCCACATCTGAATCTAACATTGCCATATCTCTCAGGGCTGTTATCACCGCAAATGCTGGCAAATGTTCTTGACATAAAACAATAGGAATTCTGCTGTCATTTCTGCATTAACGAGTCATAAAGCTCTGAAGAAACCCCAGTAGAAAGGTTTTCATCAAGTGCCTATGAGAAAATAATAAAAGACACCAAAAGGAGCAGATTAATCTCACAGAAAGATTATCGAACCATTGTATCGTACCCAAAAAGCACAGTTTGCAATCACTGGTTTGAAACTAACAATGATAGAAATAGTACTGATAAATTTCAAAACAGAGCCAGAAACATACCAAGAAAGCTCAGCTAAAACTTTATCACCAGGTTCAAAGAATTATGTAAGTAGATGCGTTCATAGGTTATTATCCAACAAATAGCCATACAACACTCGAGTATTTTTCACCTTCTGTCCCTCTTTCTTGTGGAAGAATCTCTGTTATCATTTCCATGCCCAGCTAAGTGAAACAGTTATCTGAGGACAAACTTCTTACAACCAGGTCTTTCTACATTAGGACACTGCATAATGCAATAATTCACCTTGAAAACATGGAAAAATGAGGCGAAAACACAAACGACAACTCTCTAAGCTTCTGAAAGGGAAAGCAGAGATTGCATGAACTCAGATGATTGGTTATTTTTTTTAAAAATTGATTCTTGGTCCACTATTTCTGCTAGAGCACCCCCATGTAGACCATAGTGATGATTTAAGACAGGATGATTTAAGATCCCCTAACTCTATCTCAGTTTTCATGCAAAATGTGTCATCTCAGAATTACAAGTCATACGATACTCTTAATGACACTTAAGAGTCTTCAATTAGAGGATGCCAAAACTGTGTAATGCTTTAATTTGTTCTATTTAACTTAATGATGTGGGAGATTTGAATGAATACAAAGGTGATATAGATAAGGCAAAATTGAATTCACTTATAAATGACAGTAAACCTGAATGTACACACACGATTTTATATCACATTTTCATATGAAACAAATTCTCTAAACTGGTTTTATATGTACAGCTGAGTTGTTTGTTTTGGGTTGTTTGTTTGTTTGTTTTACTTTTCTAGAACAATGACCTGCTTATTCCTTAAGGAACATTTGTCGAAATAGTAAAAGGCTTTGGGAAATTGTGTATTTTAAAATACACCAGTCTTTGTCTCCTGGAGGAATATGATCTTATTGAATCCCTTGTATTTTGAATTTGCAATGAAAAATTTATACATAAATGTTTCTCTACCATTTGCAAAAAAAATTTAAAAAGCAACAGGAAATTAAATGTATAATATTAGTTATACCCACCTACTGGGCAGATTTTTAAAGCCTTGTAAATAGAAATTATAACGTAACATATGGGTGGAACATCAGATAACATACAACTTATTAAAATTTTAAAACACACTAAACTACTATATCCAACTAGATGCACACACCTAATCCCTGTTTAACAAAAGTATAGACATCTTCTGCCTGTTAGGAGACTGGCACATGATGGGTAAGGGGTTGAGGATGGGGTGAGGCTTTAGCTGCATCTGCAATGTTTTATTTCTTAACAAAACAAAAGCAGCCAAGACAAGCATGGCAAAATGTTAGTGTTTTAACAAACCATTATCTATGAAGTTATTTACTGAATTCTTGAAATGATTTAAATTTAAAATATTTTCAATATAACAAAAGTATAATGCTTTAAGAATAAAGTCAAATTCAGTTTAAGAAAAGCAATGGCAAAATGGAAGAAATGATGAAATCTTCACAATCTACTAAAACATTGTTTGTGTTGCATGACTTGGACAGACATCGACGAGTGCACTGCAGGGACGCACAACTGTAGAGCAGACCAAGTGTGCATCAATTTACGAGGCTCCTTTGCATGCCACTGCCCTCCAGGGTATCAGAAGCGAGGAGAGCAGTGTGTGGGTAAGTCCCATGGGGCAGTAAATAGAGTCTTGTCCTGGGCATCTTCAGGCATTCACAGCAAAGCACCCATATCCATTGAAGAATGATAGCAATGATACTTCCTCTTTTGTTGACTACCAATCCATTCTCCATCTAACAAGAACAACTAGCCTTAAAGGTTAAGCCTATCCTGAACAGCAAAGTGTTACAGATTAAGCCAAAGCAGAAATCTGTGGTACAAATTGGACCACAGGGCAACCAAGAAAATAATTTTAAATTATCGGGTATTGCACCAACACACTAGTGATGTGGCTTTGGCACACTGTTGCATAGCTCACGCAGCACACAGGGAAAAGGGTGAAGTTCAAATCCCAGCTCCATCCTCTCAAGGCTGGAACTTCAGTTCTCAGTGTCCTTCCTTGTTCCTGTGTCCTGTGGAGACAGCAGGGGTCCCTACCTCAGGAGCTCCTGCACAGGATCACCCACCACAGAGACTGGCCCTGTGTGGTGCAGCTGCTTGCCATCATCATGCAGAGATTAACAGAAAGGCCAGAGACTGTTGCCAGCCTGTGCCGGGAGTTTTAAGTGCAAAGCCAAGCATGATACCTGCTTCCTTGAGGGTCTGAGCATGTCAGCTCCCTGAGGGCCAGGGCCAGGTCAGCATGTGTCACTGCTGGCTCCAAAGTCCTCAGAGAGAGCCCACCACACAGAGGATGGATGCTCCGTGGGTGCATTTTGCATTCAAAATGGAAGAAGACAGTGTGAGGAGGTAAACTGGCAAATAGTGAAGTAAAATAAAGCATCCTGGCTCAACAGTGAGGCCCAGCAGTAGCCCTGGAACTCTGTAATTGAGTCCCTCTGTCCATTTATTTAGATACCGCCTCTTACCACAGGCCAGTGAAGAGGCCTTATTTTCTCTTAGGAATAGAGGGTGAGGATGTGGAGATAGGGAATCACTTTTCACCCACAAGTGTGAGCTGTTGACATTAGGTTGTCAGCACTGAGCTTCTCATGGGCCGTGGCCCAGTTCTGCCTGCCATGGACCGTGCCTAGATGCTGGGGTTGGTGCCCAGCCTCTAAGGAGCACCCAGGGTTTGTAGCAGCTGAGCCATGGTTTGGGAAAAGAGTGTGGGGAAACTCCACGGACACCAGAGCTTTGCCTATTGTGTTAGTTAATAAAATAAATGTTCCAGAAGAAAGAATTAACTCATCCTACTGCAGGGCGAACCTAGAAGACAGGAACATAATATGGTCACAGCCCTTTGTGAGAAAATAGGAAGAGACCTTCATGACTAATTATACACATACACTGTCACACTTCAGTACCCCCACCCAAGTTCTTTCCTGCTCCAAGAACATTCCCTCCTAGCAAATTTCTGTTCAGTCCCAGTTCAGAGTACCTCCTCTAGCAAGCCTTCCGTGATCCATCCAACTATAATTGGTCACTCCTTCCTCATCAACTATGATGAAATATCCTTTTGCAGATCTCTAATCTGTTGCAAGACCAATACATCTGTAAGGTATAATAAAAAATATTGTGGTAATGTCAATTGCTATACCTAAACATATACTTTCAGTTTCTGTATCGATCCAAATAGTCCATGGACCAGCAGCAGTCAGTAGGTCACACTTTGTGTAGCACAGTGTGCTCCTTCTATCCCTTGTACATCTGTCTATTATTGATCTTGTTATTCCATGGGGAAATTTGTTTCATGCCTATATTCCATACTAGGCAGATGCAGATCATTATAAACCGGCGGTGCCAAATACAATGTTACCAAATAACAATGGTTGATGAATGTCCACTGGTTGAGAAGACACACATTATTTATTTATCAAGAAATTATTTAAGGCGGACTGTGTGCCAGGCGCTGTTCTGCATACTGGCTATAATAATGAACAAACAGATTGTACAAAGTCATAACTATTAGAAAGTACCATTTGTATAAATGACTATCAATGCTGGAACCTGCCTATAATACAAGGTACTAGGAAGCACTGTGCTAATTAGCCTTAAACTTCCATTCATTCAAATAATGATTATGGGGCACCCACTATGCCAGTCCTTGTTCCACATATTAAGCGTATGGCATGATCAGAAAAAAAAAAAAAAAAAAAAAAGACCCACTGTTTTTACCTTAAGGAGAAGATACAGGTTTTATTTGGCCTGCATTGTAGTGAGGGAGACAAACAAGAGGCAGATAAACATATAACTCAATGTCAAGTGATGCAAAGGGCTCAAGGAAATTCCCTCCTAGCAAGTTTCTGCTCAGTCCCAGTTCAGAATACCTCCTCTAGCAAGCCTTCAGTGATCCATCTAAAGCAATAAAGATAAAGAAATAGATGGGGCAGAATAAACTATTTTATATGTGTGGGAGAAATGACCTCCTTGAGGAGGCGACATTGATCAGACAATACACTTTATTTTAATAAGTAGTTAAGGAGCTGAAGCTGTAGATCAGTGGTAGAGCACTTGCCTGGCATGTGTGAGGTACTGGGTTCCATTCTCAGCACCACATATAAATAAGTAAAATAAAGATCTATCAACAACTAAAAAAAAAAAATCCTTAAAAGATGCAGATTAAATCAAAAATATTTTGCAGCTTATTAATAATAGCTCTCATTTATTTTTATCTGCTGTGATCCAGGAACTTTGCCTACATTATGTCATGTAATCCTCCTAGCAATTCTATCATATTTTTACACTATTACTTATGGAAGAGGAAATGGAAGCTTGAGAATTAAGACCAAGATAGTAATTGCCAAAGTGAAAATCCAAACTTAGGTTACCCTGAAGTCACTTGAGCACACTGCCTCTCACATTTTTAAAGTACCCAAACAGCTTCACATTGTTTTGTTTCATTTTACCAAAAGGCAGGGTCTGTATACAGTGTTACCTTGTACCTGCATACTTTTTGCTCTGAATGACACATGCCATGTTGGAGTTGTCATTAGCATAGAGTCATGAATTAGTGACATTTTACTATGCTTCTAAGATGTTCATCTTCCTCTGCAAGTTCTCAGTTGAGCATCTTATGGTTGGAAATATTTGTCTGAGAAAGACACCATCTGGAACACCTCATTGGTGTCAGCAGGGCCCTCTCAAGAGGTGACTTGTTGTGCATCCTTTCTTTCCACAGCATTCTTTCATTTGACTCTCACAAAAACTTCCTAAGATACATATGCCAAGCCTTCCTTTCACTGTGTGCAGAAGAAACTCCAGGACACAGAACATTTCAGTGACTTAGCCCCTGTCACCAGCCACACATACTCTACAATTCCTTTCCTTTCTTTTAGTTTCATGCTGCATTGCTTAATTGGTTTTTACCTCATTCATAAGATTTTAGCTCCCCACATGGACATTCTCTTATGTATGTGAAGTGGTCTTATTTACTTTACTCTTTTAAGTCTCAACCCACCCAGCCAGGATTATTTATCACACACTGGAGTATGCAGTCTTCATTCTTAACATCTTATTTAACTTCAGAATGCTGATTCAAGTATATTTAAAATACTTATACCCGAATTTTAGTAACAAAGGGATTTTTTTTTAATAAGGTCTTCCCTACATAGGTTTTCTAGATCATCTCTGCTGAAAACTTGGTAAGTCAATAATTTGTCTCTCTGTGTGTGCTGGTCTCTTAGACATAGATGAGTGCTCTGTGCCTCCGTATTGCCACCAAAGATGTGTGAACACTCCAGGCTCATTTTACTGCCAGTGCAACCCCGGGTTTCAGTTGGCGGCAAACAACTACACCTGTGTAGGTAAGTCTTGAGGAGACTGCCATCCTAATTGATTTCTGTCTTCAAAAAAAAAAGGAGACCCCATATCAAGGTGCACTACTTCCAGTTTTCAGCATTCTTTAATGAACTGGTTTCCATCAACTTCCTTTGAGTAATCATTTAATGCTGAAAGGACAATAACTAACGTGTTTCCTAAAACACATCAACATGTGAACGGAAACCTTTTTGAAGCTTGGTTTTAGCTTTCCTCTGTAAGTGTATCAAAATTTCTTTCAAATTATAGATCAATTGATACATCCACACACCAATTCGTCAACAGGGTGTGATAATGGTGCCAAGGGGGTTACTGGAAGTTCAAGTACATAAACTTTCCACTGAAAGTGCATCTGATTTTTACATGCTTCTTCTCCCCTTTCAGAATGCAATGTCACGGCACACAATTATAAGATTGGCATGACATGGAAAGAATCTAGTGCAGGAAAAATGCCTTTTCACAATATTTTCAGTGCCTTAGAGCATTGCAAAACTCTGTATGAGTCTCAAAGGCTTATGTTATAATTGTAATGGAATTTAACAGAAACCATTTAAAAAGTAATAAATAGCACAGATAAATCTTCACTACAGCATGCTGAGAGACCGTATCAGTATGAGTGTCTTATAACAATTATTTATAGACTTGGCATTTTGAATCTGAACAACAAAAGAAAATAGACACTGGAATGTTTATTTATTAGAAGCATTAAATTCTTTGGGGAAGATTTATCAAACATCAAACTGTCGTACCTAGAAAAAAACATTCTGGTATTTCTAAAAGAAGTATATTACAGACCTTTGAAGTTGTTCCAACAAATATGAAACTGAATGGATGTTCTCGAATGAGCTTCTGCAGGGCAAAGAATTCAGCTAGGGAATTACTCATTTATCATCAGATGATATAGGTACAAGAGAGCAAATATATGTTTAAAGTTATATGTATATCTACAACCTTTCCCTTCAGATATAAATGAATGTGATGCCAGCAACCAATGTGCTCAGCAGTGCTACAACATTCTCGGTTCATTCATCTGTCAGTGCAATCAAGGATATGAGCTGAGCAGTGATAGGCTCAACTGTGAAGGTAAAATATTTTTGAAATAACATGCAATAAGAGTCCTCCCTTGTCATTCGTGTGGCTTTCTCTGATCGTGTAGCTGTTGATGAAAACAAATTTTTACTCACACAAATTCTATTCCAAAATCTAATTCATATAGTTTAATGTTGGCTTCTTCATATGTTACCAAGAGAAAAAAAAACAGAAATAACTGAAATTTTATATGCTAGCTGGGTCTAATCATTAGAAAGGATGTTCTAGTGTGTTGCTTCTCAAAGTGTGATCTGGTGACCAATAACACCAGTGCTCCTGGAAGCTTATTGAGAGATTCAGAATCTCAGACCCCAGCCCAAACTTTCTGAAGCAGAGTCTGCATTTAACAAGGATGCCCTGTGATTGCTGTGCATGTTTGAATTTAAGAAATGCTGAAGGCTTGTCAAAAACATTGCAATAAAAAAACAAGAGACCTGGCCCCTAGCTTTATTCCTGCCACTGTGTGCCTGGGGTATATTTCTTAAGCTACCTAGGTTTTAGTTTCGTATAAGTAAAAAGACAGCCATTCTACTGGATGGATGATCTTCAGAGTCCTGAATGTGCCCATTCCTCTGAATAATTCAAGCAGCATAAGATATCATGAAGGGGATACCATCAACACTTGATGTCCTTAAATTCCTCCGGGTCCCTTTCAGATTCACTTGGGGCCATAAAGGTCATACCCTACCCAGAGAAGCCTCACATCATACCATTACACTCAAAACCATAAGGAGCCAGCTCAAGGAAGCTGCTTCTGCAATTCTGAGCAAACTAAACATGCATCCCTATTCAGATATGCAAAGCATTCTTCCTCTGAAGACAAGACTCTGCCAAAATGTCACCTCTGGAAACTTGCACAGAGAATAGGCTTGGAATTCAAAGCTCAGATGAATATAGTAGCAGAGTCACCCAATTTCTGAGAAGACAAACATGAATCTGCATCCTGTGTGGAGCACAAAGTGAAGTACATGTCCCCAATTCATTAAGTCTGTTTAGCTAGTATAGTTAGGTCCAAGGTTAACTAAACTGTCCACAATTAATCAGTAAAACTGATGGTAAAAATAAAAACTCCTGATACTGGGAAGTTGTACAGGGAAATACACTGATATTGTTAGAATTTGACCTCAAGCTTTTGATAAAATCTTATATTTCTGTTTAAAGTTTACAATGTTTTTATTCTCTTCAGCTCATCTAAAAAGTATATTACCAAAGTAGTGACATGAAAGTTTTTCAACTCTGTGTCTTTGCTCTTGTCTGATTCAACAGATATTGATGAATGCAGAACCTCAAACTACCTGTGTCAATATCAATGTGTCAATGAACCTGGGAAATTCACATGTATGTGCCCCCAGGGATACCAAGTGGTGAGAGGCAGAACATGTCAAGGTAAATTTGTTTTCTTACATGTGAAGTGATTGGTTTTACCCAGGAAGAACCTGAAGGAAGTTACAGGATTCTATACTACAGATTTTCAGTTTTCCCACATTGAATACACAATTAGTGCTCTTTGTGTCCCTATTCATCATGAGATAATGCACATCTCATAAAGAGGAGACTCCATGTTAGTCTTGACTTTCTTTGGAATTTAGAGTAACAGTTTTCCTTTCTAAAAAGTGTAAATAGTTTTAATAAAATGTTAATATCTCTACTAACTGGCACATATAATCTCTTCCAAGCATCTACCAGAAAAGATTCAGTTATGAAAATGTTTCACCATGAGTTTGAGCTTAGAGCCTCAATTTAACATGTGAGTTAGAGATAACCTCAATTTAGTCTTAATTCTCTAAGATACCAAGATTATAAATTATGTAATAATTTAGATGATGAGAAAATCATCCTAATATGTACTAAAATGTGCCTGTATTCTTCAGGAAAAAAACTGTGAAGCCAAAAAATAATTGATGACCTTGTACCAGCTACAAAATAAATACTTAGGTGGTCTTCACACCTACACATAGATGTGAGATGCAACCATCTACAATTGTATAATTTCAGAATCTTTTAGGAAAATTTGAAAATGTGCCAAAATTTGAAAATGTACCTCCAATACCACGTGTAGTTTAAAACTTCTTCAAGAGGAAAAAGACTGGTAGATAAAACAAAACATGTAAATAATCCTGAGAAAACTAGTATAAATACTCAAATTTACATAAAACAGTGAAAGTATAAAAAATGGCTTAACTTGAGGACAGAAAAAATCTGTATGTATTGCATTCTGATGTATGTACTGCCTTTCTGCATACTGAATCTGGATGTACTACATTCTATCTACACAATAGTGAGCAAATCAAACTTCTGTTGAGTCTCAGCTCTCTCTTTTGGAAAAAGGAGATGTGGGAATGAAACAATATAATGTGAAAATAATTCATAAACTATGAAGTTCCTACAATTCAAAGTGTTTTTATGGAATTTGCTTAGCAATGTCAGGAACTAATAGTAAGTCTTTCCTAGAGACTTTTAAAATCTCAGAATTGGAAAGAGTACACACAGGACAATAAGGATCTTTTTAAGAAAGGAAAAGATCAAGGAAAGGAAACACTGGAAAGTCTCAGTCTATATAATAATCGTGTAGGGAAATAGTAACTCAGAGGAACATCGTGACCTGGGCTTTTGTAGCATGAAGCTAGACTCCAACCACTAGGTATGTGCATAATCAAAATGTCGTTCATTTCTTAATGAACATCTTTATAACCCTTACTAGAAACTCTGTAAATGTTAATTGTGGGGAAACATTGCATTCCATAGGTCTTACTTACTGAACCCTAATTGAGACTTTTAACATGAATATTGCATGCAGGAAAATGTTAGCCAGTAGGATATTTTAACCAATTTCCCTGGAGTCCTTCAAACAAATGTCCATGTGTTTCTGATCATAAATGGAGTTGATATTGAACAAAGACAAAAGAAAATTAATGTACAGTAGGATCTTACTTGCCTGACCTATATATCCAGAGACATATCTGTTTTGAGTAAAGAAGGAAAATGCACTGAAATTACAGATGGAGGTTCATGAATGTTGTTATATTGAAGATATGTAGCTTCAGAATATTTGAGTGAGCCAAAATATTGTTTGTGAAAGAGACTTGCATTCTTTTAAAGTATCAACCAATTGCTTTCCCCCACTGAAACCATCTCTCCTGAGCCCTGTCCATAAGAACAAAGTAGAATTCAGAAGGTTTGAATTCTTACGTTCCTCTAAGGGCTTATTTTGGGTATGAAATAACTTTTCTCATTTCCACAGGCTTACAAAAATGAAAACTCTGTGTGTGTGTGTGTGTGTGTGTGTGTGCGCGTGTGTGTGTTTTATCTAAACAGACAGAAAAAAAAAACATACATGCAGATGCATGCTCCTCAAATATTTTAATACTGTTCATTTTTGAACAGCCTTCCAGAATGGTTAAGCTGTTGATTATGCTAGACTCTACACTGTCAGAAGTAATCACCAAAGTTATAGAATAAAGCTTGCTCGTGCTATTGTTGGACTCCATATAACAATCCAGTCTTCATTTTTCCCTTGAGCTAAACATCACCTTTATTTTTCCAAAAGGTAAAAAAAAAAAAAAAAAGGCTGAAAGGGCAAGTCAATTGTAATTTCTTCAGAGAGAGTTAGGTTTTCTGTCCTCAGCCATAGCCAGTCCAAGAAGACACTTCTTGTGTCTGACTCTTGGAAACTGCATAACTTTTCCAGTTTCCTCCTAGAATTCAGATAAGTTTAGCCAATTGGAAGTCAAAAGAAAAAAAAAATTTCTGTAAAGACAAGGCATTGGAATTATTCTTCCCTAGAGAACCTTGCACTGGAAAGATGCCTGTCACTCAAGTTCACTACATGAACTTGAATCCACCACTTAACCATGGTGGATTTTTTTTTTCTCCATGTCAAAAGGAGATAGCATCTTCTTCACCTGTCTTCACACAGTTTTATGTGAGAAGCAAAACTTAACGTTTTTAAAAGCCAATGTCCCAACGCAATAACACTAGGTGATAAAAAGGGTTAAAATGTGGGTACTATGCTCTTGCCCTCAAGGAATTTACAATAGAAGGATTAAAACAAACGGGCAGATTTCAATAATGCAAAGCAGAAAGCAATAAAGATCCTAAAAGTGGAGTACCAGGTATGGGAATACAAAAGAGAGATCATATCCCAGCACCCCGCCCATGCCTGGCTTGCAGCAAGGATTCAGTAAATTACCTGTGGAATGAGTAAATGAATGAATGAAAATATCCAATGATGGGGAAGGCATGATTCAGAAAATGTTTATGTGGGATAAAATATAAATCAGTATTCAAATGTAAAGGAGATAGACCTAGGGAGATGGATATTAATTTAATTGTTTCTGTGGTTACAATTGCAATGGCTCACTAAGGTGTTCTTTCAGATATCACCTGGGAATTCCAAATAGCCAAATCTGAAGTGAGCCTTCATCCAGCCTAGCCTACTCACAGTTGGAACTCTTCCCTCTGGCTCTTTGGCACCAGCCCCTTCTTCTTCTACACAGTCCTTAAATATCTGTGTTCTACAAGGCGGAAAACCTCATGACATTGACATCACTTCCGCTATGCTCCTTCCTCCTGGCCATGGAAACCCCTCATCTATCCCTCAGCATGCCTACTTCCTGAAACTACCTTTCCAGATGTTTTCTCTCTCCTGAGCTCCTGAGACAAAGGACCAGCTGCCCTCTGCATAGTTTCTCCTTGCTGCTTTCTCATCCTGGGAAGCCTTCCCCACCCTAGCAATGAAAAATCCATTTAACTACCACCCTTCAAGGCCAGTCTGAGATGCCTACTTCTTTATTCAGCTTTCCCTAATCCTCCAGGCAGAATGAGTCAATTTCACTTCAAGTCCTCCTCCGTCCTTATCTATCTCCTATTTAATTCCATTTTGCTTTATAAGTAATTGTTCCCAACTAAATTATCATCTCCCTGAGGGAAGGAACTGGTAGGGTATTTGGTTGGTTGGCTTTTTTTTTTTTTTTTAATATAAGCCAAGTCAATGGTTAGCATTTGACTTTGAATTTAACAGATAAACAATTGGTACTTGATTTTTAAAAAAATATCACAAAACGATACATATTAATCTGTGCAGAATGGCTCAACTACATCTGTCCTGAATTCAATGTAATGCATTCAGGTTCCACCCAGTTTTGTGTCTTATATACTGCCTTCCATGAAACTTACACAATTTTCCTGCCACTTACACAATCTTCTTGATCAATATACTCTTAAACCCTATGTCTGCAGATATCAATGAGTGTGAGACCGCCAATGAATGCCGAGAGGATGAAATGTGTTGGAATTATCATGGTGGCTTCCGTTGTTACCCACGAAATCCTTGTCAAGATCCCTATATTTTAACATCAGAGAAGTAAGAAACATCAACAGAACTTTTGAAAGTAAGCCTCTTCTGTTACTCCCCAACCAAACCACTGAATGCTTTTTTATTTGTCTCCACAGCCGATGTGTTTGCCCAGTCTCAAATGCTATGTGCAGGGAACTGCCCCAATCCATAGTCTACAAATATATGAGCATCCGCTCTGACAGGACTGTACCATCAGACATCTTCCAGATACAGGCCACAACTATTTATGCCAATACCATCAATACTTTTCGGATTAAATCTGGAAATGAAAATGGAGAGTTCTACCTAAGGGTAAGTATCCTGAAGGCAGCTATCGAGAAAGGTGGAAGTTTGTCGTGTCGTATTCACTTGGAAGGAAAGCTAACATTTAGAGTTTTGTGTGTAGACATGTGTAAGGACCTCCAGTGTATCTTATTTCAGTTAATCCCCTGGTAATGCCGTAAGATATATACTAATATTGATTTTGATTTTTTACAGAAGACAAATATGACATGCAGAGAGATTAAGTAGCTTCCCTAAAATCACAAGATACCAAACTGCCGACTCTAGTACTAGAGTTGTGTGTGACTACCAAAACACAAACCTACAAATCAATGACATTTGATTGTATGTAGGAAAAATAATTTCCAGAGAGTTTTTCAAAAATCATTAATTCCTTATTGCTACATTTGCAAGATAGTTTACATTCACAGCAAAACTAAAACCTGTCACTCTCAGAAGTGACCTACTCCGCTGCATCGTATGAGTCAACACATATACCACTGTCTTCTGGGCAGTGTGGGCTCACCCAGGTCTTTTCCCTGTCTTTTATTACCTATGTGAAATCTTGCTTCTGAATTCTGCCATTTCTCTCTTCATAGTGTCTCCTGGCTTATCTTTGCTTCCAAAGCCCCAGCCTCCTCTTCTCTAAACTGCTTGCTTCACCTCCCCAGTCTCTCCAGAGCCTTCCAAGCTGATCTCCCGGACTCCATTCTCCCCTGCAAAATCTCAGCAAGTTCATTTTAGGTTAAAATTCTGACACATTTTAAATACAGCTCACCACTTCATGTGAAAATGATGGCACCCCACCAAGCAGTTTGCAGGGTTACCGTAACTGTTTCAAGCTCAGGATGTTATTCATCCAGTTACAGTTTTTTTTTCAAAACTCCTTTGGGCACTCTTCCTTTTTAATCAGATTTTAAAGTCAATATTTCATTTTGAGAATATGAAAGCAAATTGGGAAATTCATCCTTGTGGTCGAGTTTACAGATTTTTTAATGTTTACACGTTTATCCTGTTCTTTGATATGCTGACTTCCTTTCCAGCTTAAGCAATGTGATTCTGTTTCTTTGCCAGTAAATTAGAAATGATTAATTTCTCATGACCAACTTCTGAAGAGAAAAAACCCAACCCAAAATACAGTCTATTACTATCATTATTTTTTCTAGTAGGAAAAAATAAACTTCTTTAGCATTTGGTGTCTTAAATTTGAGATGCACTAGGTTATTTGTAAAAAGTTTCCTGTAAATGAGTTTTACACAGTTCAGATAGTACCAATTAATTAATTCTAGCCCAAACAGATAATATTATCAGTAATCCCACGGTAATATGATAGGTTCATCTCAAATTCTGCTTTAAAAATAACTTTCCATTTTGAACTCTGCACCATAATTTTAAGAAATAAAATTCCCTAGTAGGATCAGCAGTTAAATAAAGTTCCAACGTGGTTTTTCTCTGCAATAAACAGGACACTTTGAAAGTTATTTTTGTTCATTGACTTGATTTATTGAGTTATTGACTTGATTTTTCAAATACAAATACAAAGCCTTTTTCCCATGAATAATATAAAATATTGCCAATTTTGATAATCCCAGAGTTAAATCATTTTAAATTACTTGAATAAAAAACTATTTTAAATGCTAAAAAAAATACATCAATACTATTTCTTATCACATAATTCAAAAAGCACTTGGATCAAATCCTACAAAATTTCTCATTGAAATTCCACTTATGCCTATGAATCAACAGGCAGTCCATAATTAAGCACTACTATGTTCTTGGCTCCATAGTGAAGAATTAAAAAGACAGGTAATGCACTGTTCCTGATTTCAAAGAGTTCTGACTACAATTGTGCAGCAAAAGTTAACATCTATGGAAAAGAAGGAGCCAGCATTGTACTTAAATCCATGGTTTAAAGACAGCAAAAAATTAATAGATAAAGGAAGTTTCTGGATAGTCATGAGACTTGACCTGATCCTTGAAAGGATATGTGGAATATAGGATTTTATTATTTTTATTCCTTTTGGGAGAATACTGAGAAAAGCTCCTTCCCTAGAAAAGGGGACAATTTATAAGGAAGTAGTACACAAAATTGAAAGTAAAGTATCACCTTCAAAGTATTACTGTTACCTACAGCTATTGCTTCCAAGAAGCAAGTACTATAGACGATCCTAGAGGCACAAAAATAAATAAAAGCAGCCTAATTCCTATCCCATTGGAGATAATAGTTTAGACTCTGTGCAAGTGCTCACAAGGGTGCTGACCTCTGCAACACAGAGTTTAAAGGGTGCTCACAAGTATGTAAGCAGAAGACCTAATCAGGTCAGCCTTCTGGTACAAATAGATTTAAACTCAAGGACAAATTGAAGAATAGCAAATTAAAGGAGTATATAGAAGTGCAGTTGGTCTAGTGCTAGAGGCAGAGGAGCCTGAGAGGATCCTGGAGAGCAGAAAGAACTAGATCTCACAAGCCTTATAGAGTATTTTAAGGCCTTCAGGTAGAGGAGTCTCTATTGGACTTTCAGGTTAAAATGATGCCTATCTACATTACAGATCATGGATTGAAGTGGGCAAAAATGGAAATAGACCAGTTACACATTCAAGAGATAGACAGGAAGTTAGGGTGGTAGCCAGGAGTTTTAAAAAACAAAGAAAGAACAGATTTAAGAAGATATTGGAAAAACTACATGACTTGGTAACTCATTTGCTATTGGGACGTTTGAGGAGAAAGAAGCATCAAGAAGACCCTTCTTGTTTCTGTCTTGAGCAACAGTAAATAGTGGAGATAAAGAAGAACAAGGAGCCAGTGTGGAGGGAAAGATGAAAGGTCATTTGGATAAATTAATTCCAGGTCCCTGTGAAAAATCAAAGTAGAGATACTTGTAGCTGGATTTGTGGATTTGGAACTCAAAATGCAGACTTCCAAGTCACTGGCAAATGCATAATAATCAAAGCCATGGTGACGTATAGGATCACTCAGGGAGAGTGTGTTGGAGTGGGTGATTAGTGGGAAGAGAGGAGAGCCTGAAATAAGGAAGGGCTAGGCTACAGCATGAAGACATTTCCTTTCTGTAACCTGATCTGAGCACTGTTAGAATTATCCAGTGCCCTAGCCTATAGTTCCCTAGCCATCTTATCTCCCATGGCAAATCCAGTAAATGTAATAACATCCCTGAATTCAGGATTTCACAAGATGCAGAACAAAATGGCACCAACCCCCATGGCCACACTCAGGTATTGGTCTCTGGTGACCATCCTCCCTCTCCACCACCCTGCTCTCTCTCTCACGTCATCACTCTCACACAGTGCTTTTCACCCTCAAAGTGATGCTAGTTCCCTGATCCTCCAATCCCCTGTCTCCTTCCAGTCTATCAGCTACTTGGTGGACACTTAAACTACCCTGTCACCAACACATCAATCCTCCATCTGGCAGCCCCACATCAATCCCATAAATCCATATATATTTTCATACCCAGCTTGTATGGACTAGTAATCCTATAAAATTCTGGTCTCCTATTACAGATGGGTGTTCAGTATGCTCAACAATTCTGTTATTTTTTTTTCTTATTTCTTTTATTCCATTTTTCTTTATTCCCTGGTCTCAAATGTCCCCATATTCTTTAAGTCCTTGAGCTCTTCATTTTCAGTAGGTGACCTCACCTCCTACTCCTCTGAAACCACTGACATCAAATAGGTATGAGTTAGCTGTACTTCCCATGCCACTCACTGCAAACTTACGTCTCTGGATCCTCCATCAAGTTTCCAAAAACAAGGTTTCGTTTCTGTCAATCAAGATCCACCCAGCACATGTATTTTTCATTTTATCTCCTCCAGAATCTTATTTTAACAGACTCCCCTCTACTTCCTACATATTCAACATGTTTTTCCCTCTGGATTTTGCCCTACCTTTCCTCTCCCTTTCCAGACTAGCTTGTTTAAATGCAGTCTGTAATCATGGTCTGTGCTTTATCACTTCCTGGTCACTCCTGTCTTCTGTTCCCACTACCATATGGAAGCTGATATGGGAAAAAAAGCCACTAATGACCTCCATACATTAAATCCAAGAGGCACCTTAAAATTCCAGAATCCTCATCCTCCTCCGCTCTGGTGGACACAACTGACCACTCATCTGTTCCCCCACTTAATCATTTATTTCTTCTCAGCTTCTTTCTTTGATTTCTCCTCTACCTACTCCTTCAGTGTCATCCTCTCCTAGAACTCTGGCTTTACTACATCCACATTCTCTCCCTTGGTTTTATGTCCACCCCTTGAGGTGATTGCTAAATCTGAATCTCTCTCTGTATCCTTTGTCATTCAGATTCACCATCTGCTTACCCACCCCACCAATATCATCTCTCTCCTCTTTCCAACACCCGTCACATTTTTCATCAAAATTAAACTGCATTGAGTTCTTCTGAACATGATGCTTTACAGAACTTCCGCTTATCCCTGGGGACTCTCCCTGGGTATTCCAAAGCCTTTCCTTAATATTTTAGGATTCCTCCTCTTTTTCCCGTGTATTTGCACCTGTCTGCACACACCCTGAGTATCCCCATATTCCTTAATATTTGCAACATTCTATTGAAATTAACTGTTTCCCTCTCTCTTCACCCACTAGAATGTAAATAGATGCTCAATGTGAAGAAAATGAAAAATTACAGCTTTGTTTACCAGTTCAAAAATGATCTGATTCCAAGCTCTGGACTCTAAAATAGCTGAAACTACTCAAGGGTATAAGAAACATTCACAGAAAGGGAGAAGTAGAAAAGAAAACCTATTTGAAAAGCAACTCCTTGAAACTTGGAGCTAGGTCCAAGGATAACTATGAAGAAGGTTTGGAATCAGGAAGGGATAAGTAGTAGTTTTTTTAATCCCACTTCTTACCTATCCAGTAGTTAATTATTTCCTAATTCTCATTGGAAGTATAATAAGAGAAACTCTATTCCAAGAAAACTAATTCTCTCCCTCTTCTTTCTTCTTTTATTTTAGCAAACAAGTCCTGTAAGTGCCATGCTTGTGCTCGTAAAGTCACTAACAGGACCAAGAGAATACATCGTGGACCTGGAAATGCTGACAGTCAACAGTATAGGGACCTTCCGCACAAGCTCAGTGTTAAGATTGACAATTATAGTGGGGCCATTTGCCTTTTAGCCTTTTACCAGAGTCTACCACAGGCATTTAAATCAACCAAAGAATATTGTTACCTTAAAGCACTATTTTATTTATAGATATATCTAGTACATATACATCTATATACTGTACACTCCCCCATAATTCACATAATCACACCATGATATAAAGTGGGCATTTAATCTGTAAAGATTCAAGGTTTGTCTGTATTAATGTGTGTAAATTAGACATTAATCCACTAAACTGGTCTTCTTCAAACATTAATTCACTAAACTGGTCTTATTCAAGAGAGCTAAGCATACATTATCCGGTGAATCTTGGATTCTATCCTGTAAAAATGGGACCAAGCGATGTTGCTCTTCTGTGGTGCTTAGGAAAACCTTAAGACAGCTCCACCAACAGTCTCTTAAGGGGGCAGTCATCCTAACATTGAATAGCATGCTAGGGCAGGAATGAGGTTTTTTTAACTGCTTTGTAAGAAAATGGAAAAAGTCAATAAAGATATATTTCTTTAGAAAATGAGGAACTCCCACATTTGTGTTGGTCTTTATTTTCATGATCAGTCTACAGATGGTTGTTTATTACATACAATAAATCGTTATTATACAATAAGCTGGTCTCCATAGGGTATTTTAAATTTTTGTCAGAAATCCTTTATTATGAACGTGAAAAAACAATAAGAAAAATTTCCCCAAATTCCCCCAAATGAATCAAGTATCTCCTAGAAAATTATTCTGTTGAGAAATCTATGAGAAACAGAGGAGAAATTTTTTTTTTTTTCTAAACCACATTGGAGTTGAACGGAAGAAGCAAATCCAGTAAATGTAATAACATCCCTGAATTCAGGATTTCACAAGATGCAGAACAAAATGAAGAAAAGGTATTTTACTGGGGGAGTTTTAATTTCTAAATAAAATTAAAGTCCTAACACTTCACTGGTTTATAAGTAAAATTTTTCATATTTGTACTCAGTGCCCACAAAGGAGGAAAATGATGATGGTTCTTATTCCTGGCATCAAGAGTGAGTGTGAACTAAAAGCAAATCCCTTCCTCCAATTCTAGGAAAAGGTTTTAGGTCTTCTTATTTTTTTTTTTTTTAATGTTACTGCTTCACTTTGATGTGTCATATTTTTAAATAAAAATAAATATTCTCTTAGAAGATCACCCAATCTTTGGAGGTTTCTTAATGTAGCCAATAACAGCCAATATAACTTTTATATCTGGGGGAAAATCACTGCCAGAGCAAGAACAACCATTATATTTATGTGTGCGTGTTGTGTGTGTGTGTGTGTTAAGAAATGAAGAAACAAAGACTATTAGAATCATGCCACGAAGAAAGTGTACAACCGTTTTTTTTCTTACATCCAATTTCAAAGCACAAATGAATAACCTCTGTCACCAAGTAACCCTGCTGCTAAAATGAAGGTCTCTCACAGTGGACTGAATGTGTAAGAATTGTCAAAAAGAAAGCTCAGCAAGAGACCAAGGAACAAAACACAAACTCCTTATGTTAGAGTGGGGGATGGGCCCTTCAGGGCTAGAGAGGGGCAGGACCAGTGGAGGGGGAACAGGCCTGACCATGCGGCTGGACTGTTGAGGGCATGCTCCTCACCTGCCTACATGACAGTTGAGGAGTCCAGATAAATTAAGGTTTGGTTTAAACCTTTCTATTTGTAATCAGTCTAGTGATTTGTCTGCATAGAGTAAAAAAGAAAAGAGCCTGAGACCTTCCAAGATTGTTCACTCTTAAACTAAAAGGCAGAGTCTTTGTAGTAGAAGTAACAGGAGTCTCTGGGATATTTGCGCATAAACCCTGGCCCTCCCTTTACCCCCAAATCCTGTATATGAAATCCAAATCTATAGAAACCATTAACTTCCAAGATAATGAATATCCTTGAATCTCAAGGCTTGGTCCTATTCACAAATCATAGATCGCGGAGAGGGTTGCTATACTGAAGCTTCACTGATTCAATCCCCTTTTCTTTTAATTTGTGGTAGAACACACATCACAAAATTCAATGTGGTCGTGCACACAGTTTTCAAGTGTATACTTCAGTAGCACTTTAAACATTATACAAATATTCCCACCATGTAGTTCCGTAACATTTTCACCATTGGAAAAACAAACCCCATGCCCATCAGCAGTCTGTGTCCACTCTTTCCTTGTCACAGCCCCAGTGGGAACTACCTCAGATCTCTGTGGATTTGCCTATTCTGGGCATGTCATATAAATAGGATTATAGAATTTGTGTCCTTTTGTGTCTGGCTTCTTTCATGTAACAGTTTTCAGGGATCAACCATGTTGCTTCATGTATAAGTACTTCATTTCTTTTTGTGACTGACTAGTATTCCATTGTATAGATATACCACATTTTGTTTACCCATTCATTAGTTGACAGATATCAGTCAACAGATGGTGTCCATCTATAAGTCCTTCTTATTTGGGATGTTGAAAAGAAACTGATTCCCAGACAATTCATCCACTAATTTCACAGTCTAAATTCACCCAATTTTAGTTTCCTTTCTGACTAAAAAGAGTAGCAAGTAAACTTTTTTTTTATAGGAATGAAAACTTGGAAAGAACTTTGAGAAGTTAACATATGAGTGCCTTTATAAAGATCCCCATTAAACATAAAAATCTCATGCTTTATTTTAAAATTGGTTCTTTTTAGTTATACATAACATTAGGATTCATTTTGACATAAAATCATGGAATATAATTTGATCTAATTCAGTTTCCAGTATTTCCCCTTTTCCTTCCCTCCCCACTCTCTGTGTTCCTTTCCCTCTACTATACTGATCTTTTTGCTATTTACTTTGGTAGTTTTGTTTTGTTTTTGAGTTAGTTTCTTGTGGATAGACATGATGGTGAGATTCACTGTGGTATATCCATATATGTACATAGCAAAATCAGGTCAGACTCATTCAGCTGTCCTTCCATTCTCCCATGTCTTATCCCCCCGCTTAGTTCCCTTCATCTAGTCCACCACTGTAGCCTTTTTAACAAATGGTGTTAGGAGAATTGGATGTCTATAAGTAGAAGAATGAAACTTAACCTCTATCTCTCACCCTGCACAAAAATCAACTCAAGGTGAATCAGAGACCTAGGAATTAGACCACAAACTCTGAATTTCTGGAAGAAAATATAGATCCAACAAACACTCCATTTTTTGGCACAGGAACCAACTTCCTTAACAAGACCCCCAACATACAAGAAATTAAACCAAAAATCAGTAAGAGGGATGGCATGAAATTAAAAAGCTTCTTCATAACAAAGGAAACCAGAGTGTGAAGAGAGAGCCTACAGCACAGAAGAAGATCTTTGTCACCTGCCCCTCAGAATATATAGAGAACTTAAGAAAATTGACACCAAAAGAACAAATAATCTGATTAAAAATGGGGCAAAATAACTAAACAGGCACTTGTCAAAAGAAGAAATACAATTGGCCAACAAATATATGGAAAAATGTTCCATATCAGGGAAAGGCCAATCAAAATTACATAGAGATTTCATCTCACTCAAGTCAGA
Source organism: Callospermophilus lateralis (assembly GCF_048772815.1). Classification (NCBI taxonomy): domain Eukaryota; kingdom Metazoa; phylum Chordata; class Mammalia; order Rodentia; family Sciuridae; genus Callospermophilus; species Callospermophilus lateralis. The sequence goes on along the minus strand of NC_135318.1, from coordinate 44,717,621 downwards.
ATGGCAATTTTTATGAATACAAATAATAATAAATGCTGACGATGATGTGGGAGAAAGACACACCCATACACTGTTGGTGGGACTGCAGATTAGTATAGCCACTCTGGAGCAGCACAGAATTAGTGCAAACATTATAACAGCACAGAATGGAGATTTCTCAAAAATGTAGGAATGGAACCACCATATGAACCAGCTATCCAACTCCTCTTTATATATATATCCAAAATAGCTAAAATCAGCATACTATATGGATATGGCCACATCAATATTTATAGCAGCACAATTCATAATAGCCAAGCTATGGAACCAAACAAGGGGCCCTTCAACAGGTGAATGGATAAAGAAAATGTGGGTTTTATACACAATGGAGTATTACTCAACCATAAAGAATGAAATTACAGCATTTGATCATAAATGGATAGAACTGGAGACTATAATACTAAATGAAATAAGCCAGACTCCAAAAGCCAAAAGTTGAATGTTTTTTCTGATATGCAGAAGCTAATCCAAAATAAGGGGGAGGGGGAAGAGTTAGAAAGGGAAATGGCAGAGAGATTCCATCATGTTCTCTTTAAATGCAATTTGAAATTCAAAATAAATATGACTAAAAATAAACCAAATCAGTACGACAAAGTTCTGCTTTTCTTTCAGACTATACAAGACTCCTTCCTTCTGTCATCCTTGGAAATGGTTGATTTAAACCAGCTCTCATATATGGAAATCATAGAAAAATAATTCATGGTCAGAATCTATCTTTTTTTGTCAACATTCATTGATAAATGTCTCTGCTAATCTAACAGTGTGATGTCATCCTAAAGAACCACGATTCTTAGTCTCTCTTCTCTTATTACCAGTGGAGAGACCTTAGTAAAGTCACTCAAAATCTTGGATTCTTTATGATTCTTTATCTACAAAACCAGGATGTTGAAACAAGATGTTTTTCCAGCTTGTAAAACTGTAAGTTTTTATAAATCCTCCCCCAAGGATGCATTGAGAGAAGACAAAGTTCTATTTACCAAATCTTTGAAAGCACCTGAGTATTCTTTGAATATTGGGCATTGGCAGAAGAAAAAAAAAAAAAATTAACAGTTCCCACCCTAAACCAGATCTTCAACAATGTGGGTTCATTATTGAGGATGAAGACACAATAAATAATCCAATTCAGCTCTAAGTTTTTAAATTACAATTCAAAATACCTTTCTTTTTTTAGTATTCACTCTGTAAAATTACATTTTTGTTACTTTCTGTTGATACTGAAATATAATTACTCATGTTAAATTGAAAGTCATTTTACCTTGTTTCACCTATGGAAAAAAAGGGCCAGTCATGGGTTCCCACACTTCAAACATGCTTCCGGGAAATGCCTACTCGGTGAGCCTTAGTGTAATGAGAACTTTCCTAGACATTTCCACCACTCACCATCCCAATGCCCCTGGCCTGGGCTCTGAGACTTCGGTGCTCTCCAGGAAGGCAGAATTGTTTTCTGACTGGTTAGGCAAGGCCTGATGGGGGTTAGGCCATCTCAAAAAGAGGATAACTTCCCTCAGCTGCCAACTCCCCAACCCTGCAAAAAAAAGTACTTTGACAACTTGCAGTCACCATTTCTTCCAAGCAAAATCTCTCCTGTTACACACCTTTCCTTTTAATAATAATAGTAATAAAACAGGATTCTAGAACTTAGACGCCATCTTGTTTTTAAGACTTGCTCTAGGTTGCAGTTTGTTAAGCAAGAGCACGATGCCTAGAACACAGGTCCTAAGATTTAAATTGGAGCACTTTTCCTTGGCCACACTCCAGATTTCAACACCGTCAGACAATCCCTTTCCTTCCAAACTTCTTCCTATTAAATGCTATATTTCCTATAAAATGTTCACTCCATGTCATGGATCAACCTTGCTGGCTACATGACCAGTTGTCACTGCTACTGTCACATGTAGTTGAGTTGAAATAACACAGATACCAACCCAAGAGAGATGGACTCTCAAGAACTGTAGCTGATTTGTTCTTTTAACTCCAGAGAAAGAGAAATATGTTACATAAAATATTCTTGAGCTCTACAAATTGAAATGCAAGGACCAATCATGTAGACCTTACTATAGTTGAGAGAACAGCAATTTCCAAAAGAAAAGAAGAGTCTATTACTAGAGATCCAGAAGGAGCCAGGGATGGGGGGGTGGGCTTTGAGAGGCAGAGTGGTGAATATGGAGTGGGTCTAACACTGTCCTGGTCCAGGAGCTGGACAAAAAGGCTTATGGAGTCTTTCCTGCCATCAGAATCAGTGTAAGACAAGGTGTGAATGTGAAGAATAGTGTCATTCCTTGATGCTGGTTCATATTATTAATCTTAAGAGATTCTTGAAGAAAGAAATAGGTACGATGAACATTATCTGCTAAAGGCTTCTTACTTTACAGGCTGGAATGCGATATCACAATTGACAACTCCATCATAAAAGACCTTTTAGGTCTTTCACAATATATTTAAGTGAAAAGGGGGACAAAACAAATAGGTACTTCTAAAATTATGATTAAATATTGGAGAGTAGAAATCAGCTAGAAACCAATCCCCATATCTAATAAAGGTAGTATCTCTACCACTATATAAGGGAGATGGAGTGAATCCAAATGATGGAACAGAACAACTGTTCAATGCCCTGAGACCACCTGAACACAGCCCGGTGGGATTATTATTTCTTGGGAAGCTTCACAAATAAAAGGTTATTGTTGAATCTTGTTTCCATGACTTCAAGCAGTTGCTTATGTTTTGAATAGCTCTGTATGCATCTAACTTTCTAACTTTCCTTTTAAAATATAGAACAGCTGTTGGTCTGCTCATATGTTATGCATAAGCAGCTCACAAGGGACAAAGCCCTCCATTAATATTTTAACACACTTATATTTCTATCCTGAATCATCATCCCTGAGAGATGGCAAATTTCCATCTTCCCAGCTGGGGGGAGCACCTGCAAAATGCAAGCCCAAACTGTGACACATCTGGTATCAAAAAAAAAAAACGATCTTGTTTCATCTGGCCAACAGGCTAAAATATCAAGATCATTGAACAGAAACAAGGCAAAAAGTTAACTGCCTCTTCTATGTAGTCAACGCAGATGTCTAGTTAAGCTGTTTATATTGTAAGCACATGTGTATGTTAACAGAGCACAGATCCCTTTAATAAGCCAGAGTTGGAATATAAACGCAAGAGAATTTTAAAGACCTGAATGCAATAATTCAGTTCTTTTTTATCTTCCCATAGAAACTAAATTAGTTTCTACAGATCTGTATTATCTTTAAACAGATGCCTGTAACACAAAAATAAGTTATTTTAATAAGTTATTTTGGTATCTCCAAATTGTTTATTTCCTTTAAACACCATATTCCACGTTTTTTGTATTTTAATATTTAGCTTACACTTACCATAAATTACTTGCACATGACTTAAACCAGGTGTCTTGATTTGTGAGGCTTCAAAGTGGATCCTGAGACAAGAATTGAGTTTGGGTGGTTTGAGAGGTTATCTCAGGGAGTGGGGAAAGGGAGCCGTGGAAAGGAAAGATACCAATAAGTGACTTAATGAGTGGGCCATCTCTGTGGGCACCTGGTGCTCAGTTCCTCTGTGATCCTCAGAAAAATCCTGTGGAACTCAACTCAGAAGCATTCCACCAACCAGTGTAACTCCACATCATGTTCAACCACAAGAATAAGATTGTAATTAAAATGAGTTTTAATTACAACACACACACACACACACACACACACACTCCATGTATGTATAATCTGTCAAAATACATTCTACTTTCATGATTTCTAAAAAGAATTTAAAATTTAAAAAAGGAAAAGAATTCCACCAAAAGCTCTATATCTGGAGTATTTATCTACCAACTTCCATCCCTGCGGTAAGGGTCGCCCACCCACCCTGAACTTCCAGTTGGTGAATGAGCTAGCTCTCTGATGCTGGAAAAAGCCCTCAGGCAAAAACAAGAGAGAGCTTTGATACAGGGCACTGCCAGTAAGCTAGAAACATCTACTGTGGCACCCAGTAAGCTTATGTGGCTAAAGCGATGTGCAGGTGGACATCAGCATCGGCTGGACAAGGTCAGTCAATGCTTTATGACCCTGACAGCTGAAGTTTATGTTACTTCCTGGCTTGATGGCTTCTTATCACATAAACCTCTTTCTTGACCTTTTACTCTTCATTCTCCCATCTTTTTATTTTTTCTTCTCTTTTCCTCTCTTTTACTAAAATTTTCTTCTCTAAGTGTTATTTGATTAGCAAGCTGGGCACCACCATGTCTAAGAGATGTGGTACTGATAGAAAAAGACCCATAAGGTACTATGAAAAGTGTGATGTTGGGCTGGGGATGTGGCTCAAGCAGTAGCGCGCTTGCCTGCCATGCATGCGGCCCGGGTTCGATCCTCCACACCACATATAGACAAAGATGTTGTGTCCGCCAAACACTAAAAAATAAATATTAAAATTCTCTCTCTCCTCTCTCTCACTCTTTCTTTAAAAAAAAAAAAAAAAGTGTGGGGTCATATTGTTGACACCAGGAGCCTGATTCTAGAGTTCATCACTCTAAACTACAGAGTACTGGGTGAAATGGGTTGCTCTTCAAAGGTGAATGTTCAGGGGAGCTAATGAAGCTAAAGCTTCAAGGCTCCTCTCTTACATAAGGCCCTGGAAGGGACCCTAGCTATATATTCACATAGCCATATATTTTTGTCAAATTTGAAAAATTCATATATTTTAGCTGACTTATAGGATCCCTCCTTCCTCTCGGTTTTCAGCATCATACTTTTCCTCATGTTCTGTAGCATTGGAGTAAGTCACAAGCATTTTTGAGAATCCAGTCTGGGGAATTTGAGTTAGGAAGGTATATTCAGTTTGGGTTTAGGAGGACGTATTTATATGGTTAACAGTCACTTCTATGTGTTATTTGAGCTCCTGTCTGGTATAGGAATAGCTTTTAAAAAAATTCCTACCACCCTCTCTGTTGATCTTACCTGATAGCAAGCACAAAAGTCAAAGACAGGATTCCTATCACAATATAATGTCCTATAGCATCTAGTGCTGGATGTGAACCGGAAAAACAAGTTTTGAAATAGTCAAAGCCAGAAGCTAATCTACCAAAAATTCTTTCATACACCAGAGATATAAAATGGTAATCAGAGGGCTTGGGTTTTAATCAATTCCTAAGTCATGAATATACTTGATTATGCAGCAGGCACAATTACAAATGCACCATACCATGAAAATATTTTGCATAAATTTTATAAGAACTCACTAGAAACAATTCTAACTATGAGAAGTGAATTATAATCAAAATATGTTTCCGATAATTCCAAAAGCTGTAATTTATTGAGAGGAAGAAATAAATTTCAAATGGAAATAATGGAGAGACTTGTGGGTTAATTTTGCAATCAAATTAGTGAAGAGGAATGAATCATGTGAACACACTGGGATAAGATGTAAATGTCCTGCTACTTCAGTACAGAACACTAACATAAGTGAGAATAACACAAAACCAAGAGTTAGACACTACCCCCTGACTAACAGGTATGTCATTTCAGAGAGTATTAAAATTAGTCCCTGGACAAGAAAATTTGGAGTGATCCAAACTCATGCAGATCTTACATGATACAAAATTGACAGATGTCCGGAACTGCCATATAGGAGTTGAGCACCCTTAGCCTTAAGCTGTGGAGGTGTGGAGACTGGTTTCCCCTGTACAGGAAACAGGTGGATCCACAGGGGAGCTAGTCTCTGGGAATGGGCATTACCCAATAGGAGTGGGCTACCTTCTCATTCCTTTGTAATACTACCCTTTACCTTTTTTGGATGGAATGGATGGAATGTTCTATCTAATGGTTCTCTTCAATAAAAAACAAGGTTCAGGGCCTGTCCCCCCCTCCCTCCCTCCCCCCTCCAGCCTCCTGTGTTTTTCTTTTGTGCCCCTTGTGGGAGCTTAAGCTGGAGGAGGAGGAGCCATCCTGAAAAGCCCCAAGATAAAAGGTATTTTCTGTGTCTGTGTGATTCATTCATGCCAGCCCAATTCACCCGAGTGATCCTGGTTCCGAAGAGGTTTCCCAAATTTCCAAATTTGACAATTTTTAAAAAGTGCATGATATTATAATGATTTATCAAGGCAGAAACTTCTAGAAACCATAAATTTAAAAAAAAAAGAAAACCTCAGGCTGGGGTTGTGGCTCAGTGGTAAAGTTCTTGTCTCACATGTGTGGGGCACTGGGTTAGATCCTCAGCACCATATAAATAAATAAAATAAAGTTATTATGTCCATTTACAACTAAAAAAAGTCAACCATACAAAAAGAAAAACACAATTATATATCTATTCTCTCTATTAAAAATATATAGAATTGTCATCATACTATGCAGCCAAAAATGCAGGAAAGGAGTTTTACAAAGGAGTATTAGGCAGCTTTCAAAAAAAAAAAAAAATGTTTGTTCCCCAGACTTTGTGACTTTTTGCTATATTTGTCAGCTTTTGAAATTTGTAATTTGTTGTGATTTCTTTTGATATTTTAAATAAAAATTCACTTTTGTGTCTAATTTTACACTTATAATTTTGTATTCTTTCCCTTAAAATGAGCCACCAAATATGTATAAGCTTTGTTCAAAACTTGAGCACATCCCTGGTAGTAAGACCAAAAAGCAGCCCTGCTGCTTGTTACATATATGGAGCTTTCATGAAAGTTACAAAAGAACACTTTCTTAGTCCATTCTGTGTTGCAAAATACTTGACACTTTATTGAGAGAGAGAGAGAGAGAGAGAGAGAGAGAGAGAGATCTCAATTTTATAGACTGAACTTCCAAGATTTTGTGTCCCCACTTGTTTGGCCTCTGGGAAGATCTCTGGCTGTATTATAACATGATACATGCATCATATTGCAGGTATGTGGCACAGTAGTGTGAAAGAGGTCAAATGACCAGAAGGAAAGCAAAAGACTGCAGAGAAGACAGGCTTCGGGCTCTATGACAACCCTCACTCTCAGGAACTAATCCACCCTTGCAAGTTTCCATGAAACCAGCATTAATTCCTTTAACTAGAATGGTCCTGACCCAGTTGCCTTCAATTAGCCCCTATCTCCTAAAGATCCTTTGAATACCATTACTTTGGGCCCAAGCTTTAATTTAGGTTTGGAGAGAACTAACTGCTTCCAAACTATGTCAGACACTTAATCTTGGTCTTGGAAAATGAAAATAGTCAGAAAATGGTACAGAAGCTGGCCTTATATTTCCCTACCTGCCATCAGCTCCTATAGCCATCATTTCATCTTGTTAATAGCAATTGTGGATTTAAGAGTAGTAAGTTCTGACTCAAGATCAAAAGTTGAAAAAATATACATCAACACTCATGTTTCTAGGTGAGTTATTCTTACAGTACTTCAATGTTATATTTTTCCTTACTTGTCTCTTACCAAGGATTACCTGTCTTCATTTTCTCCTTGTATCTATTGAGTAGCCATTAATAAGAAGGAAAAGACCTCAGAGAGATTGATCTGAGGCTATCCAAACCCCTGATTATATCTCAGCAACTGGATCCAACCTTATATTTCTAGTGGCATTCATTTTAATAAACATTTCACTGGGCATCCACCAAGTGCCAGGTATTGCACTAAGTACTAAGTGAATGAAGATAAATACATCATGGTCCCTGGCCTCAGAGAACTTCCAGTAGAATCAGAAAATGAAAAATAATGTTTTGCGTTCAGTTTTTTAAAAAATCAGCACCATTTACTGAGCACTTATCATTCATGAGGTGCTTCCAGACCATTATTTCATTCCTCACATTCACCCTATGAAGAGGGGTTACTATTCATCATAGTGGTGAAGAAGCAGATCCGATGACTTGGTTAGAACCAAATATCAAGCAGGGTCGAATCAAGACAGGAAACAAGACCCATTCTGTCTCCAAAGCCTGAATCTTTTCTTAGGAGAGCAAAGCTCAGGGTAGTTGATTTTGGTGAGGGGGCAGTGAAGTCACTCCTGGGCTCATCTCCAGGGGAACCAGATTTCTTCAAGTACAGCAGGTGTTTCAGCAGAAGAGGACCTATGCACAAAGGCAGGCATTGTAGTCAGCTTTTCCACTGCTGCAATTAAAAGACTCAACCAGAACCATTGTAGAGGAGAAAAAAGTTTATTTGAGGGCTCACATTTCAGAGGTCTGAGTCCACAGAAGGCTGGCTCCCTTCTTTAGGACTCCAGGTGAGGCAAAACACAATGGCCGATGTGGTGGAGGGAAGCAGCTCACATGATGATCAAGAAGCAGAGAGAGACTCCACTGGCTGACTATTTTACATAGTCTCACACATGAGCTTAAGGGGGACACCTCACCACAAAATATAACAACAAGGAGGCAAAACAAAGTAACAAAACAAGGTATCAGGCGGAGAAAACTTATAAACTTTGTGGTTCCTCATGTTCAACCAAGATCCTGGCTCCTGATATTGAATCGTGTGATAACAAATCACTTCATCCATCAAACTTTTTCCCTCTCTCTCTTTACTTCTCTCCTTCTTTCATTCCTGCCATGAGCATGGATATGATGGTTGTTTAAGTACTTTTCCTACTTGTAAGAAACTTACACTTTTTGGGGGGGGGGGGAATGAATCAAATAATCTCACAATCGAATGTGATTTGTAAATTTCAACTGTGCCAGAGGCTGCAAAAAAGGCATGAGGTGCTACATGAGCCTAGGGGGAAATCAAATGACCTACTTAGGCATCCCTAGAAAATGTCACTTGAACTATCTTTAAGATAAACAGAAAATAACTACACACACACACACAAAGGGATATACATATGCAAATTCTCTTCGAAGAGAGAGAGCATTTTTTGGCACAGTGTTAAAAGCAACTGGAATATCAATGTGGTTGGGGCTGAGGATGAGGCTGAATAGATATGTAGAGACCACTGAAGAAACTGTGCCTTTGTTTTTAAAACAATGGGAAGCTATTTAAATATTTTAAGTGGGTAGGTAATGTTACCAGATTTTCACGTTTACAAAAAAAAAAAAATCACTTTGACCTGGAGATAGGTTGGAAAAGGGGTTAGGGTAGATGCAGGTTAGAAAGACTTCAGCAGTTCAGGAGAAGATGGCAGGGTAACTCAGGCAAGAGTGTCGGTGGAGGTTCTGACAGCATTTAGGTGCTTCATGCAGGAGCCAGGAAGGAAGGAGATGGTGAGGGGAGTGAGCTGGGTGAGGGAGAGTCTCCTCTAGCTACCATAAGATCTCTGGAGAGTCACTTGAATTCCATCCAGGAACAGGCACCTGGGATCCTGGTGCCTTGTTCAATAATAACAGCTGGGGCACATCCTGTAAGTTGCAGGAGAGTCAGCAGTGAAGGAGGACAACTCCTTGCCTTTGCCTGCTGTGTCCCTGCTCCTGGTCCCTTGATTTCTCAACATTGCCTTTCACTGGGAGAGCAGTTCCAGAATGAAGAACAAGAATAGTGAGGTAGGGGCATCCCACAGCCAGACTGATGATAAGGACAACTTGGACACACCTCTGGACCTTTGCTCTTCCACTGACTTGGGGGGCAAGAGAATGAGAAGAGGCAACTTGCCCAAGGAGTCTGTTTAGATTCTGCAGGATATGAGCTCCCAAAAAATGTCTGTCCCTCAGAGGAAGAAAAAACAATATTGTCCCAGCAAACACAACTGTCTACGCTACAGGTTTATAGCGGGTTCATCCACACCAGGTATAGGCTTCTCCTGGACTTGCTGAGAGAGGATGGCAAAGATTCAAATCAGTTCATCATTTCTTGCTCTAGAGCCAAGATTTCTGAAGCTAGCTGGACATGTGAGAAATAGAAAATCTAGTTTATTTTCAAAATACAGTATTCAGCCTTAATTGAGTCCAATTGTAGCCATTCGATGATAGCCCTTTCCTTTGCCCACCTCAATTTTAAAATTAGCCAATCACATAGATTGTACCCCTGTGCTCCTCCAATCAAGGCAATGGGCAACACTACACTAGGTAGACAGAGAGGTGGACTGCCCGCCCAGGAGCACTTGCAGTCAGGTTCCAGTAGGTAGGGAGATGTTCTAGAAGAAGTAAAAGTGTGCCTTGCCTACCTACTTTCAAACGTGTTTGATTTCTTGTGGCACACTCGGTATTTCTAGGCTGCAGTGGGTATTGAAAACATCATGCCAGCTCTAGAGAAGAGCCTATTTTATTCCTGTACAACTAGACCAAACCTAACCCTGGGGAGGCCACTGTCTCCAAAGCCATTATCCCTGGATCAATTTTGGCTTGTCCATCAGTGGTCTGCCATGCTACTCTAACTGCTTTGAAAGATGTGCTTTTCTCTTTCTGCCATTGGTTGATGTGGGACAAATCACAGATATACAGCAAATGGCAGCCAGCAACTTTACAGCATCTCTCTCTGATACCCAGAGGACACATATAAATCTGGATTGAGTACAAATAAATACTCAGGAGTGGTCTTTTCAACACTCCTCTCCTACTCCACCAGACCTCAACTAGGATTTTCATAGATTTCAGCTTCTGGTGGATGTTACATCCAAACAGACTGCAGAGATGGGAGTTTCAGGCAAAACTATGGCTTAACCCCTGCGGTAGTAAAAGATTTCTCAAAAATGTTGTCATGCATGCTGGACAGTGATGGCAAGATATGAATTGAATTTTTAATATATTTTATTAAAATTTGCACATGGGATTGCTAAAATGAAGCTTCTTGTTAGTGAGATGTCTTCAATGGAGTACAATCATCACAAGAATTATTCATTTGTAGAAGCAAAGAGTTACTTTTTTGAATGTTTCTTGGTAGATTATTCATAATATGAGATGGCTCTCGGTATCATGTAATTTTTTTCCTCCTCTTCTCCTTTTTTGTTGGTGATTTTTCAGAATGTGCAAGACTTAGAACATAGCATCATTTCTTTCCCATGTGGAACAAGATGCCCACATACTGTCCAATTAATTTCAAAATACTGCCTAATTAATTTTCAAATTCTTTTCAAACAAGTGTGAATCTAGTTGATTGATGTCTTTTTCATAATATTTTCTTTATCAAAAAATGTATTAGTGGAGAACAAGAAAAGAAATTATAGATTTAACATATTTAAGAAGCAAAATCAAAAGCTTAATGATGAATGGGATGTGGAGCATGAGGGAGAAGGACATGTCAAGAATTAATATGGGTTCTGGCTCCCATTATCTGTTACATAGGCAGTTGTTTCCATGTAGAGATTAAGGAACCTACTTGGGGCTCCACCACCTTCAACAGATGGCTTCCAAGGTCACCTACTTCTCATCTACATCAAGTGGGTCGGGGAAAGCATGGAGGATTGAACGTGAGGACTTTGCTAGGGGGCAGACTTGAATGTTGCTTATGTCACTCTGCTCATCTTCCTTTGGATGCGCTTCATTGTTCATGTTCATAAAGAGATTTTTAGAATAAGGGGTGTTTATGATACAGTAATACTTGTAAATGCAGGAAGTAGTGTCAATTACATAAAATATGCGTGTGTATGTGTGTATGTGTGTGTGTGTGTGGGTGTGTGTGCGTCTGTACTTTCTTATATCTGAAACTTTATTTTTACAATGAGTTCCATGAAAATTTTCCTTTAATTTAAAGCAAACTCTAAGAAGACATAGGAGAATTGGAAATATGATAGGTAATTTCAACCAGGTCATATTTAAGTATTCCAAGTAAAGTGGACACTAAACTAAAGCTGTAGGCTCAGTCCAAAATCCAGGAGCAATGTTACGATTTGAAGTCCCCCATTGTAATTAAAGACTTGTCACCAGGGTGCAGCTATTGGAGATGGTAGAACCTTTGAGAAATAGAGCCTAAGAGAAGGCCCTCTGGTCATTAGAGCATGAGGTATTTCTTGTGAGACCACTTTGATAGTTTTCAGAAGAGGGCTGTCATAAAAGGAACAAGCCTGGCCACTCCCACTCTCTCTACCTCTTTGTTAAAGATATAATCAATCACCTGCTTGTCCCCATATACACCCTCATCATTACCATCTGTGCTGTGGGTGGGGCAGCCCTTGCCAAGCCTGCACTATGGCCTTTTGGATTTTCAGTCTAAAATCATGAGCTAAACAAACCTTTTCTCTTTATAATAAGTTAGTTGATCAAGTATTTTGACATAGTAATAGAAAGATGACTATAAAAATTCCATATGAATGATTATACAACAGTGTTTTCTTATAGACTGCACCAGTCTCATTAACGAAGAACTTTAACACCTTGGTGTCATGTGTATTGCCCAAGGATGGGCCATCCATGCTGACCTGGCAGGCAAAATGAAAACACAGCATTCAAGCCAGAGGGTCAGGCCTGGATAGATAAGGTAGAGTAATAAACCTCCTGGTAAGAGAAGAGCTAGGGGACAGGCCAAATCTTGGTTACCACACCTCTGGGGATACAGGAGGTGCCCCAAGTCAAACAATTACATGCAAGAGGCAAAAGCTGTGGGAACAGATTGGAATCGCACATATTCAGGGAGGACCAAGAGCAAGGATTCAGGTGCTAGGAGGTTCATATTGATTGATTTCCTAGGATGAGATTTAAGCTAATGCCTCACTTGAAGATGGAAGGCCCACTTTTTCTGGCATAACTTAGTGTCAGCAAATTTTCCAAGAAAGACATTTTTTTAATGCCTAGATATTTGAATAACAATGATGATAATAGCAAACCTTTATTGAGCACCTATTATAACCATACACTGTGGTCTTGCATTGTGCTAAAAGTTTCATGTGCTTTACAGAGAATCTCATTTTATGAGCATTTCCTTCCTGTTTTAAAGATGAATATTTTGAGCATCAGAGAAATAAGAAACTGCCTGGGTTGCACAACTAGAAAGTGGTAGAGCCAGATCATTAACCCAGGTCTGTTTAACTCCAGAATCTGTAGTCCTAACTATCTCACTACTGTCAGTGCCTAATTATATGTGGTCATTGATTTTTCTAAAAAAAAAAATATATATATATGAAGCAAAAACAATGCTTCAATTGGGCTGGTAGACACCATGTATAAATAAATTACATTAAGGTATTTATTCCCTGTTAAAAGAATACTAATAACAGAAAACTATAAGAGCTAACATGGGAAGAAAGGATATCTTTTAGCACCCCTAACATCACACAATAAGAACTGGAGATGACTCTTCTCCATCCCTAGCCAAGATAAATAGGGAAGAAATTAAAATTTTATACTAGAGATAGCTAAGGAAGCCATTAAAATTAGTGTGAGTTCAGGAAGGACCTAAATAAATAAATCATTAAGCAATTAAGATTTCTAATTAAAATGGAAAAGACAACACACAACCTCTATACGATGCCTCTTTGGATCACTGAAGTACACCTCTTTAGGCCAAACACACTGTTAAGTATAAAATATAAATATTTAAAAATCCCTACAGTGCAATAAATATTTCTGGGGACTGGAGAATGTATTTAATTGTGCAAAACCAAACCATGGATAAAAACTGTGAATACTCATTTGTTTGCTTCTCAGAGATTAATGTAGAGCTGTTGAATATCAGTTGCACCTTAACGTGCTCAGATTTTTGTGTTTTTCTTTTTTTTAATTACTTAAGGTTTGGCACATTTTCTTTTGTTGAGTGAAAACCCAAGCAATTAACTGTGAGGAAAGCTACAGATACACTAGGGCCACGTTACCTTAACAGAAGTAACTGTTCACACATCATCAATTGCATAGTCTCCATCATTGGTCCTGAATCTAGCAGGCTATTCCAAAAGCAATCATGGCAGCTTTGACACCTTCCATTCACTTTCTGAAGAGAAGGGAAGGTAAGGGAAAGGACAAAATGAGAGGTAGGTTACAATCTTAAGTAGCAATCTTCATCCTCATTCCTAAATAAGTTTCAAATACTTTGTGATGAAATTATAAAAAGAAAATACAACAAACAATATTATGAATGTCACAAAATGGAAATGGGAAGTTTCATGGCAGGCCATGATCATTTTGGAGGAGGGTAAAATTAAACATCTGCTCAAAGACACCAATGAAATGTTGTCATTTTTGTTGTTGTTTACCCCCCACCCAGTGGTCTGAGTGCCAATGTGAAGATTCCATTTTGCAGTCTCTGAATTTATATTAAGGTATCCTTTTTATTCAATGATGGTGCTCAGAGGTGGGTGGGACAAGTTTCCATGTCAAATAAATAAATGTAGAAGATAAATAAAAAGAAGAGAATGATGCAATGCAAAGCTATTTAGCTTTGCCAGATACTTCTGTAGCAAATAAGAAATCCCCGCAAGTCAAATGCAAGTCCTATTATCTTCCCAATAACTTCAATAACGAGTTATTTGGTGTGGAAGCAAGCTTGGGCCTCGGTTTTGACAGTTTTATAGTCTTTGGTCAAACTTTTCAACAGCGCTTAGGCAGGCGTGACTAGGCAGCTTGATTATACATACTTACCAACTTTCCACTTGCAGATACACAATATTTACTCTTCAGGGTGAGCCTGTAAACTATCTGACCAATTAGGCCACAGATTCTTGTGCCTCATGAAAGCTAAGCAAAGGCTGTGGATGTAAAAGCCTCAGAAACACACGCAGGCTGGGATTTGCTCAATGTGTCTTCATATAATCTTCACTAAAGACTGCCAATGTCCAGTAGCCTTCTACATCATAGCCACTTTGGTGTAAAAACACTGAAAGTGTCTCTCAAGTAGACAGTTTCGTTCTGTGGGTTTATAGAGAACCACATTCAGGCAGCAGATAGGATCAAACTTCAGAAACAGATACGAAGCCTTTAATAAACCTTCTAAATCCTTCTGCTCTCCTTGTCATTTTTTCTGTCATTCAAGTTCCTCCCCAATCAACATTTCAACTTTGTAAGCCAACATTTCCCATAAGTGATCCTCCATTCTAGCCTAATTGATCTCATGGTCCCCTAAATAGGAATGTGTATTCCTTTCCCGCTGCCTCTGCTTGAATCGCTGATCCACTTAGGATGTCATCATCCTGCCCTCCTTATTCCTCCTTTCCCTATGGTAAATCTAAATGCTACTTAAATTCCACCTCCACCATGAACATTGCTTGACAACATGATTTCTTCCTTCTCTGTGATCCTATAGCATCAACTGTTTTGTTTATACTGCGGTATGACCATTCTGTAACATTACATAACTTCTCATTTATGTGTGCTTTACTCTCCCCCAAAAATCGTTTCAGCCACCAATGACAATTTCTACTTAGGTGGCTACCATACTGAAAAGAAAAAAAAATCTACCCCCAAGCCTGTATAAATTTAGGTTACCATTGTCCTTATATTTAATCCAGGCTCAAAACCATGGAATCACTTTTGAGTCTCCTTCCTCTTGCCTATTTCCCATATTCAGTCACCAGAATTTGTGAATTCTAGCATTGTTCTATCTCTTGCAACCACCCGCCTTTTCCATTTCCACTGCCAACACCCTTGTTTAGGCCTTTATTTCCTTGCCTGGACTATTTCAAAAGTCTCCCACTGGCCTCTCTGACTCCAATTTCTCCACCTCTAATCCAATTTAAACATACCAGCCAGATTAATCTTCCTAAATACAACTCTGACTCACATTACTTCTCTGTGTAAATACCTTCAATTGCATCCAAAAATCTATTGAATAAAGTATAAATTCCTCAATCTGGCAGGAACTGGGCCCAGTGTAGTGGATGCTATGGTGGGCCACTGTGATCCCCCATACCAAATAGATTCATTTCCCTAGATACCAGCAATGCCAGATGAATCCCTCTCCAGAAATTACCCTGGGCAATGGATGCTCTTTGGTCCAAGTTCTGTACCCTCCCCAGTCTTAACCCACATTCAATGACTGGTTGCTATGAGGACACAAGGTCCTTGCATCAATTCGGGACATTTTTGTAGGTCTATGCCAGCTTCTGAGTGACATATGTGAGCATCTTTTGAAAATTCATTTCAGTTCAACTTCTCGGCCTGCCTTCTTTATTCCTTTACAGTTATTGATCCTAAGGGCATTCCTCAATAAATTTCCTGCACTAGAATCTTCATCTCAGAATTGGTCTTCCAGGATATAATGGAATATACTCAACCACCTTTCTTTCATATCATTTACTTTTGTCTCCTATATATCCTACACTCCAGCAAATGGCTTACCTGACATTCCTTCAAAATACTACATACATTATCACTTATTTATTCACTCAAAAAAATCTACTGATTACCTAAAATGCTCCATATTTCAAAAAGGTACTGGCTTAAAGGAACATAGACAAATAAATAGGCTACTAGACTATAGTATGAGCAGTTGCTATGGTTTAGGTATGATTTGAGTGTGTTCCCCAAAATTCATGTAAGGCTTGATCACCAATGTGGCAGAATAAAGAAGTTATTGAACCTGTAAGAGATGAGGCTAGGTGTAAGATAATTAGATCATTGAGGGCATTGCCCTTAGAAGAGATTAATGTGACTCTTGTGGGATCCCAGTTAGTTCATGCAAAGGTGGGTTATCAAAAAAAAGAGCAAAACTGGCCCTGGCCCAGTCTCTGGCTTCCTGCCTCCTCATGTGATTCCTCACTCTCCTATGCATCCTCATCATGTTATGATGCAATCTTGGATTTCTAGGCTCTAAAATTATAAGCTAAATAAACCTCTTTTCTTTTTAAGTACCTACCTTCAGGCATTTTGTCACAGAAACAGAAAACGGATTGATACAGCAGTGATTTCTCAGCAGAGATCAGAGGAAGAACAAGGGAGAAGAGTGTGCCAGATAAGGAAAAGTCTTGGAGACAGGAAAACCCTGTTGAGTTGATGAACTGGAGGTACATTTTAAAATGGCTAACGTAAGGGAAATTGAGAGGTGGTAGCAAGAAAGGTCAGCAGGGCTAGCATAAGAAAGGCAAGTAAGTCTTGTGTAGGATCTGGACATCATCCTTAAGGCAAGGGGAGATATCACAGGGCTTTAAGGAAAGAAACAATACAATGACCAAATCTGTGCTTTAGAAAGATTCTGTAGAGAAAGAATTAGCTGGAGTAAAGTTTGATGACAGATGACTACTACAGTCCTCCAAGCAAAAGATTACGGTGAGCTACCAAAGGAAATAGCAATGAAGATGGAAAGACCTGGACAGATTCAGGAGACATAAGAAAATATAAAGGACATTATGATTTATTATATGGAGAATGATGGGAGGGGAGAGTCAAGATCACACTGTTTCTGACATATTTCTTAAATAATTAGATGGGCATCATTCACTGAAGTAGGAAACCCAGGAAGATGGAAATCTGGAGACAAAGATGAGTTCAGTATGCAACATGCAGAACTTAAGATCTTTAAGTAAGAGTTAGATACATGGATGTGGCCAGCATTTAGTTTTGTATAGGTCTGAGCATCAGGAGAGCAGCCTGGCTGGAGGCAGAGGGGAGCTACCATCAGCATATCTATGGTCATAGAAAACTGAGGGTGAGACTGAAAAGAACCATCTTAAAAAAAGAAGGAAATCCTGCAGAGTGTGAGGTCACAGATGCCAAGAGGACACTTCAAGATGAGACACTTCTACAGTACCAAACAGGAATCAGACCAAATAAGGGAAAAACCAAAAAGTGTCCTCTGATTAGAAACACACTTGTGCCTTCATCCAAACCTCCCCCCAGTTTGAAATGTCCTTTCCCACAACCAGAGACCACAGAAACATTTCCATCTTTCAAGGGTGAGTTCAAATTACCTCACATTTGCATGGTGATTTGCTGAAGATCATCACACATGACCTCATTTACTGACGGTTAAGATTTTGAGGGTTAAAACCATCTATGTATCTTGGCATCCCTTCAGCTCATTAAAATGTGGATCCTGTAGGTTCAGAAAAAGAGCCAAATCTGTAGGGAAAAACTTCACAAAAGAAGAGAATCTTAGGACGGGAAGAGCAAATCTACAGGGCGGAACTACTGCTTGTCCTTGTGGGCAAGAGGGCACGTGTGGGACAAGCCTACTTGACAGTCTGTCTTCAGCCTTATAAGAAAACTTAGTGAATGAGATGGCAATGACAAGACCATCTTGACTTTTCACTTTGACATTAATTTTGTCAACGAGTTTCATGTTAGAGTTGGAGCAAAACGCTCCCATCTCCCAGAGCCTGGATGACCTCACTTACCCTCAAAAGGGAGGCTGGGAAGAGTCAATGATAAGCAGGCATTCATCTTCTGACTTTTTTTTTTTTTAACTTCTTCTTCTTCCTAGAGTGTAAACATCTAGAGAGGAAAGCCTATTTGAATAGGTGCAACTGCCAACTTCACTTGCCCTCTTGCACTTAATGAGCCTATTTTGTTTTATGGGTGCTTCAAAAGAACTGACAGAGGAGGCAGCTACGAACAGAAAACATGAAGCAACTTGCTGAGCCCTCACTGTGAGGTCGAAGGCCTGTTATGCCACAACCTTGCAGACCTACATGTTCATAATTCCTCTTTCAAACACAGACCAAAACCCAAACTAGAAGAGAAGAGTTCCTGCTCTCCTTCAAAGTGTCAAAACCAGAGAGAGTATTTCAAGGTAGCTTGAGGGAGTTGCAGTTGCTATCACAATAACAATTTGAACTGTAGTAATCATTTTTCAGAGACATTCAGCCCCAGATCTCCAAAATTTGCTACACAGCTGCAGGGAAAGGTATTTTTGTGCCCTTCCCCCATCCTTGCCTAAGCAACATTCTTCTTAAGTCCTCAAGAGGCCTTGGCATTCTGAACATTAGCAAATATTTACACAATGCCCAACAGAGCACCTTGAATATGGCAGGTCCTTGAAGGTGGTGATGTTGGACACTGGTAACAAACAGCCTTTTAAGCCGTAGGTTTTTATAAATAGAGGGTAGTGAAAATAGATGTTAACAAGGGTAGAAATTCCCAGCAGCTGGAATCTAGAATATGTTGCCTAAAGAAACTTCAGGGCAGAAAGAAGTTAATAAACACCTATTAACATTAAGCACCACAGGAGCACAGGTGGCCCTCTCTATCCATCACCTCATTTTGTCATTTCAGCACTGCCTCTGTATTGATACTGCACACATGGCAGACTTCACTTCTGGATGCCTTCATATTTATGCTGTGTTTTTTACCATAACCCTGAGTGGGGAAAAAAAACAGATAATCATCTTTATGCTGATCTATCCTACAAGGTCCAAGGATATAAGTCACTATAAAAGTAGAACCAGATAGGGCTGGAGATGCAGCTCAGTGGTAGAGCACCTGCCTAGCTGGTGCAAGGCCCTAGGTTTGATCCCTAGCATAGGAAAAGGGGAAGAATAAAAAGTGGTACCAGCTGTATAAATAGACACTTCAGACAGGAAAAGGAAATTCGGGATTTAGTCCAATGCCAGAATTTTACATGATTAGAAAAACCTTTTAATAAGCCAAGATATGAAAGAGATTTACAAAGATTACATCATTATAAGTAACATCTCAGAATTAGTTTTATTCTCTGTGCATTCCCTCTGTTTTTAATACCCACAATATTAGAATCCTGTTACAATATACCAGCATGCTACATTTTATAACCTTAATCTCCTCAAACACAGAGCCCACAACTGTCTCAGGGGTCTTTAGGAAGAACATGGATAAAGAGATTAAACAATTTAGGTAGGAAAGAACATTTTTCAAACACCAACTATATATTAAAATAAGGAAAAATATATTTGTATTAAGCCATAAAATCCTCTCTAATAGCTAGTAGTAGTGGTGGTGGTGGTGGTAATGATGATGAGATGATGATGATAATAATAGGTGAGATTTTTTCAGATGCATTATGACATTTAACCCCAACACCAATCCTATGATATACAACTATTATTAGTTCCACCTTAGAAATGAGGAAACCAGGGCTTTAAGAGGTTAAGTAATTCTCCCAAGGTTGTGGATGTCCTGTAGCTAATAAATGAGCAAGGATTTGGGTCTGTTAGGCTCTTGAGGTTCCTTGTCACCACTAGGCTGTGCTGCCAAGGTGTAGGTTGCACATACACAAATAAAATATGCAAGACTAATTTCCAGGTTTCCCAGAGGTCAAGACTTGCATTCTGTATACAAAATTTGTGGGGTTTCTTCTTTTATAGTAAGTCATGGAACTGCTGAGCTAAAACAATCAGTCAAGTCTTTCTGTTTGCAAGCCACCTTTTCCACTGTGGTGTTGCATTTTATTTCACTCACTAATTTTTTTTTTTTTTTTTTTTTAGCTAGCATGATTGCTTCCAACCCAAGAATTAAAACTATGCAATTATGTTAATATTTTTCAAGAACTTGGATTTTTTTTCTCTAGAAGATATTTTTTAAAAACCAGACTTCAGCATTTGTATCTTTTGGTATTATTCACAACTTGTTCTATTTCTAATAATTTATAAATGGAAATGATGCTTGCTTTGGAAGTCATGCAGATTGGAAATTTAGTCACTTTCCATTAAGTTTAAATGAAAGACTCCAATAGTGACCATTTATTTTACTAGTTAGAAATTAACTATAAAGTCAGGTAATCCCTTTTGAAAATGGAATCAGAATTTTTTAGTTGTCAAAATAAGAGAGGACTTCTTTGTTCAATATTTTTCTCATATTTGTAAGCCAATCAGAATTTTCCAAACTATCAAATTATAAATCACTGTCACACATTTACAATTTAAATTCACCATCAAATTACAAAATGACTTAATTAAATTCAATAAAATTAATTAGAAGACTACAATATGACTAAGTAGTAAATAGTAGTTCCAAACAAGTATCTATATTATTTATATGCAGGACTAAAAAGAGTTATTTTTTGACTAAAATTAAAAATCAACCTCTTTCTGGATAGTTAATTTTTCATCAGTTTTCCACATAAAGTAAAATTAAAACTTGATTTAAAGACAAATAATGAAACTAAGCATGATAAGGTACTAGTGATGAACAGGACCCCATATTAGGTGCAGATAAGATATGTCTAAAAATTCAAAACCAGGTCCCAGATAATTTGACCACTGTTTTGGGGTATTGTCCTTTCCACTCTATGTTGGGTTGTTGTTTTTTTCTCAACTTTACTAAAACATAATTGATGAATTAAAGTTTTATATATTTAAAATATACAACTACATATTAAATAATCATCATAATCAAGGTAATAAATATATTTATACTTCATATAGTTCCCTTTGTATGTGTGTATGGGTGAGAACACTTAAGATCTACACTCTCACAATTTTAAGTATATACTTTTAACTATAGTCACATTACTATAGATTACACCTCCAGAACTTACTGATCTTGCAAAAATAAAACTTCACACTCTCTGATCAACATTTCCCCATTTCTCCCTCCCTGCAGGCCCTAGCAACCACCATTCTACCCTTCGATTCTATAAGCTTGATTTTAGATTCCATATATAGGTGAAATCATGTGGTACTTGCTTTTCTATGTCTGGCTTATTTCACTTGGCATAATGTCCTCCAGGTACATCCACGTTATTGCAAATGGCAGGATTGCCTTCTTTTTAAAGATTCAATAACATTTCATTTTATATTACTTATACCACATTTTCTTTATCAATTCATGTGTCAACAGACATTTAGGTTGTTTTCACATATTGACTATTGTGAATAATTCTGTAATGAACACGGGAATGCAAATGTCTCTCCAAGACAATTATTTCAATCCCTTTGGATATACATACTAGTAGTGGGATTGCTGGATCATATGGTAACTACCATTTGAGGAACTTGCATAGTGTTTTCCATAATGACTGTCCTTATTTACAGTCTCGTTGCCAGTGTACAAGGATTCTCCACATTCTTCTAACACTGGTTATTTTTTGTCTTTTTTGTTAGTAGCCATACTAACCAACAGGTGAGAGGTGAGTCCTCTCTGTTTATTAATTATGTTATTTTTTTCTTGCTATTAGGTTTCTTAGACATTTTGGAAATTAACCATTTATGGGATATACAGTTTGCAAATATTTTCTCCCATTCTATAGGCTGCCTTTTTACTGCTGTATGCTATGAAGAAGCTTCTCCTTTTGCATGTGGGGTAGGGACATTTGTTTGTTTTAGTTTGGTGAAATCTCACTTGTCTACTTTTTTTGGGTTTGTTGCCTCTGCTTCTGGTATCATAGCTGAAAAATCACTGCCTAGATTAATGTCAAGAAAATTTTTCTGTTCACTTCTAGTAATTTTACAGTTCCAAGTCTTTTTATAATTAAGACTGTAATCCATTTTTAGTTAATTTGTGTATATAGTGTAATAAAAGTATCCAATTTCATTTTCCATGTAGAATCTCATTTTCCCAAATCCATTTATTGAATATATTATCCTTCTCCTATTGTATCTTGGCACCATTACCAGATATTGGTTGACTAGAGAGGTATGGATTTATTTCTGGGCTCTATTCTGTTTCATTGTTTTATGTGTCTGTTTTTTATGCCAGTACCATGTTCTGAATACCACAGATTTGTAATATATTTTGAAATCAGAAAATATGATGACCCCCACTTTGTTCTTCTTGCTCAAGATTGCTGTTGTTATTCAGGGATTTGTGTGGTTCCATCTGAATTTTATTTTTTCTATTTCTATAAGGAATGTCTGTGGAGCCAGGCATGGTGGTGCACACTTGAATTCCCAGCTACATGGGAGGCTGAGGCAGGTGGATTGCAAATTCAAGGCCAGCCTTAGCAATTTAGTGAGGCCTTGTCTCAAAAATTAAAAGTAAAAAAGACTGGAGATATAGCTCAGTGGTATAGGCTCCCTGAGCATCCCCAATGCCACCAAAAGAAAAACAAACAGGTTAATTTGTATCTTCATAAGGATTACATTGAATCTGTAGATCACTTTAACATTATTAATTTTTCTAATCCACACACATGGAATATTTTTTCCATTTATATGTATTTTCTTTAATTTTCTTCATCAATGTTTTACACTTTTCAGTGTACAAGTCTCTCACTTCTTTGGGTTAGTTTACTTCTACACATTTTATTATTTATATTGCTATTGAGAATGAAATTGTTTTCTCAATTTCTTTTCCTGATAGTTGACTCTTTGTGTCTAGAAATGGGACTGATTTTTGTGCATCAATTTAGTAACTTGTAACTTTACTGAATCTGGACAGTAGTTTTGTTGAGTCTTTGGGGTTTTCTACACATAAAATCATATCATCTGGGGGGAAAAAAAGATAATTTACTTCTTCCTTTCCAATTTGGATGCCTTTTGTTTCTTTCTCTTGTCTAGTTTCTTTTAGCAGTGAGTAGAGGAAGAGATCAAAATGTCTTCCCTGTTAAATATGATGGAATCAAAATGACAAGATCAAAACAAGATCTAAAGGTAGGATAAATACATCCTTTTCATTTATACCTAATAAATATACCATCTGAAAATCCCCCTTGAAAGAGAGAGAAAATAAATTCACATTATTACATTCTCTATCATAATTTAGCAAACATTTCCCTGTTTCAGGGGTAACTCTGCTAAATTCATTAAGGTAAAAATATAATACAATGTAATTCATAGCAAAGACTGCTATCTCCACATGTTCTTTTCCCCCTGAAATGATTGCTCATGGTTCCTAAAAATTATAGTATTAATGTTTACTTATTTAGCTATATGTCCCTCAATGTGTCTTCAAATACATTGCCTTTATTGAGCCTCACAACCACCCAGGAAAGTTAATTAGGGCATTATACAAATATAATAACTGGCCCATGGAGAGAATGAGGATTTGTCCAAGGAATACAGCCACCTAGGAGGTGAGCCAGAACTAGAAGTCAACTTTTAAGGACTATATGTCCATTTTAAGTGTTTGAGGTCATCTAATAATTTAC
This sequence comes from Callospermophilus lateralis, assembly GCF_048772815.1. NCBI lineage: Eukaryota > Metazoa > Chordata > Mammalia > Rodentia > Sciuridae > Callospermophilus > Callospermophilus lateralis. The sequence goes on along the minus strand of NC_135318.1, from coordinate 44,693,830 downwards.
ATGATGGTATAAAAATAAAACATTTTTTGTAAATCTGATCATTTCTCCCACCCAGCCCCTGCCCAATAGGATTCTGATAACATTCTGTTGCTTTTAGAATTAAAAATCAAATTCATCCATATCACAATCTTTGTGTCTCTGGATGACCCAGGCCCTGCTGCCTGTCCTCCTGTTGTTCCCCCATTCTTATTCTATTCCAGTTCTTCTGGTCCTTTCTCTTCATTTCTCCTATCACAGACCTTTAGCCTTTGGCCACTGAATCTAGAACTTTCTCACCCCATCCCCCCACCAAGTAATGCATCTTTTTCCTCTCCTCTCACCTCACAACTGTGTCAAGCTTGCCTATAGTTCTATTACTTTCCCTCTTTGGTACTTATTTTAAATGGTACTTATTTTGGTACTTATTTGGTACAATTTTAAATGTATTTGTGTGATTATGTGATAACTATCTTCTCCTTTCAGACGATATGCTCCATAAAGATAGAAGCTCCATATCTGGTTTTGTTCACCATTGTTCACTCCTGTTGAACAATGTGCCTAGAACAGAGTCGGTACACTATAAAGCAAATCAGTGAATGGCCTCAGCAAAATAAATGCATTTAAATTTATGCTTATTGCTTGTGATATACAACTTTGCAGCCTCCCCTTTCAATGGCTCCCTCTTGGGCCTGGTTCCATAGAGGTAACAGCTTTTTCATCTTAAATGAAGTACTTCCCACAGGAATTCCAGGGAGGACAGGGACAGTGACATCAATCAATGACCTCTAGTTCCTCTGCAGGGGTGGATGGTGAAGTTACTATATAGCAAGGAAAGCCAAGATGTGCCAAAGAAAGTCCTGTTAGTTTCATTAGAAGTTAATCTCTACACAGTTACTCTCTCTTCGGAAAGTTAATCTCTTCTCAGATAGTGTAAGGGTTTCTGACCATCTGACAATAGTGAATTTTTGGTTTCTCTGAAAAAAGCAAAATCTTTCTATGGCTTGGGAATATTCTTGTCTGTTTGTTTTTTAGTTCAGTGTAACTTAGTAAGTTCAACAGTAATATTTGAGTTGAAAAATCTACATACACAAAGAGTTTACCTGATCCATCAATCCCAGAAGCATCTATTCATGGAATCAAGACATTGTCAAGTTAGAATGAACCTGAGAGATAACTCATCCCCTTTCACAGTCAAGACTCCAATTATTACATGATTCTCTCTGGGGTTCCCTTGACCTAGGGCAATATGTTCCATAACTTTAAAAGAACCTAGAGGAGGATTTCATAATAGTTCTGTGATTTAAAAAAATCAAAATAATCAAAATAATGGCTCTCCTTATAGATTTAGAGAAATAGGAAAAGATGGTGGAGGAAAAGAAGAGGAAATGAGGAAACAAGAGTTGGAAATGGATAACCAGAAAAAGAACAAGTAGGGCAAACAATGAAAATGGAAAAAAAAAATTAAAAAAACAAACTTTGGAAACATGTACAAATTCAGATAGCCCAGGATATGAGTCAGAAGAAACTTGCTTTTAAAAAAAATACAACCAAAGACTAATAAGGAAAATGAGATGGCTTTGCTGTTTTTGTTGTTAGTCTCTTCAAAACATAAATTTACAATTATTAAACAAAGCAAAAATTAGAGTTCTTACAATGTTCTGTTTGTGTAGGGAAAATTTTTAAAGCAAAATATGGATATCCAAGAACATGTAAATTAGATGAAAAGATTCAAAATGCACAGTAAAGCATACCTTACATTTGTTTTTTTAAAAAAAAAAAAAAAAACACTGAACAGCTAAGAAGATCCCTTCCAGAGTGTTTCATTTTCCTTCTCTTTACTGGCTTCCTCACAATGCATTCACCTATATACCCTGATGTTACTGGCACATAAATCAAATCTTTCATAAAAATCAGAAATAAAAAATATATGAGCACAGGAGGTTCTTGATGTTGGAAAGACTCCAATCCACATATACTTCTGGGCCTGATCCACTAACATACTTTAAGAAGTCAGTTTGTTCTTAGTTCAGTGGTGAAGAAGGTGTTACCAGACTTAATTTGCATGTACTAATACACTCTCTATAAGAAGTAGAATTTCTCTAACAAATTGTTTCACAATTGCCATAAGAGATGATGTTGCAAGGTGTGTAAACCCTTCCTAGCTACTCATTCGTAACCAGGCAGTAACTAAAGCATCAGAAGATTTGGAAAATCTGGCTCAATGTATTTGTGACTAATAGTAGTGTAAGAGCCCACAAAAGGAAGTACCGTTGCAATGCATCTGATGTCTGAGCAGGGAAACCCTCTCTCAGGACAAGACACTGCGGTGCAAACCACTCTGCACCTCGGGAAGATCAATGCTGATCAACAATAAAGCAAATAAAGGTTCTTCCCCCAGCACCCCCCAAAATCTTTGAAATTGACAAACTACAGATCATATACAATAATCTCAGCAAAAAAAAAAAAAAAAAAAAAGTCAATAAGAGGCACAGTAAGTCCCTTTCTGCCAGAGGCTGACTCCCAGGGAGGGGTTCCCAGAGCAGTCTTCAAGTCTGTTGACTTGTTTTCTCAAGCTGTTAATGTAACTTGCAGCTACATTGGTTTGTTTTGTTGTTGTGACATGGTCTCCATAGATGTGCATTGAAATTGTGCCCAACTGCACTCAAGCCAAGAACCATGCAATCTGGAGGTTGTGCAAGCAAGATTACAAGGCTCCAAGGTATCCAATGCCTGCACGGCTCATCTCTCCCTCTTACCTCGAAACTCTCCTTGTCCAACCGGGGCAACTGAATGCTACGTTGGGACCTGATCCAAATGCTGTAGGAAAATGGTCACATTAGCAGAGAAAGAATAGAGCTTTATCTTCAAATCAGGGTTTTATTTTGCACATTTGGGAAATGGACAATGATAAGCCAGAACCAATTTGATGTTGGTTTGAGTTTTTTTTTAATTTTTATTTTTTACTTGCCCCTCTTTCTTTGTGTATGTAACCCAACTTGCTCTTCTTTATTTCTCTCAGGAGTCCATCGCCCTCATATTTTCTTCATCCTCCATCTCAAGAACTACATTCTTTAAAAATAACTCAATAAGGGGCTAGGGATATAGCCCTTTATCAGTGTTACAGCACTTGCCTGGTATGCACAAGGCCCTGGGTTCAATTCCCAGACTGTGCAAATTGAAAGAAAGAAAGAAAGAAAGAAAGAACGGACACAATCCATTCATGCACACCAGACTTAGCAAAAATAAATACAAGACACTCAGATGCAATTAAATTTGAATTTCAATTAAACAACAATCTTTTAATGTATGTCCCATGTAACATTTGGGACATACTTATCCTAAAAATTATATTAAAATTAGTCATTATTTATTTGAAACTCAAATTTAAGTTGTCCTGTATTTCTCGTGGCAGCCCTACACTAAAGAGTAAATGCCTTGTGGTGTTTTTATCTTTTCCAAGGTTACTGACTGATTTTAAACTTAAGGTCAAAGTCCCCATATTAATAATTTGGAGAGCATAGCAGCCAACTGAACAAAAATATAGCAGGTAAGCAACCACTTCTTAAAATTTGAAGGCCTCTATTGTAGAGACAAAAATTATACTTTGGAATTAAGGCTTATTGGTTGGAATTAAGGCTACTGATCAATGTTTATTTCAAGCCAACCAGTGTGATTAATCATATTAATTGGTGCTCTATTCTTATAAATGGAGAAAATATTGTTCAAAGCTACAAATCTCAGATTCAAAATATTGATTTCCACAGTGTCTTCAGGGGACTAGACCCACAAGTTGGGGCAGTTGAGTTTACTAAGCTCAGCTCACATATCAACAAAGACTTTTTACATGTTATATGCATTGACAGAGTCAAATAGAAAATATGTACTTTTCAAATCCTTAGGAAACCTGTAATTAGGGACAGGGAGAAAGAGGAGGTGCAAAAAGAATGGTAATGAAAGAGAAAATAGGGAAAAGAATGGAGCAATAGAAAAAAAAGAAAAATTAACCAGATATAAAATATGTAAATGGAGAGTGAAGAGGATACTTTTGGGTCAACCCCAATCACCCAGAATAGGTGGTTGTCTATTGGTGGGAGTTGAGGATTTCTGAAGAACTCTATAGAAAATATTAGAAGTGGGCTCATTCAAAATTTGTTTGAACCTCTTTATGGAGTTTATTATAGAGGCTGGTCAACTAAAAAAATTTTTTTTCCCAAACTTCTTGCAATTGCAGTTGATTTAAGCTCCGTCACCAGAAACACTTTAAAAACTTGCATTCAGAATGGAGTGCAGCAAGGAAAGACACAGGGCATGAGGAATGAGGGATCCTTCTGCTGCTGCAGGTGGCATGTTAGCTCCCTTGTTTAGTGGGATTGGATACTCTCCATTACTCTCCATTCCGTGGTCATGCAGTGTCCAGAGAGATTCCCTTGATGGCTCATACATGGTGTCATTTCAGGATCCATTCCTGAAAGCTCCACCCTAGATTTCTGTTTCTCCAGCCCACAGATCAGTTGGGCTGACCACTCAAAACCCTGTGTCATTAGTACATTTCAGATTAAGCCAGCTAGAGAGGAGTCTGCCCTCTGCAACAGAACACTAAATGATATAAACTGCAGTCCCTTCCAATAGCTATTCCACCAGTCTCATGGTCCTTATGGTCCTGAATCAGGGATACTTTTTTATTTTCTGCCCAGGGATCACTTGACAATGTCTGGACATGTTTTTGGTTGTCACAGTAGGTTGGGAGACAAGGGAGATGTGAGTGTTACTGGCATATAGTGAGCAGGAGCCAGGGAGGTTACTAAATGTCTCACAATTCACGGTACAGCTGTCCGCAACAAGCAACTACGCAATCCAAAATGTCTGAGGGCCCAGATTAAGAAACCCTTGCCTAGCAGAGCACTTGGTTTGAAAACTTTTCAATAAAATGCAATATTTGGGTTTCAAAACTATCCTCTTTTACAATACAAATTGCCCTCACAATAGTATAGGTATAGGTTAATTTTATCTTCAAGTAATATGGTCTTATTCTCAAATTCACATGATTTTCACATTTTGATATTTCTGAAACCATGCCATGACCCAAAAATAAGGTTTATCTAGTGTGGTATTTTTTCTTTCTTTCTTTCTACTTATTTATTTATTTATTTAAGTAAAAAAATCTGTTATTAAATCTGTAGAACATCTTGAAACTGGTGACATCTTATCAAGGATCTAGGGTAACTGAAGCAGATACTCTCCTGAGAACAAGGTTGCCCAATTGCCCGTGGTGGAGGAGCACTGGGGGTGCTCAGAGAGCAGCCCAACCTCAACCCCAGCTGCAGGACAGAATCACTGAAGCACTTTTCATTGGTTTCGGCATGAGACCTATCATCAGTGTTGTTTATGCTCTATACAGGCAGAATCCAGAACAGATACATTAGGGCACCTTGAAGGACATGGAGAAAAGGGGGAAAAATGAGTGTAACCAGAGACTAACAAAAAAAAATGATAGCAGAAAACCCAATTTCAGAATTTTACTGTCCTGCCCAGGATCAGGCCTCCCTACTAGTACCAGGCAATTTGCTGACACTCCAGTCTTTACAGCTCTTAGTAACTTTCACAAACTCTCAAGGGCCCAAAGGAAATCACAATCAGAGAATTTAACTAATAATAGATCCTGATAAGAAGACACAGAGTATGCTTTCATCCACTGGGAACACAGCACATATTCCAAAAGCAAGCTGTACCTTATAAATATACTTCCTACAACCTGTAAACACTTCTTTTTCCCATAGTCAAGCTCCTGCCTTGAATGAAGAGGTGCTCAGTAAATATTTGCTAAACAGAACTAAATCCATTCTCTAAAAGTGCTACTGCCTTGAATGGGGAAGAGATATAAGCTCCTTTAAAAAGGGGGAGGGTTCAAATTCAAGAGAACAATGGGGGGGGGGCAAAGAAACTAACCCATTCAATTACCCCTTTTAACTAGCAATAGAAAGAGATCTACCTGGCTTTAAATAAATGTTGCTTCAGAAATTTGCTACTCCTGCCATCCCTGTATTCCTACTATTTGTTTTTTAAATGTATTTTAAGTCAAAATCAACACAATAAATTCTAGTGTTCCCAACTGCCTCAAGATCCAGAACATAGTTTTCGAGAAAGTTAGACCCTAGATAAGATCCTGAAGTCACACTTTTCTACACCCAGTGTGTTTGGGAGACAGGCCCTGATATTGCTGAGTTAGTTTGAAGCAGTCAAGTCTGAAACCTCAGCCTATCTTTTTAGAAACAATTCTCCTAATTCCAACAGAGTCAGTTTTCCTTTGTTTTACATTTATTTATTCAGAGACTTCTAAATATATGCTGGTCTGTTGAAACAGCCTCTGGGCCCAAGTACAATAAAAACATTAATTAAAACACATGATTAGAAACACCCAGCGGTGAGCCTGGAACAGCATCAAATGAGCTCTGCCATTTAAGTGTCAGTCAGAGAAGATAAAGCCGCCTGAGGGTGACCTGCGATGTGCCTGCCTGGCTTCTCTGAGGATTCCTGATCCGTTCTGAGGTGAGTGCTCTCTGCTGATGGATGCCCACACCCAATTAGTCAAATTCTCTCCTAACCCTTGAGTTGGCACCATCTCTACCTGCCACACCTTTCATTCTGCTATGGACTAACGAGAAATTTGCAGAATCCCCAAGTTTGGCAGAGAACTGGGCACGGGAAGCTTACATAACTGTTGAGCTTTGGCAGGGCAACACCAGAAGAGCTGGGTGCCTTCGGCTGAAAAGTGCCCTGTATTTCGTGGGCAATGTCACTCTGTCTCTGAAATGGTCTACTCCTGCTTCTCAATCCGGAAGCCAGCTGCAGAATTCCCATGGAATGCACAGTGCAGGAGTCAGGGAATACCATGGGAATAGCATCCAATCCAGGAAGTGTAGGTGCATTGGATTTGGGGGAAGAGCCCATCTACCAAAGAGAGGTAATAAACCTTCACTTCCCCGTGACATAAAAAAATTCTCTAAATTCCAAATTTGTTTACACAGCTAATTAAGCATGAACATTTTGAATCTAGCACAGGCCTGTTAAGAAGTCAAATCTTGTTCCACACAGACATGTTCTGTCAAGGACTCATATCCTTTGAGGGATGCCATCCACAGGAAATATGACTTTATTGTAAGTTCTATCCTCTTCTAAAGGGTTCACAAGTAAAATAACAGCAAACGATCTTGGCTTCCTTCTTTTATGTATAATTTTCCCACAAACCTCCCATCTTAAAAAAACAAGAAAAGAGATTTGAAAGAAAACAATAGCATATCAATGCTAGGTAGGAATAGGATTTCAAAAGTGGGGGAACATATTATTTACTGTTCCACTGGATCCTGTATTATTCATTCCTCTTTATTTTTCTTTAATGACAAATGTGCCAATATCTTATTACAAAAAAAGGCTACCACCAAAGTAGATAAAACTGCCTTTTATCACACATCTGGCCCAAATTATATCTCCACAACCCCTTTTCAATCAGTCATGGTGTTTTTTATAAATTTGTGACTTCGTCGAATTGGCTGAGTTTCATGTGCTGCCTGCTACTACATTCTGACATGCCAGGCTGGTACCTAACAGGAAAAATAACACTTTCCTTCACTCTTAACCCACATTCTGACTTCTCATGCTGAATTCAATCCCCAGCTAATTAGTTCAAGAGCAAGCAACTTTAACCAAGATTTGGTATTACTTTCCTTTTTCTGAGAGCTGGGCTTTCCCCAAATGTAGCTCTCTTGTTACCCTTTGCATTTTAAATAAGCCATTTTGGAGCATGGCTCTTGTTTTTTCTTTAATATATGCGCCCCTTGGGGCTGCACCGAAGCTTGTGATGGCTCTCTGCCGGCAGTCAGGGCAACAGAATGTCTTCGAGATCCTGCTTTGTACTGAAGTTGGCGTCCATTGTGCAGCCCCAGCAGAATGCCGAGGTTGCAAGTCAATTTTCTCAGAAAAAGCAGGGTCCCTAGTACTCTCAGTAGATTCCTAAATTTCACTTAGGTTCCTCCATTTTGTTTTGTTTTAAACACACAGTGTTTTCTTTATTGATAGTTTGCGGAATAAAGTATTCAACAGAAGTCAATTTTTCCAATAACTGAAGACTTGTTAATGTAAGAACTTGATGAAAATCCTTTCTCATATGTTAAATAGTTCCCTTAGGTCTCAAATAAGATATATTCGATGTATTTGACTTTTTCTTGATGGTTTGGAGTCATCTTTAAACTATCAAGTATTATGTGGGGATACAAAAAAAAATAACAAAATCATTCTCTGATTCACTCTCATATAAAATAGCCCCAAGCCACTGGATTTTCTTTATTACTTTGGCAAATTTTTATATTTTTAATTTTTGTCTCCTTCCATACTATCAACTTATCAATGATCAATTTGCACTGATGTTCATATGTCAAAGCAAACTTTGGGTTCATTGCCTCCACTGTACAAATGATTGGAAACCCATATAAATAAGTATGATGTAACATCTACATTAAAAATAAATCTGTTTTGGATAGTATCAATAGGAAATATTGCTTTGGGATCTAAATACATAAGCATCAGTACCTGAATGTGCAGAATCTATTCTGGTTACACAGAGGTCTTCTTAGGGCTGAATTCCAGCTCTTAAGAGAGATTACCAGAGGCTTGTCTCTGGGATCTCACAGTCAGGTTCAGTGGTCAGTAATCAATCTGTTCACTCTCATATTTCTTCCTTCTTTTGTGTTCTTGTCTTCTCTTTGTCCCTCTAATTCCTGCCATGAACCATTTCAGTAAACATTAAACCATCTACCAAAAGGAAACAAATTATTGGGGAGAGACCAAAACATTTTAATCTATAACAAATTGAATTCTGGATTTTTGTTGTTGTTGTTGTTGTTGCTTTTGTTTGGTAGGAGGAAAATGAAAGTACAATAAAATTTAAAATTATTTGAATTTTTTTTTTTAATTTCCCTCTCATTAAAATGGGAGCAGGAAGGTTGGCAACTCTCAATCAGGCACCTGCCACTCTTATATGTGACTGTCTGTCTCCCAGTTATAACTTCAACCCCTTCAACTAAAATCTCAATGTCAGCCTAGATAATCCCAATCAAACTGACTTGGAGGGTCAAAGAGCCCCCATGGTACTGGCACTGGTTGGACAGCTCATCCTAGTTTTCTGATTTGAAAACCAAAACTCCCACATTCCAGAAAACTTCTCAGTCCTAGGCACATTGGGACAATAGGATGGTGATGACTCAGAGGTCTCTCATATTTCCCCCTGATAGCACTTTTATTTTTACAGCATTTCTAACAATTCCAAAACCTATTGTTTTGTTTTGTTCTGTTCCTCTCTGCTCAGTTTGGCTAATTCTTTCTAAACCATTTCTAGTGCTGCTCTCTTTCTTTTTTTCCCTATTGCCAACTGAGATCTTTATCTGCTGATACTGGGCTGTTATGTCATGAAATTTCTCTGCCTTCATTCCAATGCATGCCACTCTCATGTTAACCCTTTTAAAATCCTTTTTGACACAAGGGCTTTTGGTATGAGGAGAAGGAACATACATTGAAATTTGAAATTATTTGAAAATTTTATTTTTTTTAAATTTGCCTCTCATTAAAATGGAGTCCCACCTCCTCCACAAAGTCTGGCATCTTTCCTGGAGAAAAAGTGAGCAGGGTTGAAAAAAGAAAAAGGCAGGAAGTGTTAGCTGCTCAGTGCTGGTGGGAGTGCTGCAAGGCCCAGCAGAGGGGCTCCAGAAATAAAATCTAAGAAACAAAAATCAAGAGAAAGACAGGTCACTAAGATCAGTAACCCAGAAAAGAGGTCTGAGTCAGCCATTGAGCCAAGGAGGCCCAGCCACACACAAAACAACAACAAAGTATCTTTGTGAACATCCTAGAGCCAGGGTATCTGGGCTCTGCATGTGAGAAGCAAGAGGACCTTAAGAAGCAAATCACTGGGAGTACACTTTACCCCACAGCTGGTTGGAAGCAGGATTGGCTGCAGAAGGGAAAGTAAACTGCAGTAGCAATACTGCTATTACCATCCTCCCTGCAGTTAGCAGGTATGAATTTGGAAAGCTGTTTATATTTTAATGTATGCAACCCTTAAATGCAAAAAACTACTTCTTCAAGTGCTCTATATTCCCAACACCCAGCACAATATGTAGTCAATAAATATTTGACTTAAATGATAATATAATCTGTTCCCATCTTCCAAAGGCCATGTGCACAGGAAACCCATGAGGAGGTTTCAGCAACTCTTTTTTTTCAGCAACTTCTTTTCAGGAAGTCTGGAAGCCATCTGCCTGGTTGAGGTGGAAGATACACTAATCAGTAAATCCAGAGTGAACACAAATCTTCCCTTTTTTCTTTTTAAAACTTCAGAGCAAACATAAACTGTCCTACTTTCCCTTGTATGTTGGTTCAAATGCTAGGCACAAGAAGCAAAAATAAAATCAAACAAACTTGCTTTCACCAAGACTGCAAACTAAGCCTCAGATCCAAAATATCCTTGTGTTTTCATACTATAGTGTTTATTAGTACTTGAAGTTTACCAGAGGGCATGAAAAATTGATCTAGTTGTTCAGTTTCTCAACTTGAGAGTTTCCAGCACACGTGCTAAATCAGTGTCTGAGCATATGTTGTGATGTGTTCATGCTGAAAACCCCTTTAAAATGGTCCAGTCTTTAAAAGACTGCTAAGAATATATTTTTCATGAGATAACACTTAAAAAAAAATCTAAGTTTAAATGAAGACCTATTGAGCTAACTTTGTAAATGCAATTACCTTTATGACTGATTTATGAAGTCCCTTGAGTAAACAGAGAAAAAAAAAAGTGATAGTTAAGATTTACAAATAATGAACTATTTGAAATAGCCTCAAGTGAGAGCCTTGTTTTAAGTGCCAAAGTAAACATCTACCACTATAAAAGGGGGCTACTGTATTTTGTTTTCTATAAAAAAAGGGGTCAGGTATAATTTTGGAAAGTCTCTGGGTAAGCAAAAAAGGAGCCCCCCCAAAATGAATTTCTGATAGGAATCTGCATAACATGCATAAAGCTAGAAATATTATTCACCGTAAGAAGCTGACTTCCTTAAACTTTGTAAATCACCTAAACTAGAATTCCTCAATCTTAGCAACACTGAAATTCTGGACCAGATAATTTCTTGTTTTGCGACAGGGAAAGGGGTGAGGGGAGCTGTCCTGTGTTGTATTGCAGCATACAGAAGCATCTCAGACCTGTAACCACTAAATGCCAATAGCAGCTTCCTCCCACCCCCATCCCTACTACCACTAGTTGTGATAATCAAAAATGTCTACAAGCCAGGGTGCAGTAGTGCATGCCTGTAATCCCAGAGGCTCTGGAGGCTGAGACAGTTGGATCAGAGACAGTTCAAAGCCAGCCTCAGCAATGGCGAGGTGCTAAGCAACTCAGTGAGACCCTGTCTCTAAATAAAATACAAAATACGTCTGGGGATGTGGCTTAGTGGTCTAGTGCAGCTGAGTTCAATACTTGGAGCACCATCCCCCCCAAAAATGTCTACAGCCACTGCAATATGCCCTGGGGTTTGGGGTTGGTGTGGCAAAATCATCCCAGTCAAGCACCATGGACCCAACTAGAAAAAAATTTTCTTAAAAACATGAAGGACACCAGGTTTGTAAGGACCAAGCAAAGAAACCAGAAATGTCACTAACAAGATGAACAAGACAATGCACAACTTAGACAAACCATTAAAACAATGCTCAGAAACAAACATACCTGAAAAACAGAACCATTAGATCTAAACTGCAAGGAAAATGATATATTAAAGAACATAGGGAAAGCCAGCATCAGTGGCTATTTGAAAAAAGCATTTTTCTTAATTTTTTAATTGAAAAAAGAAACCACATTGGTCTAGATTTTTACAAGTCAGAAACATTTTGCAAAGAACAATAACTCTTCTCATCATCTCCCAAAATTGTGTTTGTCAAATGTTTAATATATAAAGGATAAGATTTTATAAATTTCCAAGGAGTCGGTACTAATGTGGAAAGTCATTGATATTTTGATGTATGTTCTTGAATGTGAAGACTAGGTTAGGGCTCTGTATTCCCCACACATAGCATCCTGGACACTCAGAAACTGTTTTATTTAAATGATAATAAAATGTACCTTCATGTTCTAAGAGGCTTTAAGAAGACCTTTCAAAATGTGATGGTATGAGTGTGTTTGAACATGTCATTTGGAAATAAGAATTGCTCTGTGGAAAAGACCAGACAATGCTCAATAGACATAATGCCGTCAGGAGGAAAGGAAGAGTTAAAAAGATCTAAGTTAAATTCCAGCTTCACTGACCTTGATTCTGTTACCTCCTCTGCAGAACAAGTACAGTAATCCTACCTCAAAGGACAGTGAAGATAATTATATCAGATAAAGTACACACAGTAAGAAAAAAAATGCCTCTCTTGAACTTGGAAGAAAATGGAATTCTAACTCCACCTGCAGTACCTACCCAAGTTAACTTTTCTCTTTGAAGTCAAGAAGAAAAATATCCCAAATCATCACAGACCTAAATCAAAGTTTCAACAAAGTCCCACACCAACAATGACAATATAAAACAAAAATAAAAATTAAAGGGTGCAGGGGCTGGAGTTGTAGCTCAGTGGTAGAGCATTTGCCTGGCATGTGTGAGGCCCTGGGTTTGATTCTTAGCACCACATGTAAATAAATCAATTAAATAAAAGATCCATTTCCAACTAAAAAACATTAAAAAAAAATAAAGGATGCAAATAAGGAACCTGAGAGTAAGTGGATACAGTAAGAATAGAATGTTGTCAACATAAAGTCCGTTAATAAATTTGGTAATCTTTTATAGAAACTCTAGATATAAAGAGAAAAATTATGACTAAACAAAACCTAATGTCTTATCTCTTCTGTAAAGTATTTAAAACTTTACTTAATTATAGAATTAATTATTTTTTTAAAGTTCAATGTATCTCTGTTAAAACTTTTGGAAAAAAAAGACCAATTAACCTAGATATAGTAGCTTAAAATTAATTTCCAACTTTGTTCTTAAAAGGTTTTAAACTGAAGGCTACTTCCAAAGTCATGGAAATAATCTGTTTATTAATCAAGGTACTGGTTACATAGGTATATAAATTTATCAAAATTCACCAATAATAAGATCTTGCAGTTTATCATATGTAAAAAATAGAACATATGTTTATGTATTACATATATATTGATGTATTTACATTTATGCTTCTATTTATGTATATCCATGTATATATACATATGTACATAAACATAGGTACATTTATATAACTATTTACATTTCCTAAAATATATAAATGTATGTGACACATATATTTTTCCTTTCCTTAAAATTGGTCCATTAAACCAATTTTAATTAGAAGAAATAAAGAAAGGGGGAGGGAGGAAGAAAGGAAAGAATTTAGTTTACAGAAAAATATAAATAAAAAGAATGACAACAGCCAAGGTCTACCACCTCTGTATGACTATAAGAGAAACACAGGCTATTTGTCCTGGTAGCCAATAAGGGTGATTTTTTCATCTCACATTATTATTAAAAATGAATATCTATTGGATAATGTAGGTTAACAACAAATTAGTAATACTGAATGTGTGTATCTAAAACCACACAGCAATGCTGGGACTGTGGCTCAGCGGCAGAGGGCTTGCAGAGCATGCACATGACCCTGAGTTCAATTCCAAGCACCACAATAAATAAATAAATAAAACCACATAAAGGAGCATGCATATTGAAAAGTCCAGTCACTGTCTACATGAAAACAGCCTTTCCTAATGCTTCTCCAACACCTCCATAGCCTTATCACCTCTTCTCCAATCTAAGCAAAACCAGAGCACTGGACCTCACATTCAAAAATGAGTGAATAGCTGCAGAATGCCAGGGATTGAACCCAGGGACACCCAACCACGAAGCCACATCCCCAGCCCTTTTATTTATTATGTATGACTATATGTATATGTATATGTATTGAGACAGGGTCTCACTAAGTTGCTTAGGACCTCACTAAGTTGCTGAGTGTGGGCTTTGAACTTGTGTTCCTCCTACCTCTGCCTCCCAAGTCGCTGAGATCACAGGATTCACCACCATGCCTGGCAAGAAAAGTTCTTTTAAAAAGAGACCAAGACAACTTCTGAAGAAAAGTAATAGTAAGATCAAAACATAGGAGAGTGAAATGAAGTCATTTTCAGATATATAAAGCCTCAGGCAAATTTGTAGGATGCTTTTTTTTTTTTCTCCAGAAGTCACTGAGGAAGGCGTTCTGTTAAAATGATGGTTAAACCCAAGAAAGAGTGAGATTCTCAGAGAGAAAACTCCTTCAGAAAAAAATTCATGAGAAGGTAACAAGGTAAACAGAACTGTAGCAGGTCCCAAAGCCAAACAAAACTTAATTGAAGGGAGCTCAAAACAACAGAGTGGCTTCATCCAGGAAAAATATAAAATGGAACTTGAAGACTGTCTTACAGATTGTATTGTGAAAATTTATAATGAGAGCCACTTCAGAGAGAAGTTTGTAATTTTAAAAATGTCAACACTAAACAATAAAAAGGTGATATATTAACTCCAAGAAAACTTAGAAATTGTGTAAGAAATGAAATTATAATATAAACTATACATATATATCATATATACATACTGTTTCAGTATATTTAAACTATCTAGTATGAATAGCATATACTATATATTATGTATATTATAATATATATATAGCATAAACTTTAAACCTGTATGACTAAATAGTATATAGTATAATTTACACTGTATGTACATATATACAGTGTACTTTAATATATAGTACATATAATCATATATACATTTTGTAAGTTATATAAAATATTCACACAAACTACATACATACATATGAATTATAACAAATCATTGAATACTGATTTAACCAAAAATTGTGCTAGTATCATTTAAAAGAAATGAAGTGAGGAAAGGAGCCATAATAGGGCCAAAATAAGTAATGTTTTAAAATAATGAATCAAGCAATAGCAGTAGATGCATAGTACTTTGATATTAGAAGTAAATATCTTATAAGCTTTTTTTTTTTTTTTTCAGTACTGGGAATTGAATCCAGGGGCACTGTGGGTTCAATCCCCAGTACTGAGCCACACCTCAGCCCTTAATAAGGTCTTACTAAGTTACCCCAACTTCTCCAGTTGCTGGGGTTACAGGCAGGCACCACCATGCCCAGCTAACGTCAGCTTAAACAGCTGAAAATTTTAAAAATGGTTATCCGAGGGAGACATGACTTCCAGAAAAATGGGAGGCAATTGGGGTGGAAGAAAAAAGAGAATGTTGCTTTTTGCTAAAAGCCTCTTAGCACTAATTGACTTTCTAAGCTGTATGCTCATTACTTTGATTTTGAAAAAGGAAAATATTAACTTTTAATAAAAGGAAGGAAAGAGGGAGAGAAATTATTAATTAATAATTATTAATTATGTATATTATAATAATTAATGATTATTAAGAATAATTATTCCCTTAAAATAGATTTATGTAAAGTAATACTGTAATACTATAAAAAATTTACATAACCATAGTTCTAGGGACTGCAACTCTCAAAGAAAGCAAATGTCCCCAGCTCTTCAGTTTGTAAAAAAACTCACCCTCAGAACTACAGTATTCGAGTTCAAAATCAAGCTGAGTAAGTATATTAAGTCTGAACCCACTGGTTGATAATGAGTGGGAAGGAATCCTGGCTTGCCAAGTTTTGCTGACAATTGCCTCTTACATCCTATCTTATGTATTTCATAAAGGTTTGGGTCACATTTCTCTCAAAGAAATCGAGGACCTAGGACACATCTAACTGCTTTGGCAATTTGAACAGTGCTTTATACATTTTAGTACAGATACAAGAGGGTTCAAATAAAGCTACTTGATGAAAAAAGGAAGACTGCAATTAACACCTTATTCATAGAAATGGTAGAAGAAAATACATGGTTGATAAAATAACATCATTGTAAGCATTCTTAATGATAAGTATGCATGTTCACTCCTGAGTAATCCCAGGAGCAAAACAAGCCCTCGGTTACATAACTCTTACTTTACCTTTCTTAATCTTTGAGTAATTAACATGGAAAAGAGTTGTTTTCTGGGCCACTCCACAAATTGTTTCCCAGCAGAAAGAGACAAGCAAATAAGCCTGAGCATGTGATAGACTTGGAAAGCAATGAATCTTAACAAATCTGCAGCTGAATTATTGAACTATTAAGACTGCAGAGTTAAACAGAAAAGATCTGGATGGACAAATGGGGTTTTGTTACCTTTGTTTTTCCTAATTTTGTTTGTTGCAGCTGCTTGTTGCCATGAGAACTCAAAAGTTATGACACTGCCATTCACACTGCATATTTTTGCTTGGAAAATAAGGTTTCACTTACATGGTTGAGGTTCATCAACCACATGAACTTCGAGTGGGAGGTTTACACACACACCATAGATTTATTTGCTAAACCACCAATCTTGTTTATTTTTAGCTAAATTACAAAATGGTCTTTCTTTGGAGAAGAATGGTGGTTTTTTTGGAGAGTCTTTTCACTGATTCATTCAACAAATATTTTTTGAATATCTATGGGCTACATGTGCCATACTGTGTGCTAGGGGCTAGAAATAGGTGCAGTGCAAAATAGAGTATCTACAATTCAGTGGGTGAGTTGGGCAATTAAGCAATTAAATAAGCAATTATAATAAGATGAATTAAGTGCTTGGAACACATTTAACAGAAGCACTGAACTTGTCCTGGGGCTTAAAGGTGGGGAGGGTTTAGTCAGGGAAGCTTCCCAAGTGAAGTGACGTTGCATGGAACTCAAACATGAGTGGGAATTATCTTTGCCAAGGAGGATGGAGAAGAGGCAGAGGCTGAGGAAGGCCAAAGGCCAAAGAGAAGCAGTGAGGAAGGCCACAGCAATAAGGGAGGAGACAGACAGATGCTGGTGGCCTGAACTTGAGTGATGGCAGTGGTGTTAGAGAAAAGGCGATAGATCTGAGAACCACTGAGGGCACAGAGAGATAAGGAAAAAGGAGGAAGGAATTACATCTGCAGGTTTCCAGCTTGGACAATAGGGTATATGACAGGTGTCATGCACTGAGCTAGTACACACAAGAGATGTAGATTGAGGCAGAAGATGGAGAGGCTCAGAATATGTTGAGTATGAGGTACATGCAGGCGCTCAATCGATAATTTCTAGTAAGCCCTTGGGCTTTAGGGCCTGGGCTCCCAATTCGAAAGTTATAGTCTCAGAAAAGGAAAAAGAGATATAGAGAGGAAAAAGATATAGATATAGAGAGGAAAAAGCAGATGCCGAAGACCCTACTGATCTTTAGGGAAAAAGCTGAGGAAGCCTGAGAAAGAACAGAAAGGAGAAGATGTTGTAAGGGAGGGGGAAAATTAACTCTACCCGCTTAGGCTGCATGCCTGGAATCCTATAAATTTAACCGACAAAATACCGATTAACAGAAGAAAGGCATATGAATTATATTTGATGTGTGGCTTTTATAAGACACCATTGTCTTCCTGCAAAAGAAGTGAAGACCAAAGAAGCAAATAGGCCTGATAGTTTCTATACCATTTTTAACAAGAAATGATCAATTGGGGAGATGTGACAAGACAAGGAAAAACAGTTCTAGGCTTCTAAGACCTGCAGACCATGGGGAGTTAAACACACAGGGGAAGTTAATAGAAAATAGGGCTACCTTAGCAAGGTTTGTTTGGGCAGGTTCATCTTAGTACCAACTTCCCATCCTTTTCAGTCCTAAAACTTGTCCGAGACAGAGGATTTATGGCAGTTCTTACTCTCAGAAATTTCTTCTTTTGCTTAGATAAGGGGAGCTCTGGAAAGACTTCTTTTAGTATCTGTTGATTCTCAATTTTCCTCAACTCAAAATGATCCCCATGTCAAAGTGGCATATTTGGGGTGGCATAATCTACTGTCCTTCCATGATAAACTCTCCAATGCCACAGAGAAATCAATCCAATTCAATATGAATTTATTGTGTACCCACTCTGCGCCAGGCATGGGCTGCTGGGTTATGAGGATAGAGCAGGGAAGTTGACCCAGTCATTATAATCAAAGAAGAGAAAATGGCTATGGACTTTGAGATTGTAGAAAACTGAAGCTTTTGCAACAGCGGGGTTTTGTTTTGTTTTGTTTTTGTGGTACCAGGGATTGAACCCCAAATCTCACCTGATTTTGAAACAAGTTTCCTACCATAACCATTTTGCCTGGTTCCTTCACCATTACTGTTCTGCCATTTAAAATCATTCCCAGTGCCAGTGCCCCCAAAGGAGGCTCCTTGTGGGTGTCCAATGTCAGCTTGGAACTGAACTAACTGTACTTCAATCCTGCATGGCCTTCATCCACCTTCCTCTAACTTCCCCAGCCCCAGCCGATGCTCTTCTGGTTCACAGAACACCTTGAGGTCAATGCTGGCAGTACCTCTGGTGAAATACCAGGGCTCATGGGGAACCGAGAGGACTTGTCTCTGAGGTCAAAACACTTCCCTTCACTAGCCTAAAAGCAGGATTATTGCACGCTGAGTTGACACTGAGCTGGGACTTGACTAGTACAAAGAAGAGAACCCTAAATCAACCAGAATTCAGATTCTCACTGGCCATTTATTAATTCTGTGGGTTTTGGCATATTGTTCTAGGTATCAGAGTCTTAGTTTTCTTATCTGCAAAATGGAGATGACTATAGCTAAACATGTTGTGAATAACCTTATGTGATCTTCACAACCTGGTACAGTATAGCGGGCCCTGCTATTAATAGTTAATACTTGATGGCTGAGGTTTAAACCACATAGCCCTACTCCAGATCCTTCCCCTTTAGCCCCTGTGCTCTGTTGAGTTTAATGATACCTTCCCTCCCACTTTCAGGACTATGAAGAGGAGCATCTGAAATAATGTGGAAAGAAACACTTGGTAAATTACTGTTTAATGGGTACAGAGCTTCAGTTTTGCAAGATGAAGAGAGTTCTGGAGATGGGTGGTGGTCAGGGTTGCACAACAGTGTGAATGTACTCAATCCTACAGAACCCTGAACATGACTAAGATGGTATATTTTGGATTCTGTGTATTGTAACACAAATTTTTTAGTTATAAAAAGAAAAGTCACTAGAAAGATCATAAAGTACAATACAACTGTGAACTTTAATGTTGTTTTTCATTATTGTTAATTTATCAACCAGTAGGCTCTCCTAAAGAAAACTCGATGTGACTCACTTTTAGCCTCTGAATGTCTGGAAGAGATGACAAGAGAGGAAGTCTAGTGTAAGATAGCAACATCTGTCCTCAGCCTCCTCAATGACAAAAATCCAAATAAGGAGGGAAAAGCAAGTTCAGGTTGGTTTTTAGGTGACAACCAGAAGATCCTGAGCCTGGCGTTCTCTGACCACCCCCTTCACTGCCCAACAAGTCTCCTCAAGGGGAAAGATCACCACTGAGGCTGAGATCACCATCAATGATTGCCAACTTCATGTGGGGACATTCCCAGCAGCACACACAGTTCTTGCCCTCAGCTACAAAGGACCCTTATAGCTTATGTTACACTTAAGCTACCACATTCCCCGTAATGCCTTTCCTCTCATTTAAAAATAACTTTAATCAAAAGTACATAGTCATTATAAAAAATTTAGAAAATATAAAAATCAAGTGCTCTTGGTTAAGGATTAGATATTGTCCCAGTAATTAAAAAAAAATGTTTTCTGATCCTCTCCAGAGAATAAAAAGGTGAAGTTTAATCTTATTTTGGGGTAAATGAAGTTCTGAAGTTTTCCTTAAAGATTTTGTGTTTTGTTTTGTTTTTTTAATCTGGCAATCTTAGTTATATTTCCTTTTAATAGAATCTCATGAAAGGCTACTGGGTTTCCATGACAGTCCACAGTTATTATGTAAGGTGTAATGGAGCTGAGCTGCAGCATTTGTTGAGCTATAGTATCAAGTCCCAGGACGGTAGGTCCCTTCTAGGAAGCATGGACTTTGCTTGCTATTTCTGAACCTCCAGGCTGGCAAATATTGCCCACCAAGTAATGACCATTTATAACCTTGAATTTCCAAAAAGAGAGGAACTGACTGGTCATCTCTTCTCTCAAACAGCAATGACAAGAGCACCCAAAGTTTCTGCAATTGGAAAAAAGAGAAAAGTGCCTGGTTAAAGAAGAGGACAGCAATATTTAGCATGTAAAGGTCATTGGTACAGTGAGTATTCAAATTAGAGCCCTGCTTACTGGAATGTGTTACAGAATTATTTTATTGGGAATATACACAGTCAATAGCCAGTTGTAATTATTAAATGGCTGTCTTCTGTTCGTTGACTGACAAGTTTATGCTTGTGAAGGAATGCAAAAGTATAGGCAACAAAATCACATGAATCCAGTAAATTTTCTCCATTCTGGGCCTGCAAAAATAGGCACAAAAATGACAATAATAAATTTACCAAGCAATGCAATCTAATGTCAGAATAAATGAAGTAACTCATTCTTTGAAGTGGGCTGATTTCATAAAATTGGAGCTCATTCACCAGTGCATTTCCTGTTTTGCTTTAATCATGCATCAGAAGGTTGCCTGTAGTTTCTATGTGCCTAATGCTGAGCCAGGTGTTAGGGAGATAGCTATGATCCCAGCCCCATAGGGAGTTTCAGACTAGTGAAGTCAGGAGAAGACTGGCAGGGAGCAAGTATCAAACAAAAACGTTTGTCTAGGCCTTTGGAGGATGCAAGGTGTGTTTGAAAAAATAATGTCATAAATGAGAGAAACTTCTTGTCAAAGTGTGTCCAGGAATTGGAGGAAGAGGAGCTTCTACACAGTATGCATTATGTAACATTGCATGAATTTTATTAGTTTGTATAATTGTTTATCCATTCAACATCTATCTCTACTATCAGGAAATAAGTTTGATGAGAGTAGGAACTGTGCCTTGCTTCCTCCTATGTCCCCAGTTCATAGAATTATGTTTGTCATGTGCATTCTCAATAAATATTTACTGAATAAATGAATGAACCGTGTATTTTATTCTTTTTCAACAAAAGACCCTTCATTCTTTGAAGTGGGCTGATTTCATAAAATTGGAGCTCATTCACCAGTGCATTTCCTGTTTTGCTTTAATCATGCAACAGAAGCCTGCAAATCATCATCTTCTTTCTTATCCATTTTGCAAGTCTGGATTCTTATACATCAACTGAGAGGAAAGAAGGAAAAGTAAACCAAATCAAATAAGTCTACCTTATGGAACAGAATGACATTGCAGAATGTAAATCCCAGAAAGAGAGAGTCTATGGAATGTGCTCACTACATATTTTAATAAATTAATTACCAACATGAGAACCAAGATCACTTGTCTGTGGTTTTTGGAATTATATTCTTTTAGCAGTTGATTAACAACTTTGCATTTCAAGATAATATTTTGGGTATCCATTAAAGCATTTTAACTCATCTGACTTGACAACTATCATACCAACCTGGTCACCATAAGTTTGGGCTACCCATTTCAGGGAAATCACAGTATAGTGGCATAGTCTGAAAAAAACTGATACATACATTCATCCATATCAAAGCTCTTTGCTCTCTCAGCCCCATATATGCTGACTTGAAGACTGACCTATAGAGGACCATCACTGAGCACAAAGGCCAGTGAGTTAGTGAGTTTCTGGACCCCGTCAGCTAAAATTGCTCTTGAAGCAAGCTGTCGAAGGGTGTCCTCTCTCTATGGTTGCCATAACAAATTGTTACAAAGTTGGTGGCTTAAAATAACAGAAATTATTTCTCTCACAGGTTTTGAGGTCACAAGTACAAAAATCAAGGTGTCAGTAAGGTCTGGTTTCCTGGAGGCTGTGAGGGAAAATTCATTCTACACTTCTCTTCCAGCTTTTAATGGCGGCTGGTGATGCTTAGCATTCCTAGGTTGCTACTTGCATCACTTCCAATCTCTGCCTTATTCCTTACATCTGTTTCTTCTCTGGGTGAATTCTCCCTTCTCCTATTCTTTCTCCCCTCTCTTCTCCTCCTCCTCCTCTTCTTCTTCTTCTTCTTCTTCTTCTTCTTCTTCTTCTTCTTCTTCTTCTCTCTCTCTCTCTCTCTCTCTCTCTCTCTCTCTCTCTCTCTCTCTCTCTCTCTCTCTCTCCCCCCCTCCCCTCCCTCCCCACATTTTCCCCTCACTGGAAATTGAACACAGGGGTGCTCTACCACTGAGCTACATCCCCAACATTTTTTATTTTTCACTAAGTTGCTGAGGCTGGCCTAAGAAATTGCAATCCTCCTGCCTGAGCCTTCAAAGTTTCAGGGATTACAGGCATGCACCACCATGCCTGGTTCCCCTTCTTTTTTAGGAGGGCACATGTCATTCAATTTTGGACCCATTCTAATCCAGGATGACTTGGATCTTGACATCTCAAGATCCCCATCTGCAAAGACCCTATTTCCAAATGCAATCAGATTCACAAATTACAGTTGTATATATGTTTGGGGTTGGGGGTGGAGACATCATTCAATCCACTAAGGACTGAAGCAAGATTAAAATTTGAAAAATACGATTGTGCAATTCTAATGAGGTAGTCATTTGAATTAATATGATCAGAACAGGTTTTTTTCAAAGAAAGAAGAAAAAGGCATTTGTTTTGTTTTAGTTTAGTTTAGTATGGATTCATAACTGTTTTCTTTTCCCCTTCATAGATAAAAAGGGAAAGTGGTGCCTAATTCTTTAGTTAATTCTGATTAATCAATATCAGAGTCCCTTTGAGAGCAACCAGGTCAAGATGAGGGGTCCTACTTCAGCAGTGTATGTAGAGGAGGAAGCCTTGCTAGGTATTGTAGGCACCCAGCTCTCCAGAACCTCTCAGATGCATCATATCTTCACTATGGGCTTTCCCTTCCCTTCTCTCTCCAAACTCAGTTTTTCCAAAACTCCGTTCTTGCCTAAATGCTGAGATACCTAACCAACCACCCATACGTGATTCTGGATGCCAGTCTCTAGTCCAACCACTTGATTTAGATGCTTGATACTGAACTACATACCCTGATTATAAAGAACCCTTAGAACAGCTTAGGGTGAGAGACCCAATCACTTTCCCTGCCCACCTAGCCCCAAACCCCCTCTTATCTTTCCTATGTGCAGATGCAATAGATTGCCCCAAACTCAATGATGCTTGTGCATTATCCAGACCCCCTTCCTTTACACATTCCCTGGCGATCCGATTTGGAAGAAACAGCCAGCCCTGGCTGAGAGGTTGGGCGACATTACAAGGCACACGAGGCAGCAAGAAGCACTGCCAAGATTTCGTTTCTGTTTTTGCTGGTCTCTTCTGTGGTTTCCAATGAAAAGAACAGCTTTTAGAAGGTAGAGTTGGCAGGGCCACCCTGTGTCAATGGGTCACTTTCAGCTCTGAGGAGCCTAGCTTGCTTTCTTTTTCTAGGGGTACACTCCTCTGGAAGATTGGAATTCATTTCTGGCATAGTACTTCACTAGAATCAATTGTGCATGTTTAAAATTGTGCTTTTAATGTTATTTTAAGTACCTATTTTATAATTTCAATAAAACCACTCTTGAGCATGATGTAATGCTGATTAATGACACTTCTCTGGTACACCAAGAGCTCTCAGTTCTGCCTCGTGCCTCAGTGCTCACCTGAGGCATCCCATCAATCATTGTTATGCCACAATCTGTCCTATCCTATTGCTTAATTACCATTGCTGTTACTCATCCATCTACTCAATTAATCCCCATAGAACAAATTCATCACACCCTGAGGCCTTGAAGCAACAGTCTTCCCAGTCTTGCCAGAAACTAGCTCGAGAAACAGTTTATCCACACAAGATGGAAGGACCCCAAAGCTCTGTATACTCAAGGAAAACTATCCTTAACGCACAATTTCTACACAAGGGAATCTTGTCTCTCCTTCTTCTTGGCAGACACAAACCTTACACACCTTCCAAAGCTCAGCTTGATCCCTGCATCCTCCATGAATTCTTCTTTAATAATAACCTTTACTGTCGATATCATAATCTATATCAGTTATTTTATTCTACTCTTTGGGTATTTTACATGATTATTAATTCAGTTGGACTATTAATTTCCTTAGAACAGATTTCATGTTTAATGGTGTTCAGAAATAATGAATGAAGCTAAGCACAGTGTCACTCTCCGGTGATCCCAGCCACTCAAGGAGGCTGAAGCAGAAGGATAGAGAGTTCAAGACCAGCCTCATCAATTTAGCAAGGCTCTAAGCAATTTAGTGAAACCCAAAATAAAAATAAAAATGGCTAGGGATGTGGCTCAGTGGTAAAATGCCTCTAGGTTTAATTCCCAGTACCAGAAAGAAAGAAGACAAGAAAAAAAGAAAGAATAAGTAATAATAGTAGCACCTATTACATTTCCAGGTACTGGGCTCAGTGGTCCACACAGATTACCTCAATGAATTATAAGCAGTGTACAAGCCCTGGCAATCTGAGTCCAAAACCCAAGTTCAAAGCCACTAAGCAGCACTGCCTCTTCTCAAGACCTTCACAGTGTCTGGCAGTGAGCTAAGCATGTTGTTAACCAGCTAATTGTTTAGGTTGGATGAAAATCCCTATTCTGCAGAATCAAAAGAACAAATATGTGGGTCTAGATTAGAATAAAGACAGAAAAAGGGGAGATTTTTTAAATGTCTTTATTAGTGCATTATATTTAAACATCAGAACAGGCTTGGTGGAGACATATTCATAAATGCAAATGATATAGTTTGCTCCATTTGAGTTCAAAGGGATAAAATTCTAAACCTAAAAGACAGGAAATGATTGCCAGGTATTTGGAGAGGGAGAAAAGTATTTAAGAGAGCAAGTGTACAAAATTCTACCTTCTAGAGAAGATATTTTCATATAAAAACTTAAATACAGTTTAGAAAATTAAGAGGGGTATGGTGAAGCCATAACGTAGTTCTCTGATAATAAACTTCTATTCTGGGAGGCAGGACCAATAGACTATAACTGAACATTTCCAGTCATTTCATCACTGACTTGTATAGGAATCAGACTTGCTCCTCTCCAAGCAGGAAACTAGGTGTAAAAATGCAGGTACTCTGATCCCTCCTCACAGAAACTATGCAGCAAGAAGCGCCAAGACAGTAATGAACTTTCTAGTCATAATTTATTTTCCATAAGAATCATCTTGCATTTAAGAATATTTAAAAGACATATCATTAAATTACAGAGGATAATTGTGTATTATAAATTACCCACCCTTTATGCAAGTTGTCTTACCAGTAGGAAAAGATAATTACATAGTTGTTAGCATAGGCTACCTGCTGGAGGGATTTAATTTCATCAGTAATACCTTGTATTCCATTTTCATGCATCTGTATATGTGTTTCCCCCTCAAAAAAGTTCATAAATATATAGATATAAATATAGATATGCCTAAGTGTTGTGGCTCTTTGGAGGTTAGAATTTGGGATATACTTAGTTATATTATTTGATTTTTTATAATGGACATGTGAACATTTTTACAAAAAACAGTACATCTAATTACTTTTATTCCTTTGACTTGGGAGGTGGTTTAGACTAGTTATAAACTGAAAACCTTCTGGATATCAGAAACATTTGAAGCCAGCGTCAGTCATATATACCATATTGCCAAGATAGAAAGAGTGAGCTTTTTTGGGAATGATACTCATATTTATAGCAGTACAATTCACAATAGCCAAACAATGGAACCAGTCTAGGTGTCCATCATGGATGAATGGAAAAGAAAATGTGATCAGCCAGGCGTGATGGTGCAAGCCTGTAATTCCAGTAGCTCGGGAGGCTGAGACAGGAGCATCTCGAGTTCAAAGCCAGCCTCAGCAATGGCAAGGTGCTTAGCAGCTCGGTGAGATCAACAAATCCCACCCTGTCTCTAAATAAAATACAAAATAGGGCTGGAGATATGGCTCAGTGGTTGAGTGCCCTGAGTTCAATCCCAAAAAAAAAGAAAAGAAAGGAAAATGTGATCACACACACTCACACACACACACACACACACACACACAGAGAGAGAGAGAGAGAGAGAGAGAGAGAGAGAGAGAGAGAGAGGAGTTTTATTCAGCCATAAAGAAAAATAAAATTATTTACAGGAAAATGAATGGTGCTTAAGAAATAAGTCAAATTCAGAAAGTCAAGGTTTATGTTTTCTCTCATATTTGGAAGCTGGAAAGGAAAGAGAAAAAGAAAGGGGAGGGGGAATCTCATGAAAATCAAAAGGAGATCAGTATAATAAAGGAAAGGAACCAAGGGGGATGGAGGGGGAAGTGCTGGAAAGTGATATCGGCCAAATTATATTGTCATATTGTGTGCATGGAAGACTATGGATCAACAAATCCCACCATTTTGTATAACTATAATGCACCAAATTTTTAAAAATGGTGGAGGGAGGGGAATGGAGTAAGACTTCAGCTGCTGGAAGTGAGCTGAGGATGGGAACACCACCTAAAATGAAAAAGGTCTCTGAGCATGTTGAGTCCAGAAATGCCAATGGTTAGCTTTGCCTAGTTATGTTGTTACATGAACCTGGAAACTGACATTGTTAAGCAAAATGAAGTCAGCCTGTTCAAGCTCTAATTCAGATTTCAGTGCTCATAAACAATAGAATTTTGAAATTTACATACAATGTGTCAAAAAGCCTACTTACTTTAAGTGAATACTAGAGGAACATTTTTACCACCTCTTTCCTCAATTCAACACATTTTCACATTTCTGGCAGATATAATGGTGATTTTTTGCACATTCTCACAGCAAAAGCACTACTTATTTACATAATTACTCAGTATTTTGGTTTTATATCACCTCTCTTATACATGATTTTTTTTTCCAAATCTTGTCCTCAGAACTGAATTAGATTTCAGAAAGAACAATTTTTCCTAGGATTCTTCACACTGGCTCCAAGAATGCTAATGAACGTAAGAGGCACTGGGTAAATATCATTTTTCATTAGCATCTTGGGAAAAGAGTTTACAATCAACTCCAGGCACAAGAATGAGAAGAAGAAATTCAAGTGGGAAAATTCAATTCTACAAACAATTCCTGTAGCCCTAGTTCAGAGCATTGTGCTTGAGCATTATCCCACAGAGAGGCAGGTACATCTAAACCTTCCCAGTCATCCCATGTAAGTTTTCAGAACATCCCAAGGAGGTACATAATACCATGAGGAGATGCAAATACCATGAGCATCTGTGCTAAGCAGCATAAGCCATAGGAAAAGAACATCTTGCAAATTGTGCAACTTGTGGAAAGTAAAGGCTTCCTACCTCCCAGATTTATATTCCATCCACTTCAGAAACCTTTTCCAATTTCAATTCTTATCCCAAAATCTATCCTGAAGGTCATTAATTTCTACAAACTCCTGATACCAGCCCAAGGAGGTAGTCTTCCAAATATTTGCCAATCATATACACTTATTCATATAGACTGATTCTAAATGCAGGGGGAGGGGTTGCTGATAACATGGATACTTTGTTTAAATTATTATTCAGTCTTCCTGTTTTCCATAAACTTTTCTTTAACCTCCTGTAATTACCCATAGCTACAAAATAACCTCAGATTAGCTAACTTGTGCCATCTAAAGGTTGTAGTGAGAAACTCTGACACTGCCCCTCCACCCCCAAAAAGAAAAGAAAAATCATTAAAGGGATTTATATTAAACTTTCCACAAAATGAATTCAACAGAACTGTTCTGTATAAGTATAAAATATAAAATATATAATAAAGGCTTGGACATACAGTATGAATATTGTATTTAGTTAAGGTAAAAGAGAAAATCAGGAAACCTATGAGTTTTAGTCTTAACTCACCAACAAATTGTGAGGCCATAAGCAAGTTATTTCAACACATAGTTTTCATCTATGAAACATCAACAACAATACAAAAGAAATGGGCTGTGATTTCCAAGTATATTTACTAATATAATTTTTAACTTTATGAAATAAAAAAATTAAACTTAGAAATATTTATATGAAATTCAAGGAAGTGGGTAAGTTAAAATGATTAGTGAATTAAGAGAAGTAGAACAAATCAGAGGATTTCAGTTCTTTCCTTTTTTTCAACTAAATATTGCAATTCAGATGATCCGTGTGTGTGTGTGTGTGTGTGTGTGTGTGTGTGTTTGTGTGTGGTGTGATGAATCTAAACACTTTGACAGACTAGCAGGTTGTCCATCAAACTATTTCCTCTTATTTCCAGGCACAGAGTAGTGCACATTTTCTAGGTTCTCTCACAATTAGATGTCAACAATGTGATTGATTTATTGTCAAAGGGATGTTAGTAGAAAGATGTGTGCCATTTCCACATGACTCCCATAAAAACCTCACACGTGTGACCTTTATGCTCCTTCTCTTTCTGCTTATTTGATGCAGATGTGTGTGACAACTTTTAGAGGAACTGAGCATCTGAACTACCACTTGGAGAAGCCTCTTTTATCTACCAGATAAGTCCATTTGAGATTTTATGTAAATAAGAAATAGACTTACTTCAGGTTTTAGCATCATACTGGGTTTGTTTACATCCATTATCTATACTCTAATATGACAATATTTTTACATTCAAATTAACTGGGGGCAGATGGTCATTTTTGTTGGGATCCCCTTTTCTTTCTTTTTTTTATTATTGGTTGTTCAAAACATTACAAAGCTCTTGACATATCATATTTCATACATTTGATTCAAGTGGGTTATGAACTCCCATTTTTCCCCCGTATACAGATTGCAGAATCACATCGGTTACACATCCACTTTTTTACATACTGCCATACTAGTGTCTGTTGTGTTCTGTTGCCTTTCCTATCCTCTACTACCCCCCCTCCCCTCCCCTCCCATCTTCTCTCTCTACCCCATCTACTGTAATTCATTTCTCTCCCTTGTTTTTTTCCCTTTCCCCTCACATCCTCTTATATGTAATTTTATATAACAATGAGGGTCTCCTTCCATTTCCATGCAATTTCCCTTCTCTCTCCCTTTCCCTGCCACCTCTTGTCCCTCTTTAATGGTAATCTTCTTCTCATGCTCTTCCTCCCTGCTCCGTTCTTATTTGCCCTCCTTATATCAAAGAAGACATTTGGCATTTTTTTTAGGGATTGGCTAGCTTCACTTAGCATAATCTGCTCTAATGCCATCCATTTCCCTGCAAATGCCAGGATTTTGTCATTTTTTAGTGCTGAGTAATACTCCATTGTGTATAAATGCCACATTTTTTTTTATCCATTCATCTATTGAAGGGCATCTAGGTTGGATCCACAGTCTAGCTATTGTGAATTGTGCTGCTATGAACATCAATGTAGCTGTATCACTATAGTATGCTCTTTTAAGGTCTGTGGGGAATAGTCCAAGAAGGGGAATAGCTGGGTCAAATGGTGGTTCCATTCCCAGCTTTCCGAGGAATCTCCATACTGCTTTCCAAATTGGCCGCACCAATTTGCAGTCCCACCAGCAATGTACAAGTGTACCCTTTTCCCCACATCCTCGCCAGCACTTGTTGTTGTTTGACTTCATAATGGTTGCCATTCTTTTAAAATGTCATATCTAGAATCATATGCAACATATCCCTTTCTAATTTTATTTGTGCTGTAAATCTAAACTAGAATGTCAAATACTGGTTGTTACCTCAAGGGGGAAAAAAAAGAAAGAAAGTATATGAGCCACAAGGAATAGAATGTCAGAGCGAAGGGGAAGGTGGAGACACTTGCTAAAGTCGCCCAGATGCAGCTCAGTGCCTAGAACAACGTGTTCTTGCACACAACTCATGTTCAATACACATATTTCTTAATTGAAACAAGGACCCACAAATATAATCCTTCCTAAAGTGAAGTATAATAAAGGATTTGTTGCCCATGCCATAGAATGGTTAGATTTTAATGCATTCAGGACCCAACTGTTATCAGCAATGTCTGTCAGTGCCAGAGAAAAGTCCCATTCACAATGTATGCTCTCCTGACTTGGAACTGCACTAAGAAACTGGAATATTTGGACATTCACAAAATAAACCCAGCCTAGGCTTCTTCCATGAGCCAAGACCTCTGTTCTGGTCCCAACAGATACATGCCTACTGCCTCTAGCATAGCTCTTCACTGGGAACCTGAAAACCTTCAATGGAAGTTCAGTGGGCTCCCAGCCTGCTGAGAGCCATAGGCAATTTGGAATGATGCATGGCATTTTTGCCAGAACAGAGTGGTTGAGAGGTAATGCCATCAAGCCATTGAGATGATAATGGTTATGTTAAGCTGTGTATTCATTTGTATATTAGACCCCTGCTGTCCGCCTTGGCCTGCTACTTGGGAGTTCTAGAACTACTTTGGAGTTCTCACGGGGATTCCTGGAGAGTTCCCATTGGTTGAGGAAGTGCCGGAGGAGGGATTTCCGGAGGAGGGATTTCCGGTTGGTGTGTGGTGTGTCCTGGGAGAAGGCCGCATGCGTGGTGTTCGCAGGAGTGCAGAGAATAAAGGAGTTCCCGTTTTGAACCTACAAGGCTGTGTGGCGGCTCGGTTATTTTGTGCCCAGCCAGACTACGGCACCAGCCTCTTCTGGCTTTTTCAGTATTATTTTTCTCATTTATAGAGTAGTACTGGAGTAAGAATTCCTGGGTGAAACCTGCCTCTGAAATTTTAGTCTCAGGTGTTTAGAAAAGTTACTTAAGTTCTCCTTCCCTGTAAATAGGAGTACTACCAATATCTATTCTTTTGGTTGTTCTGAGGATTCATTGAGAAACTTCAAGTTTAAACACTGCTTGGCATACACTAAATTTACATGTGGTAAATTTTAGATACCTTTTCCCTTTCTTCAGAATATATAGTTTTAAGATAACAGATACCAATGGAAATGCACCATGCAGGAAGTCAGAATTCCTAGGTTGTAGTTTCAGATATGTTGTTAAATAAGTATTTTTAACATAAGCATGTCACTTAATGTCCCCAAGTCTCAACTTTCTTATCTTTTAAATGAAAAAAAAAAAAGAGTACTGGATGATTTGTATTTTCCCTTCCACTTCTACTGATTCTATATCTTAAGTCTTATGCAGGTCTATGTAACCTAACGCTCAGTACTTTGTTCTGTATAAAGCACAGACAGTTCCAAACCTCCCTCTGACACCTACTCCCGTGGTTTTAAGCCATGAGAGTTCACTCTTGGCATCTTTGCCATCTGGTAAAGTGTGTAACAGGAAAGGCAGGTGGAGCCAAACAGGACTCAGATGCCCCATCAAACACCCCGAGGGCAGATGTTATGGCCAAAAGTGCAGGATCCACAGACACATCTGCAGAGAGCATCAGTAACTCACAGAAGCTGCCACATTTATCTCCTAGCAAAACACCTCAGGGATAAATCGAAGAATCTTAAGCAGAGCACACTCAAGAAATATCTGTGACTTTGTTTATTTATGTAGAATGCTCATTTCCCCTTCCTAAAGAAGTGAATTTGAAAAGACCAGAAAAAAACATTATGATTCTTGCTTCAAGTAAGCGATGATATGTTTTATTTTTTAAGGCCAGCACATAGTAAATTCTCAATATATGTATATTTGAAGAGACAAACCAGACCTCAGGCCCTATATTCCAGGAATCCAGACTGCTGGAATCTTATAAATTAATGTTTATAATTTCTCTTTATGAAGCTGGTGGTATATTGTTACAATCATGTCTCCCAATTAACCACTTCCCCCTGTTCCTGTGCCCCTTTTGTACTATGATGTTGCTACTTCTCCAGTCCCTTTGAATCTAAACCAACCTTCTGACTTGCTTTGACCTTTGTAATGCAACAGAGGTGACTCTGTGAAAGTTCCAGATCTTGGACTTCAAGATTCCTTATAGTTTCTATCTTCGCTTTTGTTCCTTTGTTTGGTACCAGGGATTGAATCCAGGGGCACTTAACCACTGAACCACATCCCCAGCCCTTTTCTATCTTTACTTTTGAGACAGGGTCTCACTATGTTGCTTAGGGCCTTGCTGAGTTGCTAAGGCTGGCTTTGAACTTGTGACCTTCCTGTCTCAGCTTCCCAAGTTGCTGGAATTACTGGCATGCACCACTGCACCCTATAAAATACTTGAGTTTTGATAGCAATGAGGGAATGTGAAGAGGAAAATCACAGTTTTCCAACCATCCCAGTCAAGGTCCTATAGACCAGTAGAACTGCCCAGCCAAACTACAGAATCATGGGAAATAGTATATTGTCATTGCTCCAAAACACGAGTGCTAACATGAGTGCTATACACAGAAATAGATAATCAATCCAAAACTATTTCTGGACCATAATCAGAACAGTCATGCAATAAGATGTTTCCTGAAAATAAGATTACACCAGCAGTTCTGTGAAAGGGGGAGAAAGGGAGAAAAAAATTTAAATGATAAATGACAAAATACTAGATTTAGTCAATAGGCCAATAATGCGGGAAATTCAGGGCAAGAATGAAATACCACAGTGGATTGGGAGCCCAGCAAAAAGTTTCCAATTTGTAGAAGCTTTTTTAAAATCAATTAACTATTCATTATTTATTACTTATTGTATTAGTTATCTATGCTATGTATCAAATCATCCAAAAGCTCAGTGTTCCATTAGGAACACCAGTCATTTATTATCCTTCTGGTTTCTATGGATCATGTATATGAGAGAGGTTTGATTTGGCTCTTGTGATTCCCAGGTGTGGCTGGGACTGAAGGATCATTTCGCAAGGTGCCTGGTAGATTGGGCTTTTCCTTGCCACTCTGCCTATTCTCACAACATGGCAGATTGGGCTTCTCCTTGCCACTCTGCCTATTCTCACAACATGGCAGCTTTCTTCCCATAGAACCAGAGATCAAAAGACCAAGGCAGAAGGTGAAATGTCTTAGAAGTCACACATAACCACTTCTGCCCATATTCTGAATGGGCACATTGAGCAGCTCAAAGGTAAATAGAAGGACTACACAAGGGCAAAGATTATTTAGGTCATCTTGGATGCTATTTACAACACAATTGCCCAAAAAGAAAAAAAAAATAGAACATATAGTAAAAATGCAAATGCAACAGAATTACTTTTTAAAAAATGCATATGTGACAAGTTTATTAAAAATGATATTAGCAAGTGAAGAGCCAAAAGGGGACTTAATTCTGTCTAGGTTTTCAGGTAAGACATTTATTTTAAAAGTCCACAATTCTTTAACAGAAACATGTGAGGCTAGATGTACTTGAAGTTAGAATTGTTTGGATTTTAGAAAGGTAAGGAGACACATACACTAGATATTACACAATACCTTCTAGTAGGGTCAGGAGCAAAAATCTAAAATCTACCACTTTGTTATTTATGCAGCACAATATATGAATTTTCAAAGTGAGGTGAAGACTAAATAGTTTCACATTCATTTAGGTCAGATTTTGACAATTGTTTTAAGTCTGGATTTTTTTAGAGTTTTTGTTTTGTTTTGTTTAGATTTATGAATTATGGATAAGGGATTGTGAACCTGTACAAGTTGTAAAGTGCACAGGATCAGAACTCGGGGCTACAGATTGGTGCATCCATCCCTATTTCCAGGCTGAGTCCACTATCAATTCCCCTATACTGCTGATGAAGTCTATCCTAAAAACATAGATTCTCAGAACTGACTGGTTCAGATCTGACGTATTCTGCTGACCAATTTTTCTGCCTTGGATTTTGATTCCGGTATAGCTTTTCCTGGTGCTTAACTAACTCCCAGGTTTGTAGTTACTTTTTTTTAAACACTGACATCTAGCCTGAAAAGTAGGACAGTTACCACAGATGAACCATAGATTTAGCTGGGTTTTCTAACAACCAAGACAAAAATCAGAAGATGTTTAAAATAAATCAGTGTCCTCCTTATATCAAATTCTGGTAGGAATTTACTCAAATGT
Source organism: Callospermophilus lateralis (assembly GCF_048772815.1). Lineage (NCBI taxonomy): Eukaryota > Metazoa > Chordata > Mammalia > Rodentia > Sciuridae > Callospermophilus > Callospermophilus lateralis. Next base: position 44,659,987 of record NC_135318.1, on the reverse strand, counting down.
ACTATTAAAAACAACATACTTCTAATCTGATAATAGAAGCATCCAAGGTAAGATATAACACCTCTGTGAGTCACAAAGTAAAAAACTATTAGTTTATCTAAAGAAGTAAAGAAAGATTTTTAAAATGTCTCGAAACAATGAAGATGAAAACATAGCATACCAAAACCTGTGAGATACAGCAAAAGAAGTACTAGAGGAAAATTAATACAAACATCAAAAGAAAGAGCTCAAATAAATCACCTACTGCTGCATCTCAAACAACTAGAAGAACAAACAAATTTATTAGAAAGAAATTATAAAACTAAATTAATTTTTAAAATAAATAATAAAGTTCAATGCAGAAATAAATAAAATAGAAACTAAAAAATACAAAAGATCGATGAAACAAAGAACTGGTTCTTTGAAAAGATAAACAAAATTTAAAATCCCTTAGCTAGATTAACAAAGAGTCAAATAAACTTAGAGATGAAAAGGGAAACATTACAACTGATACCACAGAAATACAAAAACTCATTAGAGATTATTATGAACAACAACACACCAACAAATTTGATAACTTGGAAGAAATGGACAATTCCTGGCCATGTAGATCCTACCAATATTGAAACATGAAGAAATAGAAAACCTGAAAGATCAGCACAAGTAATGAGACTTGAATCAGTAATAAAAAGTCTCACACTGAAGAAAAGTTCAGGATCAAATGACTCTCCTTATAAATTCTACCAAACATTTAAAGAAGAACTAACACTAATACTTCTTAAATTATTCCAAAATGATTGAAGAGAAGATAATTCTTCCAGACTCATTCTACAAGGCTAATAATCCTGATACTAAAAACAGGCATGGATATTACAAAAAAGAAAACTATAGGCCAATATGTAAAAATGCTCATCAGAATATTAACAAACTAAATGCAACAGCACATTAGAAAAATTATTCAGCCAGGTATGGTGGCATAAGCCTATAATCCTAGCAACTCAGGTAGCTGAGTCAAGATAATTGCAAGTTCAAGGTTAGCCTCAGCAACTTAGTGAGACCCCGAGCAACTTAGTAAGAATCTGTGTCAAAAATTAAAAATAAAAAGGGCTAGGGTATAGCTTAGTGGTAGAGCACCCCTGAGATCAGTTCCCAGTGCCGCCCCCAAAAAATTGTTCTCCAATATGAAGTTTGACTGATCCTAGAAATGCATGGATGGTTCAATATACATAAATCAATAAACACGATGCAATATGCCAACAGATTGAAAGATAAAACTATATGATCATCTAAATAGATAGAGAAAAGGCATTAGATAAAATTCAATATATCTTTATGATAAAAGTGTTGAACAAATTAGGCATAGAAGGAACATACTTCATAATAAAGGCTATATATATATATTATCACAAACATCATACTGAATGGGTAAAAACTAGGCTTTTTTCTAAGACCTAGAACAAGACAAGGATGCCCACTTTCACCATTTTTATTCAACATTGCGGGGGAAGTCCTAGCCAACAAAGGCAAGAGAAAGAAACAAAATACATCCTAATTGGAAAAGAGGAAGTCAAATTGTCATCGTTCACAGATGACATGACCATGTTTAAAAAACTCCAAAGATTCTACACACATATGTGCACATGCATACACAAACACACACACACACAAATAAAAAATTAGTAAGCTACAGGATATAAAAATCAACATCCAAAAATCATCAGCTTTGCTATATTACCAATAGCCAGTTGCCTGAAATAGGTATAGAAAGAATGTACTTCATAATAAAGGCAATAAGAAAGCAATCCCATTAGCTGCAAAACATAAAATACCTAGGAATAAATTTAAACAAAGAAGTGAAAAATCTCTATAATGAAAACATTGATAAAATAAATGCAAGAGAACACATCAAAAAAAATGAAAAGACATCCCATGTTCATAGATTAAAAGAATAAATGCTGTTAAGATATCTATACTGCCCAATCAACAAATTCAATGCAATTCTATCAAAATGTTAAGACATTCCTTAAGAGAACTAGAAAAAAAAAATTGTATGGAACGACAAAAGACCTCAAATAAACCAAAACAATCTTGAGCAAAAAGAGAAAAGCAGGAGGCATAATACTACCTGACTTCAAAATATACTATAAAGTTATAGGAGCTGAACACCATGATATTGACATAAAATTAGACACAGGGACCAACAGAACAGAATAGAAAGCCTAGAGGTAAACCCACATGTGCTGGGTATGGTGGCACATTCTTATAATTCTGGTTACTCAGGAGCCTGAAGCAGAAGGACTGTAAGTTCAAGGCCAGCCTCAGCAAGTTAGCAAGGCCCTAAGCAATTTAGTATGACCTTGTCTCAAAATAAAAAGTAAAAAGGGTTGGGGATATGGTTTGCTGGTAAAATGCCCCAGGGGCAATCCCCATGTTAGGTTTAGATATCAAGTGTCCCTCAAAAGCTCACATGGGAAACAATGCAAAAAAGTTTAGAGGTAAAATGATTGAATTATAAGAGCTTTTAACCTAATCAGTGTATTAATCCTCTGATAGGGATTAATTAGGTGATAACTATAGGCAGGCAGGGTATGGCTGGAGGAGGTGAGTCCCTGTTTTGTGGGTATATATTTTGCCCCTGGAGAGCTGAATGTTCTCTTTGCCTCCTGGAACAATGTCCTAAATTGCTAGTCTCTGACACACCTTTACTCCATGAAGTTTTGGAACACCTCAGGCACAGAACCAGGGAGTATGGACTTTGACCTCTGAACCCTTGAGTCCCCAAATAAACTTTTCCTCCTCTAAAATTGTTCTTGTCATATTTTTTGATCACTGTGGTGAAAAAGCTGACTAAAACACCCCAGTACCAAAGAAATGAAACAGACAACTGGGGGGCTGGGGATGTGGCTCAAGCGGTAGCGCGCTCGCCTGGCATGCGTGCGGCCCGGGTTCGATCCTCAACACCACATACAAACAAAGATGTTGTGTCCGCCAAAAACTAAAAAATAAATGTTAAAAATTCTCTCTCTCTCTCTCTCTCTCCCTCTCTCACTCTCCTCTCTCACTCTTTCTTTAAAAAAAAAAAAAAAAGAAAAAAAAAGAAACAGACAACTGGTTTTCAATAAAGGTGCTAAAAACACAAAGTGGAGAAAAGACAGTCTTTTTCAATAAATGATGCTGGGAAAATTGGATATCCACATGCAAAAAAAAAGAAGAAAGAAAGAAAGAAAGGAAGGAAGGAAGGAAGGAAGGAAGGAAGAAAGAAAGAAACTAGATTTCCGACCTCTCACCAGTTACAAAAATTAACTAAAAATGGTTTTAAAAGTTAAATTTGAAACTGCTAGAAGAAACATAGGCAAAACACTTCAGGATGTTGTAATAGGCAAGGATTTTTTTGGATGAGACCCAAAGTACAGGAAACAAAAGCAAAAACAGACAAATGCAGTTGCATTAAACAAAAAAAAAAATAAAAACAAAAAAACTTCTGCTCAGCAAAGGATGTAATCAATGTAGTGAAAAAACAACCTCAAGAATGGGAGAAAATTTTTGCAGGCTATGTAGCTAAGAAGGGGTTAATATCAGAACATATAAGGAATTCCAAACTCAATAGCAAAAAAAAAAAAAAAAAACAGATTTTAAAATGGGCAATAGATCTAAATTTCTCAAAAGAAGACATACAAAAAGCCAACAGGTATATTTTTAAACACTCATCATCACTAATCATCAGGGAAAGTCAGATCAAAACCACAATGAGATATCACTTCACCCCAGTAAGAATGGCTATTGTCAAGAAAAAAAAAAAGAAAAGATAAAAAGTGCTGGCAAGGATGTGGAGAAGGGACTCTTGCATACTGTTGGTGGGAATGGAAATTAACACAGACATTAGGGAAAACAGTATAGAACTTCCTCAAAAAAAATAAAAATAAAATTACTATATGACCTAGCAATCCCACTACTGGGTACATATCCAGAGGAAATGAAATTAGTGTGTCAAAGAGACAGCTACACCCCATTTGTACTGCAACATTATTCACATTAACCAAAAAAGTGGAAACAATCTAAGTGTCCATCAACAGATGAATGAATAAAGAAATGTGATACATATATATCTGAAATACTATTCCGCCATAAAATAGAATGAAGTTCCACCATTCATGACAACATGGATGGAACTGCATAAAATTATGTTAAGTAAAATAAATCAGGAACAGAAAGATAAGTACTGCAAGATCTCATTCATATCTGTAACTTAAAAAATGTTGATCTTATAGAAGCTGAGAATAGAATGATGGTTACCAGATGTTGGTGAAAACAGAGTGAGGAAGGGGTAGGGAAAGATTGGTCAACAGATACTAAGTTATATTTAGATAACAGTAATTCTGGTATGCTTTGTATAGTAGGATAACTACAGATAACAATAATGTATGGTATATTTCAAAATACTCAAGTTTGCACCATAAAGAAATGACAAATGTTTAAAGAGAAAGATATGTTTACCCTAATTTAAGCATTACACAATGTATATGTGTATCAAAATACCACATAATGCCATATATATGTATATAATACATATTACATGTATATTTCTTATGGTTTGATTAGTTAAAAATAAATTTAAATTTAAAAAAAGAAAACAGACTGCTAAAGGAAGTTGTGTGTTTTGTTGTTGTTGTTGTTGTTTGTTGTTGTTTTTTTTTGTTTTGTTTTGTTTTGTTTTTTAAAGTTTTGCTATATTCATTGCTACCTGCTTCCGGAACCAGAGAACTTACCCAAATGTTCTGGATGCAGTGATCTAGGGCCAGCACATGTAATGCAGGTGTTTTAAGGCCTAAAATAAAGTAAGGAAGAGGTCATTCCCAAGCTGTGGTTCCACAGGAAAGAGATGTGTTCAAAGATAGGAAGAACACTGAACCACTGAAGGTGTTTCCACTCTGCACCCCTCTATGAGGGGGGCAAATCATAAGACCACTCTGCTTCTGTTGCTTTACCCATGAAGTAGGGATTCATAGATTTTTTTTTGTTAAATTTTAAATTTCAACTAATAAAAATTGTTCACATTTATGGCACAATATGTATAGTATTTTGATATATAGACAAAATGTGTAAAAAAAAAATGAGATTGTGGCAGATCATTTCATGAGGGCCTGCTGAGCAACACCACCTACAATTCTGAGTTAAATCCAAAAGTTATGACTATTGTTTTCTTCCACAGACAGAAGCCATTTATATTCTTTCTTTGTTCTAATAACTTAGTAACAAGGCATTGGATAACAGTTATACTGACTATCTGTGTCTTATTGATTCATGAATTTTGGATTTAATTAGAAATCACTCCTCCCCAAGAGTCAAGGAATCTAGTAGAATGAGTAATGGGAAAACCTAAACTATGTTCTATTAACCACCACCACCACCACCACCACCCCAAAAAAAAAAAAAACAGAGCTAACATTTTCTTATTCAATCTAGCATCTTGCCTGGAAATACTACTTTGCTACTGACAAGATCCTGGCAAAGTAAGCTAAGCAGCTGGTTCTCTTACTTCTACCATGAAAATCAGGTCCAGCTCTAGACTCCAGGTCTCATCAAGCCTGGGCAAGTTCTCTTTCCATTATTTTTCTTAATATTTTTAATTGTAGATGGACACAATACCTTTATTTTATTTATTTCATTCTATTTAATGTGGTACTGGGGGAATGGAATCCAGTGCCTCATGCATGCGTGGAAAGCACTGTACCACTGAGCCACAACCCCGGCCATCTTTCCATTATTTTTTTGTGACTTTATTTTGTTTGTTTATTTATTTACTTATTTATTTGAATGTGGTGCTGAGGATGAAACCCAGTACCTTACACATGCATGCTAGGCAAGCACTCTACCACTGAGCAAGAACACCAGCCCTCTTTTCATTATTTTTACATCCAGGCTTTCATTAAGTGATTCTGAACTACTGCAAATAAGAATTTAAAGACTTTCAGGAGGAAAACACTTCAAATGCCTTTGTAGCCATTGTGCTGTAAAGAGCATAAGCTTTGGAGAAAGACACACCTGGTGTCCTCTCTCAGTGACCTTAAGTACTCCTGGTTCTCCTAGTCCCCATTTTATCTATCAGTGATAAGGATAACACCTCCATCATGTGGTAGTTAGCAGAATTAAATAAGACGATATACATAATGTTTTAATATATAGTGGACTCCTGAACAATGCTAAATCCACTTAATGATCTCAGTATTCAAGAAATTCTACTTTATTTTTACCTTAAATTATTACCATTACATTTTCTCTTTTACTTCTCTTTATATTGTGGAAGACATATAGCATGTATAATCTTTAGTGCATGAATATACTGTAAGTTTTAGAGTATAAAAGAGGGAAAATGTGAAGATAAACCCTACCGCAAGTTATAATCCTGATTTTTAGACTAACACAGATGGGAAAGTGTCTCTCAAACACCACAATTATGGGAACGTCCATGTATCCCCTCCCACATGATTATCATGAGTACGCAGCAAGAGAAATTTATTTTTGTAGCAAAGGAAAGAGATGACATTCTGAATAACCAAGAGACAAGACACATGACCTGAAACATCTGATTAAATAGGGAACCAATGTCTCAGTGTTGGTTGTTTTTGTTTTTTTGTTTTGTTTAGTAATATTTGTAGCAGAAGAAAAAATAGCAGAAGGATCCAAACAGGCAAACTGTTTCCCATTTGCATCATGAACAGTACTGTTTAAATCCTGACAGCATGAGGAATTGGTCCATTTGCCCAGTTTCCCCCAAGATAGTGGCAGTTTAAAAAATAAAACAAAAAACTGGACTTGATTCTCACAAAATATTTTTCTTAAAAGCTTGCAAAAGATCCTAATGGTTTTCAAAGGCCAGACCTGACTTCTTAAAAGCAAAAGGAATTTGTAAACGCCAAGTCTAATTTTGTTGAAACTACCATAGCCAAATGAAAACCCCACCTATCTTCCACGAGTTAGGGCAGCAAGCAACTGAACAGGATACCAAGCTCACGCTTTGGTAAATCTAACTTACATCGGGAAAATAATGACAGTTCAGATTTGAAGGAGTTCAGAGTCAAGCTTTATCCACAAACAGAGACTCATTAAGCACATAGTGTACTAACCACAGTGTACCCTACAGGGATAAATTCAGAACTCTTGGCGTTTGAGATGTTAGGGCTGGAGCAACTCTGAACTTCTTTTATAAAGGCATGAAAAACATGAGAAGCATGTCTCTGAACTTGCGCCAACTCATAAGGCTGCCATGCCCTCCTGTTTTGGCAAGAAATTAAAAAAAAAAAAAATGCTTAACCTTTGGGTGGTTATCTGTCCTCACCATGTTATTCTAATCTGTAACATTATGAAGTTATAAAATTAAAGATAAAACTTGAATAAATGGGATTAGGTGGGGAATACCCTATATCTAAATCCAAGTTCACACTGCTAATCATGATCATTAATATTGCTTCTCTTGCCTCAACTAGCAATAGACTTCAATAGGTACCACAGATTCATTCCCCCCCACAAAAAAAAAACATTGATTATACAGGTCTCTTTTGGAGGGAAACTTTATGTTTGAAGGACAGATGATATAAGGCAAAAAATACTTGTTAGAAAAACACAAAGAAAATGAAAAATAAAACAGCAATCTAAGGAAGTAAAAAAAAAAAACAACTCAGTAAACAAAGTAAGTGATGAAATCACACGATGATGAAATCCGTAAAACAGGATTAGGACATGCACAGAGAGGAATAGAAGGAACATAGAGAGGATAAAGGAAAGCAGCAGATATAAGAAAAGGAAAAAAATGACAAAGAAGGAAGGAGAAAAGAGGAACAGGACAAAAGCAATGAGAGATAAGTTTTCACAGGAGTAAAAGAACACACTTGCAACCATCTCAAAAGACTCCCAAGTAATGGGAGAAAAGGATCTTTGAGTTGCCTTACATTTGCATTATTTGGTCCTATATTCATTGCAGAAGTATATTTAATTGTGTTCATGTGCTAAGTAATCTAAGTCAGAACTTTTAAACTATCAGCCTATAACTATGTCTCAGAATATGTTCCCTAATGTGCATATAAGAAAGTAGACAAAGTCAATATAAAGGTACTATGATAGAAAAATGTTATAAGCATTAAGGAATTCTGCAAAGTTAAATGCACATGAAGGGACACCTAAGGTTCCCCTCAGAGAAATATAAGGAATTTCTAACAGAAGAGAACACAGTCTAAGTATCAAGCTAGCTTAATAGCTTAGCCTATGCATAACAGGAGCAAAATTAGGCTCATACTTAACTGGCCCATTTCTTACAGAATGATTCTCTCAGTTGCTATTCTAAATCCTGTTTTAATCACAGAAATTCTTAACAGATAAACTCAAAGATTGCAGTCATTAACGTAAAGAGATAAAATACTCCAGCATCTCATGATGTCTTCCCAAAGCAAATTTCGAAACTGACATGTATTTTCTTATTTAACTTCTAAAATGCTGTGGTAGGCAGAATTTGGCTTCCATGATCTTCATTCCTGATGTTTCTTCTGTGCTTATGTTCAATGACATAGCAAAAGAATGCTGCAGATCTAATTAAGATTTCTAATCAATTGACCTTAGCATAGGAAGATTACTTGGGATTATCAAAGTGGATTCCAAGTAATCACATTTCCCCTTAAAAGAAGGGGACATCAGAGAGAGGCATTGGAAGAGGAAGTGAAAGGGACTGAAAGCCATGGCCAGCTTGAAAATTGAAGGGTCAGAGCATGGGGTGGAACTGGACTCTGCCAACAACCTGAATAATCTTGTGTTTTGAAATGCAGATTTTACAGAACCTGCATTTGAACCCACATACAAGGTAATTAATATACACATTAAAGTTTCAGAAGCACTGCTCTAAAGCACTCTGAAAATGGATTTAGGGACTAGAGGCAATGCTGAATAAAACCTGAAGCACTCTGGGTTACCAACATTTCAGCCACACAACTGATTTTCTGAGTCAGCCCTGCTTCCTCTGTGGGTCAGACATTCTCAGGGAATGGCAACACTGTCATTTATCAGTTCTCTGAGACACCCCACCAAGGTTAATCGAGGCTCGATGCATCATCTCATGACAAATAGCATTCTTATATTGTTATGTCTTATCTTACGTGTTTAAAAAATAAAAATTAAAAATATATAAATAAAAAATAAAAAAATGTAGACTGCATTATTATTCAGGTATGGTGAGGCCAACAGATGAGGAGATGCTTGTCACTGAAAATACATTTTGTTACAGTTGCCAAAAGGATGGGCCATACCATACCACACAGAGCATGAGGGTTGGTCAGGAGACAGGAACCTTTATTATGGTTCCCAAGGGAAGAAATAGGTGAAGCAACCACATAGGTTTAGAATTGGCTAGTTCAAATGATTTCACTGGGTTCTAGAGCTTAGGAGTTGTCCCTACGTTGCTTGGTACCTGGCTATGGGTAGTGAAAGTGGATAGTAACCCAGAACATGAGACTTTAACAAAGGAAGTAGCTGGAATGTTGCCTCTGGGTTTGTTAATCTGGCACACTCAAACATGAGTCACTAACTATCTCTAGGAATCAGTTAGGCCTAGGCCAGCAAGGTGAATGCAACAGAAGTACAGAAAATGAAAAGCATGATTGATACAGCTCAGATATGACTTCCAAAAACAAATGCAGCCCTTCCTTGATTTTGGCTTTGTGATATCCAAAACAGAGAATCCAGCATGATGTGACGAACTTCTGTTCTATGGATCTTTAAGATAACAAATGAATATTATTTTAAGATGCTATATTGGTAATAATTTGTTATAGCAGCAAGAAAAAACTAATACATATGCCAAAAAAAACATATCCTGCTTAGTGACCTATTTCTAATTAAATCTCTGTACAAGTTATATTCTGCAGAATCTTCCTCCCACTTTCACAATTACAGTTATATGAAAAAAGTCTAATTAGACAAGCTATCTTTGATGACTATTTTTGGCAGATTTCAATTAAGATAAATATAATATAAAAATTTTAATGCTACCCACCATTAGAGCATGGAGAAAAATTAAATCAAGATGTACTTAGGAAATTAGTCTGAGTTTGTAGAGCTCAAATTCTTAAAACTTTAAAGCATTTTAATGCTGTGTGAGATGTAATGAGTGCAGATAATTACAGCATAGACTATATATTCTTATTAGATAAATAGCTATGAATATATATGTATCTATTCAACCACAACTCCAGATCAAGATGATGTTGTTAATTCATGTTTTGAGCCACTCTCCACCTTCAAATAAGCACAAAGTAATGAAAGATAAAGTATAAAAGGTGAAAATTTGAAAAAGAAATGTAGCCATCTTACAAAAACACATCTCAGGATGACAACATTAACTGCCCATTCACTTAACAAACTTTCATTTAGCAACAATGTATCAGACATTGTTTTACACAAAGGATACTGCCTGAACAGGTCCCTGCCCTTTGGGAACTTATCCCATATCAAAACACAATGCTAAGAGAAACACAAAGCAGGTGGATCAACAAGAAAAGGCAGCCAGAAGCTTACATTCTTTTTTTTATTTGTTTTAATTAGTTATACATGACAGTAGAATGCATTTTGATGCATCATACATACATAAATGGAGTATAATTTCTCATTCATCTGGCTGTACATGATGCAGAGTTACACAGATCATGTAATAATTTATGCATATAGGGTAATAATGTCTGATTCATTCTACTATCATTCCTACCCCCATGCCTCCTCCCCTCCCTTCACTCTCCTCTGTTTAGTCCAAAATACCACTATTCTCCCCATGATTGAAATGTTCCTTAGCGGCTCCAAAACTCACTGAAAGACACATGAAAGTAAATTTGAAATTTCCTGTTAAAACTGCCAAATAAGAATTGTATCTAACAATATGAAATTTATAATGTCTTCTTAGATTGCCTCTCCAATTCAGTGATTCTATGGAATAATGGTGTTCAAAAAACCCCAAAAGTCAAAATGGAGAATAAAATAAAATTGGTTCTAAGGGAAGTAAAATACTACATTAATTATATTATTTGGAAGAAAGGTAAAGTTTTCATTAACTTTAGGCTTTGATAAGTACATTATGCATGTTGTAATGTATAGGCAATTGCTGAAATAATAAAACTAAAGTATGTGACTATCAAGCTAATTATTTTTAACAATATAGTCAAGCAACATGGAAAAAAGCAAATGAGAGGAAAAATAAATTAAATAAATAAATAATAGAATTATATCAATAGTTATTTAATGTAAATAGACAAAATGTTCTAGTTTTAGAAACAAATTTTTTTTTTTTTTTTGCAATCAGGAACTGAACCCAGGAGTATTTAACCTTTGAGCCACATTCTTAGCCCTTTTTATATTTTATATTTTAATTAAAGACAGAGTCTTGCTAAGTTGCTTAGGGTCTCCCTAAATTGCTAAGGCTGTCCAAGCTGCTGGGATTACAGGCATGTGCCACTGCACCAAGCTTAGAAACAATCAACTTAGATTTTAAAGACATTGAAAAGTTCAAAGTAAAAGAATGCAAAAATCATATCCTATGAAAATAATACCCCAAATAAAGCTAATGAACGTATATTCAGATTATACAAAGTCAACTTTAAGGGGAAAGTATTAGAAATAAGAATGCTTCATAGTGATCATGATCAATTTGAATTTAAGCTAGAAATTCATGGTTGTTTTAGTGTTCAAAAATTAATTAATATAATTTACCATTTTAACAGATTAAAGGAGAAAATTGTATGACCATCTCGATACAGATAAAAACACAATAAAATTTAGCATCCAATTATGTTTTAAAGAAGCCATCTTTAACTCGATAAGGATTATATTAGTCAGCTTCCTGTTAGTATAATAAAATACCTGAGATAATTAAATAATTAACTAATAAGAAGAAAATATTTATGGCTAACAGTTTCTGAGGTTCCAGGTCAAGATTGAGAGCCAACATTCCTTTGGGTCTATGACAAGATAGCACATTATTGCAGAAGCACATAGGAGATACCTCATCAGCTTTGCAGGCATGCCCCCAATGACTTAAGGACACCCCCCCAATAGTATAACACTGGGGACCCAGCTTTCAATTTATAGACCTTTGAGGACATTTCATACCCAAACTACAGCAAAGATATTTTTAAAATCACACAAAAAATGTCATGCTTAATTACTGAAAGTTTTCTACTTGACATCAGGAACAAGACAAGGAAATCTATTATCACTGTTTCTTGTCACTGTATTGATACCGCTGTTGACCGGTGACGAGTTCTTGCTTCCCCAATGTTGAAGAATAACACCAAAGAAGCATGCCGAGGCAAGGTCAGAGTAGAAATTAGAAGTTTATTAAAGGACAGCAGAAAAGACTTCTCCCGGAGGAAGAAGGGGACCCAAGAAGTGGAATCCGTGGAAGTGCGGTTGTCTCTCCATTTTATAGTTCTTTCAGTGATGGAATGTAGGTGGGAAGGCCCGAGGGGTGGGACACAGGTGGGCCAAAGAAGTAGTCTGAGCAGGAAGGACTTCATTAACACTTCTTTGGGATGGACTTTGGCCTAGGGCCTTTTCAGGACTTCATTAACATTCCATGAATTGTCCTGTGTTTCCTGGAATCATTCTCAGCATGACCTCCATTTTAGATTTCACTCGGTATTAGACCCGATTTACCTAACTACACTGACTACCTAACTTTAAATCTGGCTTCAGTATACTCAAGGGCTCAGCCAGAAGAAAAGAAAATTAGAGGAAAAATAATCTATCATCATTTACAGATAATGATGACTAAATACAAAATCCAAATCTATAAACTGTCAGAATTAAGAATAAGAAAGTTTAGCATAGTTACTTTATATTAAATCAAAATACAACAATGCCAGGAATAAATAGAAGTTTTAATTTTACAAAAAAAAAAAAATACTACTTACAATAGTGAAAAATTACAAACTTCTTAGGAATAATTCTAATAAGAGGTGTTCAAGGTCTTTATAAAGAAAATTATTAAAACTTCATGGAAAGACATTAAAGAAAACCTAATAGAGAGGAATAGTGCATTCAAGGATTAGAACATTCCATATTTATAAGATGGTATGTCTACCTAGGTTTATTTACAGATTCATATGATTTTAGCAAAATCACAAATGTTTATGGAACTTGACAAACCACTTCTAAAATGTATATAGAAATTGGAGAAAAAAAAAACAGTCATGGCACTTGTATTAGTTTCCTAGGCATGCTGTGACAAAGTATCACAAACTGGGTAGTACTGGCTTAAAACGACCCAAGTTTATTACTGTTTCAGTCAGCTCTTTCACTGCTGTGACTTAAGGACCCAACCAGAACAAATGTAAAGGAGGAACAGTTTATTTGAGGGCTCCCGGTTTCAGAGGTCTTAGTCCATAGAAGGCTGGCTCCATTCCTCAGGGCTGGAGGTGAGGCAGAACATCACGGTGGAAAAGTGTGGCTTGCATGGAGATCAAAAGCAGGGAGAGATTCCACTCTCCAGATACAAAATATATACCCCACAGCTACATCTCCAATGAACCACTTCCTCCAGCCACACCCCACCTGCCTTAAGTTGTCACTCAGTTAATCCCATCAGAGATCAATTCACTGATTGACTTAAGGCTATCACCCAATCATTTCTCCTCCAGACCTTATTGCATTTGTCTCACATATGAGCTTTTGAGGGACACCTCACATTCAAATAATAACAATAACCTTGCAGCTCTGGTGACTACAAGTCCAATATCAAGAGATTACTAGGTTGATGCTTCCTCTGAAGTCTGCAACGAGTCCTTCCTTCCTTCTTCCTAGCTTCTGGTGATTGCCTAGAAATCTTTGGCTTTCCTTGGCTTGTAGCTGCCTAACTCCAATCTCTGCCTTCATCATCACATACATTTTCCCCATGTCTCTGTTTTCACAGGATCCTCAATATATAAGGACATCATTCATTGTAGATTGGGTGCCCATCCTACACCAGTATGCCTTCATCTAACTAACTACACCTGCAGAGGCCTTACTTCCAAGTCACACTGTGAGGTACTGAGAACTTCAACATCTTTTTGGAGGGGACATAACCCAGCCCATAATAGCACTCTTGATAAGAAGAAATGAAGAGGAAAGCTTATTCTATTAGACATCAAGACATGTAGTATTGTAAAGCTGCAATAATCAAGAACGTGGCACAGGGACAAAGAAACAGATGACTAGAACAGAAAAGACAATTCCCACTCTCAAAACCTAACTTGTGTGACACTTGATTTATGACAGAGATGGCACTGCAGAACAGTGGGGATGAAAAGGACCTTCCCATAAGTAGTACGGGGACAATTTAAAAAAATGAAATTAGACACTTCTTTCATAACATATATGAAAGTAAAACCCCAATGTATTTTAGGATAAAATACAAACAAGACAGCTTCTTCTTGACATTGGACTAAGGGAGGATTTCCTAAACAAACACAAAAAGCACACATGATGAAAGCAACTAATAAATTAAATTTAAAAAAAAGAACTTTTATTTAGAAAAGACAACATAGAGCAAAAAGTCAACCCTCAGTGGGAAGAGATATTTGCAACAAATATAGCTGACATGAACTGATATCCAGATAAAAAGAAAATCCTACAAAACACAAGGAAAATGTAAATATCCCAGGGGTGAAATTAGTGAAAAGACTCAAACACTTCACTAAAGGGGAAACCCTAATGACCAGTGCTGTATTTTAAAATGTTCATTATATGACAGGAAAATACATCTTAAAACCATGATGAAATACCACTCACTACTCATCTATCAAATGAGCAAAACTGTATATGTTTCATAATATTATGAAACTATGAAAATCTGGAGCATTAGAAACTGATGTGAATGGTGCAAATTTGTGCAAATTATTTAAAAATGTGTTGTATTATCTAATCAAGCCAAAGATATGTTTACCTTATGACTCTGAAATTCTACTCTCAAATCTTTACCTTTGACATTCACGTGGCATAATACACATACAAAAAAAATTCACAGAAGCAGTGTTCATCAGTACTAAAAACTGAAAACAATTCAATAATCTATCTTCATTAGAATGGATTGGCTGTGGTCTTAATAAGAATGAGAATGAACTACAAATAACAGCATGACTAATTTTTTTAATAAGTCCAGTAGAAAAAAAAATAACACATGCAGTAATGATTCCATCTACATAAAGGCCAAGACCAGGGAAATGCAAACCATATTGTTTATGGATATATACTCAAGTGGTAAGATTATAAAGAAAAACAGGAAACTACTTCTATACATGTCAGGATAGTGATTTTCTCTGAAGGAAGAAAAGGCATGTGGGATTGAGAGCAAGATAAATGGGAAGACAGACAAAGGGTGTTCCCTATATGTCAGTAATGTCTATATATTGACCTGGGGGGACAGCTTACAAGGGTGTTCACTTTACAAATATTTGTTAAAACATATATATGACTTTTATACAGTTTTTCTTGTGCTATATTTCACAAAATAAAAATATTCAAAGTCCACATGGTTTGGAGGAAAATAAATACATCAATTACTTAAGAAAGAGGCTTGTGATTCTGAAAGAAGACCCCTCTAAGAGCCATAAGTGGACATATCACTGAAGAGTTTTTGACCAGGGAATTATGACCAGAGAATTTTTGACCAGTATCAGACCTGAGCTTCAGGGAGGTTAAGCTGGCAGCAGCATGGAACAGTCTGAAGGCAAGAGAAATGTAAGACATAAGACTCAAAATTGAATTACATCTTTAGAACTGGATAAGTATGAGAGCTCATAGGAAGGTAAACTTCACACAACTTAGCAATTAGTCAGCAGAGCCAAGAACAGGCTGAGAGAAAAATCAACTCAATCCTGGGTGACTCCTATGACGGTTCCTATCATTAATTCAAAAAAGGGCCACATGAGGTAGTCAGATCTAATCATTTAGGTGACAAATTCCATTTTTCACATAATGATGTTGAGGTACCAAGAAAATGCTGAAATTTCCTGGTGATGTAGTTGTGGACCTGTTAGATAATAAATTTGAAGGGAAAAAGGGAGAGATTCATTTAGTAAAGAAGACTGAACTATAAATACAGATTTGGGGACCAGCCATATAGAGCAAAGAGTGAATCTCAATAGAAAAAGCCTGAAATTTGATAAAAATTAGGAAAAAGGAAAAAAAAAAAGATGACAAGATCAGATCCTTGAGGAACAACTAAAGTTAAAGAAGAATAAAGATTAGATAGAAAAGGAGATAGCAGAGAGGTGGTAAAACCAGGAAAATATAATATAAAGAAGTCAAAAGAGAAAAGTTTCAGAATTTGGCCAACAGCAGGTAAGACGACCTGAAAGAAAGTTACTTTGTTCAATAACACTTTTAGGTCAACTTTACGAGAGTGCTTTCCTTAGATTGTTCAGGCAGAAGTCAGGCTACAACTGGTTGTGGAATTTCTGAATGCCTCTAGATTAAAGCAAAGAACCCAAACATGGTTCTTATAAGATTTTGGGTAATAAAAAAGGTGAACTGAAGGAAAGGACCATGAGAGTAATAAAAACAAAAGAAAGGCAATGAGGATTTTAAACAGATAGGAAAACTACAATGAAAAAAAAAATTAAAGCAACAAGTGTTTGGTCAGAAAAAAAAAAAAAGAACAATCTTCCAGAAGTTGGAAGATACAAGCGCAGGAAGTAGTCTTTTAAAAGAGGAAGAACACATCCTTTTCAGAAGCAGAAGAAGCAAGACCTTGGACATTAAGTGTGCAGCATGAAAGGAAAACTCAGAAACAAAAGCATTAATAAAAGTATTTTCACTTCTAATGCCTCATGATGGAATATAGTCATTAAAAGGATTAACTCCCCAAATAAAGAATAGAGCAGATATTTGTAGGAAAAGATGCAAGATCACCAAGGTAATAGGAAATCTATTCCTTCTGGGCAAAAGCAACTATTTCCTCACATGGTTGGCATATGGGCAAGCATCGCCATCTATCTTTAGATGGTAGAAGTAGGGGTAAAATAGCTTCCAACAAGAACTTTCCAGAAAGCTCTCAAAAACAGGTTCATCATTTCAGGGCTCATAGTAGACAATGTTCTTGCATTTTGTTTTGTTCTGTTTTGCTTTGACTATGGTTTGCGATGTACTATTCATGTCGCTCTCTGTCATCTGTAGTCAGTGAGTATGGTCATGTACAAGGGTGGACCTTGAGGGAAAAGCAAAGTGCTTGAAGACAGAGTAGGGTACATGAGAGTGGCTCAGTTGTGGATTGTGTTGCAAAGATTCTAAAATATAAAAGAAAGCAAAAGCAGGAAAGTCATCCAATTCATCCTTCTCGGTATATGCATGAGGGGTGGGAGGGGTGGGAATGAGACCAGAGAAACTGACTTAAAGAAAAGCAATGTGGGAAATATAGGGCCATCAACCCACAGTCCAGTGTACTTAATGCCATACCATATTGCCATGGAAAATCGAAGTTCTCTGGAGCCCAAATCTTGATGAGTTATGTAATTGCATGCAGAGGAATGAAATCCTAGCATGAGCAGTGAAATCAGTACTTCCATTCTTTCAAATATATGTTAAGGAATTTTGCTTATCTTTCCTCTGGTCTTGGCCAGATTCTGCTAAAGGAAGAAAAAGAAATGCATGCAGTATTTCTTTTTAAAATTCTAAAACAAATTAGAAGGGCTAAAGGGATAAATTTAGAATAAAATTTTGTAGTAAGAATTTTATATTGAACGGGTATTTTTAAAACTATTTACAATCGTTTTATAATTTCTAAATTTGATCAAGAGCTCATTTAGTGTGCAGTAAGTTAATCCTGGAACTATGAAAATAAATGTACTTATTTGGTCACAAAATTTATAAAGCATGGGAAATTTTTAAATCTCTTGATAACAACAAATCACATTATTAAGCTGTTTTGAAAATGAAAAGAAGCTTAAATGTAGCTTGAAGACAAGATTAAAAGGGCAGAGAAACACTTCATTTGTCTTCTGCCACATTTTAATCATACCAAAGAAGAGTGAAATCTGTTAAAATGTATAAAATTGCCAAATGAGAAGCTAACCAATTTAGAAAACTGAAGAAGCCATGGCAAATGTCTTTTCGTAAAACTATAGTACATGTTTTAAAATAATCAGTTTCTGGTTTCAGTTATCTCCTAATTTGCAGAGCAGAAATCTGAATATATATGCTAGTAAAAATAATAATTAGACAAGTTCCATTTTCATAAAGTTATTCATTTTAGATTTGAAAGTAAATTGTTGTCAAAAATAATTTGAAGGCAGCTGTTTCCAATTACACTTATTTTGACAACTGAAAATGAGTAAACAAACCAAAAATAGCTTTAATATTTTGATCAATATAGCTCCTTAATACTAAATAAAATAATGAAGCTTTATATGAGTATACAATTTAAGAAATACATTTGAATATTTTTAAATGATTTTCTTCAGTTCTTGGAAATTCATTTTTACAAAACTGGTATATGATAGACAAAGTATATTTTTTTAAACATAAGAATTTGAAGAAGTAATCCCTAGTTTATAAGTCAAATATTCAAATAAACTCCACATAAGCTTCATAAAAAACTTTCCATTATTTTTTTTAGCTTCACTCAGACCCAAAAGATCAACATTTAAAAAGGCAAACTGCTATTGATGAAGGATTTCACCATACTTGATATTTGAAGAATAAGTCGATAAAATAATATAAATGTGACTCAGATCTTATAAAGATTTTCCATTGTATCAAACGAAGATTCCTACTCTCATTCTTTAAAACACAACAAAACTTTATCAGAACTTCAACTTTTTTACTTTATATTTAGAAGGAAAGATTTTTTTTCTTCCAAAACAAAGACATAAATAATGAAGATGAGGTGAAATATGAGCAAGAGAATATGTTGCCAAGCATAAAACAGACTTAGAATAATATAGCAAAAACAACACAGGAATCTGGATTTTTCTTTTCTTTTTTATTTTATAATCAGTCAATTCCAGGTTTAATGAAATCCACATTCCTCCATTGACACATTTTTTAAAAAGTCAGATTTACTAATGCCCAATGTACACAGTATATACTCTTTTAAAGAATATAGTTTACGAAATTGGCCAAATATACAAATTGTATAACCTAGATGCCAATCAAAATACAGAATATCATCAACATCCAAAAATGTTCCCTAGTTCCATTTTGCAAATATTCTCTTTCCCTCAAAACTAGCTCTTGCTTAAACTAAAATCTGATTCTGTTCTCCTAAGTTTTTCTCTTTCCAGATTTTCATAAAGGCAATCAGTTTATGCCGTATTCTGTGTCTTAATTATTGCAGCTTTAGAATGACGACTGAAATCAAATAGTATGAGTCATCTTTATTGTTTTATTTTAAAATTATTTTGCTTCTTCTAGTTTTTTTTACTTTCCAAAATAAATTTATAAATTTCTATCATAAAAAGTGCACTTGAGAAATTAATGTAGTTTGAATGTAATCTTTAGATCAATTTAAGAGAATTTAGGTCTTTTAATTAATGAAGAGTATATCTGCTCATGAACTTAAATTGTCATTAATTTCTATTAGCAATTTTTTATGATTTCAGCATAAAGATCTTAAGCACACTTTATTAGATTCATCACTAAGGATTTTAGGATTTTTTATGTTATTGTAAACATTTTCAATTTCAATTTCAAACTTTTAAAATGAGTGTTTTCTTAAATTTTGCACCCTAGTTGCCTCTATTAGAAGAATAGGTAAGCCCAAATCTCCATCATGTGGGATTAGGCCCCAACTTCCTCAATAAGACTCCTATAGCACCAGAATCAATATCAAGATTCAATAAGTGGGATGGATTCAAACTAAAAAACTTCTTCTCAGCAAAAGAAACAATCAGTGAGGTGAATAGAGAACCTACTAATTGGGAACAAATTATTACCACATACATGTCAGATACAGCACTAATCTCTACATAAGAACTCAAAAACCTTAACACACACACAAAAAAAAACAATCAATAGATGGACCAAGGAACTAAACAGACACTTCTCAGAAGAGGATATACAATCAATCAACAAATATATGAAAAATGTTCAACATCTCTAGCAATTAGAGAAATGCAAATCAAAACTACTCTAAGATTTCATCTCACTCCAGTAAGAATGGCAGCTATTAAGAATACAAACAACAATAAGTGTTGGCAAGGATGTACGGAAAAAGGTATACTCATACATTGCTGGTGGGACTGCAAATTGGTTCAGCCAATTTGGAAAGCAGTTTGGAGAATCCTTGGAAAACTGGGAACAGAACTGCCATTTGACCCAGCTATCCCATTCATCCATCTATACCCAAAGGACTTACAAACAGCATACTATAGAGACAAAGCCACATCAATGTTTATAGCAGCACAATTCACAATAGTTAAACTGTGGAACCAACCCAGATGCCCTTCAGTAGATGAATGGATAAAGAAAATGTGGTGTATATACACAATGGAATATTATTCAGCAATAAAAGAAAATAAAATCATGGCATTTGCAGGTAAACGGTTGACGCTGGAGAATATAATGCTAAATGAAATTAGCCAATCCCAAAAAAACAAATGCCAAATAATTTTTCTGATTTAAGGATGCTGATCCATAATATGCAAATGTCCACTAATTTGTCATACATATTAAAAGAGTTTCTTTGGGGATAAGAAATTTTCTAAAATATTTTTTATTAAATTATGACATATTATATTTATGCTAATTATTGTCCAGAAAGTTAACCACTATATGTCGCTGGGAGCAGATATAACATAAGGAAAGGTGACACTTAACTATTTTAGGTCAGTGCACATCCATCCTAAACATAGATAATAAGGTTGAAGAAAAGATTCAAAGCATTGGTGTTGCCTAAAAGCAAATCTGTGGGGGTTCTGAGGGTCCAGTACTTAAACAAAGCCACGTGGGACTGGCTACATTGTACAAAATAGCTAGGAGAGAAGAGGGCCAAAGAGCATTTTGCTACTTCACCATTAGATCTCCTAAATACATTCCATTGCCAAAGAAAGATTCATTCATAGTATAATAGTATTGTTGAATGGCCCAGAGGAAAGCAACCTGTAATAAGATAGTAAAATTTATATTTGGATAAGGAAACTGTTTCTTCTAAATTTGTGCCCTGCCTTCAAGTACTAATTCTACTTATGCCTACTTCCTTTTCTGCCTTGTCTGGCAGCCGGTGAGGCATAAAACATAGGACCAGTCAGGACCATTCCTCTTTAACATGAAACAATCAGGCCCAGGGCAGGAGGGAGCCAAGAGCAACCACCTTTGTGTATTTCTAAAATGAAAAGCCATGACTTCCCTTATATAAAAAGTGTCAAGCCATGTCATGAACTAACATGAAGATCAAACCAGATGATTTGCCTGTTAAAAGATCATCCTATTTTTCCTAAGGGGAGAAAATTTTAAAAAGCACCCTACTTAGTTTAATAACTATAATCTAATTTTTACCTTGAAAAAAAACAAGTAAATATTTCACACCAAAAAAAAAATCATAATTTACTTGAATGGAAGGGAAGGGAGGAATAGGAAAGAAAAAGAGAAATTAATTGGAGTTTGTATGATGCATAAGTAATGTGAACTCTGGATGTGTTCATGGATCTTTATCATTAGTAATAGTTCTGCTATTCTGGGAAAGATCAGATGAAGCTGGGGTTGAAAACAACTCGGGACTGACCAGAGATTTAAGCACTAATTTCAACACGGGTGGGGGATAGGATTCACAAATACTGGAAAGCTTTGCTTTCCTCACCCTGTGTCCTGGAACCGCCAGATCCAAAGTTGGCAACTCTAGATTAAACATCATGACAGCTGGGATGAGGAAACACTTCACAGAAGGGCCACCCCAAAACTCAGGAATGAATAAATGCTAGCGGAATAAACACAAGGAAATCCCTCAGGAAAAAAACGTATCTGGCCACTGGGTGGATAATCAGCTGTGTTTCAGACTTGCTACACGCCGGAATTTTTTTTTCCTTTAAGATATTTTTCCCTGTTCACAAAGTTGTCTGTTTTTATGAATTCACCCAACTGTCACAGAAACTTAAATTGTAAGGATATATTCCTCCTAAGGCCTTCTTTTGAGAGGGAGAAAACAAGCCTAATCCCCTGATCTAGGCTTAAAAACATTGCCTCATAAGAGTCACTTCATAGTATGAAAGAAATAGTGAATAATTTCTTCTCTTTAAAAGCAGGATTTTTTCCCTGCAATATCACCCTGAAGGGCATGTAAGATTATTGTTAAGCCCTGGGATGTCCCTTGGAATAAGCACATTAGCTACCCTCCCACCACTTCTGTTTGCCTTAGTCTACTTAACTCCTTCCTCTTGATTCCTCAACATCTGAAGTCGCAGCATCTTTTCCCCCCAGCATTATGTATAGCTTTTTTTAACTATATAAAAACTATTTCTACACAAAAATTGTGCACTAACTTTAACCCCAAATGTTTACACCTTGGGATGCACATTTATTGGCCCCTTTCCCGCCTTCTCATGACCTCATATGACCTTCATGTGGTGTGAAAACTGAGGGAATTTTAAAAAACCACAGCAAAGTGGGGACTAATTCACGAATAGGTGGTCAGGAGACCCTGGAAAATAATATCTCATCAAACAAGGATCAAAATCAAGTACAGAAAAAGGGTCCAAACAAGCAACAAAATATCCTTAACTGAGCCATTTAACCTTAAAAAAGCAGTCCAGAAAAAGCAAAGCTTTTATATATAATTTGTACCTTTCTCTCCCAAAATAATGTTGAAACAAGGGCCCAAATCAAGGGCAGAAAAGAGAATTCAATAAGCAGCAAAAATATCAGCCCCTTAGCTGAGATTTTTAACATTACAGAGTAATCAAGAAAAACAAACTTTTATATATAGTTTGCTTTCCCCACATTGAACAATGAATCTTCTAAATAAATACAGGAGAAAATACTGGATGAATGGAATTCAAGTTGTCATATGGGTGGGTGTGTTTCTTCTTTGTACTAAGGAAGAAACAAGAGTTCAAGCACAATAGATGGCATTTGGGTTAAACTTTTTTAAAATTAACTTTAAGGGAACAAATCATTGGAATATGGCACCAAAAGATCTCCACTGGAAACTCTGAAGAACCTAAACTAGTTATTGGACAGGGCTTCCTGGAAAAACTGGGCGAGAGTTTCTTTCAGCCAGGGAAAGGCTACGTAAAGTACTTGAGCACTACTTGTCAGTTAGGCATATTCTGGATGTGATTTCTGCTTCACCGTATCAGCAATCTCAGGCAAGTTCACCTCTCTAAGCCCCAATTTCTCAGCTCTAAAAATGGAGGTAGCACTGACCTCCTCTACATGGTTATTATGAGAAGTAAATGAAATATTCTATCTAATTTCTGGCACATGAAAAGCAAGAAATAGTAATAATAGCTAATGATAACTACATTACATCTGGTGATTACTAAGTACTAGGCACAATTTATGGGTATTCTTAATCTTCACAGCAATCCTATGAATTTAACGTGCTTTTAGTAGACATATTTCACAGATGAGGAAACGTAAGTGAAGTGATTTGCCTGTGCCCTATAGGTTAGGAAGAAGAGATAGGAGTCAAATCCACATATTCTCACTCATCATAAAAATTATAGCTACTCTGCTACAACTACTACTATTCATTACTCATTAATACACCCCAAGTACCTAGCCCAGGCCTAGCTTAGTAGGCATTCCACAAACATTTTTTTTCTTTTTTTGTAATTATACATGGACAGAATGCCTTAATTTTATTTTATTTGTTTATTTTCATATGGTGCTAAGGATAGAACCCAGTGCTTCACATGCGTTAAGCAAGCACTCTGCCACTGAGTTCAGCCCCCATAAATACTCCTTGAATTTAATTTAATCCCTCAACATTTCTTACCAGAGAATCAAGCAGTGAACAGTCCAGTCAACCAAATAAATTGTATTAATGCTCACAATACCAAAAAGCACGATTTTCTTTTTGATTAGATTTGTTCTTATTAATTTGTGTGAACTGAATGGGAATTTGGGTAGACAGTGTACACTCTGATATTCATGGGTATCAAAGAAAACTACAGACCAATGTCATTTATGAATATAGACAGAAAAAGCCACCACAAAATATTAGCAAATCAAAGCCAGCAACATATAAAAAGAATTAGACACTTTGACCAAGGAAGATTTATCCCAGGATTGCAATGTTGTTTAACAGCTGAAAAATCAATGTGATAATCATGAATGGTCTCCAAGATATGACATATACCATTTTGTCATTTTACTAAGAAGTAAATTTGAACCACACAATTGGAGACTGGTATATGAGAGCCAATCATAAAAATGAGACCCGTGTTTGCACCAGAAGAGAGCCCAATGAGAAGGCAGATTTGTCCTTCATATGGATCATTCATTATCTTTGTAGCAAATCCAAGAAAGTAATGGAGGGAAAGTCTTCTTGGGCCTCAAAAGTCAGCCAATAAACAGTAGTATTCACAAATTTAGGAATTCACAAAAAGACTTGGGGAAAAATTCTTAACAAACACCAAGGGTAAACCATAGAAAATATGATAACTGTGAAAACGTTGATCAAGTCAAAGCCACCCAGATGAAGATCCAAATAAATTATTTTAAAATTGGCAAAAGCTGAGCATGGCAGCACATGCCTGTAATCTCAGTTACTCAGGAGGCTGAGGCAGAAAGATTATGAGTTCAAGACCAGCCTGGGAACATAGAGACCCATTTCAAAAAAAAAAAAAAAAAGTCAGCAGAAAGTTCTAGAGCAAACTTTAGAAATCCTGTTCATCTTTATCTCATAATCTTTCTAAGTTGTGATATAGTCATGATTTCCTGTTTAATTATCTTCAAAAACGTTTTTAAGAGCTATTACAACATTTTTGCATTTTCCAAAACAGTACAAGTAATCAGATATCAAACCTACCATAATAAAAGGAATTCCAATGTGTGGGCAGAAAATATTGAAGTGTTTTGCATTGTAACATTAACTTAACCACATTACAGAGTAAATATTATGTTCTTTTAACATCATAAGAGTAAACTAATGGCTCAGAAGCAACATGTGTGATCTGACTAAATTAGTGTTACTATGGAAATATGAAATTTTCAATTTCCTGACCCTTAAGGTTGATTTCAACACTGCAATGTGCAGAGTTTTCCATTTGCCACTACAACTATTACAACAGAAATGCATGTTGCAAATCAAAGTTATTAAGGAGTCTAAAAAACAGGAAATGAAAGTAGGAAAAACTATATTCTTCTCTTAAAAATTTCAGTCATATGTCATCTATGGTTCATTCCATAACCCAAGTCCTCATCTGGCTGGTCTTTATTTTTCCCAACTGTTTGCTGGCAGATTCACAAACTCAAAATAAATAGAATTTTTCCACTATCTAATTCTGAATTTGGCAGGCAACCTCAATGATGAATCTATTCCTACCTCAAAAAAATGTTTTCTTTTATACATTTTACCCACCCCATACTCAATTCTGTAGACTAGAGAAATAACACAACTTTATTGGTGGGAGGTATTTCCATCATGTTTCTCAGGAATAAGTCAAGTGCAAATTAAGTCTTAATATCTGAAATTTCAAAGAGAAATAAAGTGTTTCTACCATGTTGCATCCTGGATTCCTTCCAGACCATCCAAGGAGAAATACCAAAGCTTTATCACTATGAGAGGAGGTTCCTTCATATTCTGAATTAGCAACTCCTCCCACCCCCGACAATAGCAGATGGTACTCTAGACTCACAACTTCTCTTACCCCACAACCTGGTTCCCTTTTAAAGTACTAATACTTCACAGTTCACACAAACTTTTAATCAGCTAGCTTGCATAAAACTTATCATAATAAAACAATTTAAGCGATCTTTTCTTTATTATTTCCTTTACGACACACAGGAAAATGAAGCGTTATCGTTATCCAAAAATGCTTTCCCTAGTAATTCCTTTCTTATTTTTGCTACTTAAACTTAGTCCCAGTTACTCTCTACCTACAAAGTTCACCTTTTATGACAAACGTTTTCTAAAGAGTCTTAAAAGCTTACTCATTCTAGTTTGGAATTAATGCCAGGGAAGTGCTACAACATGAACCACCCTGTTTGTTCCCTGTAGGTGCCTAGAAACAACTTATAATAATTCCTATTTGGAAAGACAGAGGCCTGGGTTATACATGGACTTTTACTGTGGAATCTGTTAGCATTGCTTTTTCAAGCATCACTTTCAGTTTATGTGAGGAAACTTGTCCCCAGGACATTCTTTAAAGGGGATTTATGGATTTTATACTGCATAGTGCTTCCAAATTAAGTTTTCCAGAGAAATTTTGATCATGTCACTACCCTACTCAAAAAACCTTCGATGATTTTCTTTCTCCATTGCCTACAGGCTAAAGTTCCAAACGCCCTCCCAATCTGGCAGCAATTAATGGCTGCCATCTCACTTTCTGTCCTCTCTACCCAGATTCTCTCTCTTACAGAGAAATCTGTTCTATCCTATCCTGTAGGGAATATCCTATCCAGGAGGATATGGTATTTGTTGAGGACCAGGAAAAACTATGTATAGTATTCCAGTCTGTCTTTTTTCCAGCAAGAGTTTTATTGACATTATCTTGTTCTTTCTCTACAATTTTACACTGGTTGTGGTAGAAATGGACTCATTAAAATCACTAGACTGTAAAGAGTTGAACCCAAACCTAATGAGGAGGAAGAGACAATACCCAGAGATCCTGGACTTGAGCTTGAATTCAATTTTGATCATCTCCCTTTACAGAGGGGTTACAACTGCCAGGAAAGTATTTGGGTAGCTGGGTGTATATTCACAGACACTGTGTAGTCTAAGATAGACTGTAGAGGGATCAACATATTATCCACCCTCTTCTGTAGATCAATTTTGCTGTTTGAGTAGCAGTAATACACATCTCTAGCTCTAGGTATATTCTAAGTTGTCCAGGCAGTCATTGTTAGCCTATCCCCCTTCCAACAGATATCGGCTCATAACCAAGACCTAAGTGATTCAGGATCTGCTATACTCCAAGTCACTGTGGTTTAAGGATCACATAAACTCAGAGAAAATCTGGGATCTTTTGTTCAATGGTGAAAAGAAGCTCCTTCTGTTTATAAGCAAGGAATCAGATAGGCCAGGTGTGATAGCCTACCTCCAAAAGGCCCCCAATGATTCCAGCCCCTGATGTTTATACCTTTGAATAATTCCTTCTTTATAAAGTACCAGCAGTGGCACTTATGATCAACAAAATAGGGCAGAAGTGATCATATGTCACTTTCTGAGATTACATTATAACATATTAGGCTCTCTTGCTCCTTTTCTTTCTCATCATTTGCTCTGGGAGAACCCAGCAGTCATGTCACAAAAAACTATACAGAGTCTGTGGTTTAATCCCTAGATCCTTGATCCATTTTGAGTTAACTTTTGTGTATGGTGAGAGATAGTGATTCAATTTCATTTTGTTGCATATGGATTTCCAGTTTTCCCAGCACCATTTGTTGAAGAAAAAGTAGGCCCTAATCTCCATCACGTAGGGCTAGGCCCCAACTTCCTTAAAAAGATCAGACTAAAAGTAAAGAGAGGGCTCTGAGGAGCACAGAAAAACCAGAGCTATAACCCTACCTGATCTACTCCTGCCCACTCTGCTTCTAGTCCTTTTCAGTGACCCGAACCAATAAATCCCCCTTTGATTTTTTTTTAAGATTTTTTAAGATTACTTGCAAAGAAAAGTGGGATGATGCAGAATTTGTTTCAGGGGATCCAATGCTCCCACATGCAACTTCCAAACCGTCCAGATCTCTTCCTGTTTACTCATGTAGCAGCTCTTTATTCTCTGCCAACTTGCCCATCTTTGATGGCATCATTTAAGCCTTGTCTTTTCTGACTTGCAACCAATGCAAGAAGATCTCTATGTTATCTAAATTCATACAATACTTGTACTATCGCTTCCAATTCATTTGGCACTTATCCCTGCCCTGTCTCTACTGAGTATATGTCTATTTAGATTGTATCTTTCTTGAGAGTAGGGGCCTTTCTACATACTCTAATTCTTATGGTAGTTATTAGAAAAGGCACTCATTAAATATTGCTTGTTTGATTAAATCTATCAGTCTGTCCATCAAGACTTGTTATGAATAAGTGAAATTACCTGGCTGGGAAATAACATATATTCATACTGGTACATAAACTGGCAAAAGGAAAAATCAGAAGAAAGGATTACCTTTTTTGGTGGCCCATGTTTTCTGAATATCATCACGTAGATATACATAAATGAAGGATTTTATGTTAACTTAGTTCCTAAAAACATAATCGCATAAAACTTTTTGCATATTTCAAAAGGATGCAAAACTGCCCAGGTAAATTATGATTATTTTATGTATTTCACTATGCATATGTTATGTCCATTTTTAATAAGGCATATGTAAGATTCATTCTAAGCAGCTTAAATTAAGTAGAGTGCAAATATAAAATGCCTTTCTTTCTGACGTTACTGTCTTAACCCTGATCCACTGAATCTCCCTTCATTTCTCTTTTTTTTTTAATATTTATTTTTTAGTTATCGGTGGGCACAACATCTTTGTTTGTATGTGGTGCTGAGGATCGAACCCAGGCCGCATGCATGCTAGGCGAGAGCGCTACCACTTGAGCCACATCCGCAGCCCCCTCCCTTCATCTCTTAATGGCAGTTTTGAATTGACTTCATTAGTAAGAAGCCCAGATCCATTTAAAATCTCATTTTCAGTTCCTCTAACCTTGCATGTGGCTCAGGCATTGGAATGAGGGACTGAAATGGAGAAGGGGTATGGTCTCCTTTCTTCCCTTTGGATGGGGACTTGTACTAGAGGCAGAGATATAAAGGAACAAGGGTCTCCCTTCAATGCTTTAGTGATGGTCTTCTCTTGGCCAATGCTGTTGACCAGTCTCTGTGTAGCAGGCACCCTAACACTGACTCTTCCATCAGGTATCTCTGAGAGTTCTTTAAGGACTCCTGTAGGGTCTCCCAATGGTAGAGTTTCCTGATAAGGAAATACCAGTTCCCACTTTGCTGTCCTACTGCCCCCTTCAATGCTACTCCTGGCATTATGACCACAGCCTCTTGAGTAGGGTACTGGCAAGTAAGCTCAAGTCTAACTACTTTCCCTTTCAACCCCTGGGAGACCCACACAGCATTGCCATGCCACAAAATGGAGATAGGATGCTACTCTGCCTCAATCATCAGCCTCATTATCTCATTTGAATTCTCCATTCCCTTATTTTCATAGGCACTGAAGTCAGATTGGCTGGTTGGATGACTAAGACATAAGATGTCATTCTCCTCTCTAAATCCTCATCTCTGTAGGTGGTCCTTTGGGTAACTCATCTTTGGTTTCAAAGGTAAAACCATGGTAGTTTTCATTAGGTACTGGGGATTGAACCCAGGTCCTCTAGTATGCTAGGCAAATGCTACACCACTGAGCTACATCCCCATCCTGCCTATATGGGATATGAACACTAAATCACATCACAAAAATATTAGCTCTATTTTGGAAACTCCAGAACTTACCAAATCTCTTTCCTGTTGAGTAAGGGATAGTATATTCAAAAACTAAGGTATTTTAAATGATCTATTTCATTTACATTCATTGATTAATCTGTCAAAATTATTTTGACAGCATCAACCTATTGAAATTTGAAAGACACATAAATCTAAGTTTGTGTTGTCACAACAGAATTTTTTATTGTGATCTTTAAATACACAACTGTAACAAACTCTACAATTTCTACTTTTAAGGAATAAATAGCAGTTGATGTATTTTGGCTACTTAAAACATTTAGACTCATAATTATTTCTAACTTTTAATCTTTAAAATGTGAAATGATCTTGAAAAAAACAATTTGAAGGTGACTATCAATCAAGCAAATGTCTTTTGGACGGTTTCTTCTATATATTTATATGGGCCCTTTACCAGGTGAAAAGAGTTTTCCTATGTATTAATTTATTCGATATGTGATGTTCTCAGCGACAGAAGAAGAGCAAATAAGGAAAATGAGGCTCCATGACAGCCAGAGACTTGCTGAATATTCGAGTAACTGGCAGAGCAAAAAGGAAAATATGCATCTCCTGGGTTTGCTGAAGTCCTCCCATCCTGAGAAGCTGCTTCAGAAATCCATGGAGTTATCAGAAATCCTGAGGGAACTTCTCATCTATGTCCCTGTCATCAATCAGTTAAAATCAGCCATTTAAAACGATACTACAATATTTTTTTCATTTACCTGGATATGGTGGCCCATGCCTATGATCCCAGATACTCAAGAGGCTGAAGCAAGAGAGTTCCAAGTTTGAGACCAGCCTCTGTGACAGCAGGACACTGATTCAAAACAAAAAATAAAAAGGGCTGGGTGATATAGCTCTGGGTTAAAGTGTTCCTGGAGTCAATCCCCAATACCAGAAAGAAAATAGAGATTTTTTTTTTCATTTATTTACTTGCTCTTTCAGAAAGTATGTGCTGAGGATATACTGTGTGTGAAGCATTGTGCCGGTACCTGGCATGCAGTTACGGGTAAGCTAGACAAGGATCCTACTCTCCTGGAATTTACAGTTCAATTGTAGAGACAGATACTACTCACATAATTATAAAAGTAAATATATATAGTCACCAGCTGTGAGGAACACTCTAGAATGAGAGCAGCATGCTTTGAAAATTGCCTAATAGGGAGACATCACCTTATCTGAAACATCAGAGATGGGTGGGATAGGAGGAAGGGGTAGGGAAGACAAAGTATCCCATGCCAGAAAGAGACCAGCCAGTCAAGAGAATCACATAAACGCAGTCCTGAAGCAAGAAGGAAAAGTGAGCATATTCCATGATAGCAATTTTATTTAAGCAAAGGGGAAAAGGTCTAGCAAGAAATACACGAAAATGTTAATGATGCTGTCTTCCAGGGAGAGACTGGTAATGTTTTCTCATTTATGTTTTATTTATTTAATGTTCCAAATTTTCTACAAAGAAAAATATAAGCTCTGTAATCTGGTGGAGAGGGTCAAAATAGAAAATGAGACCCAGAAGGCCCGTGTGTGAGGAAAGGAGAAGTTGAACCCTCTCCCAGTCACTTCAGAAGTACAGGAGCTGGAGTTTGAATCTAGAAGCCAACAGTGAAAGAACATACATAATTGACTTTGACCCTTTAAAAGGGCCCTGAGGGCTGGGGATGTGGCTCAAGCGGTAGCGCACTCACCTGGCATGCGTGCGGTTCGGGGTTCGGATTCTATCCTCAGCACCACATACAAACAAAGATGTTGTGTCTGCCGAAAACAAGAAAATAATTATTGAAAAATTCTCTCTCTCTCTCTCTTTAAAAAAAAGGGGGGGGGCTGAGTATTCAAATGCATAAACCTATGAAAGAAAAGGAACTGATATGCATTAATCTCTATGATTTGTCAAGCACTATCCCACACTCTTTGCCTAGAACATACAGATAATGGTGCCCCATTGGCACCAATTTCCCTCTGTGTTTCTTTTACTCTCACTGACCCAATGAGATGGATATCATAACCTCCGTTAACAAATGAAAAAAGAAAGTGGAATTTAAGGAGAAGTCAAGTAATTTGCTCAAAGTCAGACACTATTAAGTGGGAGAGCTGGGATTAAAATTTAAAGGTCCATCTGACTCCAAAGGAGTTCTTAGAACTCCTGTCATCTAGGTAAATGTGATAAAGAGTATTTACATTTAAAAATTTTCCATAATAATTGGAAAGACGATAGGATTGTGCTGATAAGATGGTACAGGCCTATACAGAGCACAATTTTTTTGTTTGTTTGTTTTTTGTTGTTGTTGTTGTTGTTGTTGTTGATTGGTACTGGGGATTGAACTCAGGGGCACTAAACCACTGAGCCACATCCCCAGCCCTATTTTGTATTTTATTTAGAGACAGGGTCTCACTAAGTTGCTTAGCACCTTGCTATTGTTGAGGCTGGCTTTGAACTTGCAATCCTTCTGCCTCAGCCTCCCAAGCCACTGGGATTACAGGTATGTGCCACTTCATCCAGCAAGAACACAGTATTTTTTAAAATTTTATATTTGTTCTTTTTATATATACTCAACAATAGGATGTATTCTGACATATTATACATACATGGAGCATAACTTATTCCAATTAAGATTGCACTCTTGCAGTTGTATATGGTGTGGAGTTTCACTGGTCATGTATCCATATATGAACATAGGAAAGTTATTCCAGATTCATTCTACTGTCTTTCCTATTCCCATCCCCTCACCCTTCCCTTCATTCCCCTTTGTCTAATCCAAAGTACTTCTATTCTTCCCTGCATTACCTCCAGAACACTTAAAGAACTAAAAATACCTAACACCAAAAAAAAAAAAAAAAAGAAAAAAAGAAATCTCCCCCCCCCCCTTCTCCTTAGCCATTGTGTGTTAGCATCTGCATATCAGAGAGAACATTTGACCTTTGGTGTTGGGGGATTAGCTTATTTCACTTAGCATTATAGTCTCCAGTTCCATTCATTTACCAGCAAATACCATAATTTCATTTTTTATGGCTGATTAATAGTCCATTGTCTGGATATGGATATGGATATATATATATATATATATATATATATATATATATATATATATATATATATCACATTTTATTTATCCATTCATATGTTGAAAAGCACCTAGGTTGGATTCATAGCTTAGCTATTGTGAATTGAGCTGCTATAAACATTGATGGGGTTGTGTCACTGCAATATGCTGACTTTAAGTCCTTTGGATATATGCCAAGGAGTGGGGATAACTGGGTCAAATGGTGGTTCCATTCCAAGTTTTCTGAGCAATCTCCAAACTGCTTTCCAGAGTGGTTACAACAATTTGCAATCTTACCAGCAATGTATGAGTATACCTTTTCCCCCACATCCTTGCCAACATTTATTGTTACTTGTAATCTTGATAATTGATTGCCATTCTGACTGGAGTGAGATGGAGTCTCAGTGTACCTTTTTTTAAAATATTTTTTTAG
The DNA here is from genome assembly GCF_048772815.1 of Callospermophilus lateralis. Lineage (NCBI taxonomy): Eukaryota > Metazoa > Chordata > Mammalia > Rodentia > Sciuridae > Callospermophilus > Callospermophilus lateralis. The sequence goes on along the minus strand of NC_135318.1, from coordinate 44,626,955 downwards.
TTGTTAGTAAACCTTTATTTTATTCATTTATTTTTCTGTGGTGCTAGGAATTGAACCCAGTGCCTCATTCTATCACTGAGCCACAACCCTAGCCTTCAGTGTACTTTTAATTTTCATTTCTCTAATTACTAGAGATGTTGATGATTTTTTTCCATATATTTGTTGACCATTTGTATTTCTTCTTCTGTGAAGTGTCTGTTCAGTTCCTTTGCCCATTTATATCAATAAACAAATGGGTTATTTGGAGGGGGGGGTTGTTGTTGTTTTGTTTTGTTTTGTTTTTGTTTTTGGTGTTAAGTTTTTTTAGTTCTTTAAGTATCCTGGAGGTAATGCAGAGCACAGTATTTTTAAACACATATGGCACCAGGGATTGGTTTCATGTATTAGCAATCTTGTCTAATTCTTCATAACCACTTCATAACATGGTATTGTTATCAGCTTTCTATCACTGTTACAAAATGCCTGAGAAAATCAGCTTAAAATAAGGAAAGATTTCTTTTGACTCACAGTTTCAGAGGTGTCAGTCCATGCTCAGTTGGTCTTGTTGCCTTTGAGCCTGTGGTCAGACAGTATATCATGGTGTAACCAGAGGAAACAGCTCACCCCAAGGCAGCAAGGAAGCAAAGAGAGGAGGGAGAGGCCAGGGTTCCAATACCCCCTTCAAAGGTACATCCCCAATGACCTAACTTCCTTTCACCAGGCCCCACCTCCTAATGTTTCCACTAACTCCCAACATATGAGAATTTGGGGAACACCCTAGATCCAAATTCAGGCATTATTATTATTATTATTATTATTCCCAGTTTTCAGATAAGGAAACTGAATTACAAAGAGGGAAATCAATTTGCCCAATATCACATAGAGCTTGTTATTTATTTAATCGTTTTCTTCTCTTGGTACTAGGAATTGAACCTAGGTGCACTTTACAACTGAACTACATCCCCAGATCTTTTTCATTTTGAGACAGGATCTTATTAAATTGCTCAGGCTGGCCTCAAAAGTGTGATTCTCCTGCCTTGGTGAGAATCCAGGTATGCACCGCCACACCTAGCCAGAGCTGTTACTTGAATAGGCAAGCTGGCATCAGAATCTTTATACCTTATTACCAAGGTATACCTCATCTCCTAAATTCTTCACTGACTCTTTTTTTTGTTTGTTTGTTTTGTTTTTGTTTGTTTGTTTGTTGGTGGTGCTAGGGATTGAACCCAGGGTCTTCTCCTTGTGCATGCAAGGCAAGCGCTCTACCAACTGAGCTATGTCCCCAGCCCTCTTCACTGACCCTCTTGGTCCTCTCTCTATATGAATGATCTATTTCCTAAACTTCTTTCCATGATTGGTGTCTCTGCTTAGATAGATGAAAAACAAGTTTCCTTTAGAAACTTGAAGCAGGTAGGAAAGAGTTGAAAAACAGGTACCAAAACACTGTTAGAAAGAAGAAATCACATTCCACTATCTTTCTAACCTCATACCCACTGCCTTCCCCTTCTATCCCTCTGCCCTATCTAGAGTTTGTCTATTCCTCCCACGGTCCCCCTCCCTACCCCACTATGAATCAGCCTCCTTATATCAGAGAAAACATTTGGCATTTGGTTTTATGGGATTGGCTAACTTCTCTTTGCATTATCTTCTCTAATCCCATCCATTTACCTGCAAATTCCTAGATTTTGTTCTCTTTTATTGCTGAGTAATATTTCACTGTGTATATATGCCACATATTTTTTATCCATTCATCTATTGAAGGGCATCTAGGTTGTTTCCACAGTTTAGCTATTGTGAATTGTGCTGCTATAAACATTGATGTGGCTGTGTCCCTATAGTATGCCATTTTATCCAAAGTACATGTATAAAGACATGAATTGGTGTGAATATACTTTGTATACAACCAGAGATATAAAAATTGTGCACTATGTGTGTAATAAAAATTGTAATGCACTCCGCTGTCATATATAATTTTTTTAAAAAAGTAAAACTACAAAACTAAAATAAAATAAAGAAAAAGAAAAGAAAGAAGAAATCACTTCTGGTATTCAGCAGCACAATGAGGCCACCATAGTTTACAATAACCTATTATAAATTTTTGAAGATCTAGAAGAGAAGAGTTCAAAGACTTCAGACATAAAGCAATGATGAAGGGATGCAAATTCTGATTTGATTAGTGCACACTGTATTCACATGTTGACACATCACAGTGTACCCCATTAATATTTATGTACAATTCATACCTGTTAATAAAAACAAGAAAATGCATTCTTTCTCATGCTTTTTTAAAAATAAAGTTCTTGGTCTGGGAATATGGCTCAGTTGGTACTGTGCTTTCCTTGCATGCACAAGGTTCTGGGTTCGATCCCTAGTACCACAAAATAATAATAATAATAATAATAATAATAATAATAGTAGTAGTAGTAGTACTAGTAGTAAAGTTTTACTTATTTTTTCATTAAAAAAAGAAAGAAAGAAACCCCCTTGAGGTTCTGACACAGCCTGGAAAAAAGTCTGGTCCTGATTCTTACAAACAGAGCTAACCAATAATAAATTGGTTATTAATTAATAAATAAAAACTGAGCTCTAAATTGCCCAAAAGTAGTTTGCCTTATAAAACCAAGTGTCCAGAAGGGACTTGCTTTCCTAGCATGGATGAGGCACTCATCAATAAAAAATAAATAAATAAAATAAAAATAAAAAATAAATAAATAAAATAAAATAAAAGCATGGTGTCCATCTAAATAAATAAAATAAAAAATAAATAAATAAAATAAAATAAAAGCATGGTGTCCATCTACAACTACAAAAACAAATTTACTACCAACCTAGATGCCCTTCAATAGACGAATGAATAAAAAAAATGTGGCATTTATACACAATGGAGTATTACTCTGCATTAAAAAATGACAAAATCATAGAATTTGGAGGGAAATGGATGGCATTAGAGCAGATTATGCTAAGTGAAGCCAGCCAATCCCTAAAAAACAAATGCCAAATGTCTTCTTTGTCATAAGGAGAGTAACTAAGAACAGAGTAGGGACGAAGAGCATGAGAAGAAGATTAACATTAAACAGGGATGAGAGGTGGGAGGGAAAGGGAGGGAGAAGGGAAATTGCATGGAAATGGAAGGAGACCCTCAGGGTTATACAAAATTACATACAAGAGGAAGCGAGGGGAAAGGGAAAAATAATACAAGGGGGAGATATGAACTGCAGTAGAGGGGGTAGAGAGAGAAGAGGGGAGGGGAAGGGAGGGGAGGGGGGATAGTAAAGGATAGGAAAGGCAGCAGAATACAACAGACACTAGTATGGCAATATATAAATCAATGGAAGTGTAACTGATGTGATTCTGCAATCTGTATATGGGGTAAAAATGGGAGTTCATAACCCACTTGAATCAAAGTGTGAAATATGATATATCAAGAACTATGTAATGTTTTGAACAACCAACAATAAAAAAAAATTTACTAAAAAAAAGAAAGAAAAACAAAACAAAACAAAATGTGTACACCTTAGTGCTTCTAAAACTGTACCATACATCAGAATCACTCAGAAAAAGTGTTAAAATACAGATTGATAGGCCCCACCTCTGAGAATTTGCAATCTAACGAGTCCCAGATGATTCTGATGATGTTGATGCTGATGCAGATGCTGCCAGTGGGGGAACCACACTTTGAGAACCATTAATATACCGGTTCTCAAACCATCATGAATTTTACAAGAGTCCTTGTACCACAGGTCTGAAACTGAGAGTTCTTGTCATCTTAGACCCCATGCTCCATAACCAGGTTCTAGAGTAGGTAAATCATATGGAAAAAGAGTTTTGTTTTCAAACCTGCAATGAACCAGAAGTGTTTGCTAATAATAATAATAATAATTATTATTATTATTATTATTATTATTATTTTGGGATAATGTAAGTTTTAATGTTTTACTTTCTTCTTTTTTTTTTTTTTTTCTTTTTTATTTATTATTCCTTTGGGGAGGAAGTTCTGATTTGGGTAATTGTTTTTAATGTTGAAGAGAAAACAAAATATACCGAAGGTTTAAAATGTCAGAGTTACATTAATGCCAAATACCTATTAAGTCACCTACACATGTGACGAGACGAATAAGTTTCATTTTACAGTTGAAGTTACAAAGGAGGTCTCCAAATCTGAAGAGGTGAGTTAAGTAGCACCCGCGCGCCCTCTAGAGGGAAATAAATTATTAGGCTATTCTGCATTGCCTGAAGGCTGCAGAATTTATTGCTAAACAATAAATAAGATTTCCCTCATATTTTTAGCCCTCTGAAGTTGATGAACATTTGTGTATTGAAGACAAATATAAAGAAAAATAGTTACTTGAGATGACAGATTTTAAAGAACGCTGTTATAAAATAGAAAGAAGCTAAATTTTAGATCATGTAAATTTGTTACTCCTCAAATTTTCAATCACTAGTTCAAAGCATCCATTGATGATCCTTGCCTGAACAAATCATTATTATTATTGCAGAAACATTTTAATTTATACCACAAAATCTAGATCACATTAATACCATGTCAATTTACAAATACAAAATTCTCATAAACGCTTGAGATTATCTCAAGTTTGAATATTCTACTGATCTGACTAGAAAATGACTAAGACTTTTCTTGAAGTCACAGCCTTGTTTTTATTTATCTGAACGTTTGTAAGACTAACTTTTTTATTTTTTAAAGTGTCCTAACACTGTGCATGGATTCAAATTATTATTAGTCTACCATATAACTTTATGTTCAGAGTCAGATCTAAAGGATTTAGTTCAAAACATTTTTAAACAACAAGTAATCTCTAGCACTTGTTTGGTTACCAGAAAACCATAGCTGGGATATTATACTAGTCATGATAAAATATCACTATCAATATAATGATAATAATATCAATATTTTTCTTACCAATCCTTCAACCCACTGGGAGAGCTGAATTATATTTTGAATGAATATATTTTAGCATAGTAACTGATTAGATTTCACAGTGTTTCTTTCCTTTTGGAATTTTAATAATAGTATCCAGGTTTATTGGATGTTATGTGCTATTCATAACCACTTTATGTTTCTATTTTACACATCAAAAAACTTGACCTTCCAATGGTTGAAACATTTACACAAGATCACACAGCTAGTAAAGACTGGAGAAAAATTTAAGCACAAGATGTCTTTATACTCCTAACCAGTATGCACACTACTTCCCTTTTCATTAATTTTTTTTTTTTTGTCTCTTTACCAGTGACAAAGAAAAAGATAAATGGAGACACAAGTAGACTTCTATTTAAACATTCCCTTAGTCCCTTTACCAGAGATTATCTTCATAAACCTGTTTTTCTATTAGTCTCCTTTATTTCCAGAAAGGCAGCACCATCTTCTCCATTCCTGATAATCCAATCATCAGTAACATGTCACCTAGACCCTACTTTTTTTTTTTTTTTTTTTTTTTTGGTACTAGGGATTGAACCAAGGGGCGCTTAATCACTGAACCACATGCTCATCCCTTTTTTCTGTATTTTATTTAGAGACAGGTTGACAAGTTGCTTAAGGCCTCACTAAGTTGCTGAGGCTGGCTTTGAACTTGTGATCCTCCTGTCTCAGCCTCCTGAGTCACTAGGATTATGGGCATGCACCATCATGCCCAGCTGAACCCCACTTTCAAATGCAATGAACTACCCAATCATTTTTTATTCACTGATCCCTCCCCAATGTTCTGCTTCCGGGCTCAGCATCCTGACTCAATCCCATCAATCGCTCTACCTCTAATTTATTTTAAGTAATACCTGAGATTATTCTTCCCTAATCATGACTCTATTCAAATTATTGTCCAGGGCTCACTACATACAGAACCCCAAGGCCTCTCATACCTGGCTCCAACTTGCCAATAGAGCCACATCCCTCCCTCCTCTTGCTTTAACATACTCTTTATTCACAAACAGGAGGTCTCTTTGGTTCTCAAACTTTATCTTTTTTTAATATTTGTATGAGTGCATTATAGTTATACATAACAGTAGGGTTCACTTTGACATAATCATACAGGCATGGGATATAATTTGCTCCACTTCAGTCTCCAGTACTTTCTCTTTCCTTCCCCTCTCCCCTTCCCTTGTTCCCCTTCCTCTATTCTACAGTCTTCCTTCTACTTATTTATTCTTTTTTAGTTGGTGCTTTATAGATACACATAAAGATGACATTAACTATGGAATATTCATATATGTACATAGAATTATTAGTTCAATTTCATTCTGCAGTTCCTCCCTTTACTGCTCCTCCTCCCTCCCTCTCTATCCCCTTCCTCTACTCCACTGGTCTCCCTTCTATTTTTAAGAGATTCCTTCCTGTTCACTTTTTTTTTTCTTATTTTTCTCTGTATTCCACATGTAAGAGAAAACATTCAACCCTTTCCTTTCTTAGTCTGGCTTATTTAACTTAGCATGATGTTCTCCAGTCAAACTGGGTGTCTCTGCCTTTGCATGTACATTTTCTTTCCATCATATGCTTACAACAAAATCTTACCAATTCTTCGAGTCCTAAATCAGACCTTCTTTATGATTCTATCTTTCCTGATTCTGCAAACCAGAAATGATTTCTCCTCTGAGTTTTATTTTTGTTTTTCCCCTCTGGGGTTTTATTTCTATTTCCTTTGTGGAATTTAGTATTTTCAACTTTGTGTTATGGGACAGGATGGCTAATATATACATCAAACTGCATGACCAAAACTGGCATCATCTTCTCTGGCTCCAAATCTCTCTTAAGTCATCCTAGAGTCCTCCTCCCTGATCCCTAGTCCTTACACACCCACCTGTTACCCGATGGTGGCCTAGACTGGGCCTATTGTAAGGGCCCACTCCACACAGTGCCACAGAAGAATTCACCACATCCATGAGCAGTGGGAAAACAGAAGTGGGGCAGACCAGAATAGGATGGCAGGGCTAACCAATAGCGTTAGTACTCTCCCAACCCCTCATTAGCATAAATTTGGACCAGTAGTGTCAGTGCTTTCCAAACTCTGATTAGCATAAATTTGGACCAACAGCATTGACTCAAGTGCTATAGAAACCCCTAGATGTTACTAGATTGATGTAACTCAAGCAGCAACACCTCTAGCATCCTTTCTCGCTCTGCGGGAGTTCTGTTTCTTCTATTCACACTTTAGTAAATCCTACTTTTATGCTCACTCATCCTCATCTGTGGATTTCAATCTTCAAATTCACAAGATAAGAACCCAGAAAGAAGAAACTGGTAGTTATGCCTGTAGAGACCTGAAGCTTAAGCAGACTCCACCCACCACAAGCAGCAGAGAAACTCTCGTTTCATTGCCCCTTCAAATTCATCCTCCACACCATATGACACAAAGTCTTGGAAAATCAAAACTCCATGTCATTCCCCTGCATGAACCTCCTAGTAGTTCTCTACTGCCTACGGAGTGCAGACCAAGAGCCATAGCATAGAATTTCTCATCCTCTAGTTTTACATCCTACCACTTTCCAACTTCATTTTACAATCTAGTAACATCAAATGGATTCCAGTTCCCTGGAAACTCTGTTATTTTACACTCGTCTGCCTTTATTCTATCTGGATTAATGCCCCACTCCTTCCAGAGTCTCTGTATTACATGACTTCTGGGGCATCATTCACACAGTATATACTTAGTTGTGTCAGTAGTGGCCCCTGTTACTCTCAGATCCACTTTCACATGTGATGAAGTCATAGGTACCTGTCATTCTGGTTCAATTAAAAATCCATCCTTCCTGGGGCTGAGGTTGTAGCTCAGTGGCAGAGCGCTTGCCTTGCCCATGTGAGGCACTACTAGGTTCAATCCTCAGCACCACATAAAAATAAATAAACAAAATAAAGATATTGTGTCCATCTATAGCTAAAAAAAAAAAAAAAAAGAAAATTTTAAATCCATCTTTTCCATAAAGCTCCCCTAGAATTCTTCAATAGTTTGTGCAAATGGATTCTATCATAGCTCCTTGCCATATATATTTTTTAAATTTTCTGGTTATGTTTGTTTCTCCCAGTAACATATTTAACCCACAATTTATCTTTAGTTTCAACTCCTAGCCCAACATCTCATACATTCCGTATGTGTTGTTTAAACTGAAATATTATGTTCATGCCATCTCACCATCAGGAGATTGTCTGGAGAGAAGGAATTCTGACTTATAGCACATATCTTCACATTATCCATAGCCATCATCTACAAAGCTGATTATAAGAATTCCTATTGAGTTTTTCTTTTTTTTTTTTAATACAGTTTTCCTCAATTGAGCAAATTTAAAAAGGAGCATATCATCTCATTGAGGGAATGAAGAACAGCTATTTCTCTAACAGTGCTAATTTTCATAATTTTTCTATGATATAATGTGATCAACAGTTTAATAATTTGATTGTGATAGAAAGCTAAGTTCAAAAAATGTGTACAAAGCCTAGGCTACAAAGCCACTTTTCTGAAGTAGCTAATCACACTGTTAGCATCTCACATATTTATTTACCTGGTCTTTGCTCTTATGTTTACCTTTGGTGTTTGTGATGTATGTGGCAAGTAAGATTACCAGGGCAAGGCCAAAGCTTAAAAAATAGAAAAAGGCTTTGGAATAAGTGAAATGTAATGAAAATGAAGTTTGTTTTGTCAGTTTTAATATAATTTATTGTTCTTCGCATTTGATAACTAAATAAACATATTCAAAATTCCTTTATTATTGAAATTCCTGCAGCAAGAATAACTTGGTTGTTACTAATCTAAAAACTCACAAGCCCCTAATTTCATTTTTCTACTGAAACAATAATTTGATAACATACTTTACATAGTGAGAATTTTCTTAGTAATAATTAAGTAATATCAGAATTAATATTTTTAATAAAAAGTGTTGGTTGACTTAATAGAGCTTAGAGATGAGGGAAAGAGGAAATAAATATTAAACAACATCTACACAACCAAACCTGAACTCACCTGTTTTTCCCCCAGATCTGGCTTTCTTCACATCTAAGGAACAGTTAGTTTCACCTCTCTAGGAGAGACAGGTGCAAAGTATTGCCAACCAGGGAACCTCACATAAGCTTTGGTTCCAGGTTTCTGTTTTGTTCTGTTTTGTTTGGGGGTGAGGGGGATCAATCATGAAGGCATGGAGCACCTCCATGACTGAGCTCAGTTACTCAGGCTCCAGTCTCCCACTCAGAGGTCAAACTGATAAATTGTGGCCCTGGTCTCCAGACATACAAAAACAGCCATTCACCATAAATCAGTGTTACTATAAACTACCTGATGTAGCAAAAAAATCTCAGGTATATAAAAACACTCTTATCAGAAAAGATATTTCAGGGCCTCAGAAGTTATCTCCCAAAAGCCACTGAAGAACCAGTACGGAAAACCTTTGAGAAGAATGTGCAGAGTTTGGGCTACTGAGGGCTGCTGAGCGAACCAAGGAAAGCCGTCCAACAGAAATGACACCTGAGCTGCATATTGAGAGTCAAGCGTTACCCAGAAGAAATGTATGTGTGAAAACACATCAAGCAAATGTGAAAGTACCTTGAACAAAATACTGAAAAGTGAGAGAGCAGAGCTCTTAAAAGGACTAAAAGTAGCTCATAAGACAGAAGTCCCCTCTACCCACCGATCCTCAAATTTATGAGAAGTTCTATTATAATCCTTCTCCAACCTGAATTCTCCTTCTGGGAAAAGTATTCTTGCTCTGAAAAACAGTGTCTTTCAAAATACTGTCTGCATCTATTTGGAAACTCAGAAACAAAGTTATTTTCTTAACAACCTTCCCTAGAGACACTGAGAGCAGAAGTGGACAAAAATAGTAGGACAGCAGAAAATATTGGGAAAGAGGAATAAGTTAGTGTCTCAAAATTTTACCCCACTAGATTTATATGCCTCCTACAAATTTCTCAAGAGGATATAGTCTTCCATGCCACCTGAATCCCTAGTAGCACATTGATTATCAGTTTATATTAGGCCAAGTCTACATGGCCATGTTCCACTATTCTCTACAATTAGACAAAATAATAAATGAAAAAACAGCATACTGCATACACCCAGTGGATCCAATAAAATATTGTTGAAATTGAATCTCAATACTTTAAGTTCCATTTCCAATTGTACCTCTTCACCAAAAGGGTTAACAATTTGTGCACATAATTCAAGGCTTTACTGAAGTATCCTTCCTTAACAACGTGTTTTGAAAATTAAAAAAAAAAAAAAAATTAATTGGGAGGCCTTTAGCCTGAGATGACTTCTTGTTCCTTGAGTTCCTACTAGCAGCCTGAAACCCAACTCGATGTAAACAGTAAAATGAAACTTGAACTTAACCCATCAGACACTTCCAACTAACCTCTAAATGGAGGCTTTACCAACTAGAAATCACCAACTAACCTCTACTAGGGACTTTCCATTTTAATTAATCAAATATTTTCTTTGTCTTACTTCCACAAACACCTTATAAAAGCTTTCCCTTGGCACCCCCTTGGTGGGGCCCTGAATCATTTGTAGTCTTGCACTGCCCAATTCATGAATCCCTGTCTGTTAAAATAAATTCAATAAATTTTTAATGTGCTTAAGTTCATCTCTTAACAAAAGTAACAAAATTTATAAAAGATAAAAACTCAAACTAAAAATTTCCATAAGAAAATATTGGGAGAGATTAAATTAGGCTATGTATCTAAGGCCAAACCAAATTAAAATAGGCCTAATGAGAACCAGGCAGGGGAAATTTTATAAACCCTTCTCATCCCACTATTATTTTGTTTAACATCCATGAAAGTTTATTTAAGGGGATAAAATGTCAATTAATTTGCTAAAGAAATGTCTGTGTTTTGTCAAGTAATGGTATAGACCACACAAATATTTAATAGTAATGAGAATGATGCATATGGAAAGCAGGAAAAAGAGAGAGGGATTGCTAAAAGGAAGAAAAACTGCAAATGTGGATGCTCAACAGTTGTGAACTTGACTAATATTTGAAAGCTATATGAAAGACTAAAAAAGAAAAAAATAATAAAGTTCATATTACTGTTCAACTTCAAAACCTCCTCTCATAAAATGAATGCACACAAAGAAAGATATTATTTTAAATGTAAATTTCAGAAATTATTGCATCACCTTGAACATTATTTCTTTAAATGAGTGTCAAAGATAATAATGTAAAGCTCCTTTGCACACAACAGTCCATTTATTAACAACAGCTCTGTGCATCTGCGGGGCCACCTGTTACATATCTAAGCTACAATAAGTGTATTTTAGTATAAAACCTTAAGTTATTCCAAGACATTCTAAATTTGGATCAACATTATTATCTTATACAATGAGCTAAAACTCAAACATATAAATTACTCCTCTATGGATCAGCCTTTTAAGTCAATTGTCAAAGGTAACCGGAGAAAAATGGGTGAAGGGTGACCTCCATATGGCTCCTGAGCTAACATTAAAGTGAGCCTATTCCAAAATCAGATCAAAAACATACTTAAGAGCTGGGGTTGTAGCTCAGAGGTAGAGTGCTTGCCTAGCACGCATGGGGCACTGGGTTTGATCCTCAGCACCACATAAAAATAATAAATTAAATAAAGGTATTGTGTCCACCAACAACTAAAAATATATATATTTTTTTAAAAAAGGACACAATCTGTGGAGGAGGAGGAGAAGGAGGAAGAGGAGGAGGAGGAGGAGGAGGGAGAAGGACAATAAATTTTAAGAAACAGAGAAAAATGTTAATAAGGTCTAAAATTCCTACTAGCGCAATCAACCAAAAACAATTCCAAAAGTCTCCTCCAAATTTCAATGCACATTAATTACAAATGACAAACACAGTTAATATAAACCGTAATGGTCTGAACTAATTTGACTAAGCATGCAACACAGAGTTGGCAAGGTCAGGCTTTTGTGCTCAATTACTGTTCATTCATGCTGGCTTTAAAGAAAATTTTGTCAGAAGAAATAATGATTCCACTATGCTAAATAATTAACCAACATGAAAATTTAAATGACAATCCACCATGGGGAGGGGGCTGCATTTAGTTGGAATCCTAAACACACACAAACACAAACGTACGTCTATATGTAAATTGATTCTGTTTATCACAAATCTGTAAAACTTTCTCTGAAACAGTATGTGACAAGATAGGAAGGCCATCAAGAGTGTGATCAGTACAGGAAAATCCACCCACTGGGAAAAATGACTACTATTGATGGTAACCAACAAGAAAAAAAAAGATTAAAATAATTTATTTTTTAAAATAAAATAAAATAAATAATTTATTTTTTAAAAAGGTTAAAAGGTAACAAACAACCAAAATTGTGATTGAAGGTAGCATGACACAGGGGAACACCCATGAAACTGAGGGTCTGGATACTGAACCTAGCTGTTTTAACATCTGGAAAAACTAGGGGTGATCCCTTCTTTGGAATAGACCCCTTTCTGATTATTTTATTGAGATGAAGAAAAATTCCAGCATGTCAAGAGACAAAAACAAAACAAAACCAGGCTGAAAGGGATTTTTGCTATCCTTGTATCCTTTATTCTCCAAAAAGAATGCAGCAGCAAGTATCATCTAGACCTAACCCAACCTGCTGCTACCTTGGGAGTTTTTAAGTATCCAAATGGTCCAAAGCCACAAAACTACTCAGTTTTCTTGGTTTTTGGAGATGATGATATCAAAAATATGTCTGCTACCTCATCCCAGTATGGCTGAGTGACCATCTTGAAGAAGAAAAAAGTTCTAACCCTTTTGTTATTACCTTCCTCAGAGAAGAAAGGATAGGCCAGCAGTGGTAACTAGTCCCAGTTTTTTTAATGTATCTATGATAATGAGGAGCAGGTATATTTTGTTGCCTAAATTAAAATATTAAAAAGTAAGGAAGAGCCAGATGCAACAGCACATTCCTACAATCCCAGCAGTTCAGGAGGCTGAGGTAGGAGGATTGCAAGTTCAAGGACAGCCTCAGCAACTTAATGAGACCCTGTCTCAAAATAAAAAGATAAAAAGTCCTAGAGATATTGCTCAGTGGCAAAGCTCCCCTGGGTTCAATCCTTGGTATGATAAATAAATAAATAATCAAAAGTAAAGAACAGAAAATAAAGCAAGGAAGCATAATTTTTCCATAATGTTTGCTTTTTACAGACTTGTATTAAGTCAATTTTTGTTACTATAATGAAATATTTGAGGCAGGATAACTTTACAAAAGAAAATAGGTTCTATTAAGCTCACAGTATTGCAGGTTCAAGGGCATGGCACTGGCATTGACTCAGCTCTGTAAGGGCCCTCTTGGCTACATCATATCATGGCAAGAGTATGTGATAGTGAGAAGAAGAGCATACCTCCAAACAGGAAGCCAGAGAACAATTGGGGTTCCACAATACCTCCCAAAGGCACACTCCCCAATTGACCTAAGGTCCTCCCGCTAGGCCCCACCTCTTAAAGGTTCCACACCATCTCCCAAAACTGCTAAGCTGGGGACTCATTTTTCCACGTCTGTACCAAAAAGGTTCAGAAAAAAATTCAAAAAATTAAAAAGCTAGAAAAAAAAATCTCCCAAGTTAATACACTGGTTTCATGATCACAAACCTCGAAGGGCTTGTAGCAGCACACCACTGTCTGTCTGGCAATCCCACAATGTTCCTTATATAGACATACTTTTCCATCCTCCAAAATAACTTTCTTTCTGAACTTTGCATATCTTCTCTCCCTTCTCCTACTCTCAGCTGCTGCTCCTTGCTTCTGACTTCATTAGAGACTGAAACAAAGCATATTCCCCTGATCCTCTTTTAAGCAAATTCCAAAAATCACCTACATCTGTCCCCAGCCTTATATTCTTTTCCACTACAGTGAAGAAAATTTCCTCTTCGTATGTATACAACAGGGTGTTGAATGGGGGCTTTTCTGATGGTGTCAGAATTTGTGTTAAGGTTCCAAAATGGAAAACAATGAGTGGTCACTACCCCAGTGTTCCATAAAATATAAAATAGCAGAACCAGTCCATAATCACAAATTACAATCACCCTTTCAAGTCAAAAGGAGAACATTAGATATTTGGAAGTGAAATTGAGGAGAACCATTGAGGTAGGGAGTTGCCAGGGTAGTTAGTTAGAAATGATGAGTCATGTCTCTTCTCTGTGGAGGGAGAGAAAGTCTTCCCTGTAAATTCCCACCATCACCCAAACAAAGTAGTAGGAGCCCAAGAGAATCATTGGTAGAGATGAGGAAATGAGCCAGTCTTTCCCTATTCTCTCAGGCCATTTTCAGATGGGATTTCAAGAGCCTTTCCTGTTGTCCCTAAAAAGGCTCATAATGTACCTTACCAATACTTATTGTTGTTTGTATTCATAATAGCTGCCATTCTGACTGGAGAGAGATAAAATCTTTGAGTGGCTTTGATTTGCATTTCTCTAATTGCTTTCGATGATGAACATTTTTTCATTTATTTGTTGATTGATTGTATATCATCACCTGAGAAGTGTCTATTCAGGTCCTTGGCCCATTTATTGATTGGGTTATTTGGTTTTTTTGGTGTTTAACTTTTTGGGTTCTTTATATACCCTAGAGATTAGTGCTCTATTTGATGTGTGAGGGGTAAAGATTTGCTCCCAAGATGTAGGCTCTCTATTCACCTCATAGATTGTTTCTTTTGCTGAAAAGAAACTTTTTAGTTTGAGTCCATCCCATTTATTGATTCTTGATTTTTAATTCTTATACCAAAGGAGTCTTATTAAGGAAGTTGGGGCCTAATCCCACATGATGGAGATTAGGGCCTACTTTTTCTTCTATTAAACACAGGGTCTCTAGTTGTATTCCTAAGTCCTTGATACATTTTGAGTTGAGTTTTGTGCATGGTGAGAGATAGGGGTTTAATTTCATTTTGTTTCATAAGGATTTCCAGTTTTCCTAGCACCATTTGTTGAAGAGGCTATCTTTTCTCCAATGCATGTTTTTTGGCACCTTTGTCTAATATAAGATAATTGCAATTTTATGGGTTAGTCTCTATGTCCTCTGTTCTGGCCTATTGGCCTACCAGTCTGTTTTGGTGCCAATACCATGCTGTCTTTGTTACTATTGCTCTGTAGTATAGTTTAGGGTCTAGCATAGTGATGCCACCTGCTTCCCTTTTTTTGCTAAGGATTGCTTTAGCTATTCTGGGTCTCTTATTTTTCCAGATGAATTTCATGATTGCTTTTTGTATTTCACTGCTGGTGGGACTACAAATTGATGCAGCCAACATGAAAAGCAGTATGGAGATTTCTTGGAAAATTGGGAATGGAACCACCAATTGACCCAGCTATCCCTCTCCTCAGTCTATACCCAAAGGACTTAAAAACAGCATACTACAGGGACACAGCTACATCAATGTTTACAGCAGCACAATTCACAATAGCTAAACTGTGGAACCAATCTAGATGCCCTTAAGTAGATGAATGGATTTTAAAAAGTGGCATATATACACAATGGAATATTACTCAGCAATAAAAGAGAATAAAATCATGGCATTTTCAGGTAAGTGGATGGAGTTAAAGAAGATAATGCAAAGTGAAGTTAGCCAATCCCAAAAATCCAAATGTCAAATGTTTTCTCTGATATAAGGAGGCTGATTCATAGTGGGATAGGGAGCGGGAGCATGGGAAGAATAGACAAACTCTAGATAGGGAAGAGGGGTTTGAGGGGAAGGGAGGGAGCATGGGGTTAGAAATGATGGTGGAATGTGATGGTCATTATTATCAAAAGTATGTGTATAAAGACACAAATTGATATGAATATACTTTGTATACAACCAGAGATATGAAAAATTGTGCTGTATAATAAGAATTGTAATGCATTTCGCTGTCATATATAAATAAAAAATTTAAAAAGGCTCATAATATAAGCAATAAACCTTTCATAACCTCTTAGAGTATATATATATATGACATCGTCAGTCTTGTCATCCAAACCAAATTTTAGATGGTGGTCCATCCTGTTTCTATGAAGTGTCCATGACAGGGATTTTAAGAATAGAAACACTAGTTCCTGCTTCTTACACAGAGAATTTGGAAGACAAAGACCGACTGAAATGGAAGGGCAAGAAAAGAGGCCAGTAGTTGAGACACACTATAATTCTGCCTGTTTGGGGATAAGGATGTATGAACTTGTGAGTCAAGAGAATCCAAGAAAACCATTTGAAGGCACCTTACCCAAGAGTGATAAGAACAAAGGTGAAAGGATCTCTGCAGTGAGAAGCAATACAACAGAGAACCAGGGGTAGAGGCTGAGAAGGTCAGTAAGGGTCACTCTCTCATATTAGGAAAACAGTTTGTTGGTCCCAGCAGACATCACCCAGATAACCCACACCTACTTCATCTCTCTCCTACTCCTTTCACCTGTGTCCCAATTCTGGAACAGCTATAAAAATCATGGAAGCAGGTAAAGCCTAAAAAGAAAAAAAAAATAGTGAAAGAACAAATTATATTATTTCTTCACCTCTTTGGATTGGTAGAAAAGAGAGGTCTTGAACTGCACATGAGACCTCTGGCTTCTGCTTAGGCTGTAGAAAATCTGGAAAGAGCCTTCCACCCTTACAGCAACAATAACACTAACAACAATAAGACCAGACAATATGAGAGTGCTCATGTCTCCTTGAACCCATCACAGAGCTGAAGCGACAGGGCAACCAACTCACTGGAAATCTAAGGAAAAAACTGATACCTCAAAAGAGAGAAGGGTCATGAGCTCTTGCTCACCTGGCCCAGTTATCACCAAACATTGGTGACAAGAATTCAACTGAATGTTTTAACTAATTGTTAAAGGCCAGGTGTAGGCTATTGATATTTACTGAATTGTATCACACCAAGATTCATATTTGAAGCCCCAATCCTCAATGCAATGATGTTTGGAGATGGGGCTTTGGGGAGGTTATTAGGGTTAGATGAAGTCATGAGGATGGGATCCTCATGCTGTGATCTGTGTTCGTTTAAGGAGAGGCTAAGGATGGTCTCTTACTGTCTCTTGCCACCATCCCTATCTCCTTCCTTCTCCCCCTCTCCCCTTCTCTCTTTCCTTATTTCCCTGCCTTGGGAGGAAATGGAAAGAAAAAGTCCTCTCCAGGAACCTAATCAGTTGTCACCCTGATCTTCCCACGCTCTGAAAGGGTCATAAATAAATTTCTCTAAAAGCATGAGCACTATTTAAAGCCACCTAGTCTATGGTATTCTGGCCCAAGAAGACTAACACAGCTACACAGAGAATACAAGGCCCCCAGAGGCCAGAAACAGAAGAGGAACTTGCAACCACTGGGACACTCTTCTCCACGGACTTCAGAAGATGCTCACACTGGACAAAGACTGGGTAAAGGGAAGAATCCTGAGAAAGTGTCCCTCCTGTGCAGGCCTGGGGAAAGAAGAGAGAGGTCACTGAGGGAAAAAACAGAAGCTGCACTGGATCCTTCTCTCCTGTCTCATCAAAGAAATAGAAGAAGCCGTAGAAACTTTAGGAAAGCAACAAACGCTGTTACCCTGATTAAGGCACTGTGAAAACCCATCGCCGCTAGAAGAAACTCAACTGATCCCTGGGAAAGGGAAAAAATTCATGGTGGGCCTAGAATTAAAGTGGGAAAGGGGAATGAACATTGAGAACGCGAGTTCCACCCAAGACCTAGAGATGAGGCCTGCCAAAGACTGAGGGTGACACAGAAGAGAAAGTAGCAATCCCCCACCTCCCACCTCCAGGCCAATAATCTTCTAGTAATAGGTAATAATACCTATTGCTGGGAGTGCAGCAAGAGTGTGAGAGAGACACTCTCTTTCTCTGAGGAGTAGTGCAAAAGGAAGAAGGAAACAGAGCATATGCTCAGATGAATCCCGAAGAGAAATTAATGAAAGGACTATTTATAGACATGAGGATATGTTCCGGAAACTAAGGAAGAAGAATGCTGAGGCGCTGAGGGACTAGCAACTTCAGGAAGCTGTGAAGGCCTGAAGCAGCAATGTAACTGAAATGAGAGCTCCAGCCAAGCTACCTGGTAGGAGCTACCATGGCAGAGGGACCACCTGCCCCCTTTGCCCTCTGATCTCCCACTGGTGCCTCTCATCAGCAGACCTGCCGACAGACAGAAGGTCAGGAAGTTGGGGTGTGGCATCCATAAATGTAAATTCCTGTAGCATAAGGCAGAGGAAGTGTAGAGAATTCTCAGAGGGAAGCTAATGGAAAACACCCAGCATAATGCTTCCTAGCTGTTGTCCTCTGTCAATGTTGGCTCAAACTCCATACCCTTGGTGGCCTCTTTCTACTCAGGACTCAGACCCCAGGCCCTTTACTTTTCTCTCTGTGTCCTCTCTCTAGGTGATATCATGCATCTCCATGGCTTATGTCATTGATATGGTATCTTTGTATTTATATCACCCTAGTCCTCTCCCCCAGGTCCTATACTCAGATGCAACTACTTTCTTTTATCTGTTCTTTTTAGATATACATGACAGTAGAGCATATTTTGACATATTATACATACATGGAATATAACTTATTCTAATTAGGGTCCCGTTCTTGTACATGATGTGGAGATTCACTGATCATGTAGTCATATATGAACAGAGGAAAGTTATGTCTGAATCATTCTAGTGTCTTTCCTATTCCCATCACCCGCCTTCTCTTCATTCCCCTTTGTCTAATACACAGAACTTCTTTTCTTCCCTCCCCCTCCTCCTAAGTGTGTGTTAGTATCCATGTTTTGGACAGCTTTTCACCGACCAGAGCAACTATAGAGGAGAAAAGGTTTATTTAGAGGCTCATGGTTTCAGAGGTCTCAATCCATAGATAGCAGGCTCCATTCCTTGGGACTTGATGTAAGGCAGGACATCATGGTGGAAGAGCATGGCAGAGGGAACCTGCTCACATGATGATCAGAAAGCAGAGACTCCATCCTCCAGATAGAAAATTTATATCCCATAGCCACGCCCAATATGAACCCCTTCCTCTAGCCATACCCCACCTACCTCCAGTTACCACTCAGTTAATCCCATGAAGGATTAATTCATTGATTAGGTTAATGATATTACCCAGTATTTTCGCCTCCAAACCTTCTTGCATTGTCTCACATGTGAGCTTTTGGGGACACCATATCTAAACCATATCAATCCACATATCAGAAAGAATATTCAGCCTTTGGTTTTTTGGGATTGGCTTATTTCACTTAGCAAATAGTCTCTGAATCCACCCATAAAGTCATAAAGTCATTCTTTCTTATGAATTAGTAATAGTCCAGTGTGTAGATATACCACATTTTCTTTATCCATTCATATGTTGAAGGGCACCTAGGTTGGTTCCATAGCTTAGCTATTATGAATTGAGCTACTATAAACATTGACAGGGCTGTGTTACTGAAGTATGCTGATTTTAAGTTCTTTGGGTATAAACCAAGAAGTGGGATAACTGGGTCAAATCATGGTTCCATTCCAAGTTTTCTGAGGACTCTCATATTGCTTTTCAGAGTGGTTGCACCAGTTTGCACTCCCACCAGCAATGTATGAGTATACCTTTGCCCCCCATATCCTTGCCAATATCTGTTACTTTTATTTTTCTTATTATTTTATTTTTTTAGTTGTAGATGGACACAATACCTTTATTTTATTTGTTTATTCTTATGTGGTACTGAGGATTGAACCTAGTGCCTCACACATGCTAGGCAAGTGCTCTACCACTGAGCTACACTCCCAGTCCCTGTTACTTGTATTCTTGATAATTCCCATTCTGACTGGAGTGAGATGGAATCTCAGTGTTTTCATTTGCATTTTTCTAATTGCTAGAAATATTGAATATTTTTTCATATATTTGTTGACCATTCACATTTCTTCTTCTGTGAAGTGCCTGCCTGTTCAGTTCCTTTACCCATTTATTGATTGGGTTATTTAGTTTTGTTTTGTTTTTGGTGTTAAGGTTTTTTAGTTCTTCCTATATCCTGGAGATTAATGTTCTACCTGAGGTGCAGGTGACAAAGATTTTCTCCCATTCTGTAGGCTCTCTCTTTACGTTCTTGATTGTTTCCTTTGCTATGAAGATTTTCAGTTTGATACCATCCCATTTATCAATTCTTTGATTTTATTTCTTTCACTTTGGGAGTCTGTTGAGTAACTCAGTTCCTAAACCAACATGTTGGAGATTTGGGCCTACGTTTTCTTCTATTAGGTATAGGGTCTCTGTTCTAGTGCCTAAGTCCTTGATCCGCTTTGAGTTCAGTTTTGTGCAGAGTGAGAGAAAGAGGTTAATTTCATTTTGCTACATATGGATTTCCACTTTTCCCAGCACCATTTATTGAAGAGGTTATCTTTTCTCCAATGTATGTTAATGGTGCCTTTGTCTAGTATGAGATAACTGTATTTGTGTGGGTTTGTCTCTGTGTCTTCTATTCTGAACCATTGGTCTTCATGTCTGTTTTGGTGCTAATACCATACCATTTTGTTATTGTAGCTCTGTAGTATATAATTTAGGGCCTGGTATTGTGATGCCTCCTGGTATTGTGATGCCTCACTTTTCTATCTGAGAATTGCTTTGGCTATTCTGGACCTCTTATTTTTCCAAATGAATTTCATCCTGCTTTTTCTGTTTATATGAAGAACATCATTGGAATTTTAATAAAAATTGCATTAAATCTGTATAGAGCTTTTGTTACTATGGTCATTTTGAAATATTAATTCTGTCTACCCAAGGACATGAGTGATCTTTCCATCTTTTAAAGTCTTCTTCAATTTCTTTCTTTAGTGTTCTATAGTTTTCACTGTAGAGGTCTTTCACTTCCTTTGTTAGATTGAGTTCCAAGTTTTTTTTTTTTTTCCTGCTTTTTTTTTTTTTTTGGAGGCTATTGTAAATAGCCTCCTAACTTCTCTTTCAGCTGATTCATCATTGATGTATATGAACATAATTGATTTATGTGTGTTAATTTTATATCCTGCTATTTTGCTGAATTTGTTTATGAGTTCTAGAAGTTTTCTAGTGGAGTTTTTGGGGTCTTCTAAATATAGAATTATGTCCTCAGCAAATAGGGAATGTTTGAGCTCTTCTTTTCCTATTCAGAGTCCTTCAATTTCTTTCTTTTGCCTAATTGCTCTGGTAAGAGTTTCAAGGACAATGTTGAATAGAAGTGGTGAAAGAGAATATCTTGTCTTGTTCCAGTTTTTAGAGGAAATGCTTTCAATTTTTCTCCATTTAGAATGATGTTGGCCTTGGGTTTAACATATATAGTTTTTACAATGTTGAGGTATGTTTCTATTATATCTAATATATAATAGATTATATATTATTATATATGGATTATATATGGATGCTGGATTTTGTCACTTGCTTTTTCTGCATCTATTGAGATAATCATGTGATTCTTATCTTTACATCTATTGATATGATGAATGACATTTATTGATTTCTGTATGTTGGATAAACCTAGCATCCCTGGGATCATGGTGTGCTATCTTTTTAATATATTTTTGTATGCAATTTGCCAGTATTTTATTAAGAATTTTTTTTTAATCTATGTTCATCAGGGATATTGGTCTGAAGCTCTCTTTCCTTGGTTTGTCTTTGTCTGGTTTTGGTATCAGGGTGATACTAGCTTCATAGAATAAGTTTGAAAGAGTTCCCTACTTTTCTATTTCGTAGTATAATTTGAGGATGATTAGTGTTAGTTCTTCTTTGAAGGTCTGGTAGAACTTGGCTGAGAATCCATTTGGTCCTGGGCCTTTCTTTGTTGGTAGGCTTTTGATGGCATCTTCAATTTCATTGCCTGAAATTGACCTATTTAAATTGTGTATGTTCTACTGATTCAATTTGGGTAGGTAATATGTCTATAGAAATCTGTTGGTGTCTTCAAGAATTTCTATTTTATTGGAGTATAAATTTTCAAAATAGCTTCTGATTATAGTCTGTATTTCAGTCCAACTACTTCTTGACAGCTACTCTCATGTCTCAGACATTGTATCCTTGACCCATCTAGGTATATTCATAGTCTTCATTCCTCCCTCCCTTAACCAATTCATCAAGTCCTGTCAATTACCATTCCAAAACATTCTGAATCTGCCAATCCTTTCTCCTTTTCACTTCTGCCACATATTGGTCCGTGCTACTATATTACTCCTCGTGCTACACTTTCTTGTCCTTTGATCCTTGTAGGCTTTGCAATTATGGGCACCATCTTAAAACATAGATCAGGTCATGCCTCTTTTCTGTTAAAACTCTCCAGTGCTTTCCTAAATCCTGTACTAGTGTCTGCCTTGTCTCCTATCTCCTATCTCCTGCACACCTGCTCTCTAGTCTCTAGCCATGGCTATTCCACATCTTCCATGTCTTTACTTAATCCAAATACTTTCCTGCTCTGGGGCAACCTCTACCCATAAGTTACTCCTCCCACTTGACTCATGCCTCAGAAGCTGAGCTGTCTTCTCCTCCTTCAGCTCAACTTGAATCTCTACTTCTCAGGAAGGTTTTCCCCAGCCTCTGTATTTGAAGACACTCTCCCTCTGTCCCTTTATTCTCTGTTTGTACCCAGTTTCTTCTTACCATTAACCACATTCTAACTTATCTATTTATTTGTTTCCTTGTGTCTTTTGTCATTCTCTCACATTAGACTGCAAGCTCCATAAAGCAGGGAGTATGCCCTATGGCTCTCTTGAGCCTAGACAGCAACTGGCAAAAAGTGATGGGGTTTTTGTTTGTTTGGTTGACTGGTTTTTTGGTTTTTTTTTTTTTTTAGTTTAAATGCACTTTATTTTTAGACAACCTACATTGCTAGAGGCCATGTATGAATTATGGGTTCATTTGAGCCATCAAAAGGTAGGACAGTTGCTTTTCTGAGAACTCTTGGTATGAATCCACCAGATGCAGATTGCTCAGAGTAAAGTTAACACTCTACTTTAGCTCATAGTCTTGGGTTCAAATGCAGCCCCTTGAAGCAGGGCATAACCTCCCTACTCCCAAACAACTTGTTTTTTCACATCTTTATCCTGTTTTTCTTTAAGAAGTCTGGCACACTGAAAACTCTGTATTTCCCCTTAAATAAACAATATGGGCCTTTTTCCAGTTCCAGTCCCTACCAGGGCTGGAAGATCCACCAGGCTCCCCACTTCTAAAACTATCTTCTGCCTATTGTCTTTTGTTCCTTATTGATTATTTTCATAACTTTTTATTTTCTTGGCCAGTTCACACCTCTAAGCAGGAATTAGCTCTCTGGGTACTTGTAACACACTACAAGGTATGACACTACATGGTATGTTTTCTTAAAAGCAATGCCTACATTCCAAATAAATTATTTTCAAAATAAATGTGCTCAGTTCCAATGATTTGTTTTATGTGTCAATTTGAGTGGAATCAGTAATACATAAAGAACTGATAAAAACATCACTTCTGGATATCTCTGTGAGGGTATTTCCAGAGAAGATTGGTACAAATCGATAAAAATGAGTGGGGGAATATGTGCCCTGCTCCCCTCTCCCTCTCTTCCCCTTCTGCCTTTCCCTTCTTCACCCCCTCCCTACATCTGTCCCTCTCTCCACCCCCCTCCCTCTCTCTGTCACTCTCTCACCCTGAAGAATACATTAGTTATTTAATAAGACAGACAACACTTTATTATTCCAAGTAACATGAACTATGTTTAGATCCATCAAAATATGATTGCATTTAAATCCGAATAACAACCCTAGGAGATAGGTAGGAGGAGGAGGAAGAGGAGGAAGAGGAGGAGGAGGTTAATTCCCTTTTTACAAACAAGAAACTGAAGTACAGGAAGGAAGGGTAAGCAACTCACTCAGGTCACATGTTTAGAAGATGAAAGAGGTTAAGACTCAAACCCAGGCAATCTGATGTCAACACTTTAACCACGAAGCAATACCTACCCTCAAGTTTACTTTCATGGATAAATTAATGACTACATAAATAAATTAATAAGGTGGAATGGTAGCATAGGTTGTATCAATAAGTCTGCCTGGGCATAACACTGAAAACTAAGCTTCCCAGATTGACACAAGAGGGAGCATATGATAAGTACAGAGGAAGGGGAAGGAGGCACACGATACAAGGGAATAAGAACTTAATTTACCTTATATTAAGTGAAATAAGCCAAATTCAGAAGGTCCAGGGTTGTTTATATGTTTTCTCCTATTCTCATACATGGAAGCTAAAGAAAAAAGGAAAAGAAGCAGGGAGGGGTTCTCAGGAAAATTAGTAGAATAGAGGAAAGACTCCCGGGAGTGAGGAGAGACAAGAAAGGGGTAATACTGGGAACTGAAATTGACCAAATTATGTTATATTGTGTATGTGTATGAGTATGAGACAACGAATCCCACAATTATGTACAACTATAATGCACCAACAAAAATATGGAGAAGGGGAAATGGAAGTTTACTTAAGGTATAAGATGAAGAAGTGGAGAAAAAAATAAAGTAGTAAACAGAAGTTAATGAGACTAACCAGGAAGAAAATGTTTATAGACCACACAAAGCAGTTTTGGTTTTACCCTGCAGATTAAAAACTTGGGAAGCTACTGAAGAATTTTAATCACAATTATACTTGTGATTTAGAAAGCTCCCTTTGGCAGTTGCATAGAGTAATGTTTCTTAAAGTTGAGTAGACTGTATTCTTTCAAGAGAGAAAATTCTCAGGGACTGTTTGTTAATACTTCTAATTAAAAAGTTACTTAAATATCTACAAATATTTAACAAGATATAGACTCATTATTCTTGCAGCTTTTTAGATAGTCACAAAAGTAAAATAAATGTATATACTGTCTAAACCAATTATAAACCAAATTAAATTTTAATTAAACAATTTAATGCAATGATGTTTTACTTAAATGAAATTGGTACAAGCATGCAATGGTATTATTTTGATGCAAGTTCATTTGAGTATGAAAAAAGAGAGAAGAAAATCTGAGAAACTCTGCTTGTAGATTTAAACTGTTTAATTTTTAATGTCTTTCAAGAGTCACAAATAGAAAAATTCATTTTAAATTATACTGTGGCTGTGGAATTATATGTAACAGAATTATACTTCTAGAATTTGTTATCTTTTCAATGGATCGTCTTTTCATGAGTCATAGTTTCAGTAATTACAACCACAAAAATTTAAAAATTATATATTTTTGTTTCTAGGCTAATTTTAAACTACTTAAATATTTTGTGTATCATCTGTATGAAGGCTTTATAACAAAGTTCTGCTGCAGGATTTCAGTGCTGTGCTTGCTTTTGAGTTTATAATTCAATTACAACTATTCTAATTATTTTGAATCTGTGTGAGGAAACAAAGGTGAGCTCTTTAAATAAATGCTCCTTTCCAGCAATTCTGACTGGATGGAAGTTAACTGAATCAAGGGGTTCTGAAGGTAAGAAAGTAGTTAAGTAAATTTAAAAAAAAAAAAAAGAAGCCAGGCGCCGTGGCACCCATCTGTAATCCCAGTGGTTTGGGAGACTGAGACAGCAGGATCGCGAGTTCAAAGCCGGCCTCAGCAGAAAACAAGGCTACTAAGCAGCTCAGTGAGACTCTGTCTCTAAATAAAATACAAAGTAGGGCTGGGGATGTGGCTCAGTGGCCTAGTTCCCCTGAGTTCAATCCCTGGTACATGCCACTCCCACCCCCCAAAAAGGAAAGAAAATTAGAAGGAAAATTAAGAAAAGACTGATTGAGCTGGACATGATGGCACATGCCTGCAATTCCAGCTATTAAGAAGGAAGCTGAGGCAGGATACTCACAAATTTGAAGCTAGTCTGAAAATTCAGTGAGACTCTATCTCAAAATGAAAAATTATAGATCTAAGAATGCAGCTCAGTGTAGAGGGCCACTGGGTTCAAATTCCAGGGCTGGGGGGAAAAAAAGTTGACTCAAAGCTGAAGCTGACTGAATGTCAGGTAGTGTAATAAATATCTTCTATCCTCTGTGACAATCCTTACAAAAACTAAAACTCTGCAAGGTTCATATCATTATCTATTTTTATAGACAAGGAAACAGGATCAAAGAGAGACACACACAACTGGTGAGAAAGACAAGTTTAGAATAACCTGGGACTAAGTACCTGTTCTAAACTATTAGGCAACATTGCATGAATGAAAACATAGTACTTAGGCACATTATTGAAAGGTGACTTAGTATCTTTACTTTATAAATCCTAAGTCATGTTGAATTATTGCAAGTATATCCTGATAGATTTGTCTTCAGGAGAGGTTTCAATGCATTGGTCTTGAAATCACTGTAGCAACACAAGGTAAAGTCAAAGAAAAAAGAGGCAAAAAGTAATTTTAACACTAAATACTCATAAACGAAGCTAATGATAATTCCTTCTCTAAGCATGAAAATCCAAAATCAGTTAAAAAAAAAAAAAAAAAAGCTCCTGAAAAGAGAGACTTTTTTAACAAATGGGGTTGGGGAAACTGGATATCCATATGTAGAAGAATGAAACTAGATCCCTCTCTCTCACCCTGCACAAAAGTCAAATCAAAGTAGGAATTAGAACAGAAACTATGTAACTGCCAGAAGAAAACACATATTGATGCAGGCACCAACTTCCTTAGCAACACTCCTAAAGCTCAAGAAATAAAATGAAGGATCAATAAGTGGGATGTCATCAAAAAGCGTCTACCGGAAGTGATGGTGCATGCCTGTAATCCCAGTGGCTAGGGAGGCTGACACAGGAGGATCCTGAGTTCAAAGTCAGCCTCAACAATAGTGAGGTGCTGAGCATCTCAGTGAGAACCTGTCTCTAAATAAAATACAAAATAGGGCTGGGGATGTAGCTCAGTTGCGGAGTGCCCTTTGTGTTCAATCCCTGGCACAAAACAAACAAACAAACAAACAAAAACTTCTGCACAGCAAAGGAAACAAGAACATGAAGAGAAAAACTACTTTAGAATGGGAGGGCTTTATATCCAGAATATATTTTAAAAACTTCAAAAAGCTTAACACCATAAAACATAACAAATAACCCAATAAGTAAATGGGCAAAAGAACTAAACAGACATTTTAAAAAAGAAACACAAATGGCCAACAAATATATGAAGAAATGTTCAACATTGCAAGCAATCAGGAAAAGGCAAATCAAAATTACACCAAAATTTCATCTCATTCCAGTCAGAATGTCAATTATCAAAAATACAAATAATAATAAATGCAGGTGAGGATGTGGGGGAAGGGAAGGTACACGCTACGTTGTTGGTGGGGCTGCAAATTAGTACAATCACTCTGGAAAGCAGATGGGAGATTAAAAAACCAACACACTAGATCACAGCCCCAGCTGTGGCTGTAGACCTAGGCAACAGGTAAGAAACCTGCATGCTGCTCCCTTCTTGTCACAAGATATCCTTTCCGGACAGCCCAGATACATATGTAACCACCATATGACCCAGCTATCCTACCCCCTTGATATTTATCCAAAAGAACTAAAATCAGCATACTACAGAGATACAAACTCAGCCATAAAGAAGAATGAGATTATGGCATTTGCCAGTAAGTGCAAGGGACTGGAGAACAAACATTATGCTAAGTGAAATAAGCCAGATTCAGAAAATCAAGGGTCAAATGTTTTCTTTCATATGTGGAAGCTATAACAAAGTAAGAGGAAAAAAGGCATGTGTGTGTGTGTGTGTGTGTGTGTATATCAAATATCATAAAGATACATGGAAGATCAGTGGAATAGAAGAAGATCAAGAGGGAGAGAGGAAGGATGGAAAAGGGGAGGAAATGCTGAATGAATTTAGCAGAATCACATTTATGTACATAAATAAATACACTGCAGCGGGCTGGGGATGTAGCTCAGTGGTATAGCAAGCGTGGAGCCCTGGGTTGGACCCCAGTACCACAAAATAAATAAATAAACAAACAAACAAACAAACAAATAAACAAACAAATAAATAAATAGAAGAAGGAATCTTTTGAGAAGGTAAAAATAAATAAATAAATATAACTTTATGTATATAGAGAAAGCACCTATAAAAATAAATTAATTAATCAGCAAAAGGAAGATCAACAGATCAGAGGTAGGCGAATTGGGGAGAGAAGAGGGAAGGAAGGGTAAAGGGGATACTGAATGGAGTAAACTCAAGCCCATGCATGTATGATTTTGTCAAAATGAACCCAACTACCACGTGTAACTATAATACTATAATAACAAAGAAAAATAAAAGAGTTGACTTAGAAAACATTAACATTTAACCAAAAGGGGCAAGAAAATGAAATGCTGAATATTAGCAACGAAAATGAAGATGAATCAGGAATGACACTATAGATACTTAAAAATATGATATGGGAGTCAACGAGAAATAAAATTAGTTTACTGGAAATCAATTAACAGAAACATTTACAGTAACATATTTGTTATGTGGAATCTATAAAATAGAAACCGGGGCGGAGGAGATGTAAGGATCTCTTTCCATGGAGAGCCTCGCAGTTATTAATTCACAGAGCCAAATAAACTGTTATTTGTTTGTTATTTGTTTGTATTTGTGTTATCCAGTGACTTCCACTATTACTATATTTACTTATTAAAGGCTTATATTATTCAAGGACTTTCTTTTCAAACTACGATTTTATGTATTTGCCTTTAATAGGTGGGTAAATGGAAAGAGGAAAGAGCGCAATCGCATTCTCATAGGTTTGACCCTCTCTAGTCTTCGTAGAAAGCAGACAAGGTATCCGCTTCCCAGAGGTTCCTCCAGCACCGCGGAAACGAAACTGCACCAGGCTCCTCCCCGCGGACTGGGAGAGAGCCAATCAGGGCACAACCCGGGCTGATCGCGTGCTGGATGTCATGGCGGCCTGCAGTCGCTGCTGCTCTGGCCTCCGGCTCCGGCCGCTGGGCGATAGTCCCCTCCGCATGCCCAGGCGGAATCCGGCGCTCACATATTTGCAGATGCGAGCACTATGGGGTAGCGTGGGGTCCCGAGCTGTGGCTGTGGACCTAGGCAACAGGTAAGGAACGGCGTGCACTCCCTTCTTGTCCCAAGGTATCCTTTCCGGCCAGCCCAGATACATTAATCTTCTTGGTTACAAATCCGTCCGACGTCTCTTTAACCTCTCTTTACCCCAAATCTAATTCCATATTTCCTTTTCCGAATATGGAGTCTGTCTTCTCGGACTTTCCTCCTTCCCGCTGTGCCTTTGTGACTTTGCTTATTGAATCTTTCCTTCCTCTGTTCGGGATTCTTTTCTCCAGAGCCTGTCTTTCCATCTGACATCTATTCTGTTAATTTTCAAAGACCCTTGGGCGCTGAAGTGGGAGGCATTCCACCTTGAGATAACGAGTTGACTGTGTGTGCACTCGTCATCCAGCCCAACTGATTGCCTAAAAGTGTGGCCAGCATGACCCTGGAAGGAAATGGAAAGTCAGGTTATTGAACGCCAATTAAATGATGCACGCAATATTTTTAAACCTATAGTAAAGGTGCTATCACCCTCATTTTATAGGTTAGGTAACTTTCTCAGAGTAAACCAAGCTAGATGGATTGTGAAATAGTGTGTCTTATTAAGTCCATAATTTTCCCAGGGATCCATTTGCTAGAATTCACATTGTTATGGGGAGACGCCTCAGAAAACACTCTAAATCCGAATTTCAAATCAAAAGAGAGCTTTATTTACCTGGCCAGGGACTGTTACCCATCACAGAGACTCAAGCTCTGTGGGAGGACAGCATCTTCCTGGTTCATCCAAAGAGAATATGAGCACATAAACCACAGCTCAGTGACTTGCTTATTGTCATGTAAGCTAGCCAATCATTGAAATTAAAACATTGGTAAGTGGGACCTTTGGGCTCTAGGCAGGACTGTAATTTTCCAGTCAGCAAGCAAGGGATAAACAGAAGCTAAAATAGCATTAGCTTTTCAGTTCAGCTGACCACAGTCCTGGGTTCAAGCAGGTGCTAGACAGTGGCATCTTGAAATTGGGCAGGAGTCGGTGGGGGAGAATCTACAAGGGCATTCACACCCAGGATGTAGTTCACCATAACCACTGCTGCATCCTGAATAGGGTACAATTTGTGGGGTACAAAGTACAGAAAGACAGTTTTTTTAATAAGAAAACAAATTTTATTTCAGTTTCTCAGAAACAGCTCTTGTAACGGTGTTTTATAGAAGACAGCAAAATGGAGTCTTAGGCCTGTCTATGACAGTTCTTGCTTTAAAATTGTCTTATCTCACTTATCAAAATCTTATATCTATAATCTATATTTTTTACTAATCTATAACCTATAATTTACACTCTTATTGATTGTATTTATCAGTTCACACCACAAGAATTTGAAAAAATCACTTTTGATGTGATCGTTTTTAGAACAAATGAAACTGCTAATGCATACTTTTTTATCTAAAAATTTTTATTGCACTTTAAAAATATTTTGACCCTAATTCATACCAAACAAACAACAACAACAACAACAACAAAAAAAAAAAACTGGCTTAGAATCCAGAGTCACTTCCGTAATTTAATGAATAAACAACAAACTAATTACTTCACAACATGGGACAAATGATCAGACAGGATTTGATCAAGAGTATGCAGACTTTTCAGCAAATATTTTAGGCTTTGTGGGCATATTGTCACCCTCTCAATTCCTCTTTGTGTGTACGTGTCTTTACAAAACTTCTAAACGTTATACAAAAATTTTCAGTTGAAGAACTCTACAGAAACAGGCCATAGGCAGTAGTTTCCTTACCTCTAAACTAGATGATCTCTAAGACTCTTTCTACCCTTGGTTAATTCTGATTTTGGGGGGAAGAGGAACTAAGGAAAGGATCTCTCTTCCATTCTTTAAGGACTGCACATTCTTGCCCAAAGATAAACCCTACAACATTTCATTCAATAGACACTTACTGTGATCTACTAAAAGCAGTGACATCCATAATTCCCATAAGTAATCTACTTTAATTCATTTATTAATCAATCTGGATCTCTTTTGAAGTTATTTTTTAAAATATCTTTATTTATTTATTTATTTTTAATTTGGTGCTGAGGATTGAACCCAACGCCTCGCACATGCTAGGCGAGCACTCTACTGCTGAGCCACATCCCCAGCCCCCTTGAAGCTAGTTTTTTTGTAAATGTGTGCCATGTGTTGAAAAATACAACTCAATGAGTTTGATACCTGCTAGATAAATCAGTTCATCTTTGTCTTAAGTTTGTCATTTGCAACATTTATTGAGTAGCCATTATATTCCAGATACATTATATTTAATATTTTTTAACACCATGGGAGACTATATACTATTGTGGTAGGTGTTTCCAGATAGTATGTTCAGTGCTCATAGTGCCTTTGAGGCAAGTGTTTAATTTTCATTTCACAGGCTTTTATTGCACAACTGCTATGTACCAGGAACTGGAGATATAAGGTCTGATGAAGAAATGAAATAAATACACATTCACTGGAAAATCATTGTGGGGAAAGATAAGAATAGGGCACTAAGGGAGTACAAAGCATTACTTTTCCTACCCCAAAGCTTGCGATTGTTGTGAATTTTGAAGGATAAGGAGGAATTATCAGTAATTCAAATAGTAAGGAGAATAGCAACAGAAAAATTGGAAGGTACTATCATAGAAAGGTGAAATGGCATTTTAGTAACTATAGATAATTCACTGTGGATGTAGCAAACAGTAAAAATCTGAATCTAAAATTTTTTACAGAGTCCAAAGCCAAATCTTAAAGTACCTCCACCCCTCATTTTTCAGTGGAGGCAAGTATTTTTACTGAATATTTTTTTGGTGGAATTTTTAGGAAGGTGGTTACATTCTATATCATCCTGCAATATTTCTAAAAATGTTCTTTAAGTACCCCTTTTTCCCTGTAGTTCTACTTCCTGTGTGGCTCCTCTTTTCTCTCCAATTCCTTCTTTAGCTGCCTCCTCCTACTCTTCTCCCCACCAATAAGATCCCCCTGCTCATCTTATCATCCTTTTTATTATTATTTATTTTTTCAGAAGTGTGTTTTGTTTAGGTATTCGCTTACGTGGTTCAACATTTAAATAGCATGACAGTCTTCCATACATTTCCATAGCCAGGCAGTTCCAACCCCCAGAGGCCGTCCCTATATTATCAGTCTTCTATATATTTGGAAATATTTTATGCATATAATATTGAAGGGTCAATTGGCTGAGAGTTTGCTTTAGTTAGCTTTTTTGCTGCTGTGACTGAAAGACCTGACAGGAATAATTTTAGAGGAGGAAAAGTTTATTTTGGCGCTCACTGTTTTCAGAAGGTTCAGTCCCTAGAATGTGGCTCCATTCCTTGGGGCTCGAGGAATTTAACCCAATGCCTCACACATGAGGTAGAACATCATGGCAAAAGAGTGTGGCAAAAGTAGTGGCTCGGGCATCACTTTAGGAAGTAGAGAGCTCTGTTCAACAAGAACAAAATATATACCCCAAAGATATGCCCCCAGAGACTTATCTCCCCCAGCCACACCGTGAATCACCAACAATCAGGGGATTAATGCACTATTTATGTTAACCTTCTTATAACCCAATCATTTCATCTCTAAACCTTTTTGTATTGTCTCACATGAGCTTTTGGGGAACACCTCATATCTAAACCATCACAGGTAAAATGAACCATGGAGCAAAAGTAATAACAGAATTTTACCCAAAACAACTAAAAGTACATAGACCAGAAAAAAACTATAAGTCAGTTTAGTCCCAGCTGAGATTGTGAGATAAAATGATAAGCAACCACCTGTTTTCTTTGCCTAATATAGATTGTACAGCCAGGGGAAATGGTGCACACCTGTAATCCCAACAATTTGGGAGGTTGAGGCAGGAGGATCCCAAGCTAGAGACCAGCCTCAGCAACTTAGTGACAACCTGTCTCAAAATTTAAAAAAAAAAAAAAAATTTAAAGGGCTGGGGATGTAACTTGGTAGTAAATCGCCCCTGGATTCAATCCCCAGTACCAAAAGGATGATGATAATAATAAGAAGAATGCTATGAACATTCATGTACAGATTTTTGTACAGATGTATTTTCATTTCTCTTAAGTATATACAAAGGAGTAGAATTGCTGGGCCACTAGGAGCTCTTTATTTAATACTTTAAGGAACTGCCAGTTTATCTCATGAAGCTAGAACACCATTTTGTATTCCCACCAGCAGTATGAGAATTTCAGTTTCTCCAATATATGTCATACCAACATATATTACCAGTTTTTTTGAGTACACCATCCTACTAGGTGTAAAGTGGTAGCTCATTATGATTTTGCTTTGCATTTCCCTGGTGGATAATGATATTAAGCTTTTTCTCATGTATTAATTGGCCATTTGTATATCTCTGGACAGATGTCCCTTCAAATCTGTTGCCAATTTTTTAAATTGAATTATCTTTTTTATATATATACATATATTGTTTATAGAGATTGGTGATGTGGGGAGGGCTATTTTATATTATTTATATTTTGGGTACTAGGAATTGAACCCAGAAGCACTTACCACTGAGCCACATCTCCAGCCCTTTTAATTTTTTATGTTTTTTAATTTTGAGACTGGGTCTTGCTAAATTGCTTAGGGCCTTGCTAAGTTGCTGAGGCTGGACTTGAATTTGCCATCTTCCTGTTTCAGCCTCTGGAGTCTCTGGGATCACAGGCATGTGCAACCACGCCTAGCAAAATTGAGTTGTCTTTTTATTCATTTGAAAGAATTTTTAACATTCTAGATGTAAGCCTCTTATCAGATATGTGAATTGCAAATGTATTCTCCTCCTCTGTGGACTTTCTGTTACATTCTCAATAATATCCATTGACTCATGCCAAGTTTTTAATTTTGATGAAGTCCACTTTATTTTTTGTTTTGTCAGTTATGCTTTTTGATATCATATCTTTTTTAAAAAATTGTCTAGCTCAAATTTATAAAGATTTACTGCTGTGTTGTTTTTTTTTTCAGAATTTTGTAGTTTTAGTTCTTTTAGTTCTAGGATCCATTTTGAGTTAGTTTTTATCTTTGTGTGACGAAGGAGTCCAAATTCATTTTGCATGTGTATGCATATGAATATCCAATCATGCTAGCACCATTGCTTGAAAAGACTATTCTTCCACCATTAAATTATCTTGACACTTTTCTCAAACATGAAAGTCTTTGTAGGCAATATTTAGTAGTTTATATTTTGCCCTGAAAGCACTGAGGGAAATTTTATAAGATTTTTTTAAAATTTTTTATTTTTTTAGTGGTAGATGGACACAATATCTTTATTTATTTATTTGTATGTGGTGCTGAGGAATGAACCCAGCATCTCACACCAGCAAGGACGCGCTCCACCACTAAGCTACAGCCCCAGCCCCTTATAAGATTTTTAATAGGGAAATGATGTAGTTTGTGTACTAAAAAGTTACTGTAGTCAACAAGGCAAGGGATGCAAAGAGATTGAACTGAGATGGTAAATGGGAATTAATATTTAGAAAGGCACTTGGTTTCTGTGCCCCTAAAATACTTTATCTCTCATTCAGGTTTGTCCTGTACCTTCTTTTTATCTTCTATAAGCAGCTCCCCTTGTACATGAATCTCATTCTTTTTATTTTTTTGCTGAGGGAAGAGGATTTGTGAGGCTTGATAGCCTTTAGTTCTTCTATTAGAATCTTGGATTATTTTATATGCTACTAAGTCATTGTGTTGAATTTTTATTTTTAAACAGAAAAATAGAAATATCCTCTGGAAAACTGGCCAGATTTGCAGATGGCTCTGCTGTAGTACAGGTAAAAATCCAGGTTTTTAGAACTTCATCCTAAAAATATTTATGGATATTGGTACTAAATCTTTATGACATCATATAACTTAGAAATGTGATATTGGGAATTAATTCAGACACTAAGATCTTTCCCAGTGTCAAAACCAGAGTCAGACCTGAATGTATTAAATGACCTTGACGATCCTTTCCAAACTTGGGATTTTATTATATTTTTGTTAATAGAATCTATTAGACATTTCTAGAGAAAGTAATTTCATTATTCTCAATAGAACGGTGAAATTGGAAATTTTTATTATATACAACCTAAATTTCCTCATTAGAAATAGAAAATATGATTCAGTTTATTTGGTGTGACTAAGCTATCAGTGATCCCCCTTTGTCCTTTTCAAAAATTTAGTGACTGTTCTAATGTTGATCATGCTCATATAGAAGGGATGGTGCCAAGCCGGGTGTACACGCCTGTAATCCCAGCAACTCAGGAAGCTGAGACAGGAGGATCACAAGTTCAAAGCCAGCCTCAGCAACTTAGTGAAGCCCTGTCTCTAGATAAAATATAAAAAAGGGAAGCCCCCTGGGTTCAGTCCCCAGTACAAAAAAAATGCAGGGGGTGGGGAGAACCGAGAGTGGACTATTTGTGAATAATCATCACTTGGAATAAGACATCTCTTTGCTTGTTTTTGGAGTGAGTATTCAGTTGCTACTTAGATGTTAATATCTGATTTCAAAGGTATTTACCAGTGTTTATGTTTTAAGTCAGGTGACACTGCAGTGATGGTCACAGCTGTCAGTAAAACAAAACCTTCACCTTCCCAGTTCATGCCTTTGGTGGTAAGTAATTTGCTAATTTATCTGAACTGTAGTTATAGCATAAATGTAGAATTTGTAATATTTTTCCATTTTCTTATGAGTACAAAATATAAACTTTGTTCAGGAAAAGGTCGTCTTTAGTTGTTTGATACTGAATCGTTAAGAGAGTTTGATGGGTTATTTTATAGCCACTTTTCATGCTAGTAGTAAACATTCTTTAGAATATCCAGTTATATGAGTTGATGAGATAAGTGAATAAAGTGCATGAGTGCTGTGATGACAAATAAGCAATGAATTCATTGCCTTCATGGGTTTCCCTTCAGTATGAGTCAACAAGTGTATGGTAAGTGAAGAGAGCCTTAGGATGTTATGGCTTCTTTCTAGTATGAAAGGGAATGCAGGTATGTCTAACAGTTGATACAAAAAGTCAGTGTTTGACAGAATAAGCCACTGTGGAAAGTAGTGAAGCTAGGTAGTCATCTGACTGCTAAGTAGAAGACTTTTTAAAATAATTGGCTGAAATATTTCTTTCTTTCAGGGAGAGGTACTGGGGATTAAACCCAGGGACACTTTACACTGAACTGTATTCCCAGCCCTTTTTAACTTTTATTTTATTTATTTATTTATTTATTTTTGAGACAGGGTCTCACTAGGTTGCTTAGGGCCTCGCTGAGTTGCTGAGGCTAGCCTCAAACCTGTGATCCTCCTGCCTCTGCCTCCTGAGTCACTGGGATTATAGAAATGCACGACCCCACCCAACTCTGGCTGATATATTTCTATAAACTCTCCTTTCCCTAAAATATAAAAACTTTAAAAGTAAATTAAACAACCTTTACTCCTAGTCTATAGAGTATGTTGTTAGCAAACTCAAGAAAATTAGTATTTATATAATAGATTTTGTGACATGGTTTTTATTTTAAAAAAAAAAGGAATCATACAAACCTTATTTTTTCATTGCTGTTGCAGGTTGACTACAGACAGAAGGCTGCTGCAGCAGGTAGAATTCCCACAAACTATCTTAGAAGAGAGATTGGTTCTTCTGATAGAGAAATTCTTACAAGTCGAATAATAGGTAAAATATTAAGATAGAGGCATTAATGCTCTCAGATATGCCAGTGTTTCTTTAATTTTCCTTCATTGCATGAATGCCACTAAAGATTATCTAGTGTCTCTGTTCTCTCACTTGAATGTAGGCTTTATGAGAGAAAAAAAAAAATGTCTCTTTACCTACCAAATCTTCTTTATCTTGTACACTGCTTGGCAAGTGTATTCAGCTAGGTGCAGTGGCACACATCTGTAATCCCAGCCATTCAGGAAGCTGAGGCAGCAGGAGTATCACAGGTTCAAAGCCAGTCTCAGCAACTTAGCAAGACTCTAAGCAATTTTATGGAGAACCTGATTCAAAAAAAGGCAGGGCTAGGGATGTGGCTGAGTGTTTAAGTGCCCATGGTTTCAATCCCTGATACCAAAAAACAAAAAAGGATAGGCATTCAATAAATATTTGTTGACTAAATTAATAAATATCTATTGAGCATATGAATTCCATAGCTCATGCCTCTACTGTGTTGATCTGTCCCTCGTATTTTTCATTCTTTTATGTTGAGAATAGTTATTCCTAAATATGATATGTATCAATTACTGACATATGTGCATTATCTTCAAAGTCTTTGACAGTTATAAATATAAATATAGTTTATAGTTCCCATACCCAGAAATTGGTAGTTGATGAAAAGACACAAACTACCAAGGTGCCATTTTCTTTTGGTCTGCTCTTAGTCCTAATTGTCTTTCCTCTGCTTAGTGTTAGGCCATGGTCTATTATTAATTGAAGGATTTATATTTATCAACTTTCCCGTTAGCAAATCAACCCAATGGGTTTGGTTTTGTTTTGACATATTGAACAACTTGCAGTATTATTTCAAAAGTTTTGGACTCTAAAGCAACTCTGTCAATACTATTTAATGTCTTTTTTCTTTCTTTTTGGAGATCGTTCAATTAGACCTCTCTTTCCTGCTGGCTACTTTTATGATACACAAGTAAGTTCTGTTTTATGTTATTTGTTTCCTGGTCAATCAAAACTTATTTAATCTCTGTAATTCTTCTTTGGCTAAATATTATAAAAAATTTTGGTAGTGCTCTTGCATTTAAAAAAAAAAAAAAGATAATACTTTTGAAAAGCTAACATTTACTTGGTATCAGTTGGAGCTGACACCTGAATTCTGAGGAGTCAGCTAACCAGGAATGTTGGAAAGCACTCAAGGCAGTGGAAATGGGAAGCTCAAAAGCCCTGAGGCATGGGCTGGGGCTGTGGCTCCAGCAGTACCATTTTATGCTCGCCTGGCATGTGTTCGGCCAGGTTCGATCCTCAGCACCACATACAAAAAAAAAAAACCAAACATGTTGTGTCCGCCAAAAACTAAAAAAAATAAATACTAAAATTCTCTCTCTTTCTTAAAAAAAAAAAAAAAGCCCTGAGGCATAAATAAATTATCTCTATTATTGGATCCTCTGAAACTCTACCTCATTACATTTTAATATTTTCTGATTACTAGCTCATAATGATACATATACTTTAATTAAGAGTACTTAATTAAGTAATCATTTTACTTACATGAACTAAATGTGTAATTCTACCTTTACAAGGATGACACAGCTTCAGGGAGATTTTTTTTTTTTTTTTCATTGCTAGGAACTACAAGGGAAATTACTTCATTAAGAGTATGACATAGACAAAAAAAAAAGAATTTGACATAGGCATATCACTGCAGTATTAAGCAGTTCATTGATTTGTTTCATCTTTACTTATAAACAGATAATAGAAATATGTAGCTAAGATTTGCTGAATTCGTGCAATGCGACTAGTATTGTGGTAAATATTTTATATACAGTATTTCTTCAATTCTCATAGAAACCCTTTGGGAAGATGCCATTATTTTTCTTTCTTAAAGTTGAGAGAACTTTCAAAGTTTAATTTAGCTAATTTACCCAATGTCAAGGATTTAGTTAAATATAACCAAAATTAACCATGCTTTTAACATGTAGTATTCCTATATTTTAGGCCAAGATAGTCCTCTCAAATCAAATACATTTGTTGTTAAGTACTTCAAATTTTTTCTCCTTCTACCAGGTCCTTTGTAATCTGTTAGCAGTAGATGGTATTAATGAACCTGATGTCCTAGCAATTAATGGTGGTAAGTATAAAAATAGAGATTAAAAGGATCATTGTTGATTTTTGAAAAATAATGAAATATTTTAATTTCAGCTCTTATTTTTTCCTTTTTTTTTTTTTTAAAGCTTCTGTCGCTCTCTCATTATCAGATATTCCTTGGAATGGACCTGTTGGTAAGTTAGGCTATGAAAATAAAGCCTGTATTTATGTTGTTCTAATAGTGGTAAGCATGTTTTAGCAAGGCTATAGATTTATTGACTCTGATTTATTACTTCTTATGGGTTTGATAATCCAAGAGTCCTTGCAGGTCTTTGAGACATTCTGATCCTTGCCTGCTTTTAATAGCAATGTGTGAAGACGCTCCATTTAGATCTAATGTTTCTAGATATATTCACTTTTTAGTGGCCTCTTTTTATAAAAGAACTTTTTCTTTATTTGCACTTGAAAATTATCAGAGCACCCGGTCTTTCAGGAGAAAACAAACAAATGTTTGTAACGGATAGCTCTTGTAAGTTGTAATCATAAATATAAAAATTATTTATCAAATAAATGATTATCAAGTATCCTAAATACAAGCTAGTGAGCTAAGCACTGAAGAAACAAAGACAGACTAGCAACACAAAGACAAAAGAAACTATTTTTGCTATTAGCTTAAGCGAGAGAGACAGATAATTATTTACATTATTATGTTAAAGACATAGCTGAGGTGCTTAGAAAATGATAGGGAAGGTCAGGTTTAGTTTTGTGGTTTTGATTTATCAAGGAGGGCTTCTTAAAGTAGCCAGTATGGAGGTTGAACCTCAGTAGAATCAGATGTAAACATCTCTTTTGGAAAGAGTACATTGTAGACCAGAAGAGCATTCAGCATAACTGAAAATGTGTGGAAGAAATGATATACTTGAACAACTCACTGGATCTAGAAGGTGAGGTAGGGTAGGATGTTCTGTGGGCTTTTTTTTTTTTTTTTTAGTACCATGAGAAAAAGGAATTTTGTTCTGTGGTCACAAAGATAGAGGATTGAAGCCATCACTGGAATAATGCCTTGAAACAATTACCAATATTTTAATATATTTTAGGGGCAGTACGAATAGGAATGATTGATGGAGAATGTATTGTTAATCCAACAAGAAAAGAAATGTCTTCAAGTACTTTAAATTTAGTCGTTGCTGGAGCACCTAAAAGTCAGATTGGTAAGTAATTTAAGTACCACATTTGTTCTGGATTTTACTCATAAGTTCTTGATTCTTAAGAAATGTTTTTAAACTCTCTTGTGTTGGGGACCGCATATCAAATCAAGATGGCGCCTGGCAATTTGCCAGGAGGAGTGGTTTGGAAGGCAACGCCACCAAGCCATTAAGATGGTAGGGATTCCTTATTGGCTGATTGCTGTAACTGGATGATGCTAATTGAGTCAAGCTGTGTGTAACCAGTTAGGTATATATACCTCTGCTGTTTTACAATAAGGCGGCTCCTCCCACCTTGGGTGCCCGCTACCTTGAGTTCCTGCTCAGTTCTTGCTGAGTTTTCCCTACAATAAAGCTGTTCCCACTTCAACCTTCAAGTTGCTTGTCACCTCCCGGTTATTCTGCTCAGCCGGACTGTGGCACTCTTGTATGTGTATTTTCAGTAGCAGTGAAGATTTTTGTTTTATGTCTGTCATATTTTAGCAGAGCCTTTGCTTCTTATCACATAATACTTAAAATTACAGAATGTTATGCAGTTAAAATATTCAAAAATCTTTAGCCAGATAATTTCAGTAATTATTTTTAGACTAAGTTATTTTTAAACTAATAGAAGTTTTAAATCTGGTAACAAATTATTGTTTATTGGTTTAAATATTTTCATTTAAACAATTCAGCCATCATAAAGCTTTTCCTTGATGTCCTCTAAAGACATCTAGTAAATGGAAAACCAGTAATAAAGTAGAAGAAATATACTAACAATGAGTCACTTTCACTTATTCCTGTAATAAAAATGTCATTAATTGCATGAATGAAAATTTTGGCCTTGTTCTAGTCTATGGAAGGAGAATAGACTTTAGCAGTTAGAATGACTTGGGTTTGAAACCTTCCTTTACCACTATAATCATTTGACTTTGAACAAATTAGAAACCTTATTCATTTATTCTGCTATAGAACTTTTGATGTCCTGGACTTTTTGACATTGCATCTTCTGATGTGGCAATTTTTTTTTTTTTTTTTTTTTTTTTTTGGTACTGCGGATTGAGCTCAGGGGCACTCAGCCACTGAGCCATATCCCTAGCCCTATTTTGTATTTTATTTAGAGACAGGGTCTCACCGAGTAGCTTAGCTCCTCGCAGTTGCTGAAACTGGCTTTGAACTCAAAATCCTCCTTTCTCAGCCTCCCAAACTGCTGGGATTACAGGCATGCATCACTGCACCCGGCCTCTGATGTGGCAACATTTTGATGAAACATAAACTACTAAATTTTTAGTACTTTTTTGTATAAATGCATGAAACACCTCATTTCTAGCTACTGTTATGTTGGTCAGTAATGAAGTAGAACTAGGCACTGTATGATGGACAAAACACATAGGAATTGTGTACTATCCACATTATTAGCTTGTGTTGTTAAACCAAATAACAAGGCTTAAACAAGATGGAAATTTATTTTTCTCTCAGGTAAAAGAAACTTAGAGTTGGTGAGTCCAAGACAGTGATGGTGGCTCCATGTTGTCTTAAGAAATCCAGTCTCCTTCTGACTTTCTGCTCTGCTACCTTCAAGGTGTGACCTCATCTTCATACTTAACAATCTTACTGCCAGAGCTCTTGCCAACTTAATCTGACCATAGGCAGGAGGAAGATCAAAGAGTGAAATAGCAGAAAGCCATGTGACCGCTGACTGAGTCACCCTGCCTTGTAAGGTGCTTTCCCAGACATCCCCACCCAGCAGTTTCTTTTACATCTCATTGGGCATAACTGTGGCACATCATTGATTGCAGAAAAGGCAAGGACATCTTTTTTGAATTTTAACTCCAGAGAGTGGGATTTATACCACCAGGAACTATAACAATGTAAAGAGAGTATTCCAAAATTTAGGAAAGCCATGAGTAACAGATGATCCCTACATTATAAATGGGCATCTTGAAAAGAGCCTCCATGAAAGTACTTGTTAACGGTTTAAAGTTCGCTTGATCTGCATCTGAATTTTTTTCTTTAAAGTTGTGTTTTTCATTTACTTTCATTTAGTAAATTGATCCAGTTACTTTACAGGGTAGTATGAAGACAGAAGTCAAGGTTTGCAAAATGACAAGTAGTGTTTCTAATTAGCATAAAGTTATTACCTGCTATTGTCATTAAGATTAAAAAAAATCTGTTTCTAATTGTTATTATAATCCCAATCTATATTAGAGTTGATCCACTCTAATTTTAAGTAAACCTTGGAGGAATGAACAAAGGATCTTTGTGGCATCTATGATGTGCTGTGGAAACACCATAAGCAGCCTTTGAGCTGGATGTTCTCACCTTTTGCTCCCTAGATGGAAGAATGAGACTCTAGAGGCTAAGTGAACCTCAGAGGGTAGTTTTAAATAATTAGGAGAGGCCAAGGGTAATTCAGAACCAACCTGTAACTAGCTTCAAGAATTACCAACCTACAGTTTTTGACTTTCACACACTATTTCCATAAAGATATTCAGCAAGCTTTTTGCTTTTGTAAAGTATACCAGATATGTTTTTTGACCCCTTGTTCATGCATTATGATTAAT
This sequence comes from Callospermophilus lateralis, assembly GCF_048772815.1. Lineage (NCBI taxonomy): Eukaryota > Metazoa > Chordata > Mammalia > Rodentia > Sciuridae > Callospermophilus > Callospermophilus lateralis. Next base: position 44,584,626 of record NC_135318.1, on the reverse strand, counting down.
ACCGCCATCATGAAACTTCTGGGATACAATAATAATAATTGCTACCATATCAGTACTAAAATATGTAGTAGTCCAGATCTTTAACCAATTTTCTGCACAGTACTTGTTTTTAAATTGGTACATTTGGGTACTTGTTTTTAAATTGGTACATTTGATATTACTTATCATTCTGTGTGTGATAGGATATAACTCAGGGAAAAGTATAGCAACACCATGTTTTTAGATTCTGTGTCTCAAATTCATAACTTTAATTAATCCTACAATTCCTTCATCTTCAGTTACTAAAAATAGTTAATGGCTTAAAATAATCATTTTAACAAAGTTTTTAATTTAAATTTTTTGTATTTGTGGCAATGTTCAGTAGAATAGTCTGCAATGAAGGAAATATTTCCTATCTGAACAGATAGCTAATGAGTAGTTGCAAGGTGGCTAGAGTGGGCAAACAAATTTTTTATTTTGTATAATTTTAATTAAGTGCAAATAGCCATATGTGACTAGCAGTTACCATGTTGAACAGCACAGGTCTGTGGATCCAGAACTATCAGAAATTGTCCTTTAAAGCATTTTTTAAAACAAATTGCTTTGGACCCCTAAAACTCAGGAAATAATGCCAAGAGCTAATAAATGGGATGGCATCAAATTAAAAAGCTTCTGTACAGCAAAGGAAACAATTAGGATTGTAAAGCTAGAACCCACAGAATGGGAAAAAATATTTGCTAGGTACTCTTTTAACAGAGGATTAATATCTAGATTATATAAACACCTCAAAAAACTATACCAAAAAGTCAAATAACCCAATTAGTAAATGGGTGAATGAATTAAACAGAACCTTCTCAAAATGGCCAACAAATACATGAAAAAATGTTCAATAGCATTAGCAATTAGGGAAATACAAATCAAAACTATGCTGAAATTTCATCTCTTACCAGTCAGAATAACAGTCATCAAGCATACAAACTGTTACAAATGCTAGACAGGATCTGGAGAAAAAAGAACACTTTTACACTGTTGGTGGAACTCTAAATTAGTACAATCACTATGGCAATCATTATGGAAGCTCCTTAGAAAACTAGGCATTAAACCACCCCACCATATTATGACCCAGTTATACCACTTCTCAGTATTTATCATGAAGAATTAAAGTCATCTTACGGCAGTGATACATGCATACCCAATATTCATAGCAGCACAATTCACAATAGCCAAATTATGGACCCAGCCTAGGTATTCATCAACAGATGAATGGGAAAAGAAAATATGGTATATATACTCAATAGAGTTTTATTCAGCCATAAAGAAAAATGAAATTTTGGCATTTGCAGGAAAACTGGAACCAGAGATAATCATGTTAAGCAAAATAAGGTTAAGGGTTGTATGTTTTCGCTCAAGCAGAAGCTAGAGAGGAAAAGAAAACAAAGGTGGGAGTGGATCTCCTATAAATCAAAGAGATCAGTTAAAGGAAAGGGACCAGGGGGTAGGAGGAAGGGAGAGAGGAGGGAAGTGCTGGGGAGGAATATTGGCCAAAATGTATTGTTATTTTGTGTGCATGTACAAATATGTAACCACAAATCCCATTAATATATACAACTATAATGCACCAATAAAAAAATGGAAAAACAAAAAGATAGTACAGGGAAGTCAAAAAGGAATTGCTTTAAGGCTTAATTAGTGAAAACAAAATTTATTTGAAGAGTATTTTCCTTTGCAAATTTTATTTTTAAAAAAATTTATTGAGATATAACTTAAATATATTGAATGCAAAAAAAAATAAAAAATCAATAAGTGGAAAAAAATATATTGAATGCATTATATTTTTTCTATCTCCAATTAAATTCTATGAAAATGAGAGGATGTTTTAGAAGTACAGATGAGAAAAAGGTATGACCATCTCACTATCATGACATCAGAGGAAGCATTTTCATGCCTGGAGTGAAGAATTGAAATCTTTCCCTATCTGGCCCTCCATGACTTGTAATACAATTGTTTTAATGTTCCTCTACATTCAGAACACTACATCTGTCAGTGTTACTATTTTTACTTTTGCTTAAACCAACAAACATGATTTAGAAAACTCAAGAAAGCCTATTTTATTTATCCTTATTTTTGTTTGCCATGTTCTTTTTCTTTTTTTTTTTTAATATTTATTTTTTAGGTGTAGATGGACACAACATAATACTTTTATTTTTATGTGGTGGTGAGGATCAGACTTGCCCCCCCCATGCTAGGCCAGCTCTCTACCGCTAAGCCACAATCCCAGCCCCTGCCATGTTCTTTTTCTTCCCAACAGTCTGTGACTTGTTTTGTTCCTTTTTTGTTTAGAGAATTTCCTTTTATTACTATTTTTCTTAGGGTAGGTCTGCTGGCACCAAATTTTCTTGGTTCTCGTTTTTTTGAGAATCTTAATTTCCCCCTCTTCCCAAAACTCAACTCCTAAATATTTTCACTGGGTCAATGATTCTGGGTTGCCAATTCTTTTCTTTCAGCATCTGTAAAATATGAACTACTTCCTTCTGGCCTCTATGGTTTCTGATGATGATCTGCTAGTTGAATTGTTTTCATGTATAGAAGTTTGTGATGTCATTGTCTACCTTTCTTGGGTTTGCCTCGGTCAGAGTTTATTCGGCTTCTTTTTTTTTTTTTTTTTAAGAGACAGAGAATTTTAATATTTATTTTTTAGCTTTCGGCGGACACAACATCTTTGTTTGTATGTGGTGCTGAGGATTGAACCTGGTCCGCACGCATGCCAGGCGAGCACGCTACCACTTGAGCCACATCCCCAGCCCCATTATTCGGCTTCTTAAATCTCTAGGTTTATGAATGCCAGAGTTGGGGTGTTTTCAGCCATTTTTTTTTTCCAGTGCTCTTTTGAAAGGCCTTACCTCTTTCCTATTCTTCCATGACTCTGATAACACAAATGTTTGATCTTTCACAGGGTTCTACTTGAATTAAATGATGAAATTCCTACACAAAAAGTACATAAAGATTTTGCCAGGTGCTATGGTGCACACCTGTAATCCCAGCAGCTTGGGAGGCTCAGGCAGGAGAATCTCTAGTTCAGAGCCAGCCTCAACAGCTTAGCAAGGCCCTAAGCAACTCAGTGAGACCCTGTCTCTAAATAAAATATAAAAACCACTGGGATGTGGCTCAGTGGTTGAGTGCCCCTGACTTCAATCCTGGGTAACTCCCCCCGCCCCCTAAAAAGAAAGAAAGTACATAAAGATTTTTTTTAATATCTTAAAAGCAATGATTTGGATAATAAATCTTAATGATAACATGATGTGGTTAAATATATGAGATATGTCTATGCATTTTCATGATCTTTGACTTTATACAAGTTGAAAGCCACCAGAATTGATAACACTATTAGCCAGGAGATTGTTTAGCTTTTCAGAATGCAAAGCCAGGCTGAATGGCAAATTTAAATACATCATAACATCATGGAAGCCCAGCTTTAGAGTTGCATTGATTTTCCTACCTGTGGAAGAATTAGACAATGTGAGGAGTCAGAATTAAGTAGGAGGTCACTTCAAATAATTGTTAAACAGTAAACATTTATTGGTTACCTAGTATGTTGTATGTTTTTAAATTTAACTTAAAAATGTACATTAAAAGTAAATGCTATTGTATACTTTGAAAGATTGAGTTTTGTTAATAAAGCTAATACTAAAGTTACTAAGTTTTTTACTTTCTTTTTTTTTTTCCCGGTAATGGGGATTGAATCCCCTTTGGTAATGGGGATTAAACACTGAGCCACATTCCCAGCTCTTTTTAATTTTTGAGATAGAGTCTTACTAAATTGCTCAGGGCCTTGATAATTTGTGGAGTCTGGCTTTGAATTTGTAAAGCTCCTGCCTCAGCCTCCTGAGTCACTGGGATTACAGGTGTGTACCATCATGCCCAGCTTCTGTTTCGGTTTGGATAGGAAATTCCTCATTAAATTTTAGGAGAATATAAACTAAAATGTCAAGACTTCTTTATTCATCTATTGTATATGTTTTGGAAGTAGGTTGACTCTAAGGAAAGAAATTTTTATAAGTGTATATATCATCACAGAATGAAATTGATCTGTATTATTTGTCACATCATGGTACTTGAAATGCTGTATTGATCATTTCAATGACAATTATCATCTTTTGTTTTTGTTTTTCTTAGTCATGTTGGAAGCCTCTGCAGAGAACATTTTACAGCAAGACTTTTGCCATGCTATCAAAGTGGGAGTGAAACACACTCAACAAATAATTCAGGGCATCCAGCAGTTGGTGAAAGAAATTGGTGTTTCCAAGAGAACACCTCAGAAGATATTTACCCCTTCACAAGAGATTGTGAAATATGTTCATAAGTAAGAACATCTGTACCAAAAATAACAGATTGTCTCCAGATTTAATCTCCTTTAAGGAAAAAATTTGCATACATTACTTCAGAAATAACACTTTTCTGATTTAAATATTGATCCTCTAAATTCCTGTCCAATGTCTAAAACAGGAAAAACCCATGCTCTTCCAGGAGAAATCTTAAATGTGGGAGAGACACTTCTTGATCAAGATATACAAAATTACTGTATCTCTCTGTGCCCAGACAGGAAAAAGAGAATAAGCATAGATATTTAAATATCTAGGAAATTGTTGAATTTCTCAAAAAGAAATCAAGTATAAACTACCACTATTTGCCTAGTATTTAGAACAATGCCTGGCACACATGAATAAGTCTCAGGTGGAATTAATTTAAAAATTAAAAACAAAGCAGGGGGGCATAGTATATGTATAAGTGATTTGCCTTGAAAGGTAAAGATATTTGGGTTCCCATATCATAAGTAGTAGACAGATTAGCAGTGATAAACAATAGTATGTCCATATTTTTAATTCTTTATGAAATGTTTATAAATAATCTGTAGTTTACTAAATATTTGTTTCACTAATAATAGAAATTGACTCTTGTTTCAAATATTATTATGCTAACATTTATTTTCTATTTTAAAAAGACTTGCCATGGAGAAACTCTATGCAGTTTTTACAAATTATGAACATGATAAAGTAGGTATACCTGAAGTTTGTCTTGTATAATTGTTCCAGTATTATTTTTTTCTCATAACTCATGTAGTTTTGTTTATGAATTGTCCTATTTTTATTAAAAATCTCCAGTCAAAAGTCTTGAGTAAAAGCCTACCTGTCTGCTTCTCCATTCTTCTATTATTAATTAATATAACTTTTAGGGAAGTCTGCAAATACATTTGAATGAAAAACAAATAGTATTTCTTAAAAATCAATGACAAGTTGTAGTCTCTTAAAGAATATTGTCATTAGAAAAATATGAGTACCCTTACAATATAAAAATAGAAATGTTAAATGTTATCATGTTTTATATAATAACTGAACCTTAACTTTCTTTTAGATTTCCAGAGATGAAGCTGTTAACAAGATAAGATTAGATACAGAGGAACAACTAAAGGGTGAATTCTGTTTTTTCAATTGGAAAAAAATTGAAGGAAATAATATAGTTTTGTTTTGTTTTTTTTTTCAGTCATTGGTAAAAATTTCTCAGAAAAAGTCAGTTATTCTCATTGCTCCTTGGTTTTATCTTAAGTCAATTTGTGATAATGAAATATCACAGGGTTAAACTAATTTTTATAAATATAGCTAACACAACAATTAATACAGAGTAAGCACCTAGTAAATATTGAATGTGAAATGTCTGAATCTTTTCTGTCTCATATTTTTCCTCTAAAATGGATAGCATTGCGTCCTGTCATTTGAAACCCTAAAATATAGCTTTTAAAATTCCTGTTTGATTGATCTATGAAACTGCAGTACCAGTAATACCTGGTCTATGAAGATTAAATGAGTAAATCATTTACATTTGTACCTGGCACATAGTCAATCTCATATAAACTGAATACAAAGGAAGTGTGAGAGCTCTTGTTAATTTTTTCACTGACATTCTCTCACAAGAGTGTTTATCTTATTTTAAAACTCTGCTGTTAGCTATGATATTAATGCCATTATCTGTATTAATCACTGAAATGCTTAGTCTTTTGTCACTACATTTCATCTTGTTTTTAAGAATGAAAAGCCGTATAAGTCATGTTATTTAAAAAGAATAGTTTTATGGGTTTTTTTGTATTATATGTCATTATTTTCTGAATTAGTAGTATAACATTGTAAGTATTTTGTTACTTATTCTTTCCATGTTCAACCCAGTTAAAGCATAAAAATTCATATTGAAGTATAATATTAAAAGTTATTCTTGCCTGATGAGATGGAATACTTAATATATTATCTCTTTTTTTGTTGCCATTTCTTATGTTCAGTTTACTTTAAAGTTATACATTTATTTAGTAAATCAAAGACTTGAGAGTACCTAATATTTGGTATAGCCAGAAATGGCAGTGCACACCTGTAATCCCAACTACTTGAAAGGCTGAGGCAAGAGAATCATGAGTTTGAACCCAGCCTGGGCAACATCTCAAAAAAAGAGAGAGGGCTAGGGTTGTGGTTCAGCGGTAGAGTGCTCTCCTAGCATGTGCAAGGCGCTGGGTTCGATCCTCAGCACCACATAAAAATAAACAAATAAAATAAAGATATTGTGCCCAATTATAACTAGAAAAAAATTTTTTTTTTAAAAGAGATGGAAGGAGAGACAAGGAAATTAATGAAGTAAAATAACAACATTTTAAAAGCATAAGCCATTAAGGCAGACAGATCTGTATTCAGGTCACAGCTGTAATAGTTATGTCTGTGTTATCTCAGGCAGTTTACTTCCTCAAGCCTTAGCTTTTTCTTCTGTAAAAGGGGATAATAATAAATTTACCTCATAAATTGTTACGAAGATTAAAGGCATTTTTAAAAAGCAACTTGTGAAGTGTCTATATGAAAGCACTTGGTAACGTTAACTGAAAAACTTGTTGTTTGGAATTTGTAATATATAAAGAAAATTATTTCTTAATTAGAAGATTAAGTAAAAGTTCTCAAGGCAAAAAAGAGTAAGGGTGACTACTCTTAATATTGTCAGTTAAACCTTTTAACAATATGGTTGACTCGGTGTATCAGGTGACATGATATAAGCTAAGTTCCCAATCACAACACGTTTAAGGGATTAATATTTGGTGTGTCTCACTTGCTTGAGAACATTTGATTTATCTACTTTTGTTTGCCTGAGGACCAAATACTCAAGTCAGCCCCCTTGGCTTACTCCCTTAGTAATTGATTTGATTCTGTGAACTTTGGAGAAATCTGCCTTTCAGAAAAGAAAATCTTTGTTTTGATTTCTTTCTTTTCCTCCAGAAACATTTCCAGACGTCGATCCATATGAAATAATAGAGTCCTTCAATGTTGTTGCAAAGGAGGTTTTCAGAAGTATTGTTTTGAATGAATACAAAAGGTAAACATACCCTCTTGATAGAAGTGAAGTATGTACTGTTTCTGCAAATTACCTTGAAAGTGGCTGTTTACTCAAAGGAAGGAAATGATTTTTAAGTGGAAAGTAAAGAATAATAGTTATTGTGTAAATTGTATCAAAGAAAGAATATGTGGATATGTGACTGTCTTGGGCCTTGTGTGTCAAGCCATGCTTCACAGCCTTGCCTGAACATCACAGTTACCTGCAGATGTGCAGTAATAGTACTAACAATACAGTTACATAGGCCACAACCCCAGACATTTTGATTCAGTGGGATTTAGGATGGAGCCCAGGTATTTGTATTGTTTTTTAAAGACCCACAGGGTTTTATGATATGCAGCTAGAGTTGAACTTCTTGGTAGATTTAAAGAAATATTATGTGATTTTTCTGACTTCCAACACAGCTTTACTACTTATTTTATTTATGACTATAGGTGTGATGGACGCGATTTGACTTCACTTAGAAATATAAGTTGTGAGGTAGATATGTTTAAAACTCTTCATGGATCAGCATTATTTCAAAGGGGACAAACACAGGTAATACATGTTTTAAAAAACTACATGCTGAATTAGGAATTTTTAATTAGATCTAGAAGTACATTTTATAGATGCTATAATTTTCATTATATGGAATATATTATTCAGATTAATGTCGGATTTTTTAAAATATGATTTTAACAGGTTTTTTGTTTTGTTTTGGTTTGGTTTGGTTTTCTATATTAAAAATTGAACCCTGGGGCACTTTACCATTGAGCTATATCCCAGCCTTTTTTATTTTTTATTTTGAGACAGGATATCACTAAGTTGCTAAAGCTGGCATGTACTTGCAATCCTCCTGCCTCGGCCTGCCAGATTACTGGGATTACTGGCCATGTGCATGCCACTGTACCTGGCTTAAGAGTTTTTTGAGGTATCATTTCTATCCTGTAAATTATATATGTTTTAAGTGTATGATTGCCATAGTCAAGATGATGAACATAGCAGTCACACCCAAAAGTTTCTTGCCTGTTTTTAATCCCTTCTTCCTGCTTCCTCTATACAACTGCTGATCTGCTTTTGTTACTATAGTTGACATGTTGTAAATTATTAGGTATTTTTATTATATTTTTATTTTAAGTGCACAAAATTGAGTTACTCATACTCCCCAGTTTATGGCATGTTATTGTTTGGGGTTTGATCAAGGCCCTCATTTGTTTTCTCCATTAGCCTTCACCTCAGCCCCATTCTTTTTCTTTACATAGATACTCCCTTGTATTTCACATAATTTGCCAGCAGTTAATTTATTTAAACCAACACATGTACCCATTGTTCTGTGTATGGTATTATGCTGTCTACCTCTTTCTTAAAAATTATTCACATTAGTAACTAATTTTACCAGTCAGAAAGGTATTAAAAAGTAGTATCATGATGTTTTAATTTGTATTTCCCTGTTTACTAGTAAGACTCAGAATCTCGATATAATAACCAATGAACATGGTCACTGTGTAAACCATACCCTGAGGGACTGTGCATCTTAAGTGCACTGTCCCTAGAGTTGTAAAATGTGGTGCCCTTGCTTCAGGTGTGCTATTTTGTGAATTTCCTGTCCTTGGCCTTTGACCAAATTTTTTTTTTCTATTTTTAATATGGCCTGTATTTTACCTACTATTTTGCAGTAATCTCTTTTGTGTTTAAACATTAATCTATTCTAGTAACAAACCAAACTTTATGTAGATGTTCTTTGTTGTTTGCTTTTTAATTTTGCTTGATACCCTTCTCTACATGTAGAAAAAAACCTGAAATTTTTAGTTTTGATGTAGTTAATCTTTGTCATTTTCACTTTCATTACTTCTATTTTCAAAGTCTTATTAAAGAATCGTTTCTTGTTGGGAGCCCTGGTGCCTACCTATAATCCCAGTGACTTGGGAGGCTCAAGTAGGAGGATCACAAGTTCAAGGCCAGCCTAGGCAATTTAGTAAGACCCTGTCTCAAAATTTTAAAAAAGGACTGGAGATATAGCTTACTGGTCAGTGGTAAAGCACCCCTGGGTTCAATACCTAGTACTGCAAAAAGAAAAAAAAAATCATATTTTACCTCAGAGTCAAAATTTATGCATCTCCTTTTTTTTTTTTTTTTCTATTAACTTTTAAACTATGTTCTGTCCTATTATTTTGTGAATTTCCTGGGCCAGTGTCAAATTATTTTAATTATAATGGTCTTGGAGTTTATATAAATGTCTTAAGCAAATCTTGCCTTTTTTGCTTCCTCCTCCCTCAAAATTGCCTTAAGTTATTCAAGCAGATTTGTTCCTTCGTTTGAATTTTGAATTATATCACATTCTCAAAAGAAAAAAAAAGTCCTTGGGTTTTTTATTGGAATTGCACTGAATTTAACCTGTTAATTCAAGAGAAATGACATTTTTACAATTCAAATCAGTCTTAATTCAAGTTTTCTTTTATGCACTTTAATAACATTTTTAAGGTATCTCTAGTATTATTCATTCTTTTGTTATTTATTCTGATAGTCTGCGTTTTTAACTGGATACTTATCCAATCTGTGTTTAGTTTAATTATGATGTGATTGAACTTATGTAATTCAATTGTAAAGCACCTGTAGACTAAATCCCCAGTATCGAAAAAGAAAGAACTCATTTAAATCCCTGTTTCTTGCATGTTATTTATTGTTTTCAAATGGGCACATTCAAGATTTGCTCTTTGTCTTTGGTTTTTAGCAGTATGACCATGCAAAATTTTCTTTGGATTTATCTTGCTTAGAATTTTAAGCTTGAATCCATAATTTTTTATCTTTTCTTTTTTTTTTTTTTTTTTTGTCAAGCTTGAAATATTTCAACTACTATTTTTTTCTTCCTTATTCTCTTTTTCTCTCCTTCTGGGATTACATATACACTATGATAGTCTGTTTGATATTATACCATAGGTCTCTGAGAATGTGTATTTTTCCCCTTCTTCAAATTGGGCTTTTTTTTTTTTTTTCTTGTGGGCATGGTACTAGGGATGGAAATCGGGGTCTTCCACATGTGAGGCAAGTGCTCTACCACTAGCTACACCCCTAGCCACTTGGGCAGTTACTATTAATCTATCTTCATGTTCATTGACTTTTCATCTCCTTTCAATTATGAAGTAATATATTTTTCAGTTCTAGAATTTTTGGTTTTTGTTTTGTTTTGCTTTGTTTTGTACCAGGGATTGTACCCAGAGGCACTTAATCACTAAGTCACATCCCCAGCCTGTATTTTTTTTTTAATTTATTTTTTTATTTTTTAATTTGAGACAGGGTCTTACTAAGTTGCTTAGGGCCTTACTAAGTTGCTGAGACTCGCTTTGAAGTTTTGATTTTCTTGCCTTAGCCTCCCAAGCCTCTGGGATTACAGGCATGTACCACCATGCCCAGCTTCTGTTAATTCTTTATGTCCTTCAGTATAATTATTAGAGCTGTTGAAAGTCTTTTATCAATCTCCTGTTTTGTTGTTGATGATGATGGTGTTGTTTTTTTGTTTGTTTGTTTTTGTTTTTTTGTCGTTGTTGTTGTTTTGTTTTTTTGGTTTTTTGATACTAGGGGTGAAACCCAGGGGCACTTTACCACTGAGCTACGTCCCCAGCCCCTTTTATTTTTTGAGACAGGGTCTCACTAAATTTCCTCCACTAGCCCTGAACTTGTGATCCTTCTGCCTCCTTAAGAGGCTGGGATTATAGATATGTACCCTTACACCTGCCCTACACCTGCCCTGCTAATCTAACATTTTAACTAAAGATCAGTCTCCATTCTGTATCTTTGTCTTGAGATTGGGCCTTGTTTCCTGTTTCTTTAGAATGTATCCTGAACCTGTGAATGATGCACTGTACCATTTCTGAATTATGTTGTATCCCTCCAAAGAAGATTGACTTTTTTTTTTTCTTTTTAAGCAGTCTGTTTCATTGATTGCACCTTTATTGAAGCTTCTTTGGACTAGTACATAGTTTTTTAAAATATTCCTTCTTTCTTCTTCCTTCTTCCTCCCTAATATGCCTAAGTTGTGTGTTTTATATATGTAGTCTATATGATGATGTTAGACCTTTGGATTATTCAGTTTTACATACAGTTTGAATATACAGAGAATGAATAAGTATTTATACTATATTAAGTGTCATGGCCAGTATTGTATAGAATGTATTTATTACCTTTTTTTTTAAAGAGTTAATTGGGTTCTTCACTTTTATTTTTGAGCTAAGGGTGTAGCTCAGCAGTAGAGGATGCACAAAGACCCCCCCAACACAAAAAGTGTGTATTTTTGTTGTTGTTTTTATCTTTGCCATTAGTGCATTAAAGCCCAAAAAGTTTTTCCTTCTTTTTTAGGTGCTTTGTACTGTTACGTTTGATTCATTAGAATCTAGTATTAAATCAGACCGAATTATAACAGCAATAAAGTAAGTTATGTTTTTCCAATGTTATTTTGTGATGTTCCTATAAAGAATTAAAGCTCATGTGTTATATTATTAGTCATTATTACTTTTTTAACCAGTATCTCTGTACTTTATTCTGTTTATGAAGTCAGAATTTCAAGGAATTTGTGTGTGCATGTGTTGTATTTTCTTCTAAATTATTGGTTTTGAACACGTAATTGGAACAAATTTAATTATTTAATGTGAATACATTTAGATTATTCTCTGCCTCGAATCATTCCTCACGACCGATTTTCTAGGTAATTTTGAATGGATTAGTTTTTCTATTTTAAATTAGAGAACAAATAAATTGGCAAAAGTCCCAGTTGCTGAGAATAATCTGGAGGCTGTTAATGAAAAATGTAATCCAAGCCACATTGTGATTTTGTGTTCAGAAATACTGGCTCTCCTCCTGTTTCTAAAACATCAGTAGTAAAATCACGTCAGTCACTATTAGATGAACAAGCCCTACAGCACCACCACCTCAGAGTCCTGGAACTACTTTCTTTCCTCATTGGCTAATAGGGAAAGCCTGCTTCCCTGCTTTCCTCTTCTTACTGCCCTACTAACAAGGATAATCTCAAGTATTTCAGGAGTTACTCTAGTTGTTTTTTGTTTTGTTTTGTTTTGTTTTTTGTATCTGACAAAAATTATATATAAGGCTGGAATGTTCATCCTAATAATTTGTCTATATTTTATCAAATATTTGAGTCCAAACTGGGTTGCCCTGCACTTTTTCACTTTTGACTCCTTTCTGTTTTCTGTATATTCTAGTCTTACATCTCTAATTGTGTAAATGAGGGAACACACATCAGTCATCTATCTGGCCTTTGGTTTCCTTTTTTTTTTTTTTTTGTAAAATGCAAGTAAAATGGGCCAGTGATTTCTATACACAGATAAGTGTGTTTTGCTTATTCTATGCAAAGTGGGCATCATCTGTTCTTTGACCCTACTATGTGACTATTCATAATAAACCCAGTTTCCTACCTCCAGGAATTGTTTCTTCTCGTCCTTATTTTTTTACCATTTTTTTTTTTTTTTTACCATTTTTAGATATTTTGACAGTAGTTCTTTTTCCCAACCCTGAAAAGATGTTTATGTTTGCCTGACAGATCTTCTGGTTGTTGTATCATTTTAGTTACCAATTTTCATTTTACAGGGTGACTAAGAAGAGAAAGATGATTATTCTGAGATTGAACTATTGTGTTTATAACATTTGATATTCTCTCAATTGTTACTAATGTTTAAAAATACATGTCTTCTTCCATACTATTCAAACCTAATATTTAAGGGTATTTGAAGCAAAATCGTTTTCGTGAGTACTTGTAGAATTAATTCATAAGTCACAGGGAAAAAAATACCATCTCTCAGATACTTGGGAGTCTGAGGCAGGAGGGTCTCTTGAGCCCTAGAAGTTCACAACCCACCTGGACAACATAGCAAGACCCCATCTCAAAAGAAGGAGAAAAAAATATGTCTATATTTTATACACACATACACACTTATATATCCTCTCTCATTCATCTAATTCTTCATGTTTTCTGTTTCAACCAACTCTCATTAATATCCAGGTTTTTTTCAAATGCTCTTAAATCTTTTTTTTTAGTTGTCTATTGAAATAAATTTATTGAAATTTATTTAATGAAATAAATTTATCCCTATGATGTTTTTAATATTATGCTTTTTGTTTATAGTGGGATAAAAGACAAAAATTTCATGCTGCACTATGAGGTAAGGTGAATTTTTCCCCAACATTAATTGTGGAAAATTTCTAGGATACAGCACCATTGAAAGAATTTTGCAGTGAATTTTCTTCTCTTTACTACCTAAATTATCCCATTAACATTTTATCATACATTTATTAAGTTAATTTAGGGGCTATTGTTTTACTGCATACAGAAGGGATTTAGAGAGATAGTATAGTAACTTCTTATTCTAAGTCATACATAAAATGAAATTATATTATTAGACAGTGCTGTTTTAGGTAAGAGAGTTATACCTAACATGTGTCAAACAAAAGTGGAACATTTCAAATTTGATTTAAAAAATCACCCAATCCCATTAGCTCATTTAAATGTTCATGTTTACTTAGTTGATTAGTAAATGATCTAAGGTAATTAACATTGTTCTTTATATGAAGTCATTATATATGATTAATTTTGTGATTGATCTTTACAACTAATTCTAAGGGACTAGATATAAAATATAATTCTTTGATTTTATTACTTGAGGTATATGCTATGGGAAGCTAGTATAAAGTAATAAGTTACTTCACTTTTGGATAACACTGTTGACTGCCTAGAATCCCAATATTTCACATTAGGCAAACCTGCTATAATCAATAGAGAGCATATTATAGCCGGGCATAGTGACCCGTAAATGTAATCCCAGCAACTCAGGAGGCTGAGATAGGAGGATTGTAAATTCAAGGGCAGCCTCAGCAATTTAGCAAGACCCTATCTTTTTTTTTTTTTTTTTTTATACTGGGAATTGAACCCAGGGAAGCTCTACTACTAAGCCACATCCCCAACCCTTTTTATTTTTTATTTTGTTACAGGGTCTCAACCTCCTGAGTTGCTGAGATTATAGGCATGTGCCACTGTGCTCTACTGAGACCTTGTCATAAAATAAAGAAGGACTGGGGATATAATTCAGTGGTGGAGTACCCCTGGGTTCAATCCCCAGTAACAAAAATACAGAATATATTATATAGAAAGTATTTGCTGCAAATAGCAATGAACCAGGAGATTATCACTGATCTGAATCCCTTAAAAATACACTGTTCTAGATATATCCAGAAGCTACAGAAAGCCAGAAAGGAATTATAATTGAATAAAGCACATCCTTTGTCATTAACTAGTGAGCATGTGATAATCTAGAAAGGACAGTTGTAGAAAATGCATCTCTGGTTTGTAACTGTGGAACAGGGTGAAAGGGGAAGCCAGAAAAGAAATGGGCTATTATTGCCATATCATTCCATTTTTAAGACCCTCTGTAACCATATAAAACAGAAGATGACAGTGAGTTTTTATAAGGCAAACACCCTTTTAACAACCACTCAAGTCAGCCACCTCCGAATCTTCCCCATGTTTTTCATCCCAGTCTCAACAACCATTTTCCCCTAAAAGTACCAACTGTCCTCCCAAGTTTTATTTTTTTATTTTTATTTTTTTTTAAAGAGAGAGAGAGAATTTTTTTTAATATTTATTTTTTAGTTTCCGGCAGACACATCTTTGTATGTGGTGCTGAGGATCGAACCTGGGCCGCATGCATGCCAGGCGAGAGCGCTGCCGCTTGAGCCACAACCCAGCCCCTTCTCCTAAGTTTCATAGTAACCATTTCTTTACATTTTCAGTGTATATCCATAGATACTTTAGACTTGTCAATTTTTCTTATATGTGATATTTCTTTAAGTCTTTTAATCTGTGCATTTCTACTCCATCACTTTCTTTACAATCTATCTACTAAAGTCCAAAGCCATTTGATCTGGGCATTGTTGATTGCACACTCATGGTATATGTCAGCATATTCCTCTCTCTCCTCTATTTCCTGCAAATTGACTGCTAGATCCAGGGGTTTGATCCGATTCTTGAATTATTGCTGTTTTGTTTTATTTTAAGACAGAGTCTCAGTAAGTTGCTTAGGGCCTCCTTTAGTTGCTGAGGCTGGCCTTGAACTTAGAATCCTCCTGCCTTAGCCTCCCTATTGATCCTTTTAAAAATTTTTGTTAAACTGGAATTTCAGATTTTTATGGGGCAGCTTCAATTTTTAAATGATCAACTAATTTGTATACCTTGCAGATAACATTTTTATTATTACAAAAAGATACTTTGTTATTGTTAGTATTAACAGTATGGAAATTTGTGTTGTCTATAATCATTCACTTCCTAGAACATAGTTTTACACACTACAAATGGCTACTTTTAGCAGTTTATTTTAGATTTATACCCGACATGTTCTGGCATAAATGAACCTACTTTTGTTTAAAAAAATAATTGGGATTTTACTGTTTTGTAATTTGTTTTATTCATTTGGTAATGTATCTTGGGCATCTTTCCATGTTGGTTATATATGAATGTTTTCTTTGAAGTTTCCTCCTTATGCAACTAATGAAATTGGCAAAATCACTGGCATAAATAGAAGAGAGCTTGGGCATGGTGAGTATAATCTATAAACTTTTATGGTGTTTTTACAGAGACTTTTTAGTACACTTTTGCCTATTGTTTTTAATGTATATTTTACTTACTGTTTTTTATTCTAACTTAGGTGCTCTTGCTGAGAAAGCTTTGTATCCTGTTATTCCCAAAGATTTTCCTTTTACCATAAGAGTGACATCTGAAGTCTTAGAGTCGAACGGTATGTATTATTTTTTCCCTAGTGGAAAAGACCAGATTCCCTGTTATATTCTTAACTTTTCAAAAGTAATGTTACAAGATGTTTATTACTACAGGGCCCAAACCTATTGCATGAAAAACTGTGTTTGGTTGATCATAAACTTGAGCCTATTATTTGTTTTGAGTCTCTGTTCTTAGCTAATGAACTCTTTGTAAATCAGTATAAGACAAGTATTTTTCTTTTTGTATCTGTTATAATTGATCCAATATGGGTCATTTGTTCATTTTTGACAAAACATAGAACAAGGCCAGCTTAGAAAGAAAAGGGGCAAAAATACAGTGATTCATTAGACAGGGAACACTAAGTAGCCACACATGGCTAACACCTACTATATTGGGCCATGTAACTCTGTAGTTGGTGGCTTAGGAATTTATTTTAATTGTCCATGGACCTTTATTTTATTTATTTATATGTGGTACTGAGAATCAAACCCAGTGCTTCACACATGCTAGGCAAGCCCTCTACCACTGAGCTACAATCCCAGCTCAAGAACTTGATTTTAACCACATCTGAAAAGTAGGAAGAAGCTGAGTGCCATGGTGCATGCCTGTAATTAGGCTGAACCAGGAGGATCCTGAGTTCAAAGCCAGCCTTAGCAACTTAGAGCGGCCCTAAGTAACTTAGCAAGACCTTATCTCAAAATTTTAAAAGAAAAAAAAATTTTTAAAGGTCTGGGATGTGGTTCAGAGAATAACTGTCCCTGGGATCAATTCCTGGTACCAAAAAAAAAAGGGTAGGATGAAAAGGCTATTGAATATTTTTAAAGAAATTATTGAAGTACACATGCCTGTAATTCCAGCAACTCAAGAGGTTGAGGCAGAAGGGTCATAGTTCAAGGCTAGCCTTAGCAACTTAGTGAGGCCCTGTCTTGAAGGACTGAGGATGTGGTTCACTGGTTGAGTGCCTCCAAGGTTCAACTCTCAGTACCAAAAAAACAAGAAAAAGAAATAAAGATATCATTGATGTAACAATATTGTACATTTTTTAAAAAATCAGTATATTATAAAGCAAGTCTTTTGTTTTGATAGGGTCATCTTCTATGGCATCTGCATGTGGAGGAAGTTTGGCATTAATGGATGCAGGTAAAAGAATTGTGTCTCAAAATTGCTATTACTTTATACATAATTTGATTAGCATAAAATATAAGATTTCTTTAAAACTGAATTTTAGTAAGACTTGAAGTCAAATTGTAGATTACCAAGCCAGGCCAAAGGTAAGATAGTAGCAAAAGTAATCCTTCAAATATCCAGATATTTTTTTTAATTCTTGTTTTTAGATAAAAGCAGTACACTGAGAATTACTTGTGTTAGTGACTGTATTAGTCAAGGTTCTCTAGAGGAGCCGAATCAACAGGAAGTATAATGATAAAAAGGGGACTTATTAGGTTGGCTTATGGGACCAGAAGCTGGATAGTTCCCAATGGCCATCTACAGGCTGGAGAGCTGGAAGAACCAGTAGCAGCACATTCTAAGAGGCTAATGCCCCAGAACAAGAGGGATCAACAGTGCTACCCTAATACAAGACAGAAGGCTTCTGGAGAATCACTGGCAGAATCTGCTTTGGAAGAGTGAAGAAGTGAGAGTCTGATATCCTCAGATAATTACAGCATTGATCAAGAACCTGTTCAAGAAGAATGGAGCTTGCATGGGTTGCTGCTTCCTTGTTCTTCCAACTTTTATTCCATCCAAGTCATCCTCCTATTAGATGGTGCTGCCCATGCTCAGGAAGGATCTCCATTTCAATTGGCTATCCCAAATGCCAGTCATTCCTAGACACACCCTCATTGACACCCCTTGAGCCTTTTAATCCTCAGCATCTCTTAATCCAATCAAGTTGACTATTCAATTGACCATTACAGTGACCCAGAGAATTTTCTTACCTTCCAAAAAAGTAGAGCCCCAGAATTCATTCCAACCACCAGAGAAGTTTTTGATTAGTAACAGAAGGATTAGGGCCCTTTAGAGAAAGTCAACATGTAACCTTTGAGATTGTGCTACTCCAAAAGTGTGCATAGAATTTTAGGAAGATAGAATGTGAGTGGTTCATCCTGGATCTGAAATACTAGAAGAGAAAAAGTTGGCATGTTATGCACTCAAAACTAATTATCAGTTTCTACCATATAGGTATCGCTGATGTTATTTAAGAAGAAAGGGGGGCTGGGGATGTATGTAGCTCAGCAGTAGAGTACTCACCTACTATGCACAAGTCCCTAAATTTAGTTCCCAGTACCGGGGGAAAAAAAGAAGAAGAAAAAGGAAAGGAACGTAAAGAGACTACAAAGGAATTCTCCAATAATTTCACACATTTACAGTATATATGTGAAAGGTGGAAAGGAAGACAACCAAAGGTGAAATGAAATAGTATGGATATATAATAGAAATATTCCAGAAAAATTAAAACTTGGATCAGGCTAAACAAAAGAAAAAATGCTTAAGGAATTTTTTCTAGCTGTGTTCACTGAAGGAAAATGTAATATACAAGATAGGTGGTAATATTCTGCTACTGGTTTTCATCTTCATGTATGCATTCAACAAATTTGTGTGCTGTGAGCCAAGCACTGATCTAACCTCTTGGGACATGGTTATTAATAAAATAGCCCTTGTTTTTATGAAGCTTGCATTTCTCATCCAAATATTATATTGGAAAACAGAAAAACTTCTGAAAAAGATTAATCAAAAGATAAAATAAGAGACATCATGCTGGGCATGGTGGCATATCTCTGTAATCCCAGCTACACTGGAGGCTAAGGCATAGGGATCACAAGTTTGAGGCTAGCCTTGTCAACTTAGACCATTTCTAAAAATAAAATTTAAAAAAGGACTGGGAATGTAGCTCAGTGATAGAACCCCTGTGTTTAAGCTCTAATTCAGATCTTTTGTTGTAAAGTAAAACCCATCCTGGCAGTGATGTAATGATAAAAAGTTCAGGATGACATTCTAAGCAATCTCACCTATATTCAATGTTTTAACTACCACTATAATGATTATGACTTAAATATTTACCCCTTCAACCTAGCTCTCAAGTCTTGGATCCATATAAACTGCCTCTTGGACAACTCTACCTAACGTCCCCCACAGCATAATATATATTTTAATTCATTTAAAATTGAATCACTCTAAATAAATAGTTTTCCTTTTGTATTCATCTTGGTAGAAAGCAACTATGACATTCATGCCAGAATCAACAGTTCTCTCATTTCTTACATTCTCTCAAGTCACAAAGATCTGTTTATCTTCCAATTTTTTTTTTTGAGAGAGAGAATTTTAATATTTATTTTTTAGTTTTCAGTGGACACAACATCTTTGTTTGTATGTGGTGCTGAGGATCAAACCCAGGCCGCACGCATGCCAGGCGAGCACGCTACCACTTGAGCCACATCCCCAGCCCATATCTTCGAAAATTTTAAGAAAAATATCCTTTCCCTTAACTACTGAAGTACCTATTGCTATTACTTTAGTTCAAGTTCACATCATTTCTTCTTTTGTAGCAATCTCCCTGCTGGCTTTCCAGATTTTCTGTGCCTTGACCTCCTAGACTGTCCAACCTTATCTCCTTAAGGCCATTATCTAAGTTAAGAATAGCTTACTCAAAAGAAAAAAAGTTAAAAAGCAGGCTCAAAATATGACACTCAGAATATTTCAAGTTCTCCATTATCTTCCTTCAGGAGATTTTTTTTCTTTCCTTTTTGTGGTGGTGCTAAGATAGAAAAACCCAAGGCCTTCCGCTAGGCAAGCACTCTACCATTAGTACACTTAGAAACATACTCTACTGCTTCATAACATTGCACAGTCTTTAAAACCAGATGGGACATGGTTATTAATAAAATAGCCCTTGTTTTTATGGCGCTTCCATTTCTCATCCAAATGAGATGAGAGTTTCTCTGAGTCAGTTACCTTCAACCTAGTTCATTATTTATTCCCTGTGTGTCCTGTACACATTTGTATTATTTCTTTGAATTGCTAATATCTTTTCATCTTTTTATACCTTTAAGGTTTTTTTTTTTTTAAAGGCAAATGTACAATTCTTTTATTATTATTATTATTGGCTCTTCACATTCCTTTATACTAAAAATAAGTTACAAGTAATAAAAACATACTTTTTTTTTTTTTAATGAAACAAGATTTTATCAAAATCTTAGAGAAGAATGCCTTTTTAAGCAAAATCCGGGAGCCAGGATTACATAAATTTTAAAAATTCTACGCAGAAAAAGTCACTTTAAACAAAATGAACAAACAAAATAGGAAAAGGTTACTATGTAAAAAGTGGTTGAAGACCATAAACAGGCAATTCTTCAAAATAAGATATGTAAGTAGGCTTACAAACATGAATGTATTCAACCACACTTATTAAAAACAAATCAAATTTAAAAATAAGTAACCATTTTTGCTACTTAGGTTGACAGGGATCAAAAAGTGTAACAAGAGTTAGGTACAATTTAGAATAGCATGTATCCTTTTATACATAATGTGACAGTAT
The DNA here is from genome assembly GCF_048772815.1 of Callospermophilus lateralis. NCBI lineage: Eukaryota > Metazoa > Chordata > Mammalia > Rodentia > Sciuridae > Callospermophilus > Callospermophilus lateralis. Next base: position 44,563,945 of record NC_135318.1, on the reverse strand, counting down.
AGCAAGTATAAAATACAAATACGTTTTTTAAAAATATTTTTTATTTGTGGATGGACCTTTATTTTATTTATTTGTATGTGGTGCTGAGAATTGAACCCAGTGCCTCACACATGCAAGGCACTGTCCAACCTTATCCCCTTAAGACCATCATCACTCTACCACTGAGCCACAACCCCAGCCCTACAAATATCTTTTAACTCAGCAATTTTATTTCTGTTTATGACTAATAAAAATATATGGAACATGTGGAAAAAATATATATGAGGAGTAGTATGTAGTCATTCAAAGAAATAAATTAGAGATTCGTTAGTGAAATGAATCATTATCCAAGATAAGTTGTTAATTAAAAAAGGGTATATGCAGAGTAACAAATGCCTATACCTTGCTCCCATGAGTAAAGAAAATAAAAATTTAGGGCTGGGGCTGTAGCAGTGGTAGAGTACTTGCCTAGCATGTGTGAGACACTGGGTTTGATCCTTAGCACCACATGAAAATAAAGGCATTCTGTTCATCTACAACTACAAAAAAACATTTTTTTTAAATTAGGTTTACATTTATACTTGTGTGCAGAAATTTTCTGGGAAGTTCTATTAATGGTGCCAATGAGGGGTTCAGGCTAGAAGAACACACCAAATACATGCTTATTTTTCAACAAAAAGAAGACACCAAAAGCAGTGAGTCATTTGAGTTATAAAGTTTGCAATTTTGATAACGGTTTATGCCAAATATAGGATTACCTCTTAAAGTTGTTTTATGGGACTTTATTATAGTTTCCAAAAGAAATGAGGTAGTTAGAGGATCTGTTAAGACCTTTCTAACTTAGCTCTCGTGATTGTCTATTTAGGAAACATCATCCCCTTTCATTAAAATAAATGTCAACAGAATAAATAAATATGTGTTAGGTTGATATACACATTACACAAAATTATTTTTTCTCGCTTCTAGGGGTTCCAATTTCATCTGCTGTTGCAGGTGTAGCAATAGGATTGGTCACCAAAAGCAATCCTGAGAAGGGTGAAATAGAAGATTATCGTTTGCTGACAGATATTCTGGCAAGTATATTCCCAGTTTTAACTATAAATACTTCAAAAATAGCATATGCTTAGAAGAATGCTGGTTCTCAAAGAATAGAGGTCAAGTGATTCTTACTTTTATCCTCTGTGTATTGCCTTGGATTTTAAAGGATATGTTAAATATATATATTACAGGATAGGTATCCATAATGACTTGCTTTAGGATAATTTGTAAATTAATTCTTACACATTTATTGTGAAAGGCATGATCTAAAAATAATGTTTCTGTTGAAAATATTTGTATCTTTAAAAAGCCACAAATTGGAAGCAGCAGTTAATATAGGAGACTTTTCTTTATGTTTAGTATTAGAGGACATGGTTTACTTCTAAGGCTATGTTTTAAAATTCTTCTACAGTGACTATGGGTGAATTTTGTTTTTGTTTAAAATTTTTTCATAATTTCTTAAATTCGTAAAGGGAATTGAAGATTACAATGGAGACATGGATTTCAAAATAGCTGGTACTAATAAGGGAATAACTGCATTACAGGTATTTTTAAAATGTACTTTGTCTCACTTTTGTAAATTTAAATAATGTTATGAATCAGTGTTTTTATTCATTTATTTTTGGCCCTTCCATATTAGGCTGATATTAAATTACCTGGAATACCAATGAAAATTGTAATGGAAGCCATTCAGCAAGCATCAGGTAAGCCAGTGTCTAGTCAACTGGAACAATAATTTTCATTAGACTTATTATAAGATATTTCCTTTAAAAAAATGGAATTTCAGCCAGACATCATGGTGCACACCTATAATCCCAGCTTATAGGTGTGACAATTTAGTGACCACCCTGTCACAAAATAAAGAGTAAAAGACTGGGGTTATAGCTCAGTGGCAAAGTGTCCCTGGGTTCAATCCCAAGTACCAATTTAAAAAAAATACAAACAAATATAAATACATGGAATTTCATATGGCTAGGGATATAGTTCAATGGTAGAGTGCTTGCCTAATATGCGTGAGATGCTGGGTTTGACCACTAGCATGGCCAAAAATAAAAATGAATTTTATATGATTTAACTGGGATCAAGAAGTATTAATGATTGAGCACATGACATAATGATTGAGCACATAATCATCCAAGTAAGAGACCAGAGAAATTTTGATTTTCAGCAATTAAGCATCTAAGATAGACTTTATAAAGGAGGGAATATGAGTGAATCTTTAAAATAATTATGATATGGAGAGCTTTGATTATTAGGCTAAAGAGTTTGCATTTTATTCCATAAAAACTAAGAGTGAGCTAAGCAGGGTGTTGCATAACTGTAATCCCAGCTATTCATGAGACTGAGACAGGAGGATCACAATGTTTAAGGCCAACCTGGGCAACTCAGTGAGACCCTATCTCAAAATAGGGAGGAATAAAGGAAAAGTACTGGGGATATAGCTCTGTGATAGAGTGCTTGCCTAGAATGTTTAAATGCAGCTATTTCGGGTCCCATGTTATGTAACTGTAACCTTTATTTTGTCTTTATCTTTCTAGTGGCAAAGAAAGAGATACTACAGATTATGAACAAAACTATTTCAAAACCTCGAGCATCTAGAAAAGAAAATGGACCTGTTGTAGGTAATACATTAAAATTATCACTAATGTCACACCATGCACAGTGCTACACATCTATTATTCCAGTGGCTCAGGAGGCTGAGGCCAGAGGATCTCAAGTTCCAGGCCAGACAGTGCAATTTATCAAGACCCTCTCTTGGGGGGCTGGGGAGGTGGCTCATGCTGTAGTGCGCTCGCCTGGCATGTGTGCGGCCCGGGTTCGATCCTCAGCACTACATACAAACAAGGATGTTGTGGATGTTGTGTCCGCTGAAAACTAAAAAATAAATATTAAAAAATCCTCTCTCCTCTCTCTCTCTCTCTCTCTCTTTAAAAAAAAAAAAAAAAAAAAACCCTCTCTTAAAAAAAAAAAGACTGAGAATGTATCTCAGTGAATAAAGGGCTCCTGGGATCAGCCCTTGTTACAAACAGACAAACAAACAAATGAATACTGATTTCACGATAACAAACATTAGTATGTGAAAATATATTATAGGTTTTAAATTTTTTTTACCCCATACGCAAAATAAAAATATTCAAAGTACTTTTATTGCTAAAATACTTTAGAAGTGTTTTGAATATTTTCACCATAGATGAGAAATACCTAAAATATTTAGGTATATGTTTACCTAAGGGCATATGTTTACCCTTATTTCAACATTACTCTGTGTGTATAGAAACATCACATTGTAACCCATAAACATGTATAATTTTTTTGTTTTTATGTATCAATTAAAAAATAAAAGAAAAATACTTTATTTTAACCTAGGGGTACTCCTAGACATTTTTAGTCAAGTAACATTGTCTTTCTGTTTCATAATGAAATATTTTTACATGTTTTAGGTTCATTTATGTATTTATCTGTATTGCATTTCAGAAACTGTTCAGGTTCCATTATCAAAAAGAGCAAGATTTATTGGACCAGGTGGATATCATTTAAAAAAACTTCAAGCTGAAACAGGTGAGATTTTATTTAATCTAATAAAACAGGTGGGTTTTATTAAATGCTACATATGTAGTTTTGCTATTTCATCTCTACTATGTTGTTCCGAAAATATGTATATTTGAAAAACAAAGAGAAAGACCAGGAGAGAAGGATTTCATGTTTTTCTTGTGAGTTTTTTGTGTGCCTCTTTATAAATCAGTAAATGTTTAATTCTTAACTATATTCAAGAAGGATAGTCAAGCATTCATCAAGGTTTTTTGGCAACATTTTAAAATGGATTGTTCCTGAATGATTTTTAGTGTTTCCCTTTAGTGAAGTTATGTTTGAATTTTTTATTACTAATTTTGCTTAGTTTTATTTACACTCTTTTTATTTAAGAGTATATGTAGAAATAGTTATGCCTTAATTTGTTTCTTCTGAAAACAGTGTTTAGGTTTCCTAATACTTAGCAGCTTTGAGGTTATTGAAGAAGGATAAGAAGCAAAGTTGCCATAGCTAGTTGTTGAGAATGAGAAACTCACATGATTTTGTTCCTCATTCATCTGTTCACTCTACAGGATAAGAGGAAGAGAGACAAAAAGGTGAGGAAAGGATTCTAGTATAGTTTCTAGTCATAATTAAGAGAATAAAACGAGAGCCTCAAAAATAGCCCTGATATTATAGGACATTAGTTCTCTATTTTATCCCCAGGACCTAATATAATGCCAGATACATAGCAGGTGTGCAGTATATACTTAGTGTTGGTGAATTGATCCCTTCCCAAAGCAGTGATTACACTGAATAAACCTGCCCAGCTGCCCCTCTTTGCTCTCCTATTGACTTTCAGACTAGTCTCCATGATTTTTTTTTTTTTTTTTTTTTTTTTTTTGATGCTGGGAACTAAACTATTTTTTTAAAAGGTGTAACTATTAATCAGTTGGATGAAGAAACATTTTCTGTATTTGCACCAACACCCAGTGCAATGCATGAAGCAAAAGAATTCATTAGTGAAATCTGCAAAGATGATGTAAGTATAGATCTTATACTAATTGCTTTATCTTCTTTTTGTTTGTTTTCTTTGTGAATCTTATGGCTTTTTTTTTTTTTTTTTTTTTTTTTTTAATCCACAGCAAGAGCAACAATTAGAGTTTGGAGCAGTTTATACTGCCACAATAACTGAAATCAGGTACTGCCAACTAATACACTACACTGGGTTTTTAAAGATTTCAAGACCAGGTTAACTTCACATTTGCTTTATTTACTTTGAAAATATAAAGTGTTTTGTTTGGATTATATGTCAATTGCCATATAATCATTAATATTTTTTAAGTTGTACTGTATTTTGTTTTCTATGCCAGTTTGTAGATTTTCAAGTGATAAGTTCTTCTGAGTTTTTTTCTTTAGCCAAATTTTGTACCATTTTAATTTTTCCAGTAACAATAAATAGGCCCAAAACACAAAAATCAATATTTTCTTTTTGTTGTTGTTGGCCTGTTTAAAAAAAAAAAAAAAAAATGTTTTTCCTTTTTTGAGGCAGGTTCTTGCTAACTTTCCCAGGTTGGCCTTCAACTTGTGATGCTCCTGCCACACCCTCTGAAGGAGCTGGAATTACAGGCATGCAGTTACCATACCTAGCAGTTGGCTAACCAGCAGTTAAAGATTGTACTACTTAATGTTTAATATATACATTTTTTAAAGCCAATTTCAACTTCAAAAGCATTTTTAACTAGCTAAAATAATCCCAGAATTCCTTTTTTTTAAAGAAATTACCAAGGTAGCAGGAATGTTTAAAACTATTTAAAATGAATAAAGGCCATGGGATAATTTCTTTAATATTGCAGATAAAAAATAAGAAATAGGATGGCTTAGCTTAATAGATTAAAGCAAAGGAAGAGAGCTTTATTAATTAAATAATTTTTCTATTTTATGTAACCCCTTTCTTAAATCACTTCTAATAGGTTAATATTCTATACTATTTTAAAATATTTAATGTCATTTCAAAAAAATTCGAAAGTTACAAAAAGAGATATAGGTAAATATACTAAAAGCTTTTTCTTTTGATGACAAGTATTAGTATATTTTCAGTTGAAAAGTACCTGTTTTAGGTAATCATAATTTTTATAATTATATACTGGTGTGGGCTTTTGTTTTGTTTTGTTACTTTTTCCGTCTATGAAAACATAATAAGTTTTGTCAGTAGATAGACTTATTGTTTTAACCAGGCTTATTCCCTTCTTGTAGAGACACTGGAGTAATGGTAAAACTATATCCAAATATGACTGCTGTGCTTCTTCATAACACACAACTTGATCAACGCAAGGTAAAAATACAGATTTGATTATTTTTATTGCCTGAATATAACCATGTTGAAATTACTTGGATCAGTTGGGTATTTGGTGGTGCACACCTCTAATTCCAGTGGTGGGAGAGGCTGAGGCAGGATGATCACAAGTTCAAAGCCAGTCTCATCTAAATAGCGAGGCCCTTAGCAATTTAGTGAGACCCTGACTCAAAGTTAAAAAAATAAAAGGGCTGGGGTTGTGGCTCGGTGATTAAGTGTCCTGGTTCAATTCCTGGACCAAAAAAAGAAATTACTTGGATTGGTGAGAATTGTACACTTTATAGATTGCTAGTTTAAGTACAGAAAACAAAAATGGCAGAGATACTACTGACAAAAGATTTTACATTGTTTAGCACAGATGTTTATGTTTCTCCTAAGCATTTTAAGGTTGAACAACATCTAGAACTAGCACATAGCAATGACTGAAAATATCTACATGTAACTATGATTTCCCAATTTTCTACTGACCAACCAATGATGGGAATCTAATTCTTGAAATGTTTTAAATTCATTAATCTTAATTATAATTCAGACATCTGGCAGACTAAGACTACTCAATGAAAATACAGGGGTCAGAGAATAATACGAGTGTCCATTTTACCATATATTAAAATATAAAGCTACAGAGAATAAAAGAAAATATTATTTTCTTTTATTCTCTGAGAGAGAGAGAGAGAGAGAGAGAGAGCAAAAAATAAACTCTGTTATATACATAGGTCCATAATATATGCTTAAAGTTGCCTTTTTACTAAATGAAGAAATAAAAATTGCTGGGTGCAACAGTACACATCTATAATCTCAGCAACTTTCAAGGCCTCAAGGAGGATCAAAAGTTCAAGGCCAGCCTCAGCAACTTAGTGGGACCCTGTCTCAAATTTTAAAAAATGAGAAGGACTGGGAATGTAACTCAGTGGTTAAGTGCCCCTGGGTTCAATCCCCAGTACAAAAAAAAAAAAAGAAGAAGAAGAAGAAGAAGAAAGAAAAAAAGAAATACAAATTATTCAATTTTCACTGTATATAATTGGTTATCATAGTAGGATCTTCAGTCATTTTTATACCAAAATTCCATCTAAATTAAACAGTTAAATTTTCTAAAGAGATGGTAGGAATAAGAAATAAAATTTTGGAGGAGGGAGACTCTAGAAGAAAGTAAGGATGTTTGGGTATTTGTGCTGAGGAACCCTTTCTCATCGTATCAAAGGTAAAAATGTAAATAAATTGATAAGAATTTAACTGCAATTTTTTAATTTAATTGTATAGCAAAAATCACAATAATGAAAGACAAACAGCAACCTATGGGAATGTGCTTGTAACATAAGATGGGCTGAATATACACAGGTTTTATAGATCATTTAAAAATGAATATCAATAGAAAAATGAGCAAAGAATATGGGCAGGCTTTTTGATTTTCATTTGACGCTTTGTTTATTTTTTATTTTTTTAGTGCTAGGGATTGAACCCAGGGACTCCTACATGCCAAGCATGTACTCTGACTACTGATTATAGCCCTAATCCCAGGCTTTTTTTCCCCCTCTTCTCAAACCAATCATAGTATTCTATATTAATAATAATTCTTTAAAATTCAATAAAATCAATATATTTTTAACCTTCAAATAGTTGGAAATTTCTAGTGTTGGTAAGAGAAAAGAAGGATATTCTCTAGACTGTTATTAAGGGACAATTTTGTGACACACTTTGGGGAGTGTTTGGTAAATGTCCCTGATCCCACAAGTTCCATATGTAGGACTTTATTATCAGAAGATAATTAGATAACTAAATGATCAGTGCAACATTAAAACTTTGGGGGTATTCCTCAACTTTTTTTGGGGGGGGTACTAGGAATTGAACCCAGGGTAGCTTAACCACTGAGCTACATTCTCAGTCCTTTTTTAATATTTTTACTTTAAGACAAGGTCTTGCTAAGTTGCTGAGGCTGGCTTTGAACTTGCAATCCTCCTGCCTCAGCCACCCAAGTTGCTGGGATTACAGGCATGCCCCACCACACCTGTCCCAACTTTTTATTTCGAAAAAGTTTAAACCTGCTGCAAAGTTGAAAGAATAATACACTCAACACTCATATACCTTTCACCTAAATCTATCCGTAATTAATATTTGTGATATTGGGAATTTACAAGAAATTAAATGACTATCTTTAAGGGATTGATTAAATAAATTATATAGTTTGGATACTCCTCTCTAATGCTTCATTTATTGATATGAAAAGGCATTCTTAACATATTATTGAATGAAAAAAAAGCCCATTTTTATAAAAGCAATACAGTAGATATTTGAAGGGATACTCGTTGGAATGTTAGCAGTAGTTATCTGCAGGTAGAAGGATTTTGGATGATTTTTAATTTCTTCTTAGTACCACTATGTTACTTTAATTTTGTAACTAATAAATTTAGGGGGTGGAGGTAGAGTACTGGAGATTACAGATTTGGGGGGCAGAGGCAGAATACTGGGGATTGGACCAAGGTCTCACATATGTAGCCAAGTGTTATGTCATTCAGCTACATCTCTAGCCTTTTTATTTTTGAGACACAATCTCAATTTGCAATCCTCCTGTCTCATTCTCCCACATAGCTGAATTTATAAGTGTGCATCACCATTCCCAACTAACAGATTTTATAATCAGAAAAAACAATAAAGCTTTTGTCCACTTGAGGGAAAAAAAATGTATTATAACATGGTGTTTTTGGTTTTGTTTCTTTTTTTTTCAGATTAAACATCCCACTGCCCTAGGATTAGAAGTTGGCCAAGAAATTCAGGTACCTGTGTTCAAACTTTTAGCCTTTAAATTCTAAATTATACTTGAAGTTTTAATTATCATTTTCAAGAAGTAAGTTGAAAGAATAGAATTAGCATCTATGATGTATATTATTTATATGTAGTCTTCTTTTATAACCTCAGGGTTGCTTTATATAGATTCATTAAGGATTTAGGACACAGTTTTTACCCTCAAGAAACTTATAACTAAGCTAAAACAGCTATCTTTAGAGCTTTTAAAAAATACATGAAACCTGGTGTGGTAGTACACACCTGTAATTCCAGCAATTTAGGAGACTGAGGCAGGAGGATTACAAGATCAAAGAGACCTTCAACAACTTAATGAGACCCTGCCTCAAAATTAAAAAAAAAAAAAAAGGACTGTGAATGGTGGATGTAGCTTAGTGACAAAGTGCTCCTGGGTTTAATCCCCAGTACCAAAAAAGAGAGAACATGAGCATATTGGTTACGCAGGCTCAGTGGTTTGGAGATAGACATAAAAATCTCTTCATTAACCTTATTGGAAACCTTGACTGTGATTTTTGAGGAGTTGAGACTCTGTTTCTCCACCACTTTGAGCTTGATAAGAGCTATGTTATTCAAGTCTACAATGCTGATAGTAAAATTGACTTTCTTTTCTTTTTTTAGTCCTTTTAGTAGATGAAAGAAGTCATTGCTGATCTGGGTTTTTTGGCTGCACCACATTGTGTTCCAGTTATACCTAATACCTATGACCTGAGAAACTAAGGCCACTAGTTTATTCCTGATCTATAATCCCTTTGTTCATGGAGCCTCTAGGGAAAGAAGAAGAACTAAAACATATCTCTATTTAAAGTTTTTTTTTTTTTTTTTTACATCAGGATGGACTTTAAAAGTTCTACATTCCCCTCTAACTTCCATTTTCCACAGCGAAGCCAAATAAACTCCAGTGTGATAGTTTCCTGAGCAGTAATGAAAATCTGAGCACGACCTAGTATAGTTTATAGCACAAATAGGTACAGAAAGCCTTGTCAAGAATCACTGTGGCTTTGACTGGTCTTCTAGGATTGAGACTCAGAGACACTAAAAAGGGACAGATGATTTAACAGTAGGTTATAATCAGACAACTAAATGCCTTCTTTCCTTTTTTTTATAATAATTACCTAACCAAGTTGTATTTATTGAGCATATACTTCTTCATAGCACTGAGCTATGCTTTCAGTTATTAATTTAATAATTAAATTATTAATTTAATAATTTTATTAATTTAATTAACAATATTTATAAATTAATAATATTTATTAATATTAAACATTAATAATTGCCTTATTTGGATCATATGTGTTTAATTTTGAAGGTCAATCAATGTGCTATAATTTTTAAAAAGTAAATTTTTTTAACACAGGTGAAATACTTTGGTCGTGATCCAGCTGATGGAAGAATGAGGCTTTCTCGTAAAGTGCTTCAGTCTCCAGCTACAAATGTTGTCAAAACTCTAAATGACAGAAGCAGTATTGTAATGGGAGAACCTATTTCACAAACATCATCTAATTCTTCCCAGTGATTTTTTTAAAGAATTCTAAGGTGATGTTATATAGAGCAAAATTTTAGTATTCTAATGTGTAGACTTATATATAGTATAAATATATTCTAATCATTTGTATTAAAATGCTCCCATGTGCCATTTTTTATTACAAGAATAACATGTTTTTATTTATAATATAAACCAATAAATATTTATTACTAAAAGTAAACCATGCAGGGTGCAGTGGCACATGCCTATAATCCCAGTGACCTGGGAGGCCGAGGCAGGAGGACCATAAGTTTGAGGCCAGACTAGGAACTTAGCAATACCCTGTCTCAAAAAGAGCTGGTGTAGATCAGTGGTATATATTGCTGGATTCAATTAATTAATTAATTAATGGCAAACCATTTATATACATTTTAGGGAAGATTACCCTTTTGTTCCTATTATTATGAAATACCTGAAAAGCTTAGAAATAATAGATCACTATGCTATCATTATGGATCTCTGCCTATATATCTTATTATTCTTCTTTATATATAGTAAAGTTTTCCCTTAGTTATATTATGGCTTACCTTTTTGCCTAACAGCTTTTCTTGCCTACAACTATTTCACAAACTGGAATTTTCTATTTTGTTGGAAATAAGCAGGACCTATTTTTTCCAAGTAATTACTAGATATATGAAGGAGTTTAGGGATGAGGATGTAGCTCAGTGGTAAAGGGCCCCGGGTTCAATCTCCAGTACCAAAAAAAGAAAAAAGAAAGAAATGTGAAGACATATAACAAGAAGTGGAAAGGAGCTAAATTTGACCCATTTTTAATGATATGATATTTTTCAAATTTATCCCAAAAACATAAACATAGTGGAGTAATCTTAGAATGGGACTTTCAGTAGAATGAAGGAATAAATTTTTCAAATTTAACCAAACAAAATACTTGTCAAATAGAACTAGATCATTTATTAGTGTGTATTTTGCCAACATGGATATTCTTGACATAAAAGCTGGTAGAATCATGATTTTCAGTTAATAAATAGTAATTTTAAATAATCATATATGGCGGTTATTGATGTAATTATTGTTCATTCCCATCACTTAAAGCATTATAATTTCAGAAAAAAAGTAAATGGTACATAGGAGTCATTTAGAATGTATCTTTTATAATCTTACAAAAAATATATAAATTTATAACTCAAGGTTAACTAGTTCATAAAATTTAGCTAGCCAAAGCAAAGATTTTTAAGATTTTTAAGTCGAAAAACACTGATTATATATCTACTATGTTTAAAATAACATGTTAGGTAATTTTGATATTCTTTCTGAAATAGCAAAGATTAATTGAAAAAGATTAAAATTTACCTTCTATATTTGATTGGCTGTTTTTGGTAATAGTGACAAAAATATTTTTATTCTCACTTTTGCTTTCTAAGATAATCCTTAATGGTAGAAATTCAGAATTATAATTTCTATTCTTCTTAAGTGTTCTGTTTTCTTTTTTAGAGGAGCACTTAACTGCTAAAAATTTAGAAAAATGAAACCAGTTCTTACTTTCCAATGAAGTTTTCTTTAAGTGACTAATTTATAGTCATTCAAATTGAGTGCCCATCCTTATGCCGGCCTCTATGAATTTTGTTGATATGCACTCCATAAATTACTGTTCTTTTACAATTTTTGTGCAACCATTTTTTCTTTTCTTCCAGAATATGTTAAATTTCTAAATCTAAGATAGAAGTATGAATATCAGCCTATTTCCTAGTTCAGTTCAGCCAAGCATAGCATTCATTTATTCAACACTTATGTGCCAGGCACTATATTTTGTGCAGTGGGTGTGTCAGTTAGCAAAGCAGCTAAAGTTCCAGTGCTAACATTCTAGTGGCTGGAAACTGACAGAAAATAAATACACAATATGTGAAGTAGTGATAGGGGCTTTAAAGAAAACAATTGTGTAAGCGGGTAGAGCAATAAGAAGTTACTATTTTAGATAAAATGATCCTGAACAGCTTCTCTGAGTAGATAACATTGGAACAGAGATCCAAATAAAGTAAAGGAGAGACATATGCAGCTTTTTGGGAAAGAATTTCAGATAGAGGCTTTAGCAACTTCATTTTCAGTTGGTATTGTAAGTTTAAAAGATAGAATAGCCAGACACAGTGGCGCACACCTATAATCCTAAGGACTTGGGAAGACTGAGGCAGGAAGATCACAAGTTTGAGGCCAGCCTCAGCAATTTGGCAAGAACTTCAGCAACTTAGCAAGACCCTGTCTCAAAAAAATAAACAGTGCTGGAGTTGTGCCTCAGTAGTAAAGAGCCCCTGGCTTTACCCCTCAGTACTGAAAACAATAACAACAATAATAATAATTTTTAAAAATAAAAGAATAGACTTTTCAAGCTGTAGCTCAGTGGTAGAGGGCTTGCCTATCATGTATGAAGCACTGGGTTCGATCATGAGCACCACATAAAAATAAATAAGTAAAATAAAGATATTGTGTCCATTTACAACCAGCCTTTTCATGTCTTCCTCACCCTACTCCCAGTACTAGAGATTGAACTCAGGGGCAGTCTACACACTGAGCAATATCCCAATCCCTTTTTATTTTTCATTTTGAGACAGGGTCTCACTAAGTTTCCCAGACTGGCCTTGAACTTGGAATCCTCCTGCCTCAGCCTCCCCAGAAGAGATATTACAGGTGTGCACCACTACACTCAACTGCTTTTTATGCCTTAATCTTAAGAAATAAGAGGACATAGCCAGCTCAATGTAATATCTTCAAAGTGTTAATCATTTAAGCTTGGTTATTTCTAAGGAAGAGGTAGAACACTGGAACCATATGAAAAGTTTAGTAGGCTTTTATAAAATTCCAGGCTTAAGAGAAAGTGGGGCTAGGATGATAGCAGAAATGGAAAAGAATATATTTTGAAGACTTGCTGGGTATCAACGATTAGAAGACAACCCAAGCTAAGCTAAAGCAAAGGTGGGGGGGGGGACGGATTTATTGCAGGACTATGAGTTTATTTCAAAGTAGCCAAGTCACACATCCTAGAACCAGGATTTACAAGTCTTTTTTACAAAAGAAGTGTTCAGAAAAAGGTTAAGGAAATACCAAGATACTTTCATAACTTGAGCAATTGTAAAGAGATAATGAAGAAACTTAGATTAATCCAGATAGATAGGAGTGTGGATCATTGGGTGTTACTGTGCCTGCCTGTAATCCCAGCAACTAGGGAGGCTGAGGCAGAAAGATCACCAATTAAAGGCCAGTCTCAGCAGTTTAGCAAGACCCTAAACAATTTAGTGAGACCCTGTCTGAAAATTTAAAAAAGGAGCCAGGTGTGGTGGTGCACACTTTTAATCCCAGTGGCTCTGGGGGCTGAGGCAGTTGGATCACAAGTTAAAAGCCTTAGCATTTAGCGAGGTTCTAAGCAACTTAGTAAGACCCTATCTCTAAATAAAATATATAAAAAAGAGCTAGGGATGTGACTCAGTGGTAAAGAACCCCTCTGTACAATCCACGGTAGCATACACACAAAATAATAAATATTAAGAGAAAACCCATATGATTACCCAGATGCAAAAGAGATAATTTATAAAATTCAATGTACAGTTTGGGGTGTAGTGACACACCTTTAATTCTAGCAATTCCATAGGCTGAGGCAAGAAGATCACAAGTTCAAGATCACCTCAGCAACTTAGCAAGACCCTAGCAAAAGTAAAAATAAATAAAAAGGGCTAGGGATGTGTCTCAGTGGCTAAACACTTCTAAGTTCAATCCCTGGTACAACAATAAATAAATATGATATACAGTTCCTGGAGAGTTAGAATATTAGGAAATATCCTTATATCAGTAAGTGGAATCTATCAGGAATTACAAATAGGTATTTAACAATAGAGGCATGACCATGACCTTTAAAGTCAGGAACAAAACAAGAATCGCCACTGTAACTCAATAGTCTGGAGGTACTAATCAACATGATGAGATTAAAAGGGGGTGGGGAGAAAGAACTAGCAGATAATAATCTAAAAAGCAATTTTTAAGTTGTTTCAAAGCAATTAAGACAGGGCTAGGAGTATAGCTCAGGGAAAGAACTCTTGCCTAGCATGTACGGCCCTGGGTTCAATCCCCAGTACTGTAAAAAAATTAGTACTAATAAGTGAACAGCAACTGCATGAACATGCCAAAATAAATAGCTTTATTCCCAGAAGTCAAAGAAGTTTCTGTGGTGTGAGCTCATTTTCATTGCTTTCAGTTATAAGCCTTTATTTTCCTAGGCAGTGAGTTTGCCCCAATCCCTGGAGTTCTCTTTTTTTAACAATATTGTATTTTTTATATGTTCGTTTACTTATTTGTATGTCATGCTGAGGATCAAACACATTGTCTCACACATGCTAGACAAGCACTGTACCACTGAGCTACAACCTCAGCTCCTTGGGGTTCTTGCTAAGGTTTACATCTCCCCCAAAAAAGTACCTGTTTAGCCAGTCTTAATTCCAGCCCCCTTAATCCCATCTCAAGTGTAATCTTCTGGCTCCTGATAGTACATACTAGCTTTTCAGTTCCTTCAATATGTAGTTCTTCCTCCTTTATCAGACCCAGAAGTCCCCACATAGATTATACTGAGATTTAAACCTGGTTTCTATGGCTTTGCAGCCAGAAGAGAAATGAGATCAATTGTGAAAGAGGTTTTACTGCAGGAAGTTAAGTGCTTTCTCTTACTAGAAGTTATGAAGTGCTTCTGCAAGCTCTGAGGGTCCAGAGGTGTCTTTAGAGCCAATATCGTAAGCCATCCGAGTTTCAAAGATTCAGGTTTTCCCAACTAGGATCTGTAAAGCTCTATGACTATCCAATCCCTTGTCTACTCTTGCACTGCAGCAAAAAGAGCTTCTTTGTTAAGCTCCACAGAGGGCCCCAGGCTTCCAAGGTTAGCCTCTAACTGAAGTGCCCTCAGTTTCTCCTTAAGAGTTTGCAAAGTATTACTTGCATTAGTAATAAACATTGTTTTTCCCATATCTTTTAAATGTCTGAATTGTCACATAGACAAGTAAGTCCTCTCTTTTGATATGTTTTCCTATAATCACTACTGATAAAGTTATCACCAGGGTGGCCACTTTACACCAAGTTCTGAGTAAAGCCATTCCACTACTCTCCAAATCTCATCTTACTGTTTTTTTGTTTTGTTTTGTTTGCACCACTCAGTGTACCACCTATGTCAGCTCTGGTCCTCAGAGAAGAAGATACCAGAAAGGGATTATGGTTGGCCTTCTGTATTCAGGGGTTCTGCACCTACAAATATAAACAACCTTGGGTGGAAAAAGTTGTATTTATTTGTTTGTTTGTTTGTTATTTATTATACTAGGGATTAATCTAGGGGCCTCTTTCCCTGCATTTCCCCAGGGGCAAGAAGTCCATGGAATCAAGGGGACATGTCTACCTAAAACTCACTCTCCACTTTGTAGCCTATTTCCAGGGTCTGCTAAATCCTCTTCCCAAGCTACATCCTCCTAAGACTATATTCAAGGAGTGTAGAAAGGTCTTGGATTTAAGGCTGAAGTGTCCTCTAACAGTGGGCTCAAAAGTTGTCTCTAAATCTTCACCCAAGACAATTATTTTGGGGTTTAAAATACATTTTGTGCACATCAATCACAGCAATTATTGAGCATTTATTGTTATGTATAACAAAGTTCATATTCTGAAGTTCTTTATAGATTAAAGAAAAGAAATCCGGATTTTTGTGTTTGTTCTGGGGATTGAAATCAGGGGCTCTTTACAACTAAGCTACATCCCCAGTCCACTCCTTTTTTTACTTTTTTGAGACAGAGACCTACTAAGTTCGGTTAATTGCTAAAGTTGGCCTGGAACGTAGATCCTCCTATTTTAATCTTCCTTAGTCATTGGGATAATAGGCATGCGCCACCACGTTCAGCTGATCCAGATTTTCAAGTTAGAATTTAATTTTTTCCAGGCGTCTTTTCTGTTTAAGGCACTGTCTCACTTTTTAGTGTACTCACACATAAGTAATAAATAATCTGGTCAAAACATGAGCACGTTTTGACAAGATTATTGATAAATGATGACTAGAACTCCCAAAATGCACTACAGGGTCAAGGTCTGTACCTCGGTTTTCATCTTTCGGGATAAAGGGTTCTAAAGACCGTGTTAGATAACAAATAAAGGGACTTAAATAAGCGACATGTACTAAGACCCAGTGAGTCACCTGTATCCACTACACAATGTATGACGATATGAATGCCAAGAATTCCTCCTTCACTTATTCAGTGCGAAAGACAGAAAACTCAGGAAATGCCCGCAGGAGAGACTCGAAGGTATCCAGTATTCTCTGATGGGTTAAGAAGGTAGCTCCCCCACTCCCCTTACCTACAAATTTATTTTTCTTGGTAACATAACTACTGTATTTTCATGAAGTGGAAACGTTGCTTTTCAAATGGCCAACTACTACGAGACTAATGGTAAAAGGCATTGGCGGGAAATAGGAAACCTTCAACACTTGTGTAGGACATAAAAATCTCCTAAAGATCTGGTATCCATATAACATTTCCTGGACCGAGGCTCAACTGTAATAATTTATTATATAATGAGTTTTAGTTAGGCTGAAAGCGCACCGCATTCCTTCGTCTTCATAGGAAAAAAGTTTAAATTTTGTCTCTGGCTGACGGCGAATTTCCACTAAGGATTGCAAGCACGTCTTTTTCCTTTTTGCTTCGGGTTAGTCCTGTTCAAGGACATGTACTTCTCAAGCTGGCTTCCCTTTTTCCTCAAAACTGGATCTATGAGCTCGCGTGCCAGTACCAGCCCTACCAATCCCGAGCCACACCTGGCTATCACGCGCCGCACAAACAAATCTCAACGCCGGAGGAGTCGGGGAGTTCGCGGGAACCTCCCGTCCAACCGAGATCTCGCGCAAGGGGGGGACCGGAAGTGAAGGAAGGCCTACATAGCCCCTCCCACCCCAGGCACACCCCTCCTCGCGATAGCGCCGAGCGTTCGGGCCCGGGAAGCGCGTGCGGAGGAGTCCTTGCCTTGGACTCGTCGGCCGCCGTAGCCCCTGCTAGGACAGCCCGTACGAGCCTGCTGTAGGAGGAAGAGAAAGGCAGAGAGAATCGGGTTACAAGATGGCGGATCTGTAGTAGTTACCGCGGCGGCGGCGGCGGCGGGAGAGCTAGCGAGCTCTGGGGGGCAAAGGGACGGGAGGGTGGAGGTGTGCGGGGCTGAAGTAAGAGATAACGGGGACTCCGAGTGGAGGGGTCTCAGTGGCTCTTGTCAACCCTTTTCGCGGCTGAACCTCTGGAGCCATGGTGAACTGGGGCCTCTCCAGAGCCGCCACCGCCGCCGCTGCCGCCACCACCACCACCGCCGCCGCCGCCGCCGCCGCCGCCACTACTGTCTCTCAAGAGTGAGGGTCGCGGAAGAGGTGAGCGAGGAGGCGGCGGGCGGAGCAGTGGGGACAGCAGCCACCATGTCGGATACACGGCGACGAGTGAAGGTTTATACCCTGAACGAAGACCGGCAATGGGACGACCGAGGCACCGGGCACGTCTCCTCCACTTATGTGGAGGAACTCAAGGGGATGTCGCTGCTGGTTCGGGCAGAGTCCGACGGTAAGGTTATTGGGACCATAGAATAAGTCTCTTCCGTTGGGGTGCAGCCCGAGGTTTAGGCCCTAAGCCCGTTTACTCCTATTATCTCTTGGGACAGCGATTGGTGTCGAGCCTGCTCATCTGGTAAAAACAAACTACTTTGCCTGGATTTACCCTCGGTCAGACGCAGATTCTCCGTTCCCCCGCCTCCCATCCCTATTAAGGATTTGACCCCTTCCTCTCCAGTTCCTCCTTTGAGAGAGAGTGGGAGGAAGTACTGAGAGAAGCGATAGTGATCTGCCTACCCTGGGGAGCTGACACCTCCATCAGTTATATTCTTATCCATTATGTGTCTTGTACAAAAGATTTAGCGAAACTTTTATGAGTACCTTTTAATTTTTCTTTTAATTTTTTTAACACTAAATTTAAGCAACCGATTTCGTTGCTACAGTCGACAGGTGTGGCGGAAAACCAGAAGGCTCCTTTTCCTGGGGTTATTGCAGATTAGTTGCCACAATACATGTGCACGCACAAACACATACATCTTTAGTCTGGGATTCCTCCGGGCTGCTTTTGTAGAGTGTGCTATGAAAAAGTGGATACATCACAATCTCAGCAAGGGTACCAAAGCAGATTGTAAACTCCTCGATTTCGTTGATTGATGATACGAGTCATGTGAAGTATTTTTAAATTATAAAATATATAGCTAAACAGTCAAGGGCATTTATTTCTGTATTATAAGGCATTCTTTTGTTCTTAGGGTTAGGAAAAGGATAAATGCAACACTAATTTGTATACTGAATACTTACAGATCTTGGTCGTGGTCCCTCATAATTTATCCTATTTGTTAAACTGGAAATACCGTAAAAGCAACTTTTTATTAAAAGTTTGATTTCAAATGGTCATTTTGACCTTAAAATTTTCATTTCATTGAAACTTAAATAATCATCCCATCTCCTCATCTTCTTGGTCTGGGTGTTAGTTTTAGATGGATTTTTTTTTCCTGTAGGAGTAGGTGGGGATACAATGAAATATTGTAAATTAAATAACGAAGCATATATTTGGAGAGAAATTACTTAAGGTGTTCAGCAGAGTGGAAAGACATGATCAGTTTGGGATTTTTGTGTTTTATGTAGTACTAGGGAGTAAACACAGGGCCTTGCTCATATTAGGCAGGTGCTGTACCACTTGTCTGCAACCTCTGCCCTGAAAAGATTTTTTTGTTGTTGTTAATTTTTTTTAATTTTTTTTTTTATTTGGTTTCTTTGGGGGGGGTTGTACTCAGGGGCACTCAACCACTGAGCCACATCCCCAGCCCTATTTTGTATTTTATTTAGAGACAGGGTTTCAATGAGTCGCTTAGCACCTTGCTTTTGTTGAGGCTGGCTTGAGATCCTCCAGTCTCAGCCTCCCTAGCCGCTGGAATTACAGGCCTGTACCACAGTGCCCTGCTTGTTGTTATTAATGTTTTAATGTGTTAGTTTTTTATTCACAGTTTTATAATTTGAAACTTATTTTTTATCTTTCAGGATCACTACTCTTAGAATCAAAGATAAATCCAAACACTGCTTATCAGAAACAACAGGCAAGTAGTTGTTTTTTTAATTTGAAAGACTTCATCTGTCACCAAGGAAATATTAACCTGACAAAGATGGGAATGCTTTCCTGACAAGGAAAAAATGTTCCGTAAACAAAGAGACCATGTGTGATTCCCTTCCATGTTGACAGGTTCATACTGAAAATTGGAGGGTTTTGTACTGTCAATAATTTAATTATTAAATTGAGCCACTGTTTAGTTTATATTAGTATACACTGTATTCATTAGACTTAACTGCAGTAAGCTGGATCTCTCTTATACCTGGTACACTAAACCTTTTATTCAGAATCACCTTTGATTGAAGGAAATAGCATAAAAGAAAATTTGAAGGGAAGTCTGTTTCTAGTGGGAATTAAATCTTTTAACTCAGGTAAAAGTTTTTGAAGTAGAAGCATGTAAGTACTGATCTCTGATTGTTGTGTATTTTTAATAATCAGTGGGTACTGTATGGACATGTACATTGCCAGTTATATAGCATTTCCCATGTACATTTATTGTCTTATTTTGGGAAAGAAAACTTGTGCTGTGTTTTAAGGTGCCTAATTATTTAATCTGAAAATGGTAGCAGTGATTAAAGTTTTTTGTGTGAATGTGTTTAATTTTTATTATGAGAAATGCATCATAATTGGAAAGTAAAGAGAATATTAGAATGGATATCTGTAACACCACTAGATTTAATAATGTTAACATTATGCCATATTTGCCAGGCATGATGGGACATACTCTGTAATCCCAGCAACTTAGAAGGCTGAGGCCAGGAAAGTTGCCAGCCTCATCAATTTAATGAGGCCCTATGTGATGTAGAGAATTTTAAAAAGGGGGGTTGGGGGCTGAGATTGTAGCTTAGTGGAAAAGTGCCCCTGGATTCAATTCCCAGTTTAAAAAAGATATGCCATATCTGTTTTAAATCTTTTTATAATGTTGAACGTTATGGGTAGAGTTAAAGCCCACTTTGTGTCCATCCCATTCTATCCATTCTCTACTTCCCTGTAGATAACCCTGTTCTAAAGTTGATGTATATTCTTTTTTGTAGATGATATTATACCTTTTCTGCATATATAAAGATCCAAAGATAGTATGAGGTCTTCTATGTTTTTTTTTTTTAACTTTACACAATTGTCATATATTCTTACATGTACTCTGCAACTTGCATTTTTTTTTCCACTCATTTATTTTGAAGATTTCTATGTGTTAGTAATGTAGATATATTTGGGTTTTTTTTTTTTAAGACACTATTGTGTTCTTTTGTTTTTTGTTTAGTTGTTGGTAGACCTTTATTTTATTTATTTATATGTGGTGCTGAGAATCAAACCTAATGCCTCATACATGGCCAGGCAAGCACTCTACCACTGAGCCACAACCCCAGCCCACACTATTGAATTCTAATATGTGATATATACCCACCAAACATTTGGATTATTTTAATTTTGCATGTATAGTATATAAAATTATTATGGCAGAGGATTTTTTTTAAGGAAAAGAGAAATTGTTGTAGAATTACATTTACAGCATCAAGTACTTTGTTCAAGATATCTGAAAATGTGGATTCCCAGAAACAAATACTTAACAGTGAAGGGTCTAAAATTATGTCTGTTGCACAACTAATGAAAAGTTTTACTGTTAAAAACGTTCGTATATAATTAGTTCTTCAAAATATTTTAAAATTCTTAGTATTCAATTAATAGCTTTTTCCTCTACTTAGAAAATGTCATATATCTTTTTTTGGTGACAAATCAAACATTTGTCATGAATATATGAACATGTTTACCATATCTTGAGCATTTTTTTTCCACAGAGCTTCACACATGTTACCACTGAGCTGTATATCTCAAACCCTTTTCCCCTCCCCACAATTTTTTGGTACTGTGGATTGAACTTTGAGGTGCTAAACCACTGAGCCACATCCTTAGCCCTTTTTATTTTTTATTTTGAGACATGGTCTCACTAGGTTGCTGAGGCTGGCCTCAAACTTGCGATCTTCCTGCCTCAGCCTCCTGCGTTGCTAGGGTTACAGGAGCACACCACCTCTCAATGCTAGTTTTTATTTTGTTTTGCTTTGTTTGCTTTGTAGTTTGCTTTTACTATATAACATTGAAATTCATCAGGGAATTCTTTGGTATGGAAAAACTTTGTATAGAAATGAAAAACCTGCAAGTGGAGTAACCTGGTTTTTTATTTTCTTTATTTTTACTTAAATCAAATGCACTTTACTAAAAGAATTAAGTGTTAAATTTAGTTTCGTTGTAGTAGATGTGGTTTCTCGTATTTTCACCAAAATCTTAAATTTGGTTTGCATTTTTTACAAGTATACAAATTGAGATTTCCAAATACATTAGTATTTTTTATTCATGAGAATTAATTTTTAAACATCATCCTTTGAGTTTTTCAGTAATTTAATCTAGAAAAGTATTTCTAAAATTTACATAAAGTAGATTATTCATTAGGGAGTTCTAATTAAAAGCTTTATGAGTGAATGGAGTATTTGTAGATTTGCTACATTTAAACATATTAAATAAACTCAGGTTGTTGAATGTCAAATACTGAATATCATTCTCATTGCTTTCTTCCTTACTGTGTGTAATACTGAAGAAGTTAATGAGAAGGGAATGTACTTTGTTACTACACTTTGTTATGTTTTTAAACACATTGGGAAAAGAATGATTATATAATACAGCGTGAAAAAAAGTGCCTGATGTGTGTCAAAATTTTTAAGTTATTTGAAATCAGTTCCACTGATCTTGTCAAAATGGAAAGCAGAGTCATAAGAATGTAAGTTTACTTATTATATTTAACATAGTTGTGTGTTAGGGTTAGGAAGGGCATAGAAGGAAATCCTCACCTCAGTTTTATTGGCAAATATCACAAATGAAACAGTTGCAGAATGATGATAATATTGCTAGTAAAATAATTTAACCCATCCCTCAAAAAGATTTCATGGAGAGGCAGCTAATGTACAGAAAGGTTAAGAGTCTTGACTAGGGTTGTAAAACAGGTATGTGCCAACATAAAATGTATAAACAGTAAACTTATATTTTATAGCTTTGGGCAGTAGAAAATTAGAGATGGGATGGATTGATATAAGCCAGAATCAGAAAAATTTCAGTCTTAGTGGTGGTTATTGCTGAAAGAACTGTAATGGAAGGAATTAGAGCACCAGCTATAAAAGGCGTAAGTTTTTTGAGAGCTTAGTTTGCTTTGAGGGGCGGGTGGCAACTATTGGGCTGGGGTTTGTTGTTGATGCTGCTGCTGTGATTTGACCCCAGGAGTGCTGTATAACTGACCTACATTCCCAACCTCCCCTCTTCCCCCCACAGAAGGTCTCCCTAAGTTGCCCAAACAGGCCTTGAACTTGACTCATTTTCACATACTGAATAGCTGGGGTTACAGATGTGTTGTGCCATACCTAGCCACTATAGGTTCTTCTAAGAGCATAAGATAATGAAAATAATACTGTGTTTAAGGAAAACAGTGTGATAATGTTGTGAATAATAAAATGGGTAGGCAGAGCAGAAGAGGTTTTGGTAGCAAGACCTTTTGCAGTAATTAAAATACATGAAAGTATGATTTATGAGCTTGAAAAAAAAGGGATAGAGATCCAGTATATTTTCCTTAAAGTGCTAGAAGATTTGGTGAATTTTTTAGTATGAACAAGATAGAATTTGATTCTATCTTGTGTTTGAGTCTTTGGGACCAGAAAAATTGGAAGAAAATGGGAAGTTGAGCAGGCTTACATTAATTATTCATTTTGAGGCTTGTTTGTTTGGGAGGGGGGAACTATTTTGACTATGTAATACATGGTTAAAATTAAAAATAAAATTTTTTTTCTGGAGGGAGGAAGGTACTGGGGATTGAACCGAGGGGTGCTATATCCCCAGTCCTTTTTTACTTTTTAAGACAGGGTCTTATTAATTTGTGTAGGTACTTGCTAAATTGCTGAGGCTGCCCACCAACTTGTTATTCTCCTGACTAAGCCTCTTCAGTTGTTGAGGCTTCAAAATGTATATAACAAAATCTCCTCTATCCATATAATTTCTTTGTTAAAGGCCACCCACATGCTGGGTACACACCTATAATCGCAGTAGCTAACAAGTTTGAGGTCAGCCTGGACAATTTAGGGAGACTTTGTCTCAAAAAAAAGCAAGCCACCAGTATTACCACTTGAGTTTGTGTGTGTGTTGTATATGTATATATACACATATCTCTTTTCCTTGAAGTATGAACGTGTAAACAGAAATGCACACAATCATACATAGATTCTCCCTTAAATAAAAGCATACAATATACTGTCCTGTGTCTTGCTATTTTTCATTAGACTTTGAAGTGGTAGTAAAAAAAATAATAAAGGAAAATTTTATAAATGACATCTGGGACTAGTGGTATGGTAGCTTAGGAAAAGAGGTTCTAATTTAAAAATCATCAATTTTTAGCTGCAAGAGGGCACCTCCTTTGAGGGAGTAAATATAAATTAAAAACAGAATTTAAAACTAAGCCTTGTTGAACTATCTACATTTACTCATTGATCCAATAATACTTGGTTGAGTTTTGCTTGTGGTCACTCTCTAGTTTGTTTTGTTTTTTTTTTGTTTTTTTTCATTTGTTTTGTTTTTTTTGAAACAGGGACTAAGTTGCCCAGAAGGGTATCAAACTGTGATCCTCCTGCCTCAGCTTTCTGAGTGTCTGGGGTTTACAGATGTGCACCACTGTACCTAGCTCTAGTTTGGATTTTTTTTATATTAAATTTGAAAGCTTTTGAAGAATTTAAGTAGGGGAGTGACATAATTGAAAATCTTAATATCAAGTCGGTGGAATTGGAAAGAAGCAATAAATGAGAGACTAGTTGAGAGATCATTGCCTAGTCCAAGTAAGAAATAATGTGTGACTGAATATGGTGGTGGTGAAGGTGTTTAAAGGCAGAGAGATTTGAGATATATTTTGAGGATGGAATTGACAGCGCATGCTGATGGATTAGACCTTTGTAAGTAGGAAGAATGAATACACAATAAAGTGGAAGAATACGTAGTTGGAAAGATTGGAGAATGAGGAAAATTTTTAGCTATGTGATTTAGAACAATTTTTTTCTCTGAACCTTATCTTTTAAAGCTACCTATCTTATGGTAGTTACAAGTTAACATATGAAAAATGGTTTAGCACAGGGCCTAGACATAATAAATTCAGTAAAAGAACTGTGTTCATGATAATTACATTCTTGATGTAGGCAGGATTTTCCTCTCAGGAAAGATCAAAGAGTTTAAATTATTTGCCAAAAGCCACAGAAATAGTCAACAGTGAAGCTGAGAATAGTACTCAGGTCCTAATCCAGATTTACTTTTTTTTTTTTTTTTTTTTTTTTGGTACCAGGGATGATTGAACCCAGAGATGTTTAACCACTGAACCACATCCCTAGCGCTTTTTTTATTTTGAGACAGAGTCTCACAGAGTTGTTTAGAACTCACTAAATTGCTGAGGCTGCTTTGAACTTATGATCCTCCTGTCTCAGCCTTCTGGTCACTGGGATTACAGGTGTTCAACACCACTGCCCAGCTGTACTTTCTTTCAGAAGGTGGTTAGATCCTGAATATAAAATGCCTAAGATACCTCTAAGAAGGGCTATGAATTTCATTTTGTAGTACTAGTGATGTCAAAATGAAATATACAATATGAAGGAATTAAGAAAAAAATCTCCTGCCAGGCTCAGTGGCACAGGTCTGTAATACCAGCAACTCAGGAGGCTAGGGCAAGAGGATCTCAAGTTCAAAGCCAGCCTCATGAACTTAGGAAGGCCCTAAGCAACTCAGAGAGACCCTGTCTCTAATTAAGATATTAAAAAAGGCCTGGGGATGTAGCTCCGCAATTAAGCGCCTCTGGGTTCAATCTCTGGCATCAAGAAGAAGAAGAAACCTTCTTTTCCCATATTTTATCAAAAGAAGATAACTGAGTTTTATTCATGTTTATTAAACAGGTGATCATGTCAAAAATATGATATTCCAAGAGAAAACTAGCTCTTTGATGAAAATATGTTGTACCTACTTTGTTCAGTAGGTACAAATTATTGTAGTCCAACTATTCTAACCCCAACAAAATGGAAAAAAGACTGAAACAGTACATACAAATGGTCCAGACTGATATTTACACTTTTAGTGTTAGCTGTGAGCTGTGTGACAAAATAGAGATGATGATAATGATCTGATAACTCGTGACAAGAGCTTTGCCACTCCTAAAAAGTTTAAAGGATATTAGATTTATGGTATTGGGAATCTGACCCAGTGTACTTTACCACTAAGCTATATTCCCAGCCCGTTTTTAAAAATTTTTTATTATTTTTAGTTAGGCACGACAGTAGAATGTATTTTGACATATCATATATACATGGAGTATAACTTACCATTTTTGTGGTTATACATGATGTGGAGTTACACTGATTGTATATTCATATATAAGCACAGGAACATTATGTCCAATTCATTCTACTGTCTTTCCCATTCCCATCCCTCTCTCTTCCCCCCACTCTGGCAGGTCCAATGCAGTGAATTCCTGGGCCCCACCCCTGTTGAGAGCCACTGCCAAGTCGGAATGGCCCCTGGCATTTTGCCAGAAGTAGGTGATGCCAGTGAGCCATTAAGAAGTTAAGCTGTGTATAATTGCTGTGACTGGTTGATGCTGGACTGAGGAGGTGGTGCCATACACACGTATGTGTGTGTGTGTGTGTATATATTCTTAGTAAAATTTAGTTTATAAAAATGGTTTTAGAAGTTTTCAGAAAGGTTTGAAAAACTCTTACATAGATGGTGAGAGCAACTGATAAAAACTTTAGAGTAGATAACTTTGGTGCTAACACAGATTTCCATGTGTATTCAGTTGTATATTAGACCCCTGCTGTCCGGCAATAAATAGGGCGGCTCCTGATGCCTCAGGGGCCTGCTATTTTTGAGTTCTCCCGGAGTTCCAGTTCCGGTTGAGCTCTAGTGGGGATTCCTAGAGAGTTCTCGGTGGTTGGTGAAGGTCCGGTAGAGGGAGTTCTGGTTGGTGTGTGGTGTTCCTGGAAGAGCGCATGGAGTGCCGGTGAGAGTTGGGGCAATAAAGTAGTTCCTGTTTGAACCTACAAGTGCCCAGTGGAGGCTCGGTTATTTTTGTGCCCAGCCAGACTGTGGCACACCCCCTCCCCCATTATAAGTCAGCCTCTACTTATCAGAGAGAACGAACATTCAGACTTTGGTTTTGTGTGATTTACTTATTTCACTTAGCATGATAGTCTCTTATTCCATCCACTTGCCAGCAAATGCCATAATTTCTTTCTTTCTTTTTCTTTTTTTAATGGCTGAGAGAAAGTCCATTGTGTATATGTACCACATTTTCTTTATCCATTCATCTGTTGAGGGCACCTAGGTTGGTTCTATAGCTTAGCTATTGTGAGTTGAGCTGCTGTAAATGTTGATGTGGCAGAGTCACTGTAGTATGCTGATTTTAAGTCCTTTGGGTATATAGGGAGGAATGGGATAATTGGGTCAAATGGTGGTTCCATTCTAAGTTTTCTGAGGAATCTCCATACTGTTTTCCAGGTGGTTGCACCAATTTGCAGTCCCACCAGCAATGTATAAGTGTACCTTTCCCCAGACCTTTTTATTTTTTGAGACAGGGTCTTGCTAAGTTGCTAAGGCTGGCCTCATACTTGTAATTCTATGTTCAGCTTCCTGAATTTCTGGGATTAGAGGCATGTACCACTGCACCCAGCATAAAGGATTGTTTTTAAATATAAATATATATCCGCTGTCATTTTATGAGTATATTATACCCTAAGTACATATTGGGTCTTAAATGCGGTCTATTAATGTGGAGTCAGTGTAACTGAAATATTCAAAAATTTTGCTTATTTTATCTTTAAGCCTTTTATTTCCATTTTATGTATTTAGAGACTGAGGAGGCGGTGCCATACACACACGTATGTGCGTGTGTGTATATATATTCTTAGTAAAATTTAGTTTATAAAAATGGTTTTAGAAATTTTCAGAAAGGTTTGAAAAACTCTTACATAGATGGTGAGAGCAACTGATAAAAACTTTAGAGTAGATAACTTTGGTGATAACACAGATTTCCATTTATTCTTACCTTATTATATAGCATATAAGAAGTATTAATCTGAGGCCTGGATTAATTAAGGGATGTTTTTCATGTACTGTTAGAGTCAAAAAGTACCAATATTTTCATTTTCAAGGCTTTGTCTTTATTAATATGGGGCTCATTTCTAATTTTTTCTTTTGTTTTGCAGTATTGAATCAAACCCCAGGGCCTCGCCCATGCTAATCAAGTACTCTACCATTGACCTAATTCCCAGCCCTTTTAAATTTTATTTTGTTTTTTGTTTTTGGTGTTGGTGATTGAACCCTGCAGCATTTTGACACTGGGCTATCCTCCCTTTTTTTTGACTCAGGGTCTCACTAAGTTGCTTAGGTTCTCACAAAGTTGGTGAGGCTGGCCTTGAACTTGTCCTCCTGCCTCAGCCTCACAAATCACTGACACTGCAAGTAAGTGCCACTGTGTCCAGCTAGTTTTACATTTCTTTCTTTCTTTTTTTCTTTTAAAGAGAGAGAATTTTTTAATATTTATTATTCAGTTTTCGGTGGACACAACTGTTAGATCAGGGTGGGCAGGCAGCAACCAAAGTTGGCAGATTTAAAAGGGCCGCTGAGCTTTATTGAGATATCACTCCCGGGCAGAACTCTTATCAGTCCCACAGAGGGGACAGGGGAAGGGTCTGAGGAGAAACCACGTGGAAGCTCTACCGGACTGGACTTTTATGGGGCTTACAGCAGGAAGGGAAGGGCTTGGGACAGGAAAAGGTGTCTCTAGGGTCCCTTTCCCCCTTGGAGTTGGTCAGGGGAGTTGGCTGAACTCCAGGATTGGCCAGGGGGTCCTGCTGATTGACAGGCGTTTCCACCGGCATCTGATTTATGTTCAAAGCCGCGCTGGCTGCTTTGTTCTAAGTTGCCACCAAGTCGCTGCCACCGACCTAACAACAGCATCTTTATTTTATTTTTATATGGTGCTAAGGATCGAATCCAGCGCCCCGCGCATGCCAGGCGAGCACCTTACCACTTGAGCCACATCCCTATCCCTAGTTTTACATTTCTTAATATCAGGCCATAATATTTAAAAGTACTGGTCAGATGAACAATTATTAAATATAAGGTATTTTTTAGATTATATTTTTGGTGGAGGTATAACTAAGTTCATGGTTTGGTTTGTTTCTTTTGCTTTTTGGGGTTGTTTGTTTAGTTGGTTGGTTTTGGGGTTTTGGTTGGTTTTGGGTTGTTGTTATTGTTTGTTTGTTTGTTTTTGTGGTGCTGGGAATTGAACCCAGACCCTTGTGCATGCAAGGCGAGCACTCTACCAACTGAGCTATACCCCCAGCCCACTTTTGCTTTTTGTTTGTTTGTTTGCCTTTTGTGTGTGTGTGCATGTGTGTGCCAGGAATTGGACCCAGGGATACTTAACCACTGAGCCACATCTCAACCCTTTTTTATATTTTATTTGGAGACAGGTTGCTTAGAGCCTCATTAAGTTTCTGAGGCTGGCTTTGAATCTGCAATCCTCCTGCCTCAGCCTCCCAACCTGCTGGAATTATAGGTTTTGCACCATCATGTTCAGTTCATGTTTATTTTTAAAATCAGCATCGTAGCTCTATTAAATTTTACTATGAGGGACTGGGCTTTATTAGCTCAGTGGCAGAGTGCTTGCCTAGCATGTGGGTTCCATCCTCAGCCCCACATAAAAAAATAAATATAGGCATTCTGTCCATCTACAACTACCAAAAAAATTTTTTTTAATTTTACTATGAATCCTGAAATATTTGAGTATTGCATAGTGACTTTAGTATTTAAATGTGATTTTTGTATGTGTTTTAATTTAAACCCAAACCTTAATTTCTAATATAGTGGTTGACAACCTGTATTTAAAGGAGCAATCTTTTTAATATGATGTAAGAAGACATTGTAGTAAGGCACTTAAGCTAAACCTTGGGTTAATTTTTCTACAACCTAAGCTGCCAGACCAGTGGGTGCTCTTGGTAGTATTTGTAGGTAGAATGAGTGATTTCATTTCACCATTAGATTGCTTAAGGTCTTAAAGGCTTTTCCCAATTTAAAAAAAAAAAAAGCCAAAAGTAGAGTTAAACATTAACATTTTTCAGGTATTAGTTGGCATACTTTTTTTGGTGGGGGTGGGTGGGTACTGACGATTTAACCTAGAAGTGCTTCACCACTGAGTTGCATCTCCAGCCTTTCATTTTTTTGAGACAGGGTTTTATTAAGTTGCTTAGAACCTTGCTAAGTTGATGATACTGACCTTGAATTTGTGATCCTCCTTTCTCAACCTCCCAAGTCAATGGAATTACAGAATTACAGGCATGCACCAGTATAGTTGGCTTTCATCAGCATGATTTTAACTAGTTGACAACTAGCTAAAAAGGAAGAGCAAACATGTAGGCCATTAATGAATGGAGCAGCTGACTTTCTGGAAACAATAGAAAGTAGATGGTTAGAATTGTCTACATTACAACTTTAGCCAAGAATAACTAGTCCGTTTAAGTTTTATCTTGGTAACATACAAAGTCCACTAACCTGTTTTAGTATTTTTTGTTTGTTTTAGAAAATTCATCAATGTTATTTTGAATACCAAAGTACTGTTTCATTGCCAGTATATTACTAAAGTCATTTGAGTATAGGTTAATTATGCTTATCAGACGGCATTTGTCACTGCTATTCTGTTTCAGTTCTCTTCAACTTTATGTACACTTTGTACATATCTTTGCTGTCATCATGATGTAGAAATCTTTTATTTTTCAACAGGATACGTTAATTGTTTGGTCAGAAGCTGAGAACTATGATCTGGCTCTAAGTTTTCAGGAAAAAGCTGGCTGTGATGAGATCTGGGAAAAAATTTGTCAGGTAAGTTTTTGGGTTTTTTTTTAATTTTTGTTTTTCTCTTTGCAACGCTGGGAATTGAAACTTACGGCCTTGGTAGGCAAGTTCTCTATCACGGAACTACATCCCTCCAGAGTCCTGAAATTTTATTTATTTATTTGTTTGTTTATTTGGTGGGTGCTGGAGATTGAACCCAGAGGTGCCCAACCACTGAGCATATCTCCAGCCCACTTTTTTTTTTTTTGTAGGCATAGTCTCACTTGGTTTGGTTGCTTATGGCATCACTAAGTTACTGAGGCTGCTCTTAGGCTTGAGATTTTCCTATCTGGGTCACTGGGATTACAGATGTGTACCACTGCACCTGCCTCTAATGATTTTTAGTACTTAAGTTTTTTGAATTAGTTTATGGATCTGATAATAATACAATCATTTTTTCCCTTGGTTCTGCTAATAACAGTGCCAGATAATTTAATAAAGTGGTTCAAGAAAGTGTAGTGTGAGCCTCCCCATTCTAGAAAAGAATTATTTGATATGAGGCCCTGAATCAATAAACTTTTAACTGGGAATGGTTGCTTTGTTTCTTTTCTACCTTGTATCTTACTGTGAATCTTACGTTGCTAGAGCATTATTAGTATACAATATTAAACATAGTTTCCACTGATAAACAATTAAAAACTAATAAATAAAATTTTGTGATTCATATAAACTATACATAGAAAAAACCAAAATTGTTTTTGTTGCTGTTTTGCCTTTAAACCTGTGGATGATGGTGAAAGGGTCCTGGTTTTTGTTTTTTTGTTTTTGTTTTTGTTTTTTTTTTCTTTGCTCTTCCAGGTGTTCTGTGAGGATTGAATTGATGTGAGAAGTTTTGAATTCATGTGAGAAGTTTTCTATAAAATGAGATTTAACTTAAGACTTAAGAAATTAAGTCTTAACTTGTAGACATATACAATGCATGCAACAAATATTTGCTTTTCTGTTCTTGATTTAAGATGAGCTTGGATCATGTGTTCTTCCATGCAGTGGGGCAGGGGCTGACCCATGTAAATAATAAAACATACTGAAGGGTATGAACTATTAAAATCACTAATTTATAAAAAATATTATAGAGAAAACATTAAAAGTGAAAAATCACTCATTTAAAATTATTAATTGACAAAATAAAAGAAAGTATTTGAGATTGTTCAGAATGTTAATGAAAGTATATAAGAATAGCCTTCTTAAATTATAAATTCTAACAAAAGTGATGTTTTATTTCATTCTCTTTTCCTCTCCCTCGTAATAGCATGGTAGCTAACATGGTAACTATACATGTACTCAGTAAACATTTAAAGAAGAAAAAAATAATGCAGAAGATAAACGCCTTGTGAAGAACTAGGATGTTGATTGATATATTCACTATAACATGTATTTATAGGATGGATAATATTTTGCAGTGATCAACATATAGGTTATACCTTGTTCTCCACCTTAGTATTTACTGTTTAATTTGTGGTTTTGAATATTTATATACTATTAAAGACTAAATATATTTGTACTAAAATTTTTTTGCTAAAATGTGTATTGTACTGTTTTTACTCAGGTAGTTTGGGAGATCCCTAAAACCACTCTCAGGGTCCAATATAATTCATTGAAATGAATGTAAGAACCGAACAAAGCTAATATACTTCTGGCTACAATTTATTATAGTGAAATGATGTAGATTAAGATTACCACATGGAAAAAGATACATGGAGCAGGATCCAGGAAAGTTATGTCCAGGCTTGAGTTTCCAGTTTTCTCTCCTATAGACAAAGACAGTGCTTATTTCTCTCGGCAACCAGGTATGGCAATACTCATGAAGTATTGCCAGCCAGGGCAGCTTACCCAAATATTTGTGTCCAAGGTTTTCAGTGGGATCAGTCACAAAAGCATGGCTAACCTTAGTCTTCAACACCTCAAAAAGTGAAGACTACCTTCTATCATAAACCATATCATTAGCTTAGAATATCCAGAATAGCCTGATGTTCCTTGGTAAACCAAGTCACAGCTTTAGAAAGAATAGTTCAGGTACAGAAAGATTATCTCTCAGAAGCTGAGCAAGATCCAAACCTTTCATTGGGAAAGGTCAATCTCTTTGCCAAGGTTTTTTCCCATCAAAATGATCATGACTGTCTAAGGATCTACATCTAATATAATCATTTAAATGACAGAGCAATATGAGTGTGAATGTGCCTGTCATTTGAAAGAGCCAGTATAAGGTAGAGATAGATAAGAAACAGCTCATCTGTTTTATAAAGCCACAACATACTTTTTATATTTGTTTACTAATATGATTATTCATTTCCCTTCTTGATCTACTGTAATTTATACATTTTGATAAATTTGTACAGAACTGTTTAGCATACAGCTTAGCCAGTAGTTAATAAAATCCAGTTCTTCCTCAGGCTAGTCATTTTCTGTTGGCATCATATCCTCAGGAAGCTTAACTCCCATTTGTCAATTGACTTAATAAATAATCAATATTGTTGTTATAAGATTTATGTACATACATAAAAGTAGTTTAATCAACTGTACCAGTGTTATGCATATTATAGTATGGTAGTAGATATAACCTGAAAAGTAAGAATTAATAGATACTAGCATATACTAGACTTCAGTCATTAACAGTCCAGTTCATCATAATATTATATGATAAAATGTCAGAGATGTCATTCATCAGAGTTTACAGGCTTCCATTCACCTATATCAGGTTCTCAGAGCAGAGATGATCTTGGAAGACATAATATTTCACCATTCTAGGCATCTGTTGTAATTGAGCTAGGAGATCCTATCATCTTGCTCTGAACCTTTCTTGAGACACAGTTATTAACATTGAATTTCTTTTGTTGCGTTACCCATTTATTAATTCCTTTGCCCTCAGTTACTATTTCTCCTCTTTGTCATTGATTTTTATGCTAAGTTTTCCAACATTTGAAGGAATGTTAGCTTTGGCCACTCTGATAGTCCTATAGGGTTAATTATTGTATAGATTACTTGAAAGATTTGTGTATGTTGCTGATTATACATTTAGTTATTGTTCCTATAAATTATGTTTTACTTTTTGGTTCTGGATTGGGTTTGCATCTCCCTATTTGACCAGTGTAGGCCAGGATTAGAAGGAAAGATACTTTGCTTCTGACAGACACTCAGGGGCCAGACTGATAGAGAACACATTTTAATTTTTTTAAAATATTGCAAAGTGGAAAGGAAAGTAACATCAGAGCACTGACTTCCTGTACCACACTGATGACTAAACCCAGCGGTGCTCTGCCATCTATCTACACCACCACTCTTCTCCCCCAACTTTTTTCTTTTTTTGAGACAAGGTCTTGCTAAACTGCCAGGCTGTCCTCAAACTTGAATGTTCCTCCCTCAGCTTCCTAGTTGCTGGGATTTTAAAAGTTTTGCCCAGATATTACATGTGGGTTTTGTTTTTTGGTTTTTTTTTGCTTGCATTTTATTGACCAGTTTAAGTTATACAGCTAAAAATAAGTGTATTGAAGAACATAACTAATGCAAGAATTTGTAATCCTGCTGGTAACACATTTTATACTATATAGACATTTGTGATTCCTCTTCTAGTTTTTCCTCATCTATCCATTCTCTTATCTGTTCCACCACCACCAAAATCAGTTGCTCATGTAAACTTTAGAATAATGCTCTAATTTGTCTGTAGTCTAAAATTTATTCCATATTTATTCCACCACACACACATGGCCTTCCTTCTTTCCCCCCCCCCCCCACCAGTTTGTTCATGCATAGGATCGAACCCCAGTACCTTGGGCATGCTTGGCAGGCACTCTGCCACTGAGCTCTAATCCCCAGCTCAACCACATTAACTTTCTAAGAAGGTTCTGTACTTACACTTCCTGCATAATTTCTCAGTGTTTTAGCTTGTCATTCCATGATTTGCCATCAGTTTACATTTCCAGTCTGGGTATTTGGCATTTGCATGTCACATATATTTCTGTCTCTCTGCCTTTGTGCAGTTTCCCTTGAGTTTTGAGTTTTGAGATAGTTTATCGCCTATCTAAATTTTACCCATCTTTGGCTTCTGAAGATCTCAAGTACTGCTACTTTTATAATTCTTTTCCTGCTCCCCTTCACTCCACCCAAGTCCCCCCCACACACACACCAAGAACTGAAGGAAATTCTGAATCATCTTTGCATTTTATGTGAATTGCTCTATGATCTTGCTACTTATGTGTCAGTTTCCCCAAACCCAGCCACACTGTTGAAAAATCAAAAGTAAAAATATTCATCTCTAGTAGAAAAAGAACTTATGTGCATCTGTGTATCTACATTTCTCTAAACTCTTAGATCTTTTTTTCATGTGTTGCTTTGGTGGATACAGAAATTTGTAGAACCATTTCTACTTAGGATGTTTTGAAGTGGAGAAGACAATAGTTGCATTCTTGTGTTAATTAGAAAAATTTTATGAAAAGTTATTTTTTGTTGTTGAATAGAGTACTTTATTATAGAAAATTTGTTTTAGCCTTGCTTAACCTGAGTTGACAATCTGAATCATAATAGTTCGCTATTTATTGTTTTGTAATTTTGATATAGATTAAAAGTTGGAGGCTTTATCACAGATGTTAAATGAATATTGTTCTCTTGGGTTTTTATTTTATTCATTTTTGATGACGCTGGCAATTGAACCCAGGGATGTTTTACCACTGAGTTACATCCCCAGCACTTACTAGATTTTACTTTGAGACAGGGTCTCACTAAGTGACTGAAGCTGACCTTGAATTTCTGATCCTTCTTCCTCAGACTCCTGAGTTGCTGGGATTATAGGTGTGTTAAACTGCGCCTGGCTGAATATCGTTTTTTAAAATTAGACTTTATTTCTTTTGGTTTGTAGCAAAAGCAAAGTATTTTTCAAAGGCATTTTGGAGAAATCTTATTTTCTCACTCATTATAAGGAATGAGGTTTTAGTTTGGTTTAAACTTAGTAGTATCCTCATCCCAGCCAGTGTGACACTGATGGGTTGCTAAATATCATACTTAGTGGCTGGGTCGGGGGAGGTGAAATAGAAGAGTTTGTCTTCTTTAAAATGGAAAATTATTGGATATAGTGAAGATCAAATGACTATACAGTTATATAATATCAGCTGAAATATTCAGGCTATCCTGAAAATATAGGGTGGAAAATTAAGAGGTGAAATTATCTGTGGTCAGTTACTTGAGACTCAGGTAACTCTAAACTACTTAAATTCACTGGTCAGTGTGTTGATTTCCAAAATGTTGGAATTCTTTTAAATTTTAAGATAACCAGCTCTACTTCTGAATTTTAGGTTCAAGGTAAGGACCCATCAGTAGAAGTCACACAGGACCTCATTGATGAATCAGAAGAAGAACGATTTGAAGAAATGCCTGAAACCAGTCATCTAATTGACCTGCCCACGTGTGAACTCAACAAACTTGAAGAGATTGCTGACTTGGTTACCTCAGTTCTCTCCTCACCTATCCGTAGGGAAAAGCTGGCTCTGGCCTTGGAAAATGAAGGCTATATTAAAAAACTACTGCAGCTATTTCAAGCTTGTGAGAACCTAGAAAACACTGAAGGCTT
Organism: Callospermophilus lateralis; assembly: GCF_048772815.1. NCBI lineage: Eukaryota > Metazoa > Chordata > Mammalia > Rodentia > Sciuridae > Callospermophilus > Callospermophilus lateralis. The sequence continues at coordinate 44,528,093 of NC_135318.1, read as the reverse complement.
ACATCATTTGTATGAAATTATTAGAGGAATCTTATTCCTAAATAAGGCAACTCTTTTTGAGGTGATGTTTTCTGATGAGTGTATCATGGATGTTGTGGGATGCCTTGAATATGATCCTGCTTTGGCTCAGCCAAAAAGACATAGAGAATTCTTGACCAAAACTGCAAAGTTTAAAGAAGTTATACCAATTACAGACTCTGAACTAAGGCAAAAAATACATCAGACTTACAGGGTACAGTATATTCAGGACATCATTTTGCCTACACCATCGGTTTTTGAAGAGAATTTTCTTTCTACTCTCACATCTTTTATTTTCTTCAACAAAGTTGAAATAGTCAGCATGTTGCAGGTAAGTAAAGTAATTCTTCACGATTTTGTTTTCAGATATGTAGTTCCTTCGTATGTCAAGCTGGTATTCAAAAATACTACTTTGTTTACTTTAAATGTACTATCAAGCATAGAAAATTTGACTTTATCTTGTTTTGTGAAGGAGAAAAGTTTTTTTTAACACAAATTGTATTTGTAAGTATTCTCATGCAGCTATTTTAAGTTTTTTGTGTTTTTTAAATGGAGTTACGTTATGAATAACCCTGTTTTTATAGTACTGGGGATTGAACCCAGGGGCACTTTACACTGAGCTGCATCCCCAGTCTTTTTTATTATTTTTATTTTGAGAAAAGATCTTCAAAGTTAGTTGCCTACCCTGGCTTTGAAGTTGCAATCCTCCTCCTTCAGCCTCCCAATAGCTAGGGTTAAAGGCATGTCCCACCACACCTTGCACTTGCTAGGCAAACACTCTACCACTGAAGCAGCATCCCTCACCTTATGCAACTATTTTTTTTTAACATATTTTATTTCATTTTGAAAAACACAATTATTATTGGGGTCTGTATGAGTATTTGTACTAAAAATGTCCCAGATAACTTCAATGTGCAACCAACATTGAAAAAGAGTAATTTTTAGGAAATGATACTTAGGTTATTGACTTTGCAAAGTTGATTTTATTCTTTGTTCTTCAGTTGTAAATAAGAGTTTATCATGTTACTCCTTTACATTCTCATTATATAATAATCATGCATTTGAAGATTTTTACACTGTGATATTAGAGTATAAACAATTTCCTACATAATTATCATTGTTATTTCCTTAACAGTCACTAAGTTTATTGAGCAGCTGTTATATACTTAGGGTAATGGTTCTCCAAATGTGGTCTGTGAACTCTGGAGGTCCCTGAAACCCTTTCAAAGGAGTTCATGAGACTTTCCCTTTTTCAGCTTCATGTCAGTGTGTTATTTTTTCATAAACTAAAGCCAAATCAGTGTTTCACAACAGATTGAATGCAGAGAAGAATCTAGTTGTCTTTTAAGCCAGACATTAAAGAGATTTGCAAAAAAAAACGTGAAAGAGCCATTCTCCTTTCTAAACTTTAAAAATATAGAATCATATAGTTGTTTCTTACTTAAAATATTTACTTGAGGGATTGGGGTTGTAGCTCAGTGGTAGAGCACTTAGATGTGTTGGTCACTGAATTTCATCCTCAGTACCGCATAAATGAATAAAATAAAGGTATTATGTCCATCTACAACTAAAAATTTTAAAAATATATATAATTACTTGAACACATAATGGCTTATTAAAAATTAATACTTTCAAAGGCTTCCTTTGTTATTTTAATTGTGTTAAATATCAATAAATGTAGCCCACATAATAAAACTCTTTGGGGCTCTCCATAATTTTTTAGAGTTTAAAGGGATCCTGAGACCAAATCATTGAGACTTTGTACTTAGCTATGTGACTTTATTTTTATGATATTTCCATCCAATATTCACCTTTATATTGTTACTTTATATTTTGTATAGGATATCTGTCTCCAAATCATTGTTACAAATAATGAGTTTTTTGTTACTCTCCTGCAGTAAGTGTGAGGGAGTTTAAACTTACACATCAGGTTCTTTTTATAATATATAAGACCTGTTTTGTTTTGTTTTGTAAACCATACTATACAATTCAGGATGTTGTTATAGACAAAATGATTACAGTCTCAGGAGATGGGAGTCACTATCTATAGTTGATGTAAAGAACCTATTGTCAGGATCTTAAAATTAGCTTTCCAGTTAACTGGTTTTGATTTCAGAAGGGTTTCCAAACCCTTAACAATGAATCATCAAATGCTCTTTTATACTTTAAAAAATTTGTGCAAGTTAATCTATAAATATTTGTGATACATATTTGTCATCTTATATTTTATAACAGGTTTGTGAGATTTATAATATAAATCAACTGTAACTTTAAAAAAAGGAAAGTTTTGCCAGGTACTATGGGCACATACATATAGTCCCAGGTACTCAGGAGACAAAAGCAGGAAGATCACAAGTTTGAGATTGGCCTCAGAAATTTAGTGAGTTCCTTTCTCATGAAAAGTTTTGGGAGTGTAGCTCAGTGGCAGGACACTCCTGTGTTCAGTCCCCAAAATGAAGTTCAGTACTACAAAACTGAAGATAAATTTGGCCTGGCACGGTGGCACACATCTGTAATCCCAGTGGCTCAGTAGGCTAAGGCCAGAGAACCACAAATTCAAAGCCAGACTCAGCAATGGCAATGTGCTTAGCAACTCAGTGAGACACTGTCTCTAAATGAAATAGAAAATAGGGCTGGGGGTGTGGCTCATTGATTGAATGTTTCTGGTATTCAATCCCCAGTACCAAAATAAATAAATAAATAAATAGAATTTGAAAGAATTAAAAAAAAAAGAAAGTCTTACTCATTTCTGGTTCGTGAGATTCATTTTCTGAAATGCCCAAGTACTATGAACTAACTACCTGTTTGACTTTATTCTGTGACACTTCCAACCAATATTTATCTTTCTGTTACTGTAACTTTATTTTTAGTGTAGAATATATTCCAGATGATTCTTTTACAAACTATAAGTTTTCCAAACTGAAATTTCTCATTATTCTATAAAGAGTGAGAAGAAGGTTAAACATGCACATAATTAAGTTTCTTTTATAATACATAGGAGCTTGGGTTTTTTATCTAGTATTTACAAGTCAATTATGGCTCATGTGCTAGCAGTAATGCTGAATTCTACTTAAAAAGATGTATGAGAAGGAAAGTAATTAAGATTGTGGTTCATAGCCTCTACTCATTGCCTAAAGCCCAACTTGGGTTTCTTTATAGAAGTTTCTAGTTAGGTATTAGGTGTTTTCAGGTTTTCTAGTATGCATATCTGTGGTTTCTTAAGTGAGTGTTAGTCTGCTGTTGCATGAATTAAATAAGGCAAGTGAAAATGTATGCGTTTTATCTAACTGGACCAAAATAAGGAAGTACAAAGGTTCATATAAATAATAGCTTAAATTAGGTTAATTAACTGAGAAATTACATTGAAGTACATAATGGCTCTAGTATACATGTGGACATTCTCTTAAATCGTCAAGATAGGAGCATTAAATTTTAGTTCATCTGAATTTTCTAGCTAATTATAGATCAAAACCCCTGTTGCAGAATGAATAAATATGCTTCAAACTTTCCCCAACTCCATGATACTGAGGATTGAGCTCTACCACTGAGCTATCCCCCCAGCCTTTTTATTTCATTTTAAGATCGAATTAATAAATTGCAGGTTTTTCTGGCCTTGAATTTGTTATTCCCCTGCCTTAGCCTTCTGAGTATCTGGTATTACAAGTGTGGACCGCCCTGCTGTGCTCAAAAAGTATTTTATAAATTAAATCCCTAAAAGCCAATAAAATGAGATCATTTCCTCACAAATAACTACAGAATGACATCCTTCTCACAACAATAAGTTTTAATTTCTCCCCTTACTGGAAATGATAGAGTTGATCTAAAGCTAACTGTTGTCAGTTGTTTGCTTCCTTAACATGTTTGAATATAATATTTTCACTATTCCATAGGTAAAAGTTGAGCATACCACAAACCCAGCAGTATTAGTGGTTTGGTTCTTTTTTTTTTTCCCCCACATATTCTGTAGTTAATAAGGTTATAGTAATGATTTCAGTTACTAATTAAATACATAAAATCTAGAAATAACTTTAAAAGAAAAAAGCCCTTTGCTATGATGTGATTCTTTTGTGTTTAAGACTTTTTTTGGATTCAGGTATAAGACTGAACATAGTAAATTATCTTACTAGATTTGGTCCTTTCTGCTTGAGTTTTGCTTGGTTCCATTCTTAAGTTTGAACTCAGGAACCTATCCAAAGTTTATTTGCTAGGTGTGACTTTATTTTGTCTTATTATTTGGGAGACCTGAATTCTGAATTTACTAGCTAGCCTAAGATAAGTCCACTCATGGAACTAGGCAATCTTTGAATGATGACACAAAGCTTGATCTAAATTTAAATTTATTTATGTGATTCTAAAAATGATGAACAGGTTCTCTTTCATTTTGTCTGTTTTTACATGATTGCAAAGACGTTTGATTTAGACTTTTAGAAATAGTTTTTTGTTTTTGTTTTTTTTTTTTTTTTTTAATACCTGGGATTGAACTGAGAGGCACTCAACCACTGAGCCATATCCCCAGCCCTATTTTGTATTTTATTAGAGACAGGGTCTCACTGATTTGCTTAGTGTCTCACTTTTGCTGAGGCTGGCTTGGAACTCAGGATTCTCCTGTCTTAGCCTCCCGAACCACAGGCGTCCGCCACCACACCAACTTCTAGTAACCCCTTTTTCCCACAAGGTATTTTGTTTTGTTTTGTGTTATTTTGATTTTTTGTGGGATTTGTTATTGTTGTTTTGTTTTTACTATACTGGAATTGAACCCTGGGCCCATTACCACTGAGCTATACTCCCAGCCCTCTTTATTTTTTCATTTTGAGAGACGATACTGGCTGATTTGCTTAGACTGGCCTGTATGCCTCCAGTCTCAACGTCCTGACAACTGTAGTTACAGGTATTCACCACCACACCTGGCCTCCCACAAGGTTTTGTTGTGTTACCTGGAAAAACAGCCACATACAATTTATCCCACACAATTGTGTTTTTTTAAATAAAAGTTCTTAAAACCAAGTAGAAAAGAAAAACTAAAAGATCTAAAGGGATTAGTTTAATTAGTTTGAGGAGCAAGTTCAGAAAAAAGCATTCCAACTATGTGATGGGCTTTTAAGCTGTCTTAATTTACTTTCTTAATTTACATTGGAACAGTTTATTTGTGTATCTTAAGAAATATTATCAATAATAATAATGCTGAAGTCCATAGAAAATATACTAGGAATCAGAAAGCATTCTTCCGATGAATTATAACACTTGAGATTACTTCTATGTATAATATTTTATGTAGTTCCAGCTGTCAGCTCACAAGTACTGAGTCATATAAGAAGAATTTAATTGGCAAATTGCATTTATCAAGAAGTTGGAACTTTTTTCCTATGAAAATATTCTGACAGAGTTAATCTTCAGACAGGAAAGGATGAAGATTTAATTGGGAGAGATATAGGAAGATAAGAATTTATAGAAGGTGCGAATGGAGGTAAATATGTACTTATTTATTAAATTAAAAATATTGAGACCAGCCAGGCTCAGTGGTGCACACCTGTAATACCAGGACTTGAGAGGCTTAGGCAGGAGGATCACAAGTTTGAAGTGAGCCTTAGCAATTTAGGGAGACCTTAGGCAACTTGGTGAGAACCTTTATGGAAAGAAAAAATAAAAAGGACTAGGGATGTAGTTCCCTGCTAAAGTATTCTCCCCATCCCCCAAAAGAAATGTTGAGACCAGAATTATTTGGGGAAAAAGTGATTGAGGAATAAATGATAGATTGCATACACATTTGAGTTTCCTCAGAAGATGGATGATGCAGGCCAGAGTACATAAGGAATCGGTGAAGTCAGTAAGGAAGGAAACATGGTTTTGAGTTAGGCAAATGAAGGAGTTTGTCTTTAAATAGCACTCATTGATGGTTAGTGGGTGAGCATATTATACTTTCTAGGATTGTATCTAGTGATTTCCCCCACCTGGTGATGGGGATTGAACTCAGAACCTCACACATGCAAGGCAAAAACTCTACCACTGGACTGTATACATCCCCAGTCTCCCAGTGATTTTCATTGATGAAAGCCAGTGTATTTCAAGAAAGGATTTAAGTGATGAAGTACATCCTTAGGTATTTTTTGATTTTACTCTCAGCTCTCCATATATTATTGCTACAAACATTTGTAAAACATGCTGTTAAAACTAATGGAAACTATTTGAGAAGGAATTCTGAAAATAAAACTAAAGCTTAAACGCATCAATTTCAGTTATATTCTTTTAGCAGTTTTTGATATAAATCTCCCAAAGCAAATTTCTTTTTTTTTTTTTCCTCTTTTTTGGCAATACTGGGAACTGAACAAGGGGCACTTTACCACTGAGCCATATTCCCAGTCTTTTTTTTTTTTCCTTATTTTGAGCTAGGGTCTCATTTAACTGCTGAGACTGGCCTCAAACTTGCCGTTCTCCTGCCTCAGCTTCCCAAATCACTGGAATTACAGGTGTGCACCACAGCACCTAGGTGAATTTCAATCTTGACAACATTTTTTTTCCTTTATAATTTCGTGTTCTGCTTATTTTAGAAAATATAGTGAAGCAAAAATAAAAAACACAATCAATCACCAAAATACAACCACAAGTAACGTTTTAATTATAACCTCGGAACTTGAGACACATTTAAATTTAAAAAAATACATACTCTGCTATATGTTTTGTTTTTCCTTTTAAGCAGTACCTAGGGAAATTAATATTTACCTGTCTTAATACTTCAGAGTCATCAAAATGAAGTAAAATGTAGTGGTTTTTCATAAAATTATATTCTTAGAGACCACAACAACATGTAAGACTCTGCTCCAGTTATCTGTAGACTGTTATACTGAGTTCTTATGTTTTAAATGACTTTATAATTTTACCTGCTTTTGGGGGGTGGGATACTGGGGATTGAACCCAGGAGTACTTTACCACTTATTTCTTTTTATTCTTTTGTTATTTTGACACAGGGTCTTATTAAATTGCTAAGGGTGGCCTTGAACTTGAGATCCTCCTGCTTCGTCCTCCTGAATAACTGGGATTATAGGCATACCCCGCTGTGGCTGAACTATTGTTTTCTCAACATAGTCATACATGTACATAACCTTATTTGATCAGTTTCATTACCCAGAAATATTTTCCCTCCTCCCTTCTTCCCTCCACCTGGTCTCTTTCTTGTATTCTACTGGTCTCCTTTCTGTTTTCATGAGATTCCCCCTTCCCCTTATTTCTTTTTCTTTTTTATTCTCTAGCATCCACATATCACATTTCCTTTATCCATTTATCTGTTTGATGAACATCTAGGCTGATTCTATAATTTGACTATTGTGACTTGCTGCTATACATATGGGTGCACCCATGTATTGCTGTGTATGCTGACTTTATGAATTGTGTTTACATAAAATAAAGAGTAAGTAGGCCCTGAAAGGGTACTGGAAAAAGTATCAAAGTGAGTTGCTGCCACACCTTTTAGACATCTCTTTTTGTTTAGATTTCTTTACAGTCAGGCACAGTGGTAATGCCTGTAATCCCAGCAATTCCAGAGACTAAAGCAGGAGACTCACGAATTCATAATCAGCCTCAACAACTTACCAAGGGTCTAAGCAACTTAGCAAGACACTGTCTCTAAATAAAATACATATACAAGGGCTAGGGATGTGGCTCAGTGGTTAAATACCCCTGGGTTCAATCCTTGGTACAAAAAAAAAAAAAAAAGTCCTTTATAAGTGAGATTTCTAGCTAAATTAATATATTATTGAATGTATAACTAGAAGTGAATGATATACTCAGTTTATGGAAAATTATAAATATACTCTGAAATTTTAGGTTTCAGGAATGAAAATGCTATTTACTTCTCATCAATTTTTATTATAGTTTGTGTAAATCATAATTGAACATAACATACTTCTGTTAATATTTCATAGTAATTGTTTTCATGCAGGAAGATGAGAAATTTTTGTCTGAAGTTTTTGCACAATTAACAGATGAGGCTACAGATGATGATAAAAGGCGTGAATTGGTAAGCTGTTCTTGAAATTTTCATTCTTCAAGAGGACTTTCCCTTTTGACATGCATAGCTTTTATCTTGAATTTGTTAAGAGTTTTTTTTTTTTTAACAATAAGTATGGAATGAAAGATATATATTTAGGTTGAACTATATAATGATCATTCAAAGTTTCTAAAATTTGCTTGTATATGTTTTAGAAAACTTGAGATGTTCCAATGTGTTTTTCCCCCAGTAAGGGAATTTGAGTGTCTCATAAATCCCAAAATCAGATAAGTGTCAGAACTATAAACCCACACACATTTTTGTTTTTACAGATATTTACATAGGGAGATTCTTTGCTTTTTAAACAAGAGGTATAAGGATGCTTCTTGAATAAGGGAATCATGGTTTGTCTTTTTGGAAATATTTTTCATCTTCTAATGTATTTACAAACTTTATTTTTAGATATAAAACATGTTTGGGAAAAAAGAATAGTGACTGCTGATTACCAGATGTTTGCTCCTTTTTCAAATATAATCAGATTCCAGGATTTTTAGGAAATCATGAAAAATTGATGACTTAAAGCTATGAGTCATCTTTGTAGTTATATTTATTACAAGCTTACTTAGGTTTCTCATTTGTAAAATCAGTGTTTTAAAACAGAATCTCTGATGTCCTTTCTACTTGTAAAATTATATCATGTTTTTGAGGGCTCATTGGGAACTCAGCTATAGTTTATTATAGGATGGTCTCTATTCAAATGGCTTATTTAGCACTCTTGTACTATAATGTGTTTAGAAAGAATAGTGTTTGAGAAATACTACTTTTAATGGGGGTGCTAGTTTTTAGTATCTCTTTTAATGTAGGTTTTGGGAAGCCAGGATACTATGAAAAGACAAGATCCTTCAGAAGGGTGAATTTTATTCTGTGGCAGATCACATTATAGTGTGCCCAAGTTTATTTTTATGTTTATCATCTTCTCACTATAATTTTTAACATTACAGGTTAATTTTTTCAAGGAATTTTGTGCATTTTCTCAAACATTACAACCTCAAAACAGGGATGCATTTTTCAAAACTTTGGCAAAATTGGGAATTCTTCCTGCTCTTGAAATTGTAATGGTAATTATATGGTTTCTTTTCATGCTTTTGGAATTGTGAATTTGAAATTGATTTATATTATGGATGGGAAAGAATTCATTGTAGTACAATGTATTACATTCTTTATTTTTTGACACCTCAAGAGAGTTTAGTTAGACATATTGAATTCTTTAATTTAGTTTTATTCACCTGAAAATGATTAACCGCAACAACGATGTCAGCTCTCAGATTTTTATTTAATTTATAATACCAGTGTTATAATTTGCATATGATACATCTCTGAGTGAAGAAAAATATCTCATGTTTTTGAAAGATCATTATATTTTCTGTAACAAGTATGTTTCATAGAAGCCAATAAAATATTTTTTTCTTTTTTACTTTTTTTTTTTTTCTTTAATATCTTTTTTTTAGACCAGTGAATGGAACGAGGGCAGACTGGACCCAGGAGTCTAGTATTACAATATGGGTTCAGGGCATGGTTCTCAAAATTTAGATACGAGTTTATCCATTGGCATTTACTGAATGAAAAATTAACATGAGACTTCTTTTTTGGTGGTATAGGTATTGAATCCAGGGCTTTGTATATACCAGGCAAGTGCTCTACAACTAAGCTATATCCCTATCCCTTTTTATTTTTTATTTTGAGGCAGGGTCTTGTTAAATTGCCCAGGGCAGTATCAAATGTGATTCTCCTGCCTCTGCCTCCCAGATATCTGGGATTACATGTGAGCCCTACTGTGCCTGACTAAAATGAGAAAATTTTATTCATTTTGATTTGATAAATAATCCATTATATATTAACATAAACTTAAAATTTTCCCAAATCAAAAATAATTTAGTGAAGAGCATGGCATCATTTGCCCATTTTTTGTTTGTTTTGCTTATCCCTTTAATGTCTTCATAGTATATAACTAGATTCCCATAGCTACTGCTATGTTTAACTTGTTAGATCTATCGCATCATGTAGCCTCTGGAAAATCCCACTGTATTTGTGATTGAGAATGAAAAAGAAAATATCTATTACTTAATACTATGAAAATAGTTTTAATCTGTACACTTCCTGAAAAAAAAAAAAAAAAAAGAGTATTAGACCCCTCAATAGGATTCCCTGAACCACACTTTAAGCACTGCAGGGACTGTTTCCACAGTCACTGCCTTGGAAAACTAAGTTATGGGAAAGGGATAAAAGTGCCCTAGAAGTGTTTTCAAAAGCATCATCTATTAGGCAAATCAAGGAAGATGGAGTCAGTTGCTGAAGAGTAATCCTGTTATGTCTAGAACAAAAGACAGAATTCTGAAAGGCTTTGATGGAAGCATATTCAAATTTTTTAATATATTTTTAATAAATCCCCTTTCTGAATTTTTGGCAGCTTTATTTGAGGGGGGTGTTCCCTGGAATTGAACTCAGGGGTACTCAGCCACTGAGCCACATCCCTAGCCCTATTTTGTATTTAATTTAGAGACGGGATTTCACTGAGTTGCGTAGCACCTCACTTTTACTGAGGCTGGCTCTGGACTCTGAATTCGCCTGCCTCAGCCTCCTGACTACTGGGATTACAGGTGTGTGCCACCACTCCCAGCTTTGGTAGCATTTTTAAAGCGTTGCTTTATAATCTTATGCTGATTCTTATATTTAAAATCTGAATATTTCTTTGTGATGGTAAAAACCAGCAACAACTAATCAGAGAGCTGCCCCAGAATTGTAATATTTATAAAAAGAAAGAAAATGATGGAGAAATTGTGTATTTTGATTGCAGTTCAATGTCTTAATTCAACCTTAGAGGTAATACATGGGTTTAATGGGGGAAAGGTAAATGCAAGAATAAATGTTAACAGTCTCTAAATAACCTAGCTTTCCTTTTATTAGGGCATGGATGATTTGCAAGTCAGATCAGCTGCTACAGATATATTTTCTTATCTAGTAGAGTTTAGTCCATCTATGGTTCGAGAATTTGTAATGCAAGAAGCCCAGCAGAGTGATGATGTAAGTAATAATTCTGGGGTTCTATGTGAATTGTTTGTGGAATAGTGTTAATAAACTATTGTGAGAAAAAGCATAATTTTAGGGAGGAAGACAGCGTGTCATTGCGGGGTTCTTTTGGCCAGAGGAATCCTAGGTACCCTAAATCTTAATATCTCAGATAATTAACAAATAATAAAACACAAACACTCAGAAATATATTTACAAAACCAAAACCCCTGGTAGATCTAGTCCACATGGATGCTTGAACTAGAGGAAGACAAAATGGCTCCAGGGTTTATTTAAGGGGGTAGGTACATCAAAAACAGGGGTAAGGTTTTAAGGGCGGAGTCTTGCTTTGTGATGTCTTGCAGTCTGCAGGTTGATTGACATCTTGGCAGGTCACACCCATCTCAGGTGCTCTATGGGCTCTTAGGCAGAATTTGAGGGGAAAATTCACCTGCATCAGGTGGTGTATCCCTATGTCTACACACAGCCCACAGCTCGTGACACATAACTGTAATCTTAAATTTTCAAAAATAATACATTTCTGATCAGTTGTGACTGGCAAATTCAGAATATGTTACAGTTAGTTTGTTTATTGCAAAGAAAAAACAGATATTTAACAAACCAGTATTAGCATAAATCAGCTTCTTTTCTTTATTCCCCCAGTACTTAGAATTGAACCCAAGGCCATGGACATGGTAGGCATGTGCTCTGCCACTGAACTACATATTCCCAGTCCTCAAATCAGATTCTTAAATGTTGATTTTTTTTCTTTTTTTTTTTTTCTTTTTAATTTGAAGAGTTAAAGAAATGGAATTTTAGATCCTTAGGATATTTGCAAGTCAGGTCCTTTTAGCTAAGAAATTGCTTTCCCTTGTTAAATTTTCTTGGAAATGAAAGTTTAGTGATGAGGCCAATGTTGTGTCTTCCCATTGGAGAAAATTTAGGATTTTCCCCCAAACTATTTTAAGGACAAATGAACATGTAACTGTAATTTAAGTGTTTTTTCTTATAATGTAAAATTGTTTTAGTGTTAAATAGATGATAACTGAAGTGTAACTATGCCTTGAAGGAAGGTGTTTGATTCCCAATTTTACTTTGGTTAACTCAATTATAGAGTTAATTAGAAATTACAGTTTTACATATTTCTTGTTTACTCTTCCTTTTTTTCTTTTAAATCCTCCCACTCTCCATGGTGCTAGGGATGGAATCCAGGGCCTCACATGGGTGCATGGCTCAATGGCATCTGCATTGCCATTGAGCCATGCCCCCAACCCCACCTAGGTGTCTCTTAATGTCTACTTAAATTTTATTTCCTGTATTTTTAATACTTTGTGTTTGTTTGCTGTACTGGTGATAGAACCCAGGGGTGCTTTATCACTGAGTTATATCCCCAGCCCTTTCTATTTTTTTATTTTGAGACATGGTCTCACTTAGTTACAAAGTCCTCACTAGGTTACTGAGGCTGGCCTTGTACTTGCAATCTCAATCCTCCTACCTCAGCCTCCCAAATTGTTGGGATTACAGTAACATGTCACTACCCAGTTCCAATTTTTTTTAAAGGAATTTTGGAATTGATTGTCTAATTATATTTAGACAATAAAGAAAAATACCATTCTTTTTAGAAGATAACTTTGAAATTAATGGTCCTGGGCTGAGATTCCAGTTAAGGGATAGACTGTTTACCTAGCATGTTCGAGACCCTAGTTCTATCTCTAGTACTAGGGGAAAAAAATAACTCAGCATGCCAAAAATTGCTGTCTTAAAAAAAGAAAAATATATTAACATTTCCATTGCTCTATCTTTAGTGATGTGTGTGATTAAAGGCATTCATTGTAAAGTGACCATAAATCTCACTCAGATCATGATAATCCTAAATAATTAACTTCTAGAATTTTTAACTGTCAAAAATTTGATTCCAGTTTTCATTGGCAATATTATATTGTTTTCATTTAATTGATGGATAAGACTAGAGAAGAAACAGTTAAAGGATCTTTTTCAGTTTCTTTCCTTTTTTCTTTTTTTTTTTTTTGACTGGATATCCCTGTGTTTCCCAGCTGGTTTTGAACTCCTGGGCTTAATATCCACCCACTCACCCTTCCAGCCTTCTAAATAGCAATGGTGATAGGCATATGCCATTGAACCTGGCTTCTCTTTTTTCTAAAATTATAGTCTTCAAGGTCTTTCATTTTCTGAATTTTCTAAGACTTAAAAATTTTATAATTTGAACTTTTCCTTGTCTTAAAAGTAATTGTTAGCCTAGAAGAGAGATATGTTTTAAGATTGAGGATTCTACTTTTTTTTTTTTTTTCCCCTCCAATGCTGGGTGTCAAACCCAGAGGATTGTGTATGAAAATAAGTACTCTACCATTGAACTACAGTCCCAGCCCTACATACTGAATTCTGTTTTGGACCTTTAAGAAGAAAAAAGAAGATAACATATATTTGTTGAATAGTTGATACTTTAATGCCCTTTAGAAAAAAATCAACATTGAAACTTTTACTCCTATTAAGGAGCAAATTTGGTTTTAGCAACATATATTACAGTATTCGAATATGTGCAAGGCACAAGGAAATATTAAGTTTTTTTTACAGCTGTTATTGTTTCTGAGAAGGATCAGTTTCGCAGTAACTGTTGTCTTTTTGTTATGCCACAGATTGCACACATTTTTGTACTAATTGCCTTTGAAACATAGAGTAGAACTTTACTATAGAATCTGACAGGATTAGTAATGCCACTATTATTACTTATTCTGGCAAGTATTTTCTCATTTAAGAATGAATTTTAAAAATTTTTGAAGATGATAATTATTATTTAAAAGAGTCCTTATTTTTTAAAGATTTATACTGAAATATTATAGTTATCATTTTATATGGAGTATGCTTCAAAATAATTTTTAGAGGATATGGATAATTTGGTTGGAAGTATACAGGTTAAACAAGATGGGCCATGAGTTAATAATTGCAAAAGTAGAATGATAGGTACATAGAATTTATTATGTTATTTTCTTTAGCTTTGAGATTTTCTCTATCTCTGAGATTTGTCATGAAAAGAAGTTATAAAAACTACGCCAGGCTTGAAAGCACATGCCTATAATTCCGGTGACTTGGGAGGCTGAGGCAGGAGGATCACTAGTTCAAAGCCAGCCTTGGCAACTTAGCAAGGCTAAACAACTCAGTAAGACTCTGTCTCTAAATAAAAATATTAAAAAGGGCTGAGGGTATAGTTTAGTGGTTAAGCACTCCTGGCTTCCCTCCCTGATACAAAAAAAAAAGAAACCCACAAGCTAATTTCTTTTGTAAAATGTTGAATATTTTGTATTGAAAAATACCACATTTCATTTCTTAAAATTTCTCCACATTTTTAAAAGTTTTTGGTTTTGGTTTTGATAGTGGGTATTAAACCCAGGGGCACTTAACTACTGAGCCATATCCCTAACCCTTTTTTTAGTTTTTTTTTTATTTTGAGGCAGGATCTTGCTAATTTGCACAGACCCAGCTAATTGGGATCCTCCTACAAATTTGTAGCAAAGATAAAAATAATAGACTACTAAGAACTCACATATACCCTTCACAGTGGTTCCCCGGTTGTTACCATTTTATCTGTCATTTGCTTTTTTTTTCTTTTAATTATTTTTATATACACTCATATATACCTACACATGTACTGTTTTCTTTTTAAACCATTGAAGAATAAGGTACACAAATGATGGCATGAGGACTGGGGCTGGGACTCAGTGATAGAGCACTCGCTTAGCATGTGTGAGGCCCTGGGTTCGATCCTCAGCACCACATAAAAATGAATATATAAAATAAAGGTATTGTGTCCAGCTGCAAATAAAAAAGAAATATTAAAAAAAAAAAGATAGAAATGATGGCATGATGTTTCGTCTGTTGCCCAGTGATCTCTATTTTAGCTGAGAAAAAAACAAAGTTTCTGATCCAGTGTCCCAACAATTTGGGTTTGTCTTATGTATCCTCACAGTTATCAAGTTGTTTTTCTGTGGCAGAAATGGTTCAGATGTTGTGTTTCCTTCATTGTGTCATATTGGGAATTATACCTAACTTTTGTTCTGATATTTTGGTTTGTTTCTTGAGACAGGATCTCACTTTGTTGCCCAGAGTGGCCTCAAATTTACAGTCCTCCTGGGGCTGGGTTGTAGCTCAGTGTAGACCACTCATCTAGCATGTGCAAGGCCCTGGGTTTGATCCTCAGCACCATATAAAAATAAATAAATAAAAGTATTGTGTCCAACTAAAAAATAAGTATTTTTTAAAAAAAATTTACGATTTTCCTGCCTCAGCCTCCAGAGTAGGTGGGATTACTGGCACGTGCCACCATACCCAACTTTTAAAAATGAGCTTTTTTTGTCATTGTCCAGCTTGTTTTTACCAATTCAGAGATTTAAGGAGTTGGATCATTAAGTTCTAATGTAAAGTTTGAGTTGTTATTGTTATTTTCTTCTAAAATGTCAGAATAGGTTTAAGTATTAGACATATGCACACACATACATATATATACTTGTGGTAATCATTTATCTAATTTTTTTATGCTTCGTTTTTTATTGGTTGTTCAAAACATTACACATCTATCAGTTTTTTACTCTACTACTTCAGAATAGTTTTCCTGTTCTTCCTGTTCTTTCTTCTCTTTTTTAACTGTATTTCTGGAACCTAATATACACAAATGCTAATATTTTCCTTGTCTTAACAAAGTGTCAGAAAATTTTCATGTAAATTTGTAATCATTACCATTGGTTGATAGTGACAATAGAATTACAGGATGTGTCACAGTTTCAAAAGGATTAATAGGAATCAGCGAAATAAAGCATGTTGAATTCTGATCCTCAATCAGAATATGAGAGATGTAGCTCAGAATCTGAATAATTTCAGAATTCTATGGTTAGGTATCCCAAACTATCTAATTATTTGGGGAATTATGATTGGGGGAAGGGGTACTTCGGATTTAACCCAGGGGTGCTTTAACACTAAGCTACATCCCCTGCCTTTTTAATTTTTTTAATTGTAAGACAGGGTCTCACTACAATGCTTAGGGCCTTGATAATTTGCTGAGACTGACCATCAACTTGTGATCCTCCTGCCTCCATCTGTCTAGTTGCTGGGATTACAGGCATATGCTCCCATACTCCCAACTTGGGCAATATTATTTTTAGATATATATATGACAGTATATTGTATTTCGATATTATACATACATTAAGTATAACTTATTCTAATTAGGATCCCATTCTTGTGGTTGAACATGATGTAGAGTTTCACTGGTTGTATATTTATATATAAACATAGGAAAGTTATGTCTGATTCATTCTACTGTCTTTCCTATTCTCATCCCTTCCCTTCATTCCCTTTTGTCAAATCCAATGAACTTCTGTTCTTCCCTACCCCACTTACTGTGTGACTCCTTACTGTGTCTTAGCATCCACATACCAGAGAGAACATTCAGGCTTATTATTCTTTATGGCTGAGTCCATTGTGTATGTATACCACATTTTCTTTATCCATTCATCTGTTGAAGGGCACCTAAGTTGGTTCTGTAGCTTAGCTACTATGAATTGAGCTACTATAAACACTGATGTGGCTGCCTCACTGTAATATGCTGATTTCTTAAAATATACCTTTGGGTATGTATATACTGAGGAGTGGGATAACTGGGTCAAATGGTGATTCCATTCCAAGTTTTCTGAAGAATCTCCATACTGCTTTTCAGAGTGGTCACAACCAATTTGCAGTTCCAGCAACGTATGAATGTACCTTTTTTCCCCACATCCTCACCAACGTTTATTTATTTGGGGGGAGGGGGGTGCTAGGGATTGAACTCGAGGGCACTCGACCACTGAGCCACATCCCCAGCCTCTTTTTTTGTGTGTGCATTTTATTTAGAGACAGGATCTCACTGAGTTGCTTAGCACCTCACTTTTGCTAAGGCTGGCTTTGAACTCAGGATCCTCCTGCCTCAACCTCCCAAGCTGCTGGGATTACAGGTGTGCACCACTGCTCCCTGACTCACCAGCATTTATTGTTCTTGATAATTGCCGTACTGACTGGAGATGGGATCTCAGTGTGGTTTGGGACATTATTCTTAAGGCTGCTTAAGATGTACTTTAAAAGCAAAGTATTTGCTTCTAAGTAAGAATGGTTTCATGTTGGAGTGAATAAAACCAACAGGGGCATCATTTTTCTTAAAACTTTGATTTAGAATTAGAACTTTGAAATATTTCCCAGACTGGTTAAACTCACTTGAATATTGTTATTTTTTCTAAGTGCCAAATAGCAAAATAGGACATTGTAGGTCCTGTGGTCTCTGTCACAACTACTTATTTCTACCAGTGTAGCGTAAACTGGCCATTGACAGTTTGAAAATGAATGGGTGTGGCTTTATCCCAATTAATGTTTTACTGTAAAATTTTTATTATAAAGCAAGGAATCAGTAGGGTAGTTTTGTACTTTGCTGACTCCTGTGTTAGACCTCTTTCTCAGAACACCAAGTAAATCAATAGTGGCATCTAAAGACTCATTATAAATTGAAAGTTGTAGTTGCAGAAGCTACAATGGCAGTTTAGGAAAAGGAGCAAAAGCAAGGAAAACACGAGTAAACAGGCATTGGGAAGGAGATATTGGGATCTTTTAAGAGGAGATTCTCTAAAATAGTTTTTGGTGATACAACATTGGAATTGAGTAACTAAGGTTCCTCCATAAGAGTTTAAGACCAAGTCATTGACATTAGAAGAAGGCATTTTCCATTAATTTTCATTATCCTTATTTTTCATTATCCTCCTGAAACTCCTTGAATATGAGTTTTCTTTCCTGAGCCATGTGGTTGTTGAAGAAACAAGGAAACAAATTTGGATTTCTACTGTAGCAATTAATGCTACCCAAAAAATCTACCAGATACCATTGTCTTTTGGTATCATTGGAAAATTGATTCCAGGACTCCCCCTCACCCTGGCCAGGATGCCAAAATCAGTTAATGTTCAAGTCCCTTATATAAAGTACCATAATCTTCACATATAACCCATGCACATTCTCCCATATACTTTAAATCATCCCTCATCCAGTGCTTCATCCATTCCTCATCCAATCTCAATGCCATGTAAGTAGTAGTTGTATTGGGTTAGGAAATAGTGGCAAGGAAAAAATATGTATTTGTCCATTGTAACTAACGTTTTTTAACCAATATTTTTTATCTGATATTTGTTAAATGTGAAGTTACACAACCCATGGATAACTTTTATGGCATTTACATTATTTTAGGTATTATAAAAGAGACTTGAGGACATCAAGATTTTTGTTATCTGTGGGGTTGGTGGTCCTTAATAAACCAGTTACCCACAGGACCACTGTACTACTTGTAAGTGAATTTAGTCATGAATTAAAGTTGACTAACTGCTGAGACTGGGTACCTCAGGGATAGGAATATCTTGCTATTACTTCTTTTTCTATGCAACTTAACCTCTAGATCTGTGGTTAACTCATATTTTACGAATTGTTTGTTATCTTCCAAAGCCCTGACTCCCTCCCAGCTATGGCTAGCTATATCTGAGATAGGCAGTGGAAGATGCCTTTCCTTGAGGGCTTTAGATAGCTTCTGTAGCCTGTTTCTTGTTGGTATAAGTTCTGTAAAGTATAGGGATTGAATAATCACAAAGGTTGCTTATTCTGAAGTTTATTTGACAGTTAAGCTACCTAAACTATTTAGTAGGCTTCCAAACTATTTGATTTTATAGATTCTGAAGATCTTAAATTTAAGTATAATCTGTGACCCTGAAGATTTCCTTTCACCTGGTGACCTTATACCCTTTCTCAAGTTTTACTGTCTTGAAAATGTTCTAAAGAATGAGATTCTGTGGTGCTTATACCTTTGTCAGAGAGAGAGCTCTTATAGAAGATTTTTTTAAAAGCAGTTCTTTTATCTCCTAAAAGCTGTAGCTCTCTATAGTTGTTTCTATTAGTTTCACTATGAAATATATAAATTGTCTTTTTCTCTTTACAAGTTAACAAACTATGGGGCTTTCAGTGAACACAGTTCCTTCAATAAATGATCTATACCTTAAGCAGTCTTTCTTTGCCACTGTAGTTTTTTATTATTATTAGTTATTGATGGACCTTTATTTATTTATTTATATGTGTTGCTGAGAATCGAACCCAGTGCCTCACACATGCTAGCCAAGCACTATACCATTGAGCCACAACCCTGCCCTTGCCACTGTGTTTTTATTTAGGTATAACTTAAATCCATTATTTGTGATAATGTTTTATATGGGTGTGTTTATATAAGAGGATTACATATAATAGAGCAAATTATTTGAGGTATTAATTAATGGTTGAGTCCCAAGTTGTATACTTTTTTATTTTGCACACTTTTTTTAATTAATTTTTTATAATTTATGTAACAGTGGAATGCATTGCAATTCATATTACACATATAGAGCACAATTTTTTATATCTCTGATTGTATACAAAGTATATTCACACCAATTTGTGTCTTCATACATGTACTTTGGATAATGATGACCATTGCATTCCACCATCATTTCTAACCCCATGCTCCCGCTCCCTATCCTGCTATGAATCAGCCTCCTATATCAGAGAAAATATTCGTCGATTGGTTTTTTGGGATTGGCTAACTTCACTTTGCATTATCTCCTCCAACTCCAACCATTTACTTGCAGATGCCATGATTTCATTCTCTATTATTGCTGAGTAATATTCCATTGTATATAAATGCCACATATTTTTATCCATTCATCTACTGAAGGGCATCTGGGTTGGTTCCACAGTTTAGCTATTGTGAATTGTGCTGCTGTAAACATTGATGTGGCTATGTCCCTGTAGTATGCTGTTTTTAAGTCCTTTGGGTATAGACTGAGGAGAGGGATAGCTGGGTCAAATGGAGGTTCCATTCCCAATTTTCCAAGAAATCTCCATACTGCTTTCCATATTGGCTGCACTAATTTGCAATCCCACCAGCAGTGTATGAGTGTATCTTTTCCCCCACATATTCACCAACACTCATTGTTGTTTTGTACATATTTATGAGGTCTTTGTGTCTCAATATGTGTATACATTTATCAATTTGTGTATGTGTGTGTAATAGGGGGTCAATTTGTGTATGTGTGTGTAGTAGGGGGAATCAAGCCCAATTCCTTGCTCACACTAGGCAAATGGTTTACCCCACTGAGTAACATCCCCAGCCCTGTGTAATATTTACATCAAGGTAAACACATTTGCTGTCTAAAACATTTATCATTTCTTTATAGTGCATAGCTCTGTGAAATTTATTTTGTAATTCTTCTTTGAAGAAATAGCACATAATTATTATGTATATTACATAACATTTGATAATAAACAACTACATTTTTCTTATTTTAGAGTGTATATGTACCTATTAAAAATAATTTTTTAGGCCTGCTCTCTTTTCCATCTACTTCATCAAACTTTCATTTACTAGTGACTTTTAATCTCCCTAACCTCCTTTATTTTATGGCCTTAAAATAACTAGTGTTAACTTCCTTTATATCTCATTTTCATTTTCTCTATGCCTATACAAATTTACATAAACATATTCAAACACAGATTTAATGTGTCAATAGTCCCAGCTCCTTGGGAGGCTTAGACAGGAGGATTGCCTGAGCCCTGGAGTTGAAGACCAGCCTGGATAAGAATGCCAAGATCCTGTCTCTGGGAAAAAAAAAAAAAAAAAACTCTCACTACAAAACAATATGCTATGTTAGGAAGGGACCATCCCCGTACATTTTTTTCTTGGTTCATCTCTTGATTTCATCATTTCCTCTTGTGCTTGATTTATCTTATTTAGTAGGCCATACCATATATTTATAAATATAGCCTGGGTATATGACAAGCTGTGCCATCTGGGTTTTGTAACTTCTTTGTGATGTTTGAACAACAGCAAAATAGCCTAATAATGCATTTCTCAGAACATGTTCCTCAAATCCACTGAGCTAATGTCAAAACTTTTTTTGACATACCAATCACTTTTTGTCCTGTTATGCTTAGAATTTCTACTTTTTATCTATAGAATGCAAAGATATTTTGTATTGCCAGTTGCTTTCTGACTCTAAAATTAAAGCTAAAATAGCAAATCTACTTAATATTAGATAATTATATAACAGTGTTCATCCACTTGTCTCCTATAAAGAGTTACATTACTAGGTTATACTCCTTGTCTGTCATTTTTGTTTGTTTTGTTTTGCTGAGTGGTTTTCAGATTTTCTGTGTTTTAATATAACACAATGTGTGATCTACTTGTTTAGTCAACCTCTAAATTTATGCCTGAGGCTGAAATCTAGAATGAGAATCTAATGTAGAACCTCTGGTGAACAATATTCACTATATTGTGTTTTTTATTTTCCTATAAGCCGGGGCATATTCTTTTTTTTTTCTTAATTTCTTTCTTTTGGAGTGATATTTTTTCAGTGTAGTGTTTTCAGAATTTTGAAAAACTCTAGGAAGAAAAAAGTTTAAAGAAACTCTTGTGTTTGTTTTTTTTTCTTTATATGATTCTGATATTGTTCTTTCAGTTGGTGTATTTGTCTTACATCCAAACAGGGGTTTAATGGAAACATGTTTTCTTTCAGGATATTCTTCTTATTAATGTAGTAATTGAACAGATGATCTGTGATACTGATCCTGAGTTAGGAGGTGCAGTTCAGTTAATGGGACTTCTTCGTACTCTAATTGATCCAGAGAACATGTTGGCTACAACTAATGTAAGAAATCACCCTGATATTAAAAATTTTGACATGGGCAGTTTCACCTGGCTTTGCAATGAGATTTTGACAAATAGTAAATTCCTTCCTTTGTATACGTAGTATTCAAGAAGCAGTGGTATTCTTGTAGCAATTCAGTTGCATCATATACGAGTTTATAATTATTAAAGTCTTGATAATCTGTTAACATCATAAAAATTCACACATGGCATTGTGAATATCATTGAAACAACTAAACTGCTTACTATAAAGTAATAAAGGGTGAGTTTTACATTGTTTTTATCACAAAAGAAGAATGTATTCTTAAGG
The DNA here is from genome assembly GCF_048772815.1 of Callospermophilus lateralis. Taxonomy (NCBI): domain Eukaryota; kingdom Metazoa; phylum Chordata; class Mammalia; order Rodentia; family Sciuridae; genus Callospermophilus; species Callospermophilus lateralis. The sequence continues at coordinate 44,505,974 of NC_135318.1, read as the reverse complement.
ATCTCTTTTCTTTTCTCTTTAATTTTGGCAGTACTAAAGGATTGAACCCAGCTACATCCCCAGCCCTTTTTACTTTTATTTTCCCTTGAAATTAGAGAATATGTACATTCTTTTTAAATCTTTCCTAATTTGTGGGCCCAATTGTGTGAAAAATAATGGCAAAAAGTCAAGATATTATTTTCTAAATTGTAAACTATTAAAATTTAAAGAATAATTATAATTTTCATATTTTTGCATATTGGCTTAATAAATTAATTCAGCAGTTTTTCAAATTTGGATAGGTATTGAAATCTAGGCCTCCTGATTTTAAGCACTTTACCAATCACATGGCACATGTGTTCATGTCTGTTTTTTCCTTCTTTTTTATTTAAACCACAGATGTTCTACCACTGAGCTCCCAATCCTTTTTGTTTTTTATTTTGAAATAGGCTGGCCTCAAATTTGTGTTTTCCCCTGCCTTAGGCTCCCAACTTGCTGGGATTATTATTGTGGTAGCTCATACCAAACTTCTTTTTCTTTCTTTCTTTTGTTTGTTTGTTTGGTTTGTTTTTTTGTTTTTGTTTTCTTTTTTTAAGTGTTTTTGGTTTTTCTTTAGAAACAGATCTTTTTCTGCTTTTGAATTATACTCTTAAAGATGAAAGAATTTTATGCAACTAACCAAACATTGTTGGGCAAAGTGAGAATAGCATATACCTTAATAACCATTGCTATTCTTTTGTTTCTTTGTTACATTCTTGGGAAAAGAATCAGGAAGCTATACAATAAGAAACAAATGATCAGTAGTGACTATTAAGATATATGCTGTTCTCACGTTTGGTTAGTTGGTTGTATTTTTTACCTCACAATTACTTCGAGTTTATGTGTGGCGAGAACACTTTAAAGTCTAATTTTAGCAACTTCAGGTATGGAATACGTGTCTGTGAATTATAATTACCATGTTGTATGGAAGATTGATTGTTCTTACATTTCATATCACCAGCATCTTTGAAAAAAAAAACAATTGTTCTGAAAAACATTTTAGTATTCTATCATACTTCCATTTTTATTTAATATATAATATAAAAGACTTGGTTTTTCATTTCTGCAAAAAAAAAAGTATTAAAGTGACTATAACCATTTTTTGGTTCTTTCACATTATATAACTAGTTTTTGGTTCTTTTCACCTTATCTTAAAATGTGTTGTTAGTATATGACCTGCACTAATAATGCTTAAAGATGTTTTCTTAATTCTGTTTGTTTCAGAAAACTGAGAAAAGTGAATTTCTAAACTTCTTCTACAATCATTGTATGCATGTCCTAACAGCACCACTTTTAACTAATACTTCAGAAGACAAATGTGAAAAGGGTAGGTTTTCTTTTTATCTGCTTAGGACTTCTATTTTTAAATACGAGTAAAATAAATATTAAAACTAACATGCTGTTTACTTCGTGCTTTATGTGACAGGGAAATTACTACTGAAATATTTATACTGCAGTAAAATTCTTGATTTTCCTTGTTTCTGAGTGTCTGTGGAAGAGAATGATATAAAAAATGTGGCTAAGAGTATTACACACTGATAAAGAGAGAAAGAGAGAAAGACAGAGACACTTTAAAAAAGGAGACTGTCCCCAGAGTTAGAATAGATTATCTGGAGAGAATTAAGAGCAAACAGTGTATTGCTACATTAGAAATCTGAGGGTACTGCTGGGGACAGTGCCACAAGCCTGTAATTTCAGTGATGCAGGAGGCTGAGGCAGGAGGATCAAAAATTCAAGGTGAGTCTCAGCATATTAGCAAATTCTCTTACAAAACAAAAAAATGTAAGGAGCAAGTATGCTCAGTGATAAGGTATCCCTGGGTTTCATTCCCAGGATCAAAAAACAAAAACCTATGAGAACCATCAGTTCCGAAGAACAGTTTAACATTATGTGAAAGCCCTCTTATTTTTACAATGTCAGGGTCAGAAATTGGTTGAAGGGTTAAGCAAAAAGTTGATTAAAGCAAATAATGATTTTTTTTTAATTTTGTTTTGATACCAGGGATGAACCCAGGGGCACTTTACCACTGAGCTACATCCCCAACCCTTTTTGTGAGATAAGATCTCACTAAGTTGAAGAGGCTGGCCACCAGCTTGTAATGCTCTCACTTCAGCCTCCCGAGTCATTTGGATTACTGTTATTCACCACTGCACCTGGCTCTTCAAACATTTTCATTGAACCTGTAAATGTACATTCATATGCTAGTATAAAGGGGCAAAGGGCTTTTCATGTGCATTTTTGTTGTATTCCCTTATTATCTTCATTGCATAAATTATAACTGTAATTTATCAGCTGCAAATTCTGGTTTCAGTTTATTAAAGGGGAGTGGAAACGTAAAGATATTTTTAAGGCAGTCTGAATACAGAATCCTATTACAGTTTTAAGTAGTATCTTCAGGTATATATTTAATTCGGCATCAGTTTTTAGTTGATATCTACTATATCCAATTTAACTGTAGATATTCTAGCTATCTTAAATTTCATCAGCCTGCAGTATTCATTTACTGATTGGTACCAGGGATTGAACCCAGAGGTGCTTAACCACTGAGCTACATCCCCAGCCATTTCTATTTTTTATTTTGAGATAGGCCCTAAAAACTTAGTGAAACCCTAAGTGGCTGAGCCTTCCTAGCTGCTGGGATTACAGGAGTATACCACTGAGCCCACCTATTTAAATCATATTATGATGTTGCCATAACACATGCTAGCTTAAACAAAGGACTTAGATAAGTATACAGCTGAATTTGTGAAATCAGAAATTAGCGGGGGCATCCAGACTCTGTGATAATGCCTATAATCCCAGCACCTTGGGAGGCTGAGGCAGGAGAATTGAAAGTTTAAGGCCAGCCTTAGCAACTTATCGAGGCCCCATCTCAAAATTAAAAAAGGACTCAGGGATGTGTCTCAGTGATAAAGTGCCCCTGGGTTCAATCACCAGTACCAAAAAAGAAGAAGCAAGTATGTGGGGGCATACTAGAGTATTAGCAACTATCTTGAAAACATTGGAAATCAATTAAGAGAAAGTAAACAGAATTTTACCAAAAAAAAGTTGTAACAGAGACACACCCTATAATACCATAGACTTTTTTTCTGATTATATGTCCCTATAAACATAGGGAGTGTTTATGCATATACATGGTAGGTATAAGAATGTTACTGCATTGTTTGTTGTAGGGAATTGAATAAAGCATGGTATATTCATATAATGGAATACCATACAGAGTTATAGTGATTGGAATGAATCTTGATGTATCAACTGAGTAGTTCTCAAAAATATGAACTGAATGGGTACAAAAACACATCACAGAAGATTTTACTATAGAATGATTCCATTTATGTAAATTATAATTATTCAATTTAATGTTCATTTTAAAGTAAAACACTTCCAGCAAACAGAAGTAAATAAATAATAGGACAAATACTCATACTCTGTATTGGCTTTATAAAAAAATAAGTTACTAAACTTCTTTTCAGATTTTTTTCAATGAAAATATGCCCCTTGAAATTCTCATTCCCATTCTATCCCCACTCCCCTATTCCTCAAGGTATGCTGAATTTGGAGTTTATCACTTATATTTGCATATGCTTTTTATATGTATAATAGAGCATTGTTTTTCATATTAAATTTATTCTGATTATTCATATTAACCTGCATTCTTTCCTTTTATTTGATGCTACTTTTGAGATTTATTCATATTGATACCTTGAGTTTTTATTTATTTTCAAATAAATAGCATTTTAAAATCTTTGCACAGTATTCTCTTGTGTGAGTAGGCTATAATTTAGCTATTCCACTTCTCATATACCTTTGTGTCCAGCTTTTTGCTATTAAAAGAATGCTTCAGTATACATTCTTATACAGTGTAATTTGCTTTTCTGTGCAATGCGTTTTCCTATGCAGTATACCTATATGTGCTTGATAAACTATATATGCCTGAAAAAATGTCCTACTTTTATTTTTTTAAAGCATATCATTAACATGTGTTATTCCAGAGTTTTTAAATTTCTGTATTTTCTGTTTTAAAATATGTGATCCAGAGGATATAACAATATCCTGATTGTTAATGATGAATGGGAGATAAAAGAAGATTTATCAGTCAGTCTTATCTTTGGTTATGGTCTCACTTATATTTTTATCAGAATACTTATCCTATGTTGTCTTTTAATAATTCCACATCTGCGCCTGATTTTTTGAAAGATTACAGATAGATGTATATAACTAACCAAGGCAGCCAGCTCTTAATGATCATTATGAAGGTTAAAGGTAATTGATTAAAGATGAGTTTTACATATTATAAAGTATCTGGGCGGTATGAGATATTGTTACTGAAGTAGTTAATTGTAAATTTTTTTTATTAGATAACATAGTTGGATCTAACAAAAACAACACAATTTGCCCTGGTAAGTATAAATTCATATTTTCTGAACTAATAACAAATTCTAAGTTATTTCTTTCTCAGAGTATAAAGCATTTATATAAGGCTAAGGAAAGCTTATTTTCAACATAAGATAAAATCAAATAATAGGTTCACTTTTTTCTTTATTATAAAGAAGAAATTTCACCTGCTCAATACAAAATATGGAAAAAACAGTTGTTTTTTTCTGTAAATTTGCAGCGTATTTTCTGTTATGGTTTTGAAGAAGGTATTGTCTGTTCTTATTATCCTTGAATCTAAGTCTAAACATTGTTATTTCCACTTGGAACAGGTATAATAGGTGTGGGTCTGGTAGTATGGAAACTATACTATGTGCACCTAGCTTTTCATCTTTTCTACCAGGTTCATCAAATTTCCTGGAGAGATCTGGGTAAGGGGATACATGCCTGTAATCTCAGCCACTCAGGAAGCCAAAACAAGAGTATCACAATTTCCAGTTCAGCCTGGGCAATTTAGGGAGCCTCTGTCTCTAATAATAATGTAGAATGGGGTCTGAAGATGTAGTTCAGTGGTAAAGTATTTGCTTAGCATACACGAGGTCCCGGATCCAATCCCCAATACTGAAAAATAAATTAAAAATTCCAGGAGAACCAATTTCAAATAAGGAGACTATTTAGAAATTAAATTGGGTTAGAAAGAGAGATGTAGAGATATGAGTAATTTCTTCACCTTATGTAGGAAAGGGTAAACAAGATATTTGTTAAACACCATGCATCCTTTTTAAAATACAATTGTAGAATTGAAAAATAAAAAATTATTTTTTAATGGTGAGGAATTTTGGCTGTGACATACTGGCTATTTATGTTGGGAATAAGTAAAACTTCTTACTTGCATTTAAAGTGGAAGCAATCTTTGAAATACTAGAATTATATTTTTTATGGCCATTTTGTTATGAAAAAGAATGTTGCATTACTCCAAATGGGCTTATATTTCCACAGGGTATGTGCTTATCATCTTTTGTATTTAAAGAAAAAATTGTATTTGGAGATGTTGATTTTAATTTTTTTTTTTTCTATTTTGTAAGGCTGTGATTCCAGTTTTTTCACAGTTTAATATTTCCTATTTCGTTGCCTAAAACATTTGTAATACAGCATAATTATCCATATAAGTCCTTAATACACATTAAAATTTGATAGCAATTCATAATTATTTCTTGAATTTACAAATCAAAGCCTCTTGAGGGGGAAAAGCACACTAGTTTATTTCAGTAGGCCTCTCTTTATGGATATCATGAATTGATGCTTTTAAAATTAATAGTTTTTAATGTAATATTTTTTCACTTTATATTCAAATAGCCAAAAATATCTTTCCCTTAGATGTGTTCAAAGAAAGCATAGTTGGAGCTGCAGTGTAGCTCAATGGTAGAGTGCTTGCCCTACACATATGAGGCACTAGGTTCAATCCTCAGCACCACATAAAAATAAATAAAAGAAAGGTATCGTCTATCTACAACTAAAAAATATTTTTTAAAAAGCGTAGTAATTTTTCTTAAGAGATTTGTATTGAGCACGTTAGACAAAACATTAGTATCAACCCTTTTATAGCATCATTAATATTAATGATAATACTTACTAAGGAAGCATTACCAAGAAAACTCAGTGAAATGAAGGTTATATTACATTTGTAGATTCAGATTGTTTTCTTTCTGTTAGAAAATATCTACTTAGTAGGTAAAACTGATAATACTTTCAGATAGTCCGTCTAAGAAAAAGTATACATCTACAGCCTTCTTAATTGTCATAAAAACAGACAAGAAAATGGCTCTAATATATAGGATATAAGCTTATTTAGTCTATTAAGATGTATTATAATATTTTATTTTCATGAGATGACTTTCTTTTTTAGATAATTATCAAACAGCACAGCTACTTGCCTTAATTTTAGAGTTACTTACATTTTGTGTGGAACATCACACATACCATATAAAAAACTACATTATGAACAAGGACTTGCTAAGAAGAGTTTTGGTCTTGATGAATTCGAAGCACACTTTCCTGGCCTTGTGTAAGTAACAATTTAAATGGACATTCTGTAAAATGTTTTTTTAAGAAACAACATTTTTGGTAGAGATGATAGCTAAATTACCATTTGAAGTTATTTCTATTTATTTGTTGAGCAGTGTGTATGCTATTAATGAGATGATTGTAAGAAGTCCTGATCTTCTCTGTTCTTAAAGGGACAGGGGAGTAGATTACAGTGGTTCCCAACTTGAATCAGGCACCCAGTTAGCTTAATTTTTGTTGTTGTACAATACAATGCAATGACAGCATTTCACTAATAGAACCAGGCCTGCCATCTTTTCCCTTTGCTCATGAGACTATCATGTTCTACTGACTTAATCTCCCTGACCTCCTTTATTTTTATAATCTTAATATAGCCAATGTTACTATTAACTGTATACATTTTTTCCTTTTCATTCCTTTCTCTGTGCCTATACAAATTTACGTAAACATATTCACACACATAGGATTTTTTGTTTTTATTTGTACAGAAACTGAATCATATTAACATACTTATTTCTTTGCCTCTCAATCTTGGTACTCTAAGCTAGTTGATATGGTATAGATTAATTTTTTTCCTAAAGATAGCAGATCATTTCATAATCTCTTTCATAAACTGTTGTATCATTTTCTAGTGAATGGATTGCAAGATTATTTTTGCTTTTTTGCCACTCCAAACTACAGTTGTAAATAGCCTGAAATACTAATTTTTTTATATGTTGATTTATTTATTTATGTAAAATAGCTTCCCAGTAATAAGATTGCCAGGATAAAGTGCTTGTATACTTCATAGTTTTTAACATATATTTTTATATTTTTTTTAACTTAACATATAGCTGCCAGATTTCTTTCCCCAAAACTTGAAGCATTTGACAATATCCCTATACTTTTATTGCCTTTTTAAAATGGTATCAATCTGATGATAATGTGGTATTCCATTCTTGTTTTAATTTGCATTGTCCCAATTTTAGTACAATATTCGTTTATCTCTGTTATGAATTACATGTTATCTTTTTCTTAAGAGTTCTTTAATAAAAAATACAGTTTATTTCCTCCTGGTCTTTGGGGTTTGGTTTTGTTTTGTTGATAGTTTTTTGTTTTTGTCTTGTTCAGGAAGTCTTCTATGTTCTAAGTGTTCTTTTCAGTTTTCTTCTAATATTTTTATTCTTTCATTTTTTACATATGTGTGTGTGTGTGTGTGTGTGTGTGTGTGTGTGTGTGTATAATGCATCTGAAAGATGGTTTTTGATATGATTTGAAGTGATGGTCTAGATTTGTTCTTTTCTAGAAGGATAAGACAACCATACCAACACCTTTATTAAATAAACCACATTTTCCCCACAAAATTAAAATACCACCTTTATTAAACAGTAAGTTAAACAGATACATTTATGTCTTAATTATGGACTGTCTATTCTTTAATCTTATCAGTTGAAATAATAGCAATGTTTATTGTGCCATTATAATATGTCTGTTGTAGAGCTGGGCACAGTGGCACTCGCCTGTAAAAGGACTAGGGATTTAGTTCAGTGGTAAACTACCCAGGTTCCCAGTACTGGGAGGTTAAAATGTTTCTATTATAAGAACCTACTGAGTACCCCCTTTTTTCTTTTTCATAATTTTCTTTGTTACTCTTCAAATTTTTTCCTTGCGCAGTATCTTAAAAATTGTTTTCTTCAGGGGCTGTGGGGATATGACTCAGCGGTAGAGCGCTTGCCTTGCACATGTGCAGCAGCCCTGGGTTCGATCCTCAGCCCCACATAAAAATAAATAAATAAAATAAAGGTATTGTTTCCAACTACAACTAAAAAATAAATATTTTTTTAAAAATTGTTTTCTTCAGTTCATCTTGATTAGAATTACTCTATTTGAATTTTAATTTTGGAAGCATTAATGTATTCATAGTAGATTTTCCCATCTGATTTTTGATAAATAGTACTTTTTGATGATTGTGCAGTACTCCCATTAACATGGTTATATTCTAATGGAATGAATTTCCAGTATTTAAATATGTTGCTTTAGAATTGTCATTAATAGTTACATTGTAACTGTAGCTTTGCATGCATGTCATTTCATTCACAGTAGTTTATGGGTGCCTGATTGTTCACACCTTTGTCAGTTATTCGGTTTTGGGGTTTTTTTGTTTTGTTTTGTTAATCCTAAATGAAATATTTTTTATCCTGCCACAAAAAGAGGTGATATTATAAATCTAGCACTTCTCCCCACATTTGTTTGGTGGTGTTCCAGTTAACATACATTTATACCTTATGTAACCTGTTTCTATTTTATTCTCAGATATTTGAGCTTCTTAGAACAGGCACAACTGGATCATTTAACCAACTTCCATTCTTGAACAGACAATTGATGTTATCTGTAGAATAAATTAAGAGGGAAAGGTTACAATATCAGATACAAAAAAGATTAAAAACACAATCCTTTGTGTTCCCTAAAAATTTTAGTAATGATATTGCTAAATTTATTTAGCTAGGAAAAGCTCGTTAAAAGAGAAATTTCTTTTTTAATATTTTAAAATATGAGATGCTCATTGCTATTTTTTCTTTTATAAATATATTTTTATCTACCACACTGCATGCTTTCCCAAGGAAAAATAGTTCATACAGTTGGTAAATAAGGGAATGTTATTATAATGTGAAAGTAGCGGTAATTCACAGATGGTTTTTTTCAAGGCAGGAAGAGCTAGAATCATGGGAGAGGAATTATAACCTTCATTGGAAAACTTAAAAAATGAAACAAAAAGATTTTTTTAAGATATCCTATATTGTCCTTTGGTGTATTTTCAGAAAATCTGGAAACATCTGCCTTCAGATTTCCTTCTCCCAGAAAGGCTATCTTGACTCTTGGCAGACTTGCCCCCCAGTTCATACTGAACTATCTTTACGGTGTCTACCAAGCACTGCTAAGTGTTATCATCATTGTCATTTATAGGGTTTTAATATTTTTTTTCCTTCTCTTTGCCATGGAGCTGACCACCTAAGTGGATTATTTATCTCCCAGATACTTTTTCCTGTGATATTGTTAATTCTGGCTATAAAGTTGTACCAGTTTTTACCTATCTTCCCTGAACTCTTTATTTTTCTCAAAACCCAATTGTTTTAGTGCACAATTTTACTTTTTATTTTAGAAGAATGTATATACTACTTTATGGCAAAAAATACTTCTAAAATAATAAATTATAGTAAAATCATCAGCTTATTCCCTTGTTTATGTTTAATTAGGTGCTCTTCGCTTTATGAGACGGATAATTGGCCTTAAAGATGAATTTTACAATCGTTACATCACCAAAGGAAATCTTTTTGAGCCAGTTATAAATGCTCTTCTGGATAATGGAACTCGGTACAATCTGTTGAATTCAGCTGTTATTGAGTTGTTTGAATTTATAAGAGTGGTAAGTTAAAGAACTCTTAGTGATCATATGTTAAAAAATTAACTATTTGTGAAGAAGTAATTATATGTAAAAGTAAAATAATAATATGTAAACAAGTGATTTCTTCATTCCCCCTTTTCTCCTAAAATTGTGATTCTAAGTGTCTTAGAATCTATTCTAATAAACTAAAGTTTTTTTAAAAATCAGATACTATTATATTCTTACTTGCCATGTGGTTATAGTTTAGTGTGTTTTGTTTTGTTTTTGGTGTGTGTATGTTTGTTGCTGGGGATCAAATCCAGGTCCTAAAAGTGAAATTCAGTGTAAACTGTTTTGTTTCTGTGGTCCTGGGGATTGAACCTAGGGCCTTCTGCATGCACAGCAAGCATTCTACCAACTGAGCCATATATAGCCCCTCAATTACTTAGTTTTGTCAGTTCCATTTTTACTGGCCAAATGTTTCAGGATCGCATTTGGCATATATGAGCATTTCAATCATGCATACCATTCAGGTGATTTAAGGTAGTTTTCTGTTATAGGGTAGTAATAAAAAAAAATGGATAGATAAGATTGTGAAATAATTTGGTAGACATTGATGCAAAATACATAAAAGATATGATGAGATCTTATAATTTTTAAGTTGGAGAGACCAGAAAGACAAGGATTAGATGTATTCCTTCAGTTACCTTACTTTGCAGATGAGGAAATTAAGATAACCAAAGTGATCAAGAGCTTTCATTTGATTAGTAGCACAATCAGTATTTGAAACTATGTCTCAGTTTCAGGCAACAAAAGATGTGTCATAAAAAGATCTTGAGAGAGCTATGTTTGAACTATAGAAATAAGATAGTACAACAAATTAATCAGTACAACAAATTTACCTCTACTGCACATATACACACAGAAATTATTCCATCAAGGAAATGGCTACATTATTGGAAAGAACATTTAAAAAAAAAATGACAGCTAGAAATTTACTCTCTGGTTTTTTCTTAATAAATGTGATTTCCACTGATTACATGTTATTCTCATATGAAGATTATTTGGCTAACTAGATTGTTTTTCTGAGAATATTAGTAAAGAAGGAATGCAGTTAACTGGCTCACTAGTATCTGAACCCAGGTTCATAGCATATTTTTTAAGGAATCAAGAGCTTTTTATATTCTTGTGTACTTTTTTATTACAAGTATTTTTTCCTATCTAATACTGACAAAATGATACATTGGTTCACAATCCCATCCCTAGTATCATAATTGAATTTACATTTTTCTGAAAGTAAATTTGAGTAATAAATATATTGAATTCCCAAAATTATCCTTTTGGTCCGTATAAAATAGTATATAGCAGGAATAAACAAGTAGAATTCCAGATATGTATTTCATTGGTACTATGTGTGTACTATTGTCAAAGGAATCTACTTTATTATTTAGATACAACATGCTATTTTGGTAAACAGAAGTCACTAAATTGATGTTAAAATATGATTTTAACATCTGCCCTTTAGTAATAAGCCATGTGCTCTTAATCAGAACACCCAGCCGCCTCTCTGTCTCATTTTGTGTTTTTAGAAAACAGTATAATAAAATGAAATAGAATTGTGAGAATCAAGTTAAATTGTATGTGAAAGTGCTTTTTAAACTGAAGTGCTACAAAAATGCAAAAAATCAAAGATGTAAACTAAATCTATTTACTTTTCAAATGTTCTTTATAGTCTCCAAAAAGGGCTCCAGTGAATTGCTTCTCCTTTTTCCCAAGTTTTTTGTGGAGTCCTGGTTCATGTATAAAGAAACTGGGACATTTATTTTTGGAAAGTGATTTTGAAAAATGTTTTTTAAATCAGCTTTGGAACTACATTTTTTAAAATTTTTCTTCTAACAAACATTGTATTGTATTTGAAATGTAAATTTTGTGCTTATACAGGAAGATATCAAGTCTCTGACTGCACATATAGTTGAAAACTTTTATAAAGCACTTGAATCGATTGAATATGTTCAGACATTCAAAGGATTGAAGACTAAATACGAACAAGAAAAAGACAGACAAAATCAGAAACTGAACAGGTATTGCTGGAGTATATTGTACTTATAGCTCACAGGATTGAATCCAAACATTTCCATAGTTTAGATTTTTTATTTGAAATTTACCAAGGAATTTTCTGTCACTAGATAGCACAGGGTTGTGTAAGAGAACAGACTTTCCTCCTTACCCCAAATAATCAAGTAACCCCAAATCCGTTTTATGATGACTTGCTACCCTGTGTGATAACTCAAGATGAATTTTTAGTTGAGTTTATAATATCTGAAAATATTTTGGAGAATTGGACTATATTTTGTACCAAGACTGAGGTGATTTTGATATAATTTGCACACAGTTAAAATTACCTTAGTTTCTCTTGGAACTAATGTAGTCATGAATTTTAAATCATTACTCAATATTTGTGATATGTTTCTTACAGTGTACCATCTATATTGCGTAGTAACAGATTTCGCAGAGATGCAAAAGCCTTGGAAGAAGATGAAGAAATGTGGTTTAATGAAGATGAAGAGGACGAAGGAAAAGCAGTTGTGGCACCAGTTGAAAAATCTAAGCCAGAAGATGATTTTCCAGATAGTTATGAAAAATTTATGGAGACTAAAAAAGGTATTAACATTCTGAAATTTTAAAAAATTGTGCCTCCTTTTGTTTAGTACAGAAATTTATCTGTATGGGCATTTTTTTTTTCATGTTTGGTTTTTATTTAGAAATTTTATCATCTACTAACACTTTTCCTTCTATGGAGTCTGGGCTTTATTCTACACTAAAATTCCTCTAGGGATTTTTATTACTAGATTATTTGAGGATTTCTGTTATTATTAAATAATAAAAAATATATAGATTCAAAGAAATATTCTGTAGTACTTTACCTTCACTTTTTAAAGCTTAGACAACTGAGCTCAAAGAAATAACTTTGTTCTAAATTTTAAAGCTTTTATAAAACTTGCCTAAAGAAAATAATTAAGAAAAAAAGCTAAATTTCCCCCGACATTCAGATATGTCTAACTTGTTTTATAAAACTAAGATCTTATTACTTATCTTTCAGAATAATCACTTTAATTTTGGTCCTGAGGAGTTGGCATTTTTGGAATACTGTCTTGCAAATATCATTTAAATGCTTAATAAAAATTTATATGTTAAAAGACAAAGCATTTCCTGGACTTACAAGGAATATGTACCTTTTGATAGACAGATTCTTCTTAATCCTTATAGGTACCACTCTTACTACTGTTGAAAGCAGCAGTAAGGCCATACTTTTAAGTATTGCAGTCAGTGTTGAGTGCCATGCTGTTAAGAATCACATACAGAAATAGAAGTAACTGGATATTAAAGGGGCTGGATGCTTATACCATAAAAGAAATATAAGGAAACTGGAATATTCAGGGAATGAGACACTGATAGACTTGATCATAGATGTTTTAAGTATTAATTGTGGGGGAGGTTATTAGGTTTTAACAAGGAATAAAGTATAGAGTCAGTGAACAGAAGACAATAAAAGGAAGAGGCAGACAGTAGACAGTACCTGAATCTTTTCAAGAAAACAGTACAACATTGTAGAACTCTAGCATAGAATGGCTGATTCTTATATGATTCTTTTTTTTTGTTTTGAAAGAGAATTTTTTAATATTTTTTAGTTTTCGGTAGACACAACATCTTTATTTTATTTTTATGTGGTGCTGAGGATCGAACCCAGCTCCCCGCACATGCCAGGCGAACGCGCTACCGCTTGAGCCACATCCCTCTTATATGATTCTTAATACTCTGATGCTCACAAAATTATATTTCTGGGACTCCAGGTTATACAGATATCACCATACACATGCTATCCTCTTAGAAAGCAAAGGCAGTGTTTTATTTTGATGTTTTAATTGTTATTTTCAAATGATTTGATTTAGCATTATTTATTGATATAGGCTCAAATTTTTACTTTTGCTTTTAGCAAAAGAAAGTGAAGATAAGGAAAACCTTCCCAAAAGGACATCTTCTGGTGGCTTCAAATTTACTTTCTCCCACTCTGCGAGTACTGCTAATGGAACAAACAGTACAAACAGTAAATCTGTTGTGGCTCAGACAGCACCAGCAAGTTCTAATGGGTCTTCTTCCAAAACTACAAACTTGACTACGTCAGTAACAGCCACCAAGGTATGTGAATTAGCACTACACAAAAACAAACTTTGCCTTTTCCATCTGTAAAATTGTTTCATGTTTACTGAAGAAAATTTGTAAAATCAGAGCAATTTCAAAGAGGAAAGAAGTTAAACCATCAGAACATGATGGTTAATATTTATTTACTTTTCTTCAGATCTGAGTTTATCTGACACAAAATTGAAATACTCCTATAAACACATTGTGTGTCTGCTTCTGTTTATTATAAGAATGTTGTGTTATTAAAATGTTATTGACTGTAGAATCTCATTTTATTTAGTATATCATAATATATGTAAGCATCCTTCCCCATCCCTCCCCATACCTAATTGTTTTTTTAGTACTAAGTTGATTCTCATATTTCACTGATTTGACTACTAGTTGTATTTTACATTATTTTATTGAATAGTTAAAGTACTAGAATGTTTTCACACATATTGTCAAATTCATCTCCAAAGGTCTGTATCAATTTATTTTCCCATCAGCAGTATATGGGTGTGCCTGAATCACCGCAGCTTTGTCAGTATTGTTATAATTATTCTTAATCTTTTCCAGTTAGGTAGAGTATGTAATATCTCTTTTCCAATTATGTGTCACTTATTATAGTAGTAAGGTTGAATTCTCTCCTTTGTGTGTTGTCTGTTCATAGTGCCGTTTTAAAAATTGGTTTATATTTTTCTTAATGTAAATGAATCTTTGGTTAAGGATATTAAGAATATATCTGTAATTCTCACAGCAAATGTACTTCCCATTGCTTATTTTTTTTATAAACAAATTTAAATTTTATATCAAACTATTGTTTATTTAGATTTTTCACTACATGAAACCATTCTTTCACAAAAAAAGAGTGACTTAAAAATTAAAATGCATTAGAATATAGGACATCAGTATGTGTATATATATATATATAGATAGACTGAAAACAAAGAAAATGTTATAGTAGTACAAAACTTAACTGAAGGAATACATCTTGTTTTGAACAGGAAATATACTTTGAGTTTACTGTTTAGCAGAAATGTAGAATAACTTTTTTTATTGGTGCATTATAGTTACACATAATTTATTATGCCTTGTTTGTACATGCACATAATTTAATGAATCATTCAGTATTGTATTGAGGTAGGCTTTTGATTAAATATAACATAAGTAGCATTTTCAATGAGATTCTGTTTGAAACATTCTGGTTTTTTTAACTAGAAATTTTTAAAATTAATTTTCACTCTTCAGTAAGTATATTGAATATATCGATATCAAGACATTAAGAATATCTGCCATGGAATTTTACTGTGTGGTTCAAATCTTGGCTCTGCTTCTTTCTAGCTATTTGACCTTGAATATGTTATTTATTTCTCCAGGCCTTAGTTATCTGATTTTATATGGAGATATATCAGCATTTGCTTTATAAAGCTTGTTAAGAAATTTTAAATTATTTAGTAAATGTATCGTGCTTAGATTACTACTTAGCACTTTCTTTTTTAAATCAACATAAAACATGTACTTATTTTCAAAAGTCAAATACTGGTCACATTTATATTGTTTTTAAAAGTCAGTACTATGTTTCTGTAAAAAATATATATATATATATATATATATATATATATATATATTTTTTTTTTTTTTTTTTTTTTCTTTTTGGTACTAGGAATTGAACCCCTAGGGCTTTCAAACACTGAGTCACATCCCCTTCCCTTTGTAATTTTTTATTTTGAAGCAAGCCCTCGCTGAGTTACTGAACTAGCTTTTTGAACTTGTGATCTGGCTCCAGCCTCAGCCTCCCAACTTGCTGTGCACCACAGCAGCTGGTGCTTTATATTCTTAATAGCTGTTTTTACTTTTGTAAGTAATATGTTATTGCTGCTGTGTTGTTTATCAAATTCAGACATAATTTGTTAATTCCTTATTATGGAATGAATATTTAGCTTTCTTATCTTCACATTTGAATACTCCTTACAGCATCCTCACTTTATTTCTCTCTTTATCGTAATTTTTTAAAAAGTGTTTGATAAGTTTGTGATAATGAAGACAACATAAATATTGTTTGTTTTATACTCTTCTGTAGTGTTAGTCTTTATAAATTTTCACTTTTTCTAGAGTAAACATCAGTACTGCCTTTTCTTTTGTTAAAATAGTTATGTGTCCATTGCTAATTCTGAAGGACTTTTCTTATGTTATTTTCGTGCATTTTTCTCTTGAAATCTTTCATTCTGTGCCAATCTAGACTACTCTCAAAACTTGCTACATAGCCATTGTCTTGAGGCTTCCTTTTTTTACCTTTACTCTAAGATTTTATTTTTGCTTCTCTCCTGTCTTGTAATATTATTTGTTTCCCAAATCCTATGTCTCTGTTTTTTTCTTGATTTCCTGTCTCATTTTGATGGAGTATTAACAATTTAACTGAATGCAAAACCAGATTGGCAATAATTTTTCTAAAAAAAAATTGAAGCTATTGCTGTCCAGAGTTTTTAAAGACATTCTTATTCCTCATCCTTTTTGTGTGACTTTATTTTCTTCATGAAAGCATTTAGGGTTTTAGCCCTACATTTGAAAATTTAACAGTCATTCTTCCATTGAACAGTCATGTCCTTCTATTTTGGAACATTTTCTGCTGTTTCACTATAAGTTATTATTTGGATGGAGTCTTCTGGATTTGTCCTACTAATCATTTCTGTGTTTTCCTGTCCCTTTTTTTTTTTTCCTTATCCTTCCAGACAATTTTTTCAATTAAGTGCAAGCACAAATGTGTTTTCCAACGCTTTGTCACTAACAACAGATTATAAAATATATTCTGTGTCTTTTGGGATAAAAACAGTTCTTAAAACACGTTAATTGCCCCATTACACTAGATTTTCACAAAATTTTGAAATTAAATAAGATAGGAGTTCATAGAAGTAAAGCACTAGTTTAATTTGTTTACAATACTCTTGAAAAACTGTGGCCACATTCCTTAAAGATGTTAGGTTCTTTATCCCAGTGGCCTTTAGTTTAGCTATTTCACCACCAGTGTCAATTGATACAGTTGAAGATGGGCAAGACTTAGGTCCTAATGAAATTTTTTTTTTAATATTTTTTTAACTGTAGACACTTTAGTTTTACAT
The DNA here is from genome assembly GCF_048772815.1 of Callospermophilus lateralis. Classification (NCBI taxonomy): domain Eukaryota; kingdom Metazoa; phylum Chordata; class Mammalia; order Rodentia; family Sciuridae; genus Callospermophilus; species Callospermophilus lateralis. Next base: position 44,488,862 of record NC_135318.1, on the reverse strand, counting down.
GGCGCTGAGGATGAACCCAGTGCCTCACACATGCAAGGCAAGCGCTTTACCACTGACCTATAGCACCAGCCCCCCTAATGAAATTTTTTAAAAGATACTTTTTAAAGATTTGAATGCTATAAAGACACAAAGCACTTTGTTATATACACATTTTCTGAGGAAAAAACTTAGTAGCTTCTTAATGTGATTAGTGAATGCTAAAATAGATACTTCTTTTGCTACAATTCACAGGGGAAAAAAAATCAACCCTTCATTTTTTTTTCATGTAAAGTTTCACTTGATCTTTCCATGTGAAAACATTAGAAAAACTCCTCCATAGACTTTAAAAGGATGAATATACCTTAATCTGTAATTAAACCAGATTAATGGACATTAAAGTTATTTCCTGCTCTTTGCAGTTAGAAGCACTGCAACAATGTGACCTACAGTCATCATTTCACATACATGTATTTTTCTACATAGAATGTGTTTATAATTCTGATAATTATTCCAAATGTAAAATAGGAATAAATGGATAATTTCTTAACCTGATATATACTTCCATTACTAAAAGCTAGTTTTGTACATAGGAAATACCACTTAATCAGGAACATGACAAAATGCCACTAACACTGCTGTTGTTCTGGTGTATTGATCAAGGCAGTTAGGTGAGATAAAAGTTGTTAATATCAAAAGGGAAATATAAAAACTATCGTTTTATTTCCTTCAGTGAAGGATGATTCTTGAATTCCATTTCAGATTTGAGTTATTTATATCATTAATGTTATATATTATACATACTAAATACTGTTGTTCTCTAATTACTGGATGTTGAAGCATAGTGATAATTTACTTAGATGATAGTGATAATTTACTTAGATAATGGTTTGTTTCAGAAAAAAAATTACATTGTCTCTTCATAATTTGTCTTGATTCCTTTTTTAACTTTTGTTTTGTTAATGGTTCCTTTGTTTTGTATTTGATATTTTCCTTACATTTTTGGTGCTTCATATAAGTAACCAGATACCGTAGCATAAGTCTATAGTCCCAGCTACTTGGGAGGCTGAGGCAGGAGACTTGCTTGAGTCCAGGAGTGCGAAGCCAACCTGGGCAACATAGCAAGACCTTGTCTCAGAAACAAAAAAGAAAAAGATTTAACAAGTTGTCAATTCAGTAAAAGAAAGGATCAACAAATGATGTTATAAACTGGATATCCACATGCAAAAGAGTTATGGTGGATCCCTAACTCACACCATGTACAAAACAACTCAAAATGAATAAAGAACTAAACATAGGAGTTAAAAACATAAAACCCTGAGGGAAAACACAGGTGTAAATGTTCATGACTTTGGATTAGGCAGGGATATCTTAGATATTTCATCAAAATTAAAAAGTAATGTGCTTCAGAGGATACTACTATAAAGTGAAGACAATCAACAAAATGGGAGAAAATATTGCAGATCATATAAGGAAGGTACCCAATACCTCAATGTAACAACCCAGTTTTGAAATGGACAAATATTTGAATAGACATTTCTCCAAAGAAAATACATAAAATACATAAATATTTAGCATTATTAGCCAGCTAAGGAAATACAAAACTACAATAAAGTACCACTTCACACCCATTAGGATGATTGTAATTTTAACAAAAAATGGACAAAAGCAGTGTTGGCAAGGTTGCAAAGAAATTGTGACCCACTTGCTGATGGGGAGGTAAAAATGCAGCAGCTTCAGAGTACAGTCTGGTAGTTCCCCAGAAAATTAAACACACAAGTTAACCATGTGATTCCAGCAATTCCACATCCCAGTATATATTCAAGAAAACTGAAACATGTACATAAATGTTAATAGCAGCATTATTCAGAATAGCCAGAAAGTGTCCATCAGCTATGCTAATGACTAGTTTAATAAAATGTGGTATATCCAAATAATGCTTATTATTCAGATATGAAGAGGAATGATGTGCTGATATATGCTACAATATAGATTAAACTTCGAAAACAAGCAAAGTAAACCAATCACAAAAACCACACACCACAAATCCGTGGAAAAAAAGACCTCGGACGGACCCTGGAAAGTGACTGTTAACGCGGTTTGAGACTTTTAGGAATAGGGGAGGGTGATGGAATTAGTAGTGATGGTGTATTAGTAATGATGGTTGTAATTTACTAAAATTGCTGAATTCTATACTTTAAAAGGGTCATTTTTATGATGTGGACTTAGAGCAGTACTTTGGGGAAGGTAGTTAGTTTAACCACCCACTTAGATGGCTCCAATGGCTTGGGTAGGAACTAATTGTTACAGCATAGCTAGTCTACCACACCTGGGAAGTATAAGCTTCACTGAGGTGTTCTGAGCCTAAAAAAGAAGGGGAGTGGTGGTGCCTGCTCAGTTTTGCAGAATTAAGTTTATCCCATTTTCATCCTGGCATCTTACCTTTGCCCTTTACTTTGCCTGAAGTCCCAAAGTTCTTTATAGAGTTATTTTCTCTATAGAGTCTATTTTCTTTATAAATGGTGGTGATAGAAGAACACAGATTTCGTGGCTATCAGAGGGACAGAATCAATGACCCGTTTGTCTGTTTTACTTGTCTTCCCTCTTTTCCCCCACTGTTTTTGTACCTTTGCTGTTGAGTCTTCTGAAGTTCTCTAAGAAAAATCAATTTGATTCTCATTTCTTTATCTCATTATAGATACTTAGTTCTGGTTTCTATTATAAGAGTTACCTTGTCTCTGATTTTTCTTGTCCAAATATTCCTTAGCTTTCCTATGCTGTTTTTCCCTCTTCATTTCTTTGAGGGTAAATTTCTTTCACTTCAGTGAAGTTTTAGAAGGCAGAAGTAAATGCATTTATCGATCTTCCAACAGTTATAGTCAATGTAAGTTCTCAAATACTTTAGTGAAGTTTTAGAAGGCACAGTAAATGCATTTATCGATCTTCCAACAGCTATAGTCAATGTAAGTTCTAAAATTACACAGATGTAATGATTTTTAAAAATTAGTGCTAAGAAAAAACTAGATGAATTTATAGTGCAAAAATCCTTAATAACTTCACATCTTATCCATATAATATTCCACATACAAAAATGGTTTTCAACTTCATTAATAAGAAAAATCATTATAAAAAATGAAATTTTTAAGAGAATACTCCTTAAAAACAATCCAAACGTCAACAGAAAATGTTTGCTGAGTCCATACAATGGAATACAAAAGTTTTAAAATAATAAAATGGAATTTATGTGCTAACATCAGAACCTTCCTACCATGTATTTTTAAGTAGAACATGATTGTGGGTACCTGTACTTATTAACAACTTGATATTTTGAAATAATAAATTTCTGGATGTATATATTAAAAATATGGAATCTATCCAACTTCATAGGGTACATCTGGATTATATAAGCCTTTTGACTTCCAACATTTCACATTTTGTATTCTTATTTTTATTGTAAACATGATTTTTAAATGTATGTTTTTGGTATGTATATGCATTGAAATATGAATAAAATTCAAAATTAAATTGTTTTGGTGGGCTTTTCAGACAATTTATTAATCTTAAGCCAAAAAATATCATTTAGGTGTTAACCATTTGAGACTGAAATATTTGTACATTATGGTACATCTTCTTACGCATAATTAAAATGTATTGGTAACTCACGGTCATCTTTGTGAATATCACTGATGCCTTTTTATACTGCAGTTCTTCTTTCTTCTCTCCCAATTTGTGTGACTTAGAAACCAAATAACAGAAATAATGATAAATGGTAGCTAATAGCACTTACTGAACACTACATACCAAGTACTCAGCCAAAGTGCTTTATATCTTGTGTTTTCAATCTAATCTTCAACTAGTTCAGTGAGATCTAAATACTACTACTATGCAAATTTTACAGATGAAGAAAACTGAATATAGAGAGATTAAGTCATTTGCCCAGGTTCGTGCAGATATATAGTAAAAACATTGCAATTTGAACTCAAGACTACAATCAATGTATTAATATGCTGCCTCTTGCTTACTAGAACTTCAGACCCACCTCTGACTTTGCTGAGAAGAAGTAGGATTCTTACAAATATATTTAGTTCACAGACTTTCTAATAACTATTCTAGGTGCTCTTATGTTCTGATAAAATGTTAACACCAGATGCCTATATTCTTAGGTATGAAGGATGAGTTATACTTCAGTTGTATTTGTTCATCCACTACAGGTCTGAAGGGTTTGAACTAAATAATGTCTACAGTTAGCCCTCTTAACCTGTGGAACATTTGTTAAGTTTCATGGAATTGGTTCAAAGTAATTGCAATTCTGTGGACTGCTACAATTTTCTGGAGAGTACAGAGCTTCAATTGGACTTTAAAAGGAGTCCGTTGTTCATAAAAGGTCAAAACCTTGAATTGCCTCATCCTTATTTTCAATTATTAGCTTTTAGTAACCAGGTGATGTTACTGGTTAGTGATGTCTTCAGCCTTTTAAACTATTCTTCAAAAGCAGAATGAAAACAATGTGTACTAAGTAATAAAATACACACATGAACAGACTACAGACATTATTTCCCCACAGTGAAGTTTTGCTGAATTGAATTGAGTTCTGAGGTTTCATTAAAAATCTAAGAAATAGTAGAAAAGCTGAGGCTTACTGAGTATGCTACCAATTAGTACTCAGTAAATGTTCATGATTTCAGGCAGTTCCTTTCTTAAATTCCAATGTGTTAATATCAGATATGTCTGATTTAGAAAAATAGTTTCTAATATCTTTTAGTGAAAACATTTGTACTAATAATTGTACCAATAAGTTTTTTTTTTTTAAGTTACCTGTTTAAAACATTTTTTTAATTCTTCAATAGGGAAGTTTGGTTGGCTTAGTGGATTATCCAGATGATGAAGAGGAAGATGAAGAAGAAGAAACATCCCCCAGGAAAAGACCTCGTCTTGGCTCATAAAATATTTACTGGGGGACTCCCAACGTGTGGTCTTCTTACTAAAATGCTGCAACTGTTCAATGAGTGGAAAAATCTGAATCAGAAAGCTTTCTCACTTGAACTTATAAATATACAAGGAGTAGCAGAAGATCCTCAATATATCATCTAGGAGAGTTTAGTTCTGTAAAAAAAAGAAAAAAGAAAAAAAAAACAGGATTCCCAGGAACTTGATTGCTTGCTAGTAATTAAGGGGTTTGCCTTTTCAGGCTGTAAAAAATGGGGAAAAAAAAAATTTTTTTTTTTTTTTTAATTTAAAAAAAAAGGCTAGTTACCAGAACCTGGGAGATAGTTTCTCAGCAAGGAAAGTCTCAGGTTTGGGGGAGGGAAAAGGTTGGTAAAATAATATTAATGCAGGGTTGCTCTGGGGGGTATCCAGTCTAGAAAAACGTTACAAAACTTCAGTTGCAAACCCAATAACATTACTTGTATAATGGTGCTGGCCATGTTATTGTTTTAATCAGTTGCCTCTTTTAAAAAAAAAAAAAAAGAAGTAGTAGTCAAGCTTTTGGGACCATTTCTTTGAAGACTTCACAGAAATTCAACCTTGTGAGTAGTTGGAGGGAAATACACCCTGTATTACAGCACACGTTAAATTTTCTACACCAAGAATTTTCAGTATGTATTTTGACAAAAATAAGCTGCATTCAAAATGGATAGTTTTGTTAATAAAATTTTAAAATCAGCACTTTTGAGATAATAGTAGCCAAGAAAACAGTTTGTTAGTATTCTATAATGATCCTCTTCAGAATCTTGGAAATGGACAGAACAGAATGTTTTTCAGTAACCTACCAGTACAATCCTTTGTAGAAGATAAATTCTGAAGTCCCTTTTTGCTTTGTTAGTAAAAAGTGTTTATCTTCAGAGCTGAAGGCAAGTATTAAAGCATAATTTATAAAGACTAATTTAAAAAAAAAAAAAAAACAGTGCTGAATTGTAGTGTTCAATATCCAGAAGCCATTTTGATCCAAGGAGTTAAGTGTCAAGTCACATGCAATACAGGAAACTTTCCCACAAGCAGACAAGGGTGTATGTAATACAAACAGCTGCTTTTTTAAAAGACTAAAAGCACATTCCATGTACCTAAAGGAATTTAAAATAACAAATTGAGGCAAACAGTTACAATGTTTTATTTTTAGAACAGCAGTTAACTGTAAATATTTTAATGTTAGTTTGCTCATCTATGATCTGAGATCACGCTGAGATGAGAAAAAATGTCCCCAAACTACAATTTAATGCATTTGGAAAAAAAAAAAAAAATCTAAAAATAGTAATTCCAGCTACAGTCTTTAGATCACCTTTGTAATGTGTTAATGGGTCCATTTTTTCCTGGAATAGCTTAAACTGAAGCAGTTTCCCCTGTTTTGGAGATTTTGTAGTTAATTTTAATTTTGGCTATTGTTTGGAAAAGATGGGCTGTCTGTGTAGATATGAAGTATAGTTTTTCCATAAAACAGATGTTTATTTTGTATTAAAAATACCACTGTACTTGTTTTACACCATTTGTATACATGTGGTGATATTAATGCTGAACTGTAAAATTCAGGAATTAAAATGTGACCCTGTAATTCCATGATTGATGCTTGTGTTTGTTTTATGATAAATATAAATTAACTCCACTTTAAATTATCTTTTAAAAGCCAATAAAATTATCATCCATAAATTTATTATAAGCCACTAGATCATACAACAGTCTGAATGAAAGCCCTAAACCAATAAAGGTCAACTGCACTTTTAACATCACTGATTACTTATAGAAAGTGAGCCTTGGGCAAGTAGAATCTCAGCACCAAAGATCACAGCAAAAAGCTATTCTTACTTCTTTGATTACAGGTATACATACAATAAAAACCTTACAATTTCATAACACAAGTGAGGTTATTTTCAACCAAGATCATATAAACACTCTTTCAAGCAAGTTTTATCAAGCTTCTTAGTTTTTATTAAATTCCTTCTTATAATCTAAAAGCAGCCCAAACCTAAACTATTTCCCTATGTATTCTTGACTCAAGTTTTTAATTTCCAGTGGGAAGTTATCTTTGTATCTTATGAGTACTTCAATTTTCCTTTTTAAAAAACTGACTTGAGTCTCAAACTTTTAAATCAACTTCATCATGGAAACCTTATAGCAGAAATGTGAATGTTTTCTTGAAATACAGGATGAGTTTTCATGGTACATATCTTATCCACATGAGAATAAAACATACCTTGATAGCTCAACTATAGGAGTCCACATTCACTGCCATCTTAAATAACTGCCCTCAGGCAGATCCTTATATTCACTCATTGAAGCAAACCAGAGCCCACATTTGTTTACCTTAGGTCCTCTTAAAATATCTGTAAGTGTAGTGAATATAAAAGCTATTTTTAATTAAAAATTACATGAAATCATTCTGTTTTAAGCACTAGGTTTCTTCATCCATCTAGTGATAGATGGATGAATCTGTAGCTTCATCTGTAGCTCATTGGTAGAGCGCCCGCCTCACACATGTGAGGCACTGGGTTCAATCCTCAGCACCACATAAAAAGTAAATAAAGATATTGTGTCCAACTAAAAAAATATTTTTAAGTTAAAAAATATTAACCAATGTAGAATACTTTTTTGCAGTTTGGAGTTTAAACTTGATAAATAAAATGAGCATTATCACCCAACTATAATTGGAAACTTAAAAGGGATACAAAGCTGGGCACATAGTAGTACACATCTGCAGTCCCAGCAACTCAGGAGGCTGAGACAGGAGGATCACAAGTTCAAGGCCAGCCCCACCAATTTAATGAAACCTTGTCTCAAAATACAAAAAGGGTTGGGATTATGGGTCACTGGTAAAGTGCTCATGAGTTTGATCCCTAGTACCACAAAAAACATACAGATATCTGTATTTCTTTTAACAGACTACAGAAAACTTTTCTAGGGTTTTTTTTTAAATACCTACACCAGGTGGTAGCACTTACCTCAACAAGCTCAGGCAGTTGTTCCCTTTGTTTCATAGTAGCTTTTCAAAAAAGTGTGGCTGAGTATTAACATTTATCACCTCTATTTTCCAAGTCCTAGTTGTCCTGCTTATTCAAGTGTACATGGTAAATATTCAGTTCGCCTTAAGACTGCCCAAGGTATCTTCACTTTTCATTGATTGCTTCCCACCAGGTAAACCCATAACTATTTTAGCCCAACCACTAGTTTACATATAACAACCATTTTTTCTTTAAAAAATGAAAATAATTTTGATAATGTAACCTCCCATTGCTCCATATTATAAAATTAAAATCCTCACATTCCCTTCAAGGCCCTACATAATATGAATAATCCCCCACCTATTTCCAATTTCATATGCTAACCCTCTCTACTCATTCTATTCCAGTTCTTCAGTGTGTGCTTTATTTTTTTCCTGCTGCAGGACCTGAGTTATTCCTTCCCTCCATGCAATTACCCTTCCAATCAGCTTAAACATTACTTGTTCAAGGAAGTTTAACCAACCTGCCTTATGGCACTCTTCACTATTCCTTTTTAATTTTTTAAACTATTATTTTTAAAAATCTTTGGTGCTACTAGAGATTGAATCCAGGGGTGCTCTGGCACTGAGCTTCATCCCCACCCTTTTTATTTTTGAGACAGGGTTTAGCTTATTTGATTAGGCTGACCTCAAACTAACAATTATTCTGCCTGAGCCTCCCAAGGAGCTGGTATTAGAGGTGTGTGTCACCCAGCTTGCACTCTTCCTTTCTAACACTTTGCTCTTTGGGCATTCTTCACAAACTCCAGGAAAACAGAGATCCCTTTAACCTACTTGTAGGTGTCCAAGTCAGAATGAATGAACGCACTATCAACTAGTTTCTATACCCTCTAAGAGAAAACATTACCCCAAAATTTGTATTAAATTAATTAGTACAAGTAGCTACCTTATGCACTGTCCTTCACTTCAAATGTTTACTATGATGAGCTTATATCTGCATTTAGAAAAGCAAGTATTTACTTAAAACTAACAGTCTTGGTTTAAGGATTAATAATTTATTTTAAGAAAATTTGGACTTCTGCTAATTTTTAATTATTACTTATTAATAACTTCTTCTTTAAGTTTCTCTGCAAGCAATCGCCTCTTTAGTAGTGTTTGTTTCTCCTCTGCTGTCATTTCTGGTTTCTCTGTCATTTCCTTAAAAAAAGAAAAAAGAAAAGAAAAGAAAGAAAAGAAAAAATTGGCTACAATATAAAATGGGTTCATTTGTATTTGTCTAAAATTCCCAACATATAGCCTCAAAAAAACAAAAGACTAAGGACTTTGGGGGGCGGGGGGTGGACAATAAAGTAGTTTCCTTAAATCTTTTTGTAAAAATCTCTTGAAGTCTCTTAGAGGTGGTGGCTCAGATATTGACAGGACATTTCAAACATTTCAGATGGCTTAGGTAAGACAGACCACTGACCCCTTATGAACTCAGAGCAAGGCAAGTTAAAAAAAAAAAAAAAAAGAAAAGAAAAGAAAAAAAGAAGCTGCTGTTATTTCTACCTCACAAAATCATCAAAACTCACTCTTCCTAGAAAAGATGTAGCCACTGTTGCACTAGCAGGGTGGTTAATATGAATGAATCTATAAGCAAAATTCATTAGAGACTCTTTTGCACATAATCTGATTTTGAGAATTCTACCTCTAGATATAAAATTTAAGCATACTAAGGCTAACCGTACCTCTACCTCCCCTGCAGGCTTTCCTTTTTGCTCCGGATTTTGGACCTGCTTAGTCCTTATATCCTTTCTCATGGACATCAACTTGTCTCTCTTCTGCTTGAGATAGTATTCTCGTTGCCGCAGCTCTTCTGTTCCAAGAGCTGACAAGTTCTGGGTCAAATAACAGAAAAAACTATATAAATTCACATCCACATAGTAAGTGGCAACAATACTTAATTAGATTCAATTAGAAGTTTGAGTTCAAGATCACAAGAAAAGTCTTATGTGTGGCTGTTTACATTGTTCCTAGTACTTTGTCGTTCAACACAAAATTGTTAAAAACTGATATAGTGGGGCTGGAGTAGTGGCTCAAGAGGAAGAACGCTTGCCTAGCATGTATGAGGCACATGTATGAGGTCTGATTCTCAGCACCATATATAAATAAATGAACAAAACAAAGGTCCATCCATGTCTTAAAAAAAATATTTTTTTAAAAAATTATGTAGTCTTTTACTTACTGCTATTGGTCCTTCAATGTTTGCATGTTCTAAGCCAGGAATCTTCAGGCTTTTTTGTGGGAGGGAGGAAGTTTCAGGCATCATTTCCACTTTTCTTGCCAAAGGTTGCACTGACGGATTAGCAAAATGCACTTTAACTTCTGGCAGCAATTAGACAATGATACCAGTTAGAAATATTAGAGAAATGTTAAGAACTAAGATAGAGTCACCAAAATGAGGTTACAATAATACTTGATTTTTCTTAAGCTCCTATTGATTTTTAGAGGTTTTTTGGGGAGGGGCGGGGGTAGCAGGAATTGAACACAGGGGCACTGGACCACTGACCCACATCCCTAGCCCTATTTTGTATTTTATTTAGAGACAGGGTCTCACTGTGTTGCTTAGCGCCTCGCTTTCGCTGAGGCTGGCTTTGAACTCCATCCTCCTGCCTTAGCTCCCAAGTCGCTAAGATTACAGGCATGCACCACTGCGCCCAGCCAAGCTCCTACTGTTTGTACAGTACTATAGCTACAAAAAGATAACCTTGTTTAAAAGATTAAAACCACTTTCTGATATAATAAAAGGGTGCTACATATCCAAATAAATAGTACACAAATTCTTCAATATGTAATTGGCTTCCAATTTTTTCTTATAGGTAAAATAAGTAACTGTACATTTATAGAAAATTACTATAGGGGCTGGGAGTTGTGGCTCAGTGATGGAGCACTTGCTTAGCAAGTGTGAGGCAATGGGTTCGATCCTCAGCACCACGTAAAAATCAATACATAAAATAAAGGTATTGTGTTCATCTACAACTTAAAAAAATTTTTAAAGAAAATTACTGTAAAGCTAAAGGATTTTTTACTTTACAACAGTAGCTACCAGTATTATCAATAACTTTGTAATTACATAGTGAAGATAACTATAAGCCTACAAATGCATTATGAAAAATGTAAAGATTCTAAAACAAGCAGAAACTGGAAGCACATTTAAGTACTTAATACTTTCAGGTATTTGCTGACTGTTCCAAGAGACATCATTAACATTCTAATTGCTCCTCTGAGTCTTCTTTTTTTCTTTTTCCTAAATTTGAACCATTTTTTATTATAAGATTAGGTAATGTTGCCAGGTGTGGTGGCACATGCCTATAAATCCCAGTGGCTCAGGAGGCTGAGGGCAGGAGGATTGCGAGTTCAAAGCCAGCCTCAGCAAAAAGCAAGACAGTAAGCAACTCAGTGAGACCCTGTCTGTAAATAAAAATACAAAATAGGGCTGGGGATGTGGCTCAGTGGGCAAGAGCCCCTAAGTTCAATCCCTGGTACCCCTCCCCCCCAAAAAAAAGATTAGGTAATGCTTTTCAAAGAAAGATAAAACATTTTCAGTCTAAGTACATGGGCTTCAAAACAAAGTAGAATGAGACAAGCAAAGATATTAAAACGATGCAAAGAACTAAAAACATGATGGAGAAACATGGTACCTATGTCTCTAAATGATTAATAATCTTGCCAATGTAGAAAACCAGAAAAGGAACTTTGTTTATGCAAGAAACTTGACAAAGGACCACAACCCTAGCATAGAGTGAGTAAAATGACTGCAGTGCCAGGGAGTTTGAAGTAAGAAAAGCTCTACAGGCCTTTGAATGGTAAAGTAAGTCTCCATGAAAGAGCTAACTATGACAGAAATTAATGAGTTTAAACAAGTTATTGATAATATGCAGATAGAGTTAAAAGTCTTTTTTACTAATGGTGATTAGCCATTAATAAAAAGAGGTAGACTTGGCCCCCAAATAAGGAACCACAGAGCTAGATAAGGGATGGTTCACTTTCTAACTCAGAAGCAGGGAATATATATGCATTTATATTCATTTCATGTACTTAGGGTAGACAGTTCTTGCCTTCAGTTTGTTAGTGATGAACATATTGTATAATCTCAATCAGAGAGGAAAGTACTTGAAGCCAAAATACTTAGCTTCTCTGATTTTTAAGAAAGGAGGATAAGAAAGCCTCAAGAAAAAACAATTCATCTCTGGCAACTCTGCATCATCTCTGGCAACTCTGCATCAGTTTGAGAACAGATACTATCTATTTCTAGCTGGAATAAAGGAAAAACATGAGAAGAGGAATAAGAAAGCAGGTCGCCTCCTTGCTGCTTCCAAATTTAGGTCTTTTTTTTTTTTTAGGTACTGGGGACTGAACTCAGGAGTGCTTTAACACTAAACTATATCCCAAGCCATTTTTATTTTGAGACAGGGTCTCACTAAGTTTCAGAGGCTAGCCTTGAACTTCTGATCCTCCCAAGTTCCTGGGATTATAGGAGTGCATCATTTGTGCCCAGCCAAAATTAGGTCTTCTTAATGGATTTCCATCACTTTACATGAACTGATTCCCTGATGTTTGCTATGCCCATTTGAAAATTATTTTTTTTGAAAATTAAAGTCATTACTTTTAAAAGCATCCACCATTTGCTCTGTGTCATTAATATGTATAACTGAGTAACATGTGGCTAGAGATAAAGTTTTTTATAGCTTCACTTACTTAGTCAGATAAGAAACTCCACAGAACAAATGTATTCAAATTATGTCAGGTGCAACCATTAAATAGTATTTATACTTAGGTCTGTATAAAAACAAATTTGGGTCAGCAAATTAAAACAAAGCGCAGACAATTTCTAAAAGGAGGAGTTTTTGAGGATATAATTCAAGTGAGGTTATTTCTACTTAATAAACTGCAGAATATGAAAAAAAGAAAAATGGTTAGATATGCTAGGAAGAAAGACAAAAAAAATAACTTTTATAATCTTGCTTGTTTCAAAGCCCCCTATTTGTTTTAAAAACTAAGATTATACTTCTTTAAAAATCAACGGGTACTCTGCCAGGTGAGGTGGTACATGCCAATAATCCCAGCTACTCAGGAGGCTGAGACAGGAGGATCACAAGTTTGAAACCAGCCTCAGCAACTTAATGAGACTCCATCTCAAAATAAAAAGAACTGAGGATGTAAAGCATCCCTTGATCAATTCCCAGTATCTTATGATGACGATGATGATGATGATAAAAAGAAGAAGAAAAGAACTCCTCTAAGAAAAAAGGAATAGAGAGGATCTCACTCAACTTGATAAAGAATATCTACAAAAAAAAAAAAAAAAAAAAAAAAAAGCCAGATGTGGTGGCACATGCCTGGAATCTTAGCTACCTGGGAAACAGCACGAGGGTCACTTGAGCCCAGGAATTTGAGACCAGTCTGGGCAACAGAGTGTGAAAACTCTTTAAGACCTTATATTATGTTTTTAGGATACAGGGTAAATATATACAAATTAATCACTTTTCATAATACCAGTAATAAACAACTAGAATTTAAATTAAAAACACATGCCCCTAAAACTAGACCCCAAATATGAAATGTTTAAATATAAAATCTAACAAAATGTGCAATACAATTTCAATACAAGGAAAAATCTTGTATGAAAGAAATTAAAGAATTAGTCTGAGCATGGAGACACAGGCCTATAATTCCAGTTACTTAGGAGGCTGAGGCAGGAGGATTGCAAATTTGAGGCCAGTCTAGGCATATTAATGAGACCCTGTCTCAAAATGAAAAGTAAAAATTGCTGGGGATACAGCTCAAAGGCAGAACACTCCTGAGTTCAATCCCTAGTAGCACCAAGGAGAAAAATATATATATATATCAAAACCAAAATAAATGGAGATATATTCCATGTTCATGACATGACAGGAAGTTTCTATAGTGTCAAGATGAGAGGTCTTCCTAACTTAAGCCACAGATTCAATGCAATTCTAATCAAATCCCAGCAAGTTATTTTTGTGGATATCAACAAACTGATTCTCAAGTTTATATGGAAAGACAATAGTCCCAGAATAGCCAACTTAAATTGAAAACCAAAGTCGGAGGACTGACACTCCTCAACTTCAATTCTTACTATAAACCTACAGTAATCAAAACAGTGTGGTATTGGTGGGGAAAACAAAATAAATAAATAGATCAGTAGAATTAAAAAAAAAGAGTCTAAAATAGATCTACATAAATATAGTTAGCTGATCTTTGATAAAGGAGCAAAGACGACACAAAGGAGAAAAGAGAGAATTGTCAACAAATAGTGCTGGAAAAAAATTAAACATCATATGAAAGAACAAAATCTAAAAACAGACTTTACAATCTTCACAAAGATTAACTCAAAATGGATCACAGACCTAAATTTAAAATGCAAAACTATAAAATTCCTAGAAGATAACAGAAGAGAAAACCTAAATGCCATGGGTATGGTGATGACTTTTTAGATAAAATACCAAAATCACAAAAGAAATAATTAACTGAACATCATTAAAAAACCTCTGCTCTGATTCCAGTGACTCAGGAGGTTGAGGCAAGAGAATCACAGGTTTGAAGCCAGCCTCAACAATTTAGCAAGATCTCAAGATCCTGTGTCAAACTAAAAATAAAAAGAACTGGGAATGTAGCTCAGTGGTAAAGTACACCTAGATTCAATCCCCAGTACTTGAAAAAGAAGAAAAAAAAAAAAAAAGGAGAAGGAGGAAACCCCAACTTCTGCTCTGTAAAAACAAAAAACAGTATGAAAAAAATGAGAGGACAAGGAACAGACCAGGAGAAAATATCTGTAAAAGGTATATCTGATAAAGGACTATTAAAGCACCCTTAAAAAAAACTTCAAAATATGAAAACCCTCAAAAAAATAATAGGCCAAATAACTTAACAGATACATCACCAAATATACAGATGAAAAATTAGCATGTGAAAAGATGCTCCATGGGGGACATGACTCAGTCATAGAGCATTTGCCTAGTGTTCAATCTCCAGCACCAACAAAAAAAAATAATAATAATAAGAGGGAAACAGAAAAAAAAAAAAAAAAAAAAAAGATGCTCCACATCACTTGTCATCAGGGAAATGCAAATAAATCAACAATGAGACACTATTATACACCTATTAGAATGGCCCAAATCTGGAACACTGACAACACCAAATACTGGTAAGGGAAACAGAGCAAATGAAACTCATTCTGCTTGTAGGAATGCAAAATGGTACAACCACTTTTGAAGAGAGTTGGATAGTTTCTTACAAAATTAAGAAACTACCCAACTCTCTCTTACCATGCAATTCAATCATGCTCCTTTGTATTTATCCAAAGGAACTGAAAACTTTCATTCACATAAGAAAACCTACACAGCCCTTTATAGCAGCTTTAGTCATAATTGCCAAAACCTGGAAGCAACTAAAATGGTCTTCTACCTGTGAATGAATAAACAAACTATGATACCTCTAGGCAATGGAATATTATTCAGTGATAGAAGGAAAAGAGCTATCAAACTATGAAAAGACATGGAGGAACTTTAAATGCATACTGCCAAGTGAAAAAAAGGCAATCTGGAAAGACTACACATACTGCATATTTTCAACTATGTGACATTCTAAAGAAGGCAAAATTATGGAAATAATAAAATGTCAGCAGTTACCAGGGGTCATAGGAGGAAAGAGAAATAAATAAGCAGAGCACAAAGGATTTTGAGAACAATGAAACTACTCTGTATGATACTGTGATGATAGAGATATGTCATTATACATTTATCAAAACTCATAGAACATATAATATCAAGAGTGAACCTGTATACCATGGACTTTGGGGAATAATGATGTGTCAGTGTATATTTTTCAACTGCAAAAAAGTATACTAAAAAAGTGAGGGATGTTGACAATAGAGAGGTTATACATGTGTTGGGCAGAAGCTGTATGAGAAATCTCTATACCCTCAGCTCAATTTTGCTGTGAACCAAAAACAATGCCAACAAAGAAAGTTTATTTAAAAACTTAAGTTGCTCTCTTGTTGCTCTCTTGATGTTAAAAAAAAAAAATGGGTAAACAAACTTATCTGAATTAAAGAAGTTTTTCTGAAATATAGAAGAGCATAAGGTTTAGAGTAAGATGACACAGATAAGACACAGTTTAACTAAGCTTTTTGCTTTTGCTCAGTGATCTGGGATAGGTCACTCAGAAATCAGAACATATCGAAAGTGGATCTGCCAAATATTTTACAAGGTCATAGACTAATGTGTTGTACACTGAATTTCATTATATTTGATTTCAAAGACACAATTTCTGAATAAACATCTGGAAAATTTGTTTTACCTCATTTTTTAGTTGTGCTTTAATTCATTATGAAGGTAATTTAATAGTATCTTCCAAGTTTGGCTTCTGCTTACAACACCATGTAATTGTAAACAAGAAAGAGAATAACAAACATTATGTGAACATATCTTGTATGCTGCAGCCATAGCACAAATGTTGGTGGCTCCCTCACAAAGAGTTTTGCTCACAGCTCTAGGTTCTAGACTTCACTTAGAAATATGGGGACTATATTTTCTTTTCAGCTGAGTATTTCTTACCTGTAACAACTAAATTCACAAACAACTTTAAATTTTGAAGCCATTCAATATTCCCTCTGAGGTTTTTGAGGGTAAATATATGAGAGTATAATATGCTTTATACAATGTTTACATATTCAGAGTATTAGAGAAAATTCAGTATAACTCAATCTTACCTGAGGGTGGGTGTTCAAAATGTTCACCATCCCCTTGGGAATTGCTCATTTTTGCAGCTTCACTAGTATGTACTGGGGGCTCTTCTGTTTTAGCCTCTAATAACTTCAGAATTCCAAAATCCAATTTAAAAAAACACATACACACACACACACAGTTTAGATTAACTTTTACTAATCCAAGAGAGTCTGTTTTCCAAAATTTTTAACATGTTATTAGCTCCTACTTTTTGAGGTAGGTAAACATTTTAATTTAAATCATACAGTGTTAATGATAACTAGTATGATTTGAATTTGAACTTAAAAAGAACTGAGTGGAAACCCAGTCTTCGCCCTTACTATTCATGTGACTCGCAGTAAAACACCAAAAAATATTGTAAAAGAAACAAAACCATTTAATTACAAAGTGATTTTCCATTATTTGTTTAAAATAGTCTATATGTCACTACTATGAAATACTTAAAGTAGCCACAGTTGGTTTACTTCTATTTCTAAAATGCAATAGTATATTTAAACCAAAGAGGGCTGGGGATGTGGCTCAAGTGGTAGCGCGCTTGCCTGGCATGCATGTGGCCCAGGTTCGATCCTCAGCACCACATACAAAAAAAGATGTTGTGTCCACTGAAAACTAAAAAATAAATATTAAAATTCTCTCAAAAAAAATTAAAAAATAAACCAAAGAAATTGTTTAATCATAGGAAAAAAGTAAACTAATATTAATTCATTTTTCTTTAAAAATCAAGAAAAATCCAACCTTATACAGCTTATTAGGCAATTCATGTATACCTAAATCATAAACCTCTATATGCTGGGCGATAGATACTTGGGGATTCATTATTATTACCATCTCTACTTTTTTGTGTTTGATAACTTCCATAATAAAAAGTCTCAAAAAAAATCACTGACCCCTAAGACATATTATCCAAGAAACATACTATGTTTTGCATAAAATCATAAGGTTATAATTACTATCTTCTAATAGTTATTTTGAACTGGTGTTGTTCTATATCTTTACATTTAAAAATCTTCATTAATACCTAAGAACTTCACTTCCCTTTACTAAAAAGAAATTTACTCAAATCCCAATGGCTTGGGAGGCTGAGACAGGAGGATCATGAGTTCAAAGCCAGCCTCATCAACTGAGAGGTGCTAAGCAACTCATTGAGACACCATCTCTAAATAAAAATGCAAAATAGGGCTAAAGATGTGGCTCAGTGGTCGAGTGCCTCTGAGTTTAATCCACAGTACCTTCCCCCCAAAAAGATAAATCTCTTTCTTCTGCTTTTCATTGGGTACTTAGAGTAAAATGGATTTTTTAAAGACAGTAAAATAATACAAGTATGCATCATGACTAAGATGAAAAAATGTGGAAAACGCCTGTAATCCCAGCAGCTTGAGGCAGGAGGATCAAAAGTTCAAAGCCAGCCTCAACAAAAGCAAGGTGCTAAGCAACTCGTGAGACCCTGTGTCTAAATAAAAAAATACAAAATAGGGCTGAGGACATGGCTCAGTGGTCTAGTACCCTGAGTTCAATCCCTGGTAAAAAGAGGAAAAATTGGAAAACAACTTTTTTTTTTTGGTACTAGGGATTGAACCCAGGAGCACTTCGTTACATCCCCAGCCCTATTTTTTTTATTTTTTTTATTTTGAAACAGGGTCTCGCTAAGTTACCTAGGGCCTCACTAAATTGCTGAAGCTGGTCTCAAACTTGGAATCCTCCTGCCTCAGACTCCCAAGTCACTGGGATTGCAGGTGCCTGACAAAGAAATAAAGAAAAATATTTAAGTGACTGAGAGATAGTTTATATTAGGTTTCCTTTTCCCCTCAAGTAGATTGTGAAAATATGAAAAGGGAAGCAGCCAGGAAAGAATAAATACTAGCTTCCCACACCTCTATCAGAGGAAAATATCCTTGGAAAGATTAGGCACTTTTTTTTGGGGGGGGGGGAATAAATGGTTGACCAAATTATTTAATGTACATTTCCTACAAACAATGACATTATTTCATATAACCACAATAAAGCCACCAAAATCAGGAAGTTACCATTGAAACGTAACTGTCTCATGCCAACACCCCATTCATATTTTGCTGGTTTTCTTGAGCGCTCTTTCCACCTAAGGGTTGGGGCAACAGACAGAGTCCCTAGTTGCATTGAGTTGTTAGGTATCCATAGTCTCCTATGAGCTGGAAGAGCTCCTCAATCTTCCTGTGACTTTTGTCACCCTTGATACTCTGAGACCTTCCACCAGCAGTTCTGTAGACTGCCCCTGGTTTGAGTGTGTAGTAGGTTCTTATGGTTAGATCCAGTTTATACCACTGGGTAAGAATGTCACAGGAGTGATGTGCCCTTTGCGAGACATCTATCAAGTAGCCTATGATCTCTGCTCATCCTTTTATCAACAGTGGTCATTGATTATCTGATTAAGGTGAGATTAGGCACTTTAAGGAAATGGTTCTTAAATGGAAGAACTGTATGCCACGAAATATGATACTGAATCATTCTGCTTCTCCATGATAATATTAAAGCCTGCAAGGGACCTTTGGTAGTAGCTGTATCTGCTGTTTCAACACACTAAAGCAGTCAAGAATGGAAAAGTAAAATATTTTTCTTAATCTTTTATTCAGAAAATTAAGGGAGATTTTTATAAGAACTCCCCAAAACATGAAATGTATTACAGTTTTTGAAGTTCATGATTTTGGTCTTTATTATGGAGTTTAAAAAATAGGTTGCTTGAAGATTTATAAAGTGAATAAAGTTATAAAGAGAGAATTACTTATTTTTGGTACTAGGGATTGAACCCAGGGCCTCACATATACTACGCATATGCTTTCCACCACTATGCTACACCCTGCCCCCAAAAATACTTTCTATATAAGAATGTATAAGGTTACACACTCTTGTAGGAAAGAAAGTATATACTTCATGCATGAAAAAGTATAAAACTTTAAATATAAATGCTTAGACTTGCCAAGAACCGGCAAGTTCAACAGACTTGAGGAACTGTGTAGTTCCATAGAAGCTTAAATGTTAACAGCAAAAACTATGTGCAAAATTAGTAAGAGATAACAGCAACTGAATATACTTCTGTTGTATTTATATGTTCTGCACCTTTTTTTTTCTCTTCCTTTCTTCCTCCTGGTCATATTCCTCTTTTGACTTTCTGAAATATACAAATATAAGGTTAAAAAAAAAGTAAACTTTGTTTTTTGGTCAAAAAACAGTGTTCAACTAAGCAACATGCTAACTGTGAGCAAGGCATTTTGGACACAGAGATGGAAAATAATCCTGCAAGGCTTTAAAGCTTACAATCAACTGAAGAGAAATAGAAAATATACTGCACAATAAAATTTAGTAACATAAAATACATGTTTACCATTTCTTTAAGAATTGTTAAGGGAAATCCTAAATCCAAATCTGAATAGCAAATTCCATTAATCAATACTTTGATTTTCTTTAGAGAGATTAATTATACCTCCCCATAAGAGCCATTTCTCCCCTCATTCTGTTTTTCTCAGTGGCATCTGAACTATCATAAAGCACTCCTGATGCCACTGTGCCAAAGCCTACCAATTTTTACAAACTGCTCACTGAGGCAGTCTGACTTACGAAAACAGCTGAGGGTAACATTTGTACATGTTCATAACTAACCTGTACCATAGTATATCCACCTCAAAAGCTTTTAGAAAATAAAGTCTAAAAGCACAATGGATCAGTTTTCAGATCACAAATCAACCAATGCAACCAATACAAGTCAAAACTTCACAGTACTATGTACCAAATACCCTGCTATCTTCAAATCTTTAAATTCAAAGCATTCTGTGCCATGGAAATTAAGATCTGGCAAGAAAGGGCCAGGTCAACCTAGACATCTGTTTTCCTCCCTACAACCACTCA
The DNA here is from genome assembly GCF_048772815.1 of Callospermophilus lateralis. Lineage (NCBI taxonomy): Eukaryota > Metazoa > Chordata > Mammalia > Rodentia > Sciuridae > Callospermophilus > Callospermophilus lateralis. The sequence continues at coordinate 44,468,291 of NC_135318.1, read as the reverse complement.
AACCCACTGAAGTTAAGCACTAAATTGGGACACCTGTCATAGTTTCCACTAGGCCATCTAACCCAACGATCATCTGGTGCTCCACTCCACAGTTATGCAGATATCCTTCTCCTCTAATCTTAGTACATTCTCACAGTTAAAAATTAGATGCTACAATTTCCCCTCCCTTCCAAAACTTCCATAATGGTCAGGAGACCATAGAAATGCCCACTAAGCTTTCCTAGTTCTGCGTAGGCCCCTTTCGTGGGCTGTCTGTCTACCCTACATAAGGCATTTGGATGAAAAATCATATAACTACTAAGAAGAAGAGATCTACAAAATACTAATCTGGAATAAACACCTCCCGATGTTGTCCAGTCACCCTGTCAGCTATGCATCTGTGGAGTCTAGAAGATAAGTCTCCTACCATGTGACAACTTAACTACTGCTAATTCTAAGATCTAGAAGCCATGAAGAATTTAGCTTAACTCCCCACCTCACCAGGGTTCAGGCTGGGTATACTGCAACTTTTTTTTCCATTAGTGATTAATTATATGGTGAAAGTGAAGGGGAAAAAAAAAATAGACTCAGTTGGGCTAATGTGGCATGAGTCACCAGAAAATAATTCTTCCTATTAATTAAGAAATGTAAGGGGCTGGGAATGTGACTCAGAGGTAGAAGGCTTTCCTAGCGCTAGAATTCCTGGCTAAGAGAAAAATAAATATAATACGAGTTGAGCATTCCTAATATGAAAATTCAGAATTTTTTGTACAATACCCCAATGCTCAAAAAATTTTAGATTTTCAGATTAGGAATGCTCAGTCAGTAAGGCTTATGCAAATATTCCAAAATCTGAAAACATCTGACACCTGAAACACTTTTGATCCTAAACATTTTGGATGAGGGATAACTCACATAGTTATAAAATGATAAATTTGAAGGTCTTTAGTAGAAAATTTAGATATTTTACTAGTTTATAATATTTTCTGGATAAAAAGCACATACATATAATTATTACTGTTATTATCTTACTAATATTACTAATGATTCATTCCAAAATAATTATAAAGAAGTATACCTAAGAACTTCCCTCAGGATTTTCATCTCTTCCTGTTCAAGGTCACTGACCACATCAGAACCATCAGTCAAGCAGTCAGGTAACATACCTGTTCAAAATCAAACACCACATGGAATAATATCAACTCAGCTGAAAACACTTATTTTTGACTGTTCTAGTTCATCAGGTAAAATTAGTTTACAATTTATCACTTAATAAAATATTTCAAATTCTTATCTTTTAACTCTTTCTCATTTTAGAAAATAAGTCCCACCAAAAATAACCAAAATTTTATCTAGAAATATATCTCAGTAATTGTTTGTGTTGGCTATTAAAAATAACAAGCATCATCAGGACTGGAGATGTAGCTCTGCTGTAGACCACTTGGCTAGCATGCCATCTGTTCTGGACTTGATCCCCAATACCACACACACATATACAAAAGATATCTGGAAATAAACAATATAAGTTTCTGGCTTCTGGAATCATACAGTATCTGAGAATATACCACTGAAATCATTAAGCTAGGATTAATAATAAAAACATGCTCTTAAAGGTGACTCTTAAATTGAAAGAGCTTAAAAAAATATTATTTTGTTAAAACAGCATTTAGGCTGAGGATATAGCTCGCATGCACAAGGCCCTGGGGTTCAATTCCCCAGCACCACCACCACCAAAAAAAAAAAAAAGGCATTTAATACTCTTCATTCATTTATTATATGTTAACATTATATTATAGCATTTATTAAATGTTACTAAAAAAGAGTTCTGTTTACTATGTGCAATAGAAACATGGTGCTAAGCACTTTGTGGAGGTATTAAAAAGATGAATAATGCAATATCTGCCCTTGGAGCTTTTGTTCATATATTGATCTAATAACTATAAACCACAGCAATATCAACTTCAGCCCAAAGCAATAAAAAGTGATAGGATGTAATTTTGTAAATGTAGGTTTAATTTACTTTTTTACTTATATATTCCTGGTAAACAGGAAGAGTGGTAATAAGTGTTCTGCTTCTATCTCTAATAATTACTTTCTAAATTAGCAGAATGTCTCCTCCTTTTTTCCTTCTATTTCTTCATCCACGTATGACTATGGGATTTTGGATCTGCTCTAAAGTAAAGTAGCTTTATTATTTTAATCCCTTTGGTATTTAGATGCATTTTCAAAATTAAACAATTTATTTTGGGATAATTGCAGATTCACACACAGTTGTAAAAAAAAAAAAAAAAAAAAAAAAACAGAAAGATGCCATGTACTCTTGACCCAATTTTTCCCATTAGTAACATCTTGCAAAACTACATAGTACAATATCACAACCAGAATATTGACATCTATAAAACTTGCCAATCTTAAGTGCAATTTTGCTCAAAGGACATAAAATTATTCTTCTAATAATAATCTTTGTAAGGAAAATTAAAAGTACTAAGGGAGGAATAATGCAATGTACTTCAAAACCATCACAATAATGCTCTGGCATGCATTTTCTCCAAATTCTTAGATATGATACAACCAAAATCCAGACAGCCTTCAGAATTTTCTCACCACAAAGACAATTTTCAAATAGCCTGCAGTTTTCTAAGATACTAATCTCTAGATCTAAATTAAGCAATATTCTTAAATACAAGTATGAAAATTCTGTAGCAGAAACTAAGTATTAGTTTATGTTAAAATGTAGTCAAACTGTCCCACACTGTGGTCTGACACCAGCCATTACTCCATATTATCACCCTCATCTTCCCTCATAAATGTATACCACATTTTGTGTAGCCACCAGACAGCCAACTACTTAAGAGGCTGAGTCCCTCTCCCCTAACCCAGGAGTAATTTTTGATTGGTTGAAACCAACCATAATAGGTTCATTCACTATGCCAGAAAGGCAAGTGACCCCCAAGCCTGATCAATAGGGTTTGAGGAGAAAATTCTTAAAGGGCTTTCATGAAAGTGCTATCTTACTAACAAAAAGAAATTTACAGGAAGAACAGGAAGAAACATTCCTTTTCTTCAAGAGATTCTACTAAGCCTGCATTGGATATAATCAGAGTATAATCATGAGAGAAGATCCTGAGAATGGCAGAATATAAAGATAAAAAATGTCAGGGTCCTTGATAATATCACTAAGCCACCAAACGAACCAACCCTGGACCTGTCTTTCTTTTCTCCTTTCCTCTGGACTTGTTCTATGAGATGATAATTTCTAATTGTTTAGATCTTTTCATGGGGGTATTCTGTTGCTGGCAGTCAAGCTATAGGTATTTACTCCCTTTTTATTAAAATCTAAACAGTTTCCAGTTAAATTTCAATGTAGTGTCCAATGTCAAGTTCACTGTTTCTCTTATCAAAACTGATTGTCTCAAAACAAATTTTACTAACATAAAATAATTATCCCACAGGTCAGAATAAAGCATAGTCTCAGGAATATTAAGATGAAAAGATTTTATAGATCAAACCATAGTAAAAAGACAAAAAGAGACTATTTTCCAAACTTATTTACAGAAAAGTAACAACACTGTCTTATGCATTCTTCATGGTTAGGGTAGTATTATCTCCTACCCACGGACAACAGCTCTATTACCTGCTGTGGAAAGCATCTTGGGACTTTAGGGGATGGTTAAGATAATGGCTGGCTCTAAGGAATAGAGTCCACAAGCATCAGACAAATGAAAAGGAGAATCTTCAAGAGTTTGCAATAGAAGCACTATTGTTGCATGTTCTAGACACTTTAAAGAGTAAACAGTACAACTGAACTTTAGCTCTCATTTCTTCAGGAAACAATCAAAAGAATGGTCCTGCTGCCAAACTATGAAAGAGGTTATAGGCCATGACAAAGAATATCAGTAGCAATCTATCAAGCAAAGGAACACATAAAAATTAAGATAACGTTACCAGAGCCAGAAATCTGAAACAGAGATGAGAATCTGCTTTGAAAAGGAGATAGAATGGGGCTGGGATGTGGCTCAAGCAGTAGTACGCTCGCCTGGAATGCGTGTGGCCCGGGTTCGATCCTCAGCACCACATACAAAGATGTTGTGACCGCCAATAACTAAAAAATAAATATTAAAAAAATTCTCTCTCTCTCTCTCTAACTCTCTCTCTCTTTAAAAAAAAAAAAGAAAAGGAGATAGTATATTAATAAGAAGTATGGTTAGAAACTTGACTGCTTTAAGTCAGAATATTTAATGTAGTTCAGGTACAAAAAAGGGGGTAAGGACAAAAGCAAAAAGAGCTACAGGGGAGGTGAGTTTAAGTACAGGGACAGGCAAAAAATAAAGTCAAAGAGGGTTACTAGATCCTTCTGTTTTCTTTTCTGTTGATGTTGGTACAATAATCATAATGCCCTAGACCAGTGGTTTTTAGTGTGGTCTCAGAACCAGCAGCTTCAGTATCAGCTGGAAGTTTGTTAAAAATGAAAATTATTAGGTCCCAACCCAGCCCTACTAAATCAGAAACTGAGGTTATCATGTGTTTCAACAATTCTTCCAACTGATTCCAATACACATGAACCACAGTTTCTTTCTGAAGTCTTAACAATGATAAGCCAGCTGAGTAATCTTTTCTTAGCAGTAATTATAACCAATACAAAGTGTCATAAACACAAAAGCTAAAGAGAAAATCAAGTCTGCTTTCTTTGAGATGTCCAATATACACTGATCAGGAAGTTTACACTTTTTTTTTTTTTTTTTGGCGGGAGGTTGGGGAGTACCGGAGATTGAACTCAGAGGCACTTGACTACTGAGCCACATCCTCAGCCCTATTTTGTATTTTATTTAGAGACAGGGTCTCACTGAGTTGCTTAGCACCTTGCTTTTGCTGAGGGCTCACTGAGTTGCTTAGCACCTTGCTTTTGCTGAGCAATATTGTCACAGAGAACACCTCAACAAAAGCCTCATCAAAAAGGTCTATTTGAAAGAGGAAGGAGTCCTTCCCCCATTATTGAACTCGAAATCCTCCTGCCTCAACCTCCCCAGCCACTGGGATTACAGGCATGCACCACCATACCCAGCTACACTCTTAAGTCTCTTACATCAGCTAAAGACTTTTAAACTTGAAATAAATGTATAAAAAGCAGCCTCACTTAAGATAATATTAGAATTAAAAAAAAAATCATTAGCACTTAGATTTCTAACTTCAACATTTTACCATTTCTCTCTTGAATTATTCGAATGGCTTGCAACTGCATTTCAATGTTTTTCTGGACCATCATTGCTTTAAAGATAGTAAAATCTTCTGCTGCCAACACAGGTTGCAAAATGGCCTGTGAAAAGAAATCTGGAGGTTATATGAAGACTAAATTTTTAAAACTATTTCCCACACATTCAAATAATTTTCATTGCAAAAAGCACATTAATTCATGAGTGCTGTATCATTTACGGTTAGATGACTCAAATGGACAATTTTAAGATTTTATTTTAAAATCCTTTAAGATACAATTCTCAAGAGGATAACTCTCCAAATCCCCATGCTTAAGCTAAAGTTAACCATGATACATTTTCCAAATGAGCCACTACTAAATGACTCTGAAAAAAACAACGCAAGAATCTGGCTTACCTTTTTAAAGTTACCACTTCAGTATTTAGGTTTGTTTTTCTACCAAAATAACTTCTATTTAATTTATATTCCTGTCACTTAAATTTTATTGCTTAATAATGATTCAGTAACTACAAAAATTATCCCTTAATCAATAAAAAGTACCAAGTTGAATGTCAATAAATGGAATCTGGAAAGTAAGTGTAATGAACAACTAATGTGTGAATGCTGTTGTAGTTGTCTTATCTGTAGAAAGTTATTAAAAAGAAGCAGAGTTAGAAATTACAATGTAAAATCAACTGAGAAGTACAAGAAATTAAAAAAAGGTGTCTAATGTTAGGTGCACACTTAATACTTCCCTTAACTATTGAGAATATTATATTATTAAGAGCAAATCAATTTCCAAACTAATTAATAAAAAGTAGAATAAAATATAAATGCCTTATTTAGAATTCTTTCCAGCTTTACATGATATTACTGGAAAAGCTGACCATACAAAATCATGCTGAGGCAACGAAGGATGTGTGATTTACTAGATAGGCATTAGCAATATTGTCACAGAGAACACCTCAACAAAAGCCTCATCAAAAAGATCTATTTGAAAGAGGAAGGAGCCTTTCCCCCATCAACCAGCTTACATCCTAGATTTGTGCAGGAGAACAAAACAAAGATATAGTGAAAAAGCAGTTCTATGTGACAACTACATGGGGTCAACTATAGAGAGAAAAGAGGAAATGTTTCTTTTCCACCAAGTTTACAAATACAGTCCAGAAAGCCCCAAAGCAGAACCTGACAAACAAGCTTCAGCTGTGTTTGAAAGCTGCTTCCCAGAGTTCAGTACTCAAAACAATGTGGGCAGTCTCTGTGATTGCTTACTGAAGTCTACCAGGGTCCAATTTATAGGATTATGCCACTAAATAACTTCTCTGGAACTTATAATACAGGGTTCCTCAAAACGTTATTCTTGATTCTTCTTAATAAATGCAAGAAAGAGGGATTAATAAAATGCATATTCCTGAGCCCTGCCATAGATACAATTCACCTAAATCTCTGGAGGATGGGTGCCCACACATCTCCTCAGATAATTCTTACAACATTAAAGTTTGAGAACCACTGATACATTAGGAAAAGAGTCCATACATTAAGAAAAGAATCCTTGATAACAAAAGCCTGCTTTCAGTTTGACTATGCACCAGTTCCATGACTTTCAACATATCATTTAAATTCTCAGAGCTTCAGTCTCTTTTCTGTAAAATCAATATATTAACAACAATATATATACAGTATTTCACTGAACCTAATACTATAGATTAGTAAGATAAACCACTGTTTTATATGCCACTAAGAAAAAAACACTACCAATTAAACTACAATACCATAAATTATAAAATGCATTCCTACTTTAAAGATATTGTGATAAAAATTGCCTCATGCAGAATGATTTCTTTAAAAAATAATGTATGTGCATATATAAATATATCACAGAGAACTTCACCTTTATGTATAGGTAGAAAGAACCAATCAAATAAAAATAAATAGATGAACAAAAGAAAATCTAGATGAACAGAGGAAGGAAAATGGGGGAGGATCATAAACTGAAATAGAATTCAATGCATATATGAGTTTATCAAGATGAACCCAACTACTATATATAACTATAGAATCCTAATTTTTTTAAAAAATTTGCTTCTTAAAATAAAAGAAATACAGAACAACTTTCTAGCTAGGTATTAGGATTAAATAAAATGAGAAAACATTTTATAAACTGAAGAATGAATATAAAAGTAATTGCTCTGGACCTTTTGATGCTCGTTAAAATTATTAAACCTCTAGCTAGGTTAAGGGGGAAAAGAGCAAAAGCACAAACTACTAATCTCAAAAATGAAAAAAGTGTTATCACTACTGATCCTAAGAACATTGAAAGGATGACAAAGAAATACCATGAGTAACGAGGCCCATAAATTTGATAATATATATGAAATTCCTTAAAAGATACAATCTGCCAAAACACAAAAGAAGAAATAGATCATTTGAACAGCCTATGCCTTGATAATGAAGTTGAATCAATAACTTATAACCCTATATAATAGAAAATACCAAACCAAAATGGGTTCACTGGTGAATTCTACCAAAAATTTAAGGAAGAAATTATACCAATTCACTATAATATCATCCAGAAAACGGAAGCAGAGAGAATACTAATTAATTCATTATATGATGCCAGTATTACCCCAATGCCAAAACCAGACAGACATTAAAAGAAAACTACACATCAATCTCTCTCACGAACAAAGTTATAAAGATATTCAACAAAATTTAGCAAACTAAAAACAACAAGGTATAAGAAGAATTATAAACCACAACCAAGTGGGATTTATTCCGGGTATGCAAGGATGGATCAGCATCTGAAAATCACTAAATATAACAAATATCAACAGAGCAGAGAAGAAATATCATCTGATCATAATAACAGATATGGAAAAGGAATCTAACAAAAACCAACAACCATTCAAGATTAAAAACTCTCACAAATGAGGACTAAAAAATTCCTCACCCAGTAAAGAACATCTGTTTAAAAACATACAGCTAACATTAAACTTAATGGTAAGAAACTAGATGTTTTCCCACTAGATCAGAAATAAGGCAAGAATGATCTCTTTTACCATTCCCATTCAACACTGTACTGGAAGTTCTAGTTAATAAAATAAAACATGAAGAGTTAATAAAAAGTTATTAATTAAGAAAGAAGAGGGCTGAGGTTGTGGCTACATGGCAGAGAACTTGCCTTATATGTGTGAGGCACTGGGTTCAATCCTCAGCACTAGATGAAAAAATAAATAAACAAAATAAAGTTATAAAAAATTAAGAAGGAAGAAAGAAAACTGTTTTTGTTCACAGATAACATGACTTGTCTTTAGAAAAATACAAAAAGAAAAAACTTTTAAACTTCTGGAACATGTAAGTAATTAAAACCAGGATATATTTTACCATATAAAAGTTAACTGCTCTCCTATGTACCAGCAATGAACAATTGGAATTTGAAATTAAAAACACAAAAGATAAAAAGATTAAAAAGTATGTATCAGATCTGTATAAGGAGTAATAAAACTCTAATGAAAGAAATTAAAGATCCAAAGAAATAGAAAGATATTCCATATTCATAAATAGGGAGACTCAAAACTGTTAACATATCTTCCCAGTTTAATTTGTAGATTCACACAACCCCAACAGAAATCCCAGCAAACTGCTTTGTGGATATTAAAACTTATTCTAAAAGATACATGAAAAGGTAAAGACCCAGAATAATCACACAACACAGATAAAGAACAAAGTCAGGGAACTAACACTACCCAACATCAAAATTTATTATTAAGTTATAATAATCATGATGGTGGTATATTGGTGTTGTAGTAGATAAACAGATCAATGAAATCAGAATAGGTCCTGAAATTACACCTACATAAACACACTCAACTGATTTTTGACAAAGGAACAAAGGCAATTCAATAGAGAAAGGATAGTCTTCTCAACAAATGATGCAGGAACAACTCAAAATGGGCATCCTAAAAAAAAAAAAAAAAAAAAAAAAAAAAAAAACTAAACATTGGCCTTACACCAGAAGTTATCACAAAAGTAACCACAGACTTAAATATAAAAACACAAAAATAAAGCTTTAAAAGGTAACATAGAAGAAAATCTAGATAATTAGATTTGGTGACGACTTCTTAGATACAACATCAAAAGCAAACTCCATGAAAGAAAAAACTGGTAAATCAGACTTAATTAAAATTAAAAATTTCTACTGTGGAGGCCCAGCGGCCTGCGGAGGGGCAGAGCCGCCACCTGCACCTGCAAGGTACGCGGACCTGCGGACCTGCGACTGACCAGCAGAACAGGCCCAGCGGCCCACGGAGGGGCAGAGCTGTCGCCAGCGCCTGCAAGGTAGGCAGACCTGCAACCGACCAGCAGAACAGGCCAGCGGCCCGCCGGTGTGGTAGACATATCACCCCGTTGTGGGAGGGGCAGAGCCACCGCCCTCCCCTGCGAGGGAGACTTTGCAACTATACAAGAGCAATATAAATATATAGGGGGAAAAATCAATAAAACAACAGTTTCACTAAGCAGAAAGAAACGCGAGCAGTATGAAAAGACAAGGAAAGAAAGGACCATAAGCAATGCAGGTCAACTCAACGTTAGAAGAGGTAATATCTGCAGCAGATGGAATGTCAGATAAAGAATTCAGAATATACATGCTTCAGATGATCTAGAGTCTCAAGGAAGACATTAGACAGCAAATCAGACAATGAAAGATCACTTCAACAATGAATTACATAAACAAATCCAAGAAGCAAAAGATCAACTATACAGGGAGATGGAGGTTATAAAAAACAAACAGAAATCCTAGAAATGCAGGAAGCAATAAACCAACTTAAAAATTCAAATGAGAATACTACCAGCAGAGTAGAACATCTAGAAGATAGACATCAGACAATGAAGACAAAGTATTAAACTTGAAAAGAACATAGACAGCTCAGCAAGACTGTTAAAAAACCATGAGCAGAACATCCAAGAAATATGGGATAACATAAAGAGACCAAACTTAAGAGTCATTGGAATACAGGAAGGTATAGAGATCCAAACCAAAGGAATGAGCAATCTGTTCAACGAAATAATACGAGAAAACTTCCCAGACTTGAAGAATGAGACAGAATCCCAAATCCTAGAAGCCTACAGGACGCCGAATGTGCAAAATCATAAGAGATCCACACCTAGACACATTATAATGAAGATGCCCAACATACAGAATAAGTAGAGAATTTTAAAAGCTACAAGAGAAAGGAAGCAGATTACAATTAGGCGTAAACCAATCAGGATAACAACTGATCTTTCAACACAGACTCTGAAAGCTAGAAGATCCTAGAATAACATATTTCAAACGCTGAAAGAAAATGGGTTCCAACCAAAAATTATGTATCCAGCGAAATTAAGCTTCAGGATGGAAGATGAAATTAAAACCTTCCACGATAAACAAAAGTTAAAAGAATTTGCAGCTAGAAAACCATCTCTTCAAAACATCCTCAGCAAAACATTACAGGAAGAGGAAATAGAAAATAACAATGAAAACCAACAGTGGGAGGTAGTACAGTAAAGGGGAAAAAACAATCAAAGAGGAAAAACAAACCATGTTAAGTAACATAAATAAACAAATATGGCTGGAAGAACAATTCATATCTCAATAATAACCCTAAATGTTAATGGCTTAAACTCACCAATTAAGAGACACAGGATAGTAGAATGGATCAAAAAAAAAAGACCCAACAATATGCTGCCTACAGGAGACGCATTTGATAGGAAAAGACATACAGAGACTGAAGGTGAAAGGTTGGGAAAAATCATATCACTCATGGACTTCGGAAACAAGCAGGAGTGTCCATACTCATATCAAATAAAATAGATTTCAAGCCAAAGTTAATCAAAAGGGATAAAGAGGGACACTACATACTGCTTAAGGGAACCATACACCAACAAGACATAACAATCATAAATATATATGCCCCAAACAATGGTGCAGCTATGTTCATCCAACAAACTCTTCTCAAGTTCAAGAGTCTAATAGACCACCATACAATAATTATGGGAGACTTCAACACACCTCTCTCACCACTGGACAGATCTTCCAAACAAAAGTTGAATAAAGAAACTATAGAACTCAATAACACAATTAATAACCTAGACTTAATTGATATATATAGAATATACCACCCAACATCAAGCAGTTACACTTTTTTCTCAGCAGCACATGGATCCTTCTCAAAAATAGATCATATATTATGTCACAGGGCAACTCTTAGACAGTATAAAGGAGTAGAGATAATACCATGCATCTTATCTGATCATAATGGAATGAAACTGGAAATCAACAATAAAAGAAGGAAGGAAAAATCATGCATCACTTGGAGAATGAATAATAGGTTACTAAATGATAGATGGGTTATAGAAGACATCAAGGAGGAAATTTAAAAATTCTTAGAGATAAATGAAAACACAGACACAACATATCGGAATCTATGGGACACATTGAAAGCAGTTCTAAGAGGAAAATTCATTGCTTGGAGTTCATTCCTTAAAAAAAGAAAAAACCAACAAATAAATGATCTCATACTTCATCTCAAAATCCTAGAAAAAGAAGAGCAAAACAACAGCAAAAGAAGTACAAGGCAAGAAATAATTAAAATCAGAGCTGAAATTAATGAAATCGAAACAAAAGAAACAATTGAAAAAACTGACAAAACTAAAAGTTGGTTCTTTGAAAAAATAAATAAGATTGACAGACCCTTAGCCATGCTAATGAAGAGAAGAAGAGAGAGAAATCAAATTACTAGCAAACGGGATGAAAAAGGCAATATCACAACAGACACTTCAGAAATACAGAAGATAATCAGAAATTACTTTGAATCCTTATACTCCAATAACATAGAAAATAGTGAAGGCATCGATAAATTTCTTAAGTCATATGATCTACCCAGATTGAGTCAGGAGGATATAGACAACCTAAACAGACCAATATCAATTGAGGAAATAGAAGAAACCATCAAAAGACTACCAACTAAGAAAAGCCCAGGACCAGATGGGTATACAGCAGAGTTTTACAAAACCTTTAAAGAAGAACTAATACCAATACTTCTCAAGCTATTTCAGGAAATAGAAAAAGAGGAAGAACTTCCAAATTCATTCTACGAGGCCAACATCACCCTGATTCCTAAACCAGACAAAGACACTTCAAAGAAAGAAAACTACAGACCAATATCTCTTAATGAACCTAGATGCAAAAATCCTCAATAAAATTCTGGTGAACCGGATACAAAAACATATCAAAAAAATTGTGCACCATGATCAAGTAGGATTCATGCCTGGGATGCAAGGCTGGTTCAATATATGGAAATCAATAAATGTTATTCACCACATCAAAAGACTTAAAGAACCATATGATCATCTCGATAGATGCAGAAAAAGCATTCGACAAAGTACAGCATCCCTTTATGTTCAAAACTCTAGAAAAACTAGGGATAACAGGGACATACCTCAATATTGTAAAAGCTATCTATGCTGAGCCTCAGGCTAGCATCATTCTGAATGGAGAAAAATTGAAGGCATTCCCTCTAAAATCTGGAACAAGACAGGGATGCCCTCTCTCACCACTTCGGTTCAACATAGTTCTCGAAACATTGGCCAGAGCAATTAGACAGACAAAAGAAATTAAAGGCATAAAAATAGGAAAAAAGAAGAACTTAAATTATCACTATTTGCAGTTGACATGATTCTATACCTAGCAGACCCAAAAGGGTCTACAAAGAAACTATTAGAGCTAATAAATGAATTCAGCAAAGTGGCAGGATATAAAATCAACACACATAAATCAAAGGCATTCCTGTATATCAGGGACAAATCCTCTGAAATGGAAATGAGGACAACCATTCCATTCACAATATCCTCAAAAAAAAATAAAATAAAATACTTGGGAATCAACCTAACAAAAGAGGTGAAAGACTTATACAATGAAAACTACAGAACCCTAAAGAGAGAAACAGAAGAAGATCTTAGAAGATGGAAAAATATACCCTGTTCATGGATAGGCAGAACTAACATCATCAAAATGGTGATATTACCAAAAGTTCTCTATAGGTTTAATGCAATGCCAATCAAAATCCCAATGGCATTTCTTGTAGAAATAGATAAAGCAATCATGAAATTCATATGGAAACATAAAAGACCCAGAATAGCAAAAACAACTCTAAGCAGGAAGTATGAATCAGGCGGTATAGCGATACAAGACCTCAAACTATACTACAGAGCAATAGTAACAAAAACAGCATGGTACTGGTACCAAAACAGGCGGGTGGACCAATGGTACCAGATAGAGGATACAGAAACCAATTCACAAAACTACAACTATCTTATATTTGATAAAGGGGCTAAAAGCATAAAATGGAGGAAGGATAGCATCTTCAACAAATGGTGCTGGGAAAACTGGAAATCCATATGCAACAAAATGAAACTGAATCCCTTTCTCTCGCCATGCACAAAAGTTAACTCAAAATGGATCAAGGAGCTTGATATCAAATCAGAGACACGGCATCTGATAGAAGAAAAAGTTGGCTACAATCTACATACTGTGGGGTCGGGCTCTAAATTCCTCAATAGGACACCCATAGCACAAGAGTTAATAACTAGAATCAACAAATGGGACTTACTCAAACTAAAAAGTTTTTTCTCAGCAAAAGAAACAATAAGAGAGGTAAATAGGGAGCCTACATCCTGGAAACAAATCTTTACTCCTCACACTTCAGATAGAGCCCTATTATCCAGAGTATACAAAGAACTCAAAAAATCAAACAATAAGAAAACAAATAACCCAATCAACAAATGGGCCAAGGACCTGAACAGACACTTCTCAGAGGAGGACATACAATCAATCAACAAGTACATGAAAAAATGCTCATCATCTCTAGCAGTAAGAGAAATGCAAATCAAAACCACCCTAAGATACCATCTCACTCCAGTAAGATTGGCAGCCATTATGAAGTCAAACAACAACAAGTGCTGGTGAGGATGTAGGGCAAAGGGTACACTTGTACATTGCTGGTGGGACTGCAAATTGGTGCAGCCAATTTGGAAAGCAGTATGGAGATTTCTTGGAAAGCTAGGAATGGAACCACCATTTGATCCAGCTATTCCCCTTCTCGGTCTATTCCCTAAAGACCTAAAAAGAGCATGCTACAGGGACACTGCTACATAGATGTTCATAGCAGCACAATTCACAATAGCAAGACTGTGTACCAACCTAGATGCCCTTCAATAGACGAATGGATAAAAAAAAATGTGGCATTTACACACAATGGAGTATTACTTGGCATTAAAAAATGACAAAATCATAGAATTTGCAGGGAAATGGATGGTATTAGAGCAGATTATGCTAAGTGAAGCTAGCCAATCCCTAAAAAACAAATGCCAAATGTTTTCTTTGATATAAGGAAAGTAACTAAGAACAGAGTTGGGAGGAAGAGCGTGAGAAGAAGATTAACATTAAACAGGGACGAGAGGTGGGAGGGAAAGGGAGAGAGAAGGGAAATTGCATGGAAATGGAAGGAGACCCTCAGGGTTATACAAAATTACATACAAGAGGAAGTGAGGGGAAAGGAGGAAAAATATAAGGGGGAGAAATGAATTACAGTAGAGGGGGTAGAGAGAGGAGATGGGAGGGGAGGGGAGGGGAGGGGAGGGGGGATAGTAGAAGATAGGAAAGGCAGCAGAATACAACAGACACTAGTATGGCAATATGTAAAAAAAAAGTGGATGTGAACCGATGTGATGCTGCAATCTGTATACGGGTTAAAAATGGGAGTTCATAACCCACTTGAATCAAAGTGTGAAATATGATATGTCAAGAACTATGTAATGTTTTGAACAACCAACAATAAAAATTTAAAAAAAAAAATTTCTACTGTGAAAGACACTGTTTAAGAGAATGAAAAGAAAACCCCAAAAGAAAATTTTGCAAACTACTTTGAAAAGCATTATAACAGGGTTTGTACTTAAATTACGAAGAATTCTTAAAACTTAACAATTAGAAAACAAACAATTCAATTGAAAAATGGACAAAAGAAAACAATATAGCATTACACACCTATTAGGACGTTTATAATCCAAAAATACCAAGTATTGACACAGATGTGGAAAAATAGAAACTGTCCATTACTGGTGACAGAATGGACAAAATGGTAAAGACACTTTAGACACTTTAGAACTAGACAGCTTAAAAGTTTCTTAAAAAGCAAAGCTTTGTCTTATCAGATGACCTAGCAATCCACTCACAGGTGTTTAGCCAAACAAATTAAAATCATAATGTCCACACAAAAATCTTAAAAAGATTTAAAAATTGCCAAAAAAATGGAAATAACCAGGATACCCTTCAATAAAAGGAAAAACAAACTGTGGTACATCCATACAATGTAATAATACTTGGTGATAAAATTATGAAGCCACAAAATATGGAGGAACAGTTAAATGCATATTGCTTAGTAAAAGAAATCAGTCTGAAAGGATATATACTATGTTCCCAATTACATGACATCCTGGAGAGGCTAAAATTACTGGGAAAACAAAAACACCAAATGTTGTTTGGGAACTAAAACAAGGCCAGGAGGAATGAATATATGGAACATAGAGGAGATTTTTAATGCTGTGAAACTATTTTCTACAACACTGTAATAGTGGCTACATGGCATTCTACATTTGGCAAAGCCCTTACAAGTATACAACAGGAAGAGTTAATGTATCAATACTGGTTCATCAGTTATAACAAACATAAAATACTAATGCAATATTTTAATAAGGGAAACTATATGCTTCATTTTTTATAAGCCTATAATTTCTCTAAAAAATAAATATTACTAGCTTCTTTAAAATCTTACTAGGACTCACACAAAATATTTTCTGTTATCCTATGTGTACTTTTAGAAATTCAATAGTAAACTGGGAGCAATGGTGCATGCCTGTAATCACAGAAATCACATGTGGATCAGGAGGCTAAGGCAGGAGGATTGCAAGTTCAAAGCCAGGCTCAGAAACTTAGCAAGGCCCTAAGCAACAAATGAAATATAAAACAGGGCTGGGGATGTGGCTCAGTGGTTAAGCACCCCAGGGTTCAATCTCTAATACTAAAAAAGATTCAATAGTAACACTACAGATATAATCTTCTTAACAGTGCCAATTATTATAAGAGAAATGTTTCTGCAAGTATTAATTTATATCTTATAAAGGTCAATGCAAATCAAGTAAACAAAACAAACAAAAAACCCTTCTAGAAATCCCTGAATTTTGTCATACATTGAAATTAATGATAAGTTTTATCCTCACAAGCAGATATTGTTTTTATCCACTTCAATTGCAAAATACTACAAAATCCTGATGTTCAACTATAGGCAACTGAAATGATAAATATGTCACTATTTATTATATTGTCATATTTTTCTGAATTGGTATAAGATATTTTAATTCATGGACTTTTTTTTTTTTAAGAAATCACATGTGTATAACAGGAAAACATGCTGTTAAAAAGTTGGTTATGGTCTGGGATTGTGGATCAGTGACAGAGCGCTTGCCTTGCACGTATGAGGTACTGGGTTCGATCTTCAACACCACATAAAAATACATAAATTAAATAAAGGTATTGTGTCCATCTACAAATAAAAAACATTTTTTTAAAAAAAAGTTGGTGGTTGTGTTTTTTTTGTTTTGTTTTGTTTTGTTTTGTTTGTACTGGGGATTTAACCAGGGATGTTTTGCCACTGAGCTATATCCCCAGTTTTTATTTTTTATTTGAGACATGGTCTCAGTAAATTGCTTAGGGCATCACTAAGTCGCTAAGGCTACCCTTGAACTTGCAATCCTCCTACCTCAGCCTCCCAAGTCCCTGGGATTACAGACAGGAACCACTGCCCCTGAACCTTTTTCTCATTACACTGCTTCATCTGATACATTCCTTGCCACTTTTTCTAGCTTTAATCCACAAAGAATATGCCAGAACCAGTGGTTTAGATCTAATGATAACTAATGAAATGAAAAGAATTTTCCAAGTTTGCTTTAGTTGTACAAATCCATGAAAATTGGCAGCCTGTATAGAAAATCAAAACCAAATCACCAAACTGAAACAAACCAAAAATTACCTCCTAAATTATCCAGGGCAAGCAATTTGTTTCTTTAATTCCTTCTTAGACACCCCAATATTGAAATCAACATTTTGATTTTCATGTATAAAGATTAGGTTGCTTCAAAGCAGTAAATAAAGTGCTTCAAGGTGTTTTTTCAGTAACAGTGACATCCTTATACTTATTAAATGTTGCTACTAAGTGTCTGGTAACTAAGAATTTACTCTAGTAGAGAATAAATCTAACTAGTCCACGTGGGGATTGAACGCATGACCCTAATCAAGCACCAAGATAGCTATCTTTAATTAAGAAGTGCTTCCATTTATTTATAGACCACCTGATATACACCAGACATTGTGCTAAATGCTTTATGTATGTTATCTCTTAAATTTTAAAAAAAAAAATTTCAAATTTCAAATTTAAATAGATGCAAAAATTTTGCATCTATTTAACAGATGCAAAAACTAAGAATCAAAAAGGTTAAGAGGGCTGGCGTTTTAGCTCAGTGAGCACTTGCCTCGCATGTGTGAGGCACTGGGTTCAATCCTCAACACCACATAAAAAAATAAATAAAAAAAACAAAGACTGTGTCCATCTACAACTAAAAAAGTATTTTTAAAAAAAAGGGTTAAGAAGGTAAACTGTACAAGAGCTTTTGCCAAAATCTTACACATAGTAAATGAAAGATTAAGGACTCATAAGCAGGTAGGTCCAACCATCTCAAAAGGCCTGCTTTGTTGTATATAACAAAGCTGTACTATCAATTCTAAGCAAATTAAAAGGTATACGGTAGAACGAATTAGAAAACTGTTGTTGATCTTGATATGAACACAAAATCTGAATTCTGAACATCTACATTCACAAATAACTTAGTTATCTTGATAATACAAACAAAAGATAGTTATAGACTGTTGCCAACTTAGAGTTTTTCCACTTTACAATAGTGCAAAATCAATATACATTAAGTAGAACCATGCTTTGAATTCTGAATTTTGATCTTATCATGGGATAGCAATGTGCAGTATGATAATCACTCTTGGTGATGGGCAACAGCAATGAGCTTCCAGACAAACACATGATCACAGAGAGAAACAAGTGATACTCTATAGTGTACTATGTTGTTAAATTATGATGTTCAGTAGGTTAGGTGCATTAATTGCTTTTTGACTTATGATGGATTTATCAGGACATAAACCCATCATAAGTTGAGGATCATCTGTAATTTTCAATCAAATTCTTCCTATTCCATTAAAAAGAAGAAAATAAATAAAAAGAAAAAATGTCTGTTATTGTTTCATAAACTAAAATCATGGTATATAATATATATGTGTAATATATAATATATATAGGTAAACTGTAAAACAACTTTTCCTTTGTAAAATTATTAACTGATATAATATTTGTTTACATTAGTGTGTACACACTTTCTTTAAAATGTTATGTTAAAGATTTTCTATCTCTAGAATTAGAGATGATCATTAAATGAGAAGAAACTGTAAAAAAGAGAAGTGTACCAGTAAGTGCCAGATTAAATAATCAAAACAATCTCTTCAAGAACATATTAATAATAAGATAATTTAACAAATATTTACTGTAAACTACCTACTACAAATTAAGCTCTCATCTCTAAGCTAGTAACTAGAAATGCAAAGATACCATAAACAGCTCAACGGATTTACAATCTAATAGGGCAAATGGACTAGTAGAAAACTACAATTCAAAAATATCCAAAATATAAAAGTACCCAGTGAGATAGAATGAGTTCTACCCTCTAATGATTAAAGGAGCAACATACTACACTTCCATAAGTAGTAGCATTTCAGCCAGGCCCTAACAAGTGCGTTGGTTGTAGGACCATACATCTTAGGTGAAGAAACAGCATGAGCAAAGCTGGGTACACAGATGCTTGTAAGAGTGAGTGGTCTGAAATGACAATAGTACATTATGTATTGGAGAAGAGAACAAGAGATCAAGGCTGAAAATATAATTTGGAGTCACATCACAGACAATCCTCACAATCATCTTGCTAAGAAATTTTTAAATTCACTAAGAGGATGGCAAACCAAGCTAAGTTTTTCAAAAGTCTACCTGGATTAGCAACACGTCTCTATTTCAACCTCTGAGCAAAGGCTCTCAGTTGAATGGCCTGTGTTGTTATACTGGCTCCATTACTTTAATAGCTATGGACTTTGGACTGGGTACTTAATATATCTGTGCTTTAGTTTTCTCACATATAGATGAAAGTTAAATTACCAGTTTCTTAAGAGGGATCGAGATGACTAAGTGTCTAAAACATCAACTAGCACAAGTCCTCAATAAATGTTATAATTACACATAATACCTACTTCAGCCCAGCACTACAGAACTGAGACAACAGAAATAGTTCCAAAATGAAAAAGACCCAGTAACTATTAACTATGGATGTACTAAAAGGGCAACTGCAGAATTATCAGAGATCTATATAAATAAAACAGTAATTTGGATAAACCCTGCAATCTTATTACAGTTGATTTTGGAAAGTTCATTTTTAATTGTATCAGCTCATTAATGCCTCAAATTATTATTTTTTAAGGTTGTTGTAAAAGACAACCCCTATGTAATGAATTATCTTTTTCACCTCTTACAATGTCTAAAATATTATACTTTTGCAATCAAACATACTAAATTTAAGAGAAACCCTGGGAATTTTTGTTACAATTGCAAGGTAACAGAATAACACAAAAGCAAAAACCTGTGATGTTCGAGTCTTGGCAAGAGGAGAAGTACATGCTTCTTGAAATTGATCTTCATTAATTCCAATTTCTTTGAGGTAACTTTCTAACAGCTTTTCAACCTAAGAAGGGAAAGTTTAACTTTTATATAGAAAAATTCTAAATGACAGTATACCTATTAAGTATTCAATTTAAAAAAGTATAATTCAAATGCTTTTGCATTAATCTATGTAATATTATATTGAAATAATATTGTCATTTCACCAAAATATAACAAAAGCTAATTTTTTTTCAGAGAATCACATAAAATCATATTTCCTCTACTAGAAATAATAAAAGTCAGAATTATAAAATTCAATGTAGCAGAACTTTTCTGCTACTCAACAGTCATTATTAAAAATCATAAGACAACCATAACTAAGTGAAAAACTAATATTTCCCTGCAGGCATCAGCCAAAAATGATAAAATATAAAGATCAAATGTAAGATCCCTATAATTATAATTCCAGTCCTTAGATTCTAAAGTGGAAGAGATATGAAATCATAAAAATGAGATGCTCAGAGAAACCATTGAGTCTAATACAATAGATAGTACTGTTAGGGTAGATAATATTTGTGAAATTAAATAATTTTAATGAAGTAACACCATTTTTTTTTTATTTAGAAAATTACAAGCATCATTATTCTAATTACCTTTTAAAATCAGTGAAAAATACTTACAAGCTCTTTGTACTCCTGATGAATCTCTGTATAAGTCAATTTGCTTTCTTCCTCATCATCAAAAACTAAATTGAGAAAAATATAGTGTAAAAAAATCATTTCACTAATACAAATTTATAATCCATTCTTTACAAATGGAACTATCATTCTGATAATTTAGCTCTTCAGCTTTGAATTCCTGCAGTTTTTCTTAAAAACAACTTAGATATGTAAATCTACTTTTTAAACTGTAATTTTTTTTTTTTTTTTTTTTGTACCAGGGAATAAACGCAGGGGCACTTAACCACTGAGCCACATCCCCGTCCTTGTAAAAAAATATTTTTTAAATTTTGAAACAGGGTCTTGCTAAGGTGTTGAGACTGATTTTGAAGCTGCCTCAGCTCCCAAGCCACTGAGATTACAAGTATATGCCGCCACACCTAGCTAAACTGTAAATTTTTATAAGATCCAAATTTTGACCAATTATTTCACATGAAAATAAATATATACTGGATTTCAAAGATCTAAAAAAATTGGGGCTTGGGATGTGGCTCAAGTGGTAGCGTGCTCGCCTGGCATGCGTGAGGCACTGGGTTCGATCCTCAGCACCACATAAAAAGATATTGTGTTCACCTAAAAAACTAAAAAATAAACATAAAAAAAAGACCTAAAAAAATTAAAAATATCTGCTGGGCTGAGTGGTGCACACCTGTAATCCCACTGACTCTGGAGGCTAAAATAAGAGGACTGCAAGTTCAAGGCCAGCCTGGGCAACTTAGTGAGACCTTGCCTCAAAATAAAAAATAAAAAGGGCTGGGTGTGTAACTCAGTAGTACAGCACCACTGGGTTCAATCCTCATACTGGTAAAAATAAAAAGTAAGATATCAAATTACTACTTTTAAAAATAAACATATACACTCACATGATAATATATTAGGTACAATGTTAAATATATTATTAAAATTAAGTAATATACACAAATACATATAATATATAATATTAATTTAAACAAGTTTTCTTCATTTAAAAAATATTAAAACAAAATCTCCTTCATATTTAAGATGAAACCTAATTTGCCACAATATAAGGCAACAATTTCTTCATAAGCTGCTAATGGAATATTATTAAACATTAAATCCCTTTTATAACAGTCTCAAAATTATTTTATTGAACTGGAACTTTGCTAATATAAAATTTATTCAAAGTGACTAGGCCATTTTTGTTACCACAGATGAATGAAGTCAAAATAAAACCAAAACAAATGTTTACTGAGTGTTATTCGTGAAACAATTTAGATTAAGAATCTATAATCTAATTAAGAAACCAGGACACATTCATGAATTGTAAACAATGATATTTTTTTTCATTCCCCCAGAATGATCTTCCTAATCAGCAAAACTAACTTCTGTAATATTCAAGTTAAAACTCTTCCAATAACTGTTCACTTCCTTACAGAATAAATGCAAAATCCTTAGAAGGCCAAACAAGACCCTCCAGGATTTGATCCCAAGTTTCATCTCACTTCCCACCACTCCAAAATCCAAATCTTGTCCTCCTAACAATACACAACTACTTGTAACACTCCAAACGTAACACATACCACTTCAAAACCCATGCCTTTCCTTTTTTTTTTTTTTTTTTTCCCCCTTTACTCCATCCCTGTCCCCTCTCTATCAACTATTCTAATGCCTGATGCTGTTGCACACACCTGGAATCCCAGCTACTTGGGGGCTAAGGCTGAAGGACAACAATTTCAAAGCCAGACTGGGTAATTTAGTGAGATCCTGTCTCAAAATACAGTACTGTGGCAGAAGGTAGGGGGAGATATTGCCAAGTGTCATGTCATTACTATGATCTGCAACACACTCTGAAGTACTAGTTTGGTTAGGTCTCTCCTCTCAGCCCATAATATACGACACAATGTACCTATCCTTATTATAACACCTGCCACTTTGTATTTTATTCTATTTACCTGTCTTCTCCATGACATTATATATTTCTCAAGTATAGGATTTTGTTATTCATATCTATCCCTAGTTTCTGGTTCAAGGAAACGCACTATTTGAAGTAAATGATGATGTCATGAAGTTGTACAAACTAATCTTGAAATCATCTAAAGAGAATAGCACATTTTAAGCTCAAGTCAGTGAATTATAAACAGTTATTTCAAGTGTCACTGGCATGTTTCTTCTATTTATCCAGCAGCCACTCGGTAACACTGCATATACATTCTATACAATCGCTACTTAATCTGTTTTCAGTTCATTCTAAAACCAAATTACTACACTAAAGTGTTTATGAGGCTGAAGATATGCTTCTCTGTAAAATTACACTATTGGCTATATTATTACTAAGATGCAGCCTCTGTCTATCTGTCGTCTGTCTGTCTATCTATCTATCTATCAGGGATTGAACCCATGGGAGCTTTACACACTGAGCTACATACCCAGTCCTGTGTTTTGAGACAAGGTCTTGCTAAATTGGCCTTGAATTGTGATCCTTCTGCCTCAGCCTCCCAAGTCTCTGGGATTATAGGGATGCTCCATTGTGCTCAGTGCACTTTTGACACTTGGGAATAAAAAGATGAACAGTGCTTTTTTTATTTTTCATTGCAGCATTTAGTCTCAGCGGGGTAAATGGAATTAACAGATGACATAATTTCTTTTTTCTTCTAAAGGAGGTCAGAATTCAACATGCCTCATCAGTATCAGGATGGCATTTTAAATGCTTAAAAGAAGTACAAGTACGTTATTTTGTTTTTGACTGTCCTTAAAAATTACTTTTAAAAACAACACTCAATAACTAGTATTTGACTTTTGATTATAACAATGAGAATATAATAAAGAATCAGTGATCAAACAAAATTTCATCTTTACCAGATTAATGGAATCTTCTTGAAAGAAGTCTTAAAGGATTATCCAGGATGATGAACCATTGAATAGCTGAATCCTTTCTAACATCTCCATTAAGTCATTATCTGATCCATTCAAACACTGCTAATGCCTGGGGGAACTCATTACCTTTTCAGGAAGGCCTTAGCATCCTGGATACCAAGCATTTCCTACACTGAAATTTGTTTCCTTGCAGCTTGTACCCACTGACCCCAGCTCTATCCCACTGATTCTGACCATCAAGTCCTTACCATCAACACCTATAAGAAAGACATTCAAATGACTGAGGGACGTTATTACTCTAAGTCTTGCCCAAGCTAAATAACCAAGACAACGTCTGGACATTTGTCCATGACATAGTTTCTGGTTCCCTTTATGTGAAGACAGGATTGAATTCTGAGTAAGTGTGAACTGATCAGAAACCGGAGGTGCCTATCCTTCAAAGGAACTATTATGTGACGTCTATATGTCTCAAAAAAAAAATGAATGAAAGAAAGAAAAAAGAACCCAAGCACATGCCGCTATCACCCCCTTTTTGGTATAGCTGAGAGTAGAGAACTCAAAAAGCAGAATAGAGCCCAGCGAGATCTCGGGCTCTGGTACTGCGGGAGTAATCACATGCCCTCCTTTGGCTCGTCAACAGGTCGGGGTGAATAATTTTTTATTTCCTACACTGATTCCACAGGGGAAAATGTTAGGGATCAGAAGGAACTCAAAGGAAAACTGGCACTTCTCCTCCCAGGTAACTGGGGAAACTGTTAAAGATGCCCACCCAAAGAGTCCACGGGTCCAGGGTAGAAATGTGCGGATGGGGTGAAAAACCGAACATAGAATTAAAGTCTAATGTTTTTCGGACGCGCGGCGTGGAGCAGATTGGGGAGGGCGTCTAGGTCCGCATTTTCAGATCTGGCGGAGTGGATGCAATTCCTCCTACATAACTAGCTCCAAACCTGGTCGGCCAGGATGGAGACGGAGGAGATGAAACGATGTGTGGTGACCGCCTCCCTGACACTGCTGGTGCGAGAGAGTCAAGAATAAGATTGTCAGTTCGGGCTTTGGTTTTTACCTTCACATTTCTGCTCCACAAAGTCCAAGATGGGGATGGACCAGTCGGGGCCTCGCAGGAACCCCGCGATGCTCTCCACCACCCATTCCACCTCGTCCTCTTCTTCCGTAGCCATCCCGCCCCCACGGGGCGACGCAGATCCCTAGGCCAAATTCCGGGAGCTTGCTAAGGCCTTCCGGCGTCAGGAAGCCTAGAGGGAGTCGGGGAAAGGGTTGCTGGGGCCACCTGGATAAGAACTACAAACCAGTTAACGTAAAATGGTCGCTATGGCAACAGGCGCAGCCGCCCCAGACTGCGGCCCGGAAGTGAAGCCAGCTTCCCTGGCCTGCACACCTCAGAGGAGTAGGGGCTTTTAAAGAACGTTTCCGATTGGCTGGAAGGGAACAGTAAAGGATCAAAAGATAGCCTTCCACCCATTGGTCCGGAGTTGCTAGGCCGGAGAGCAGAAGTGTAGGCATTGGTTAGAGATCCTAGAAGCAATCTCCGCGTTCCCTCTTCTGAGTGTACGTGGGAGCCGAGGCTTAAAATCGCTAGCGGAAGGCTGCCACGAATCTCTGAATGACAAGGCTTCAAAGGTTTTATTTCATGATTGTAACCTCAGTTCCATCCAGTTTCATATTCCCTGCCACAACCATTTGTAATTAAAGAGCTGTCTGAAAATACAAAGCTGAACAAAGTCGATCTGTTAAGGTTTACTTATTGGCTCTGCAATCACTTTGCATGGGTCAGCACCAGAGGGTTCTTTAACTCTCAAGCTAAGATAGCTCTAACTAGAATTAGGAGCTTTTCAGAGGCAAAATCAAAGTTAACATTCATTTAAATAAATGTCTTTGACACCAAATCTTATGTCAAATAACCAGGTTAGGGTCCATTGTGGAACTGGTCTTCAAAGGACATTGTCAAAGTGTTTGGGGCCCCCGAATATCTTCAGGCAACTTTGCAATATATCCCATAATCAGGATCATTGTATGTACTGTTACAAAGCACTTTTTCTTAACATACTTTTTTACATAAAGATATAAAGCTTCTTTCTTCATGACTGCATAGCTATAAACCACCCTTCAGTTCACACACAGTATCTTACTTATATACATAAGTGTGATCATTAATGTGTTGGGGTTTATTTTCTCTTTTTTTCACTCCATGGTTTGGGTGTGCCATAAATCATTCAACTATTTTTTCCTTCAACAAACTGCTAAAATAAACACATTTGTGTCTGTAAGAATTGTCGGTTCAATTCCTAGGGATAAATTTGAACAGAATTGCTCAACAAGAGAATATATACCCTGACTTATTTGACAATCCTCAATTTATTTATTTAACAATGCTCGATTGATAAAATGAAATCATTGTTAGGTAGCTTTGAATGACTCCAAACGCTAAAGTAGTTTGCTACATGATGTTTTTGTTTTAAAGAATTCCTCCCCACACACACACACACACACGTGTCTGCATATTTTAACATCAGACATCCTATCAGATCCCTTATGTGAGAATTCCGAGTGAACTCCCCACTCTCTTCGAGAATATGAGCAAACTCCTGCCCTCCAGAATGTTCTGTCAAACTTTATTGGACCACTTCCCACATGTGAGTTACTGACTTCAAATACAGAACTTAAACGTACACATAAACACAAGAGTTTGACCAACACTTTGAGAGTCTATGGAATGGCAGAACTGTTAGCCATTCTGTCACACCAAGAGTTCAGACTTCCCCCAAGCCTTGGAGCCCCAACATCAGCACCACCCCCAAGCATGAAGTCAAAATGTCTGTGATGGCCCTGACAGCTTCTAAAAGAGGGGGTCAGCTTCCATCTTAGCTGGGCAATTAAACTTTAATGATTTTGTAACTCACTCACTATGTGGTTAATATGCTTCATCTATCCAGTGTAGTTGCTGTGAGGTTTATACACATTTCTCTCCCCTTTTAGGTGTTGTGAACCTCAAGAAAATTTCTCTTTGTATGGCAATTATTCTTTGATCACCTCCTTATTTCCACCAAATGTAAAAATCATGTCAATTTTTTAAAATCATAGACAATTTTGTAAGGAACATACTTCCATATATGCTTTTTTAAAGAGAGAGAGAGAGAGAATTTTTTCATATTTATTTTTCAGTTTTCGATGGACACAACATGTTTATTTTATGTGGTGCTGAGGATCCAACTCAGCACCCTGAATATGCCTGGCAAATGCATTATCACTTGAGCCACATCCCCAGCCCTCCATATATGCTTTTGATCCCTTCTTTTTTTATTTCCTTTAGATAAATTCTCGAAAGGAAAATTACCAAATTGATTTTAAAATCTTAATAAAAAACGTCTTTGCCTACTAATTAGAACAAAATTTTAAAAAATGTCTTTGCCAATAGACTAGGTTAAGAATGATACATAATTTTTTAAAAGATACATAATTTCATTTTGCATTTTTTATTGAAATTCAGCAGTTTCATGTTAATTAGTCTTTTGTGTTTTTTCTTGTGTTATCTTTTCATATCTTTGATTCTTATCAGAATGTTCAGGGTTTTTTCTTATTAATTCATAAGAGCTTTTTATACATTAGTTTAAGAATGTTTGCCATATGTTGCAATGACTTGTTTGTCTATTTTCACTTTAAGAAAAAAAAATTGTAAATAGATGTTTCAGAATTTTTTAAAATTGTTTTTAGTTGTATTTGAGCACAATACCTTTATTTTATTTATTTTTATGTGGTGCACAGGATGGAACTCAGCTCCTTGCATGTGCTAGGTGAGCACTCTACCGCTAAGCCACATCCCCAACCCCAATTTTCTTAAACTTTTAATTGGTAAATAAAAATTGCCTTTATTATATACAACATGTTTTGAAATATATATGCACAATATGTTTTGAAATATGTATATATTGTGGAATGATTAAATTGAGCTAATTAGCATATGCTTTACTTCGTTGTTTTGTGGTGAGATTGCCTTTTAATTTAATTTTTTTAATCTTTTATTTATAGAAGTTTTACAATTTTCATGTAGACTTTAAATGGAAGGTAATAAGTTATATTTTTCATAGGGGATATCCATGCTCCAAACACCACTTGCTGGAAATTCATGTGGTAAAGTGTTGTGCTTTTTGAATTCTTGAGAAGAGGTAAAAGGAAAGAAAGACATTATCATTCTTAGGCTAAAATACGGTGACCCAATGTGGATTACTGTCATTTATTGTTCTGTTTTTCTGTCTTCAAAATTAATTTAAGACTGGGCACGCTGGCGTTCGCCTGTAATCCCAGTGGCTTGGGAGGCTGAGGTAGGAGGAACTCAAGTTCAAAGCCAGCCTCAGCAAAAAGCAAGGAGCTAAACAAATCAGTGAGTCTCTGTCTCTAAATAAAATACAAAATAGGGTTGGGGATGTGGCTCAGTGGTCGAGTGCCCCTGAGTTCAATCCCCTGTTCCAAAAAATAATAATAATTTAAAATGGAAATCCCACTTTGTTCCTTTTTTTTACACATTTTTTATTGATGCATAATGTACATGATAATGGGATTTGTTGCTACATATTCATACATGCACACAATATAACGATATAATTTGGCCATTATCACTCCCACTTTGTTCTTCTGCCAGTTTGTTCCTTTCATAGAGAATCTGGGTGGCTGGGGTTGTGGCGCAGTGGTAGAGTGCTTGCCAAGCACACATGAGGCACTGAGTTCAAGCCTCAGCACCACATAAAATAAATAAATTAAATAAAGGTATTGTGTCCCATCTATAACTAAAAAAAAATTTTAAAAAAGAAAAGAATCTATGTGGTTTCTAATTAGCCTAGGCCACAAACTGCTATCAGTTTCACTCCATATTACAGTCTTTATCTTCAATTTCTTCCAAATGTTTTTCAGTTCCAGTAGAGGCAGTTAAATGTGGTGCACAAGTTCGGCCCCATTTTTTCTCAGCTTTGTTCCTAAATGTGGGTAATGTGAATTCCTTCGGGTCCACACATTTTCTCATTTATTTCAAATTATTTCATTATTTCAATTTTCGCCTTAAAATGGAAGGCTTTTTTTTTTTCACCACTTGAGATTCTTATAACCAGGATACTTATACATAGGACATGTGCTCAATCACAAAATAAACACAAACTAGAACAGTGTACACATTCTTAGTTCAATGCTTGCAGATGCAGTGGGATAAGAATAAGAAGATGGCATGGTCAAGTATTCAATCAGTAGTAATTTCCACGTTTCATAGTAATGCAAAGCATAGTCATCTCTAGAAAAATCACTTCTCGATTGGGTAATCCCAGCTACTCAGGAGGCTGAAGCAGGAAAATCTCAATTCAGGTTCCAGACCAGCCCAGGCAACTTATAACAAGACCTTATCTCAATAAAAAATAAAAAGGCCTAAGGATATAGCTCAATGGTAGAGTACTCCTAGGTTTAATTCCCAGTGCGGAGGAGGAGGAGGAGGAGGAGGAGAATCACAAAGTCTCATTTTGGCAATTTTATTATTTTTTTATCTACTACATGTGAATAAATTGTCATTTTAAAGAAACATGTTAAAAAAGAGACTGTAATAGATACACACACACACACACACACACACACAGAGTACTTCTGCCATAGGGTTGATATACTTAGTACATATTAACTGTTACATGTGATGGGTTTTTTAAACAATTTGCAGTGGGGCGGTAAAGAACAATTATCTTATTTTGCTTCTCCTTTTATTGTCCTCGTTGTATACTTTACTGCAGTATTATTGAAATCTGCTTCTCTGCATCTCTCTTTCTGGCATTAAGCCTCTGTGATGTAAACAGAATAATTGCACACTTCTCAGTTTCTTAGGGATTGTGTTTAATAACAGCTATATTTATTTTTTTTGTATTTTTTTTTATTGGTTGTTCAAAACATTACAAAGCTCTTGACATATCATATTTCATACATTAGATTCAAGTGGGTTAAACAACAGAAATTTCTTTTTTTATTTGGCAGGGGTGGGGGTGGTTCTAGGGATTGAACCCAGGGGAGATTTAGTGCTATGGTACATCCTCACCTTTTTTTTTTTTTTCAATCCTCCTGCCTGAGCCTCTGGAGCCATTGGAATTACAGGCATGTTCTGCCATACCTGGGGTCTAGAAATTCGAGATTGAAGTGAAAATAAGGTTAGTTTCTCCTGAGGCCTCTCCCTTGGCTTACAAATGGTAATTTTTCTCCCTGAAACTTCCATCTATATTGTTTTATGTCCTAATCCCCTATTCTTATAAGGACATCAATTATATTTGATTAGGGGCCCTTTATATCTCATTTTATTTCAACTACCTCTTCAAAGACCCTATATTCTAAATACAGTTGCGTTCTGAGGTACTAGGGGATAGAACTTCAACATATGAATTTGGAGAGGGGGCACAATTCATCCCATAACCGATGAGAGAACTGGGACTATAAAGTCAAGTCTCTTGACCAGGGTCATTGCAAAGTCAGGGCTTGCATTTTTCCATTCTTAACACAGAAGCAACAAGGTAACATCCAGTTTTAACTTTATAATCTGTCATGAAAAATTTTTCTGTATTAATGAAAACATTTCTACCCAGTTCTTTTTAATATTACCTATTTTCCATTGTGTGAACTTTGTTTTTGTTTTTGTTTTTGTTTTTGGGGGGGGGGGCGTGCAGTACGGGGAATTGAATCCAGGGGTATTTTGCCACTGAGCTACATCCCCAGCCCTTTTTATTTTTTATTGAGAGAGGCTCCCGTTGTTTTGGGCCTTGCTAAACTGCTGAGGCGCTGGCCTTGAACATGCAATCCTTTTGCCTCAGCCTCCTGAATTGCTGGGATTACAGGGATGTGCCACCACACCCCACTTGATTTTTAACTCTAACAAAACATGCTTGCATTCTCGATCAGATAGATGGCTTAAGGTTATTATTAGCAATAGACCAAAAATACCAATGCAGAAGTGTCATTTTCAAATATAATTTGTAGAGCATATAGAACTTCAGTAATGAACCACCTAATTGCTACTCTAAATAGTATGGATTCAGCTTTCAAGTAAAGAGAGGGGGAAAGGTCACTGCTTTAACGGTGTAAATTGCTTTTATTCTGGCTACATAAAGAATTTTTAGAAGTTCTAAATTATAGGTCCTTTGCAAATATTCTTACTTGATATTTGGCTTACATACTGCAAAAGGACTAGAGGATGTTTCTATGGAATTACAAATGAATACCTGCCATATCTTCAGATTCTCTCAATGAATACTTCCTTAGATTTTTTTTCTGTTCTAAAGATAAAAATGTTTATTTTGATTTCATGGTTTCATTGGTCCATGATCAGCTAACTCCATACCTCTAGGCCTAAGATGAGTCCAAACATCATGGTGAAAGGACCTGGTGGAAGAAAGCAGCTCAGGACATAACAGCCAGGAAGGAGAGAGAAAACAAGAGCAAAAGAGAGAGAGGGAGAGAGCGCAAATCCTAAGATAATTTTATTGTATTTGCAAATGTAGCATCACAGAATGTCCATTCTCTTTTCAAGTTGTTTTCTATTCATTTCTCAAAATCTATAAAAATATTCAGCAGCTCAGTTTAAAATAGCTAAAAAGTAACAAAAATGCATTGACTTTTCATATCCTAACTAAGCATGTTCGTTTGGTATAAAATGCTATAAGCTAAGATCCTTTCTTTACTCATTGAGTGCATACTCTGCAGAGCACTATGCCAGACCCTGAATACAGAACTCTAGACACAGTGCATTCTAAATTCCAAGTGTTTGACAGTTATTTTCAAAACAGAATATGATTCATTTATCTCTAAATGTTCAGGGTCTTTTTGTCTATCGTTCCTTTTCTTTTTTCTCCCTTCTTTATTTATTAGTTTTTTCATTATTTGATTGTTTTATTTGTTGTGTATAAATTTCCTTCTGTTTTGCTTTCTCCTCTTCCCTTCTACCTTTTATGACTTACTGAGTTGACTGTTCCATATATCTTCCTTTGTGTTTTCTTACCTATTTTCCTGATATTTTTTTTCTTTTTCTTTTAGTGACTTTGAGGAGGACAACTAATTTATAGAACATGCTTATATGTACTACTTAGCTCTGATTTTAGTTCACTTGAAGACAGCTGTTGTAGCCTAGATTTATGGCTCATAAATTTTTTAATCCATCAGTTAAAAAAAAGTTTGACCACTCCCCTTATTATATGAATATATATTTACTTATGAGCTATGTACATACATATGAATATAAATAATTATGTAATATATAATTTAAAAACAAAATTCAACAATTAAAATTAGGTGAGATGAAATTAATTAAAAGGGTGAGATAAAATATATAAGTTGAAATTCTAATATTTTCTCTCTGAATGCTAATGAATCATTTGGTATTCACTATTAGAGGCTACTGGTTTGTGCTTTATCCTTCTAGAATAGTAAGGAAGCTACAGATGTAGTTTTTAGATGATCTCCCTTTTAGGGGATTCGGAAGTAAACAGTAAAAAGAATTTCAAGATTCATTCTTAGAATCCAAGACATTGAGCTAAAGACTCTCAAAGAGAAATCCTCTTCTGTCTTCAAACTAGGCACAAGGTCCCTCCAGGGAGGTAACCATTCAAAACCTTAAAGAATCATCAGTAAAGGTTATTTTCCACCCCAAAGCATTATAGAAATACCTGCTAAAACCATCATAAAAGATTAACTTTATCTGGGTGTGCTATTGGTAAAACTATTGCACAAAACAGACAAAATGCTTTTTTTTTTTTTTAATAGTTGCTCGGCTCAATTAAAGAAAGAAAAAATGATGCCCAATAATCAGCACCTGAAATGTTATGCTAAGACAAAAGTTGCTACATATTTATTCTTTACAATATTATGTTTTATTAGGCATTAGTATATAGTATATAATACTTACAATAAGCCATTGTGATTCTTACTAACTAGAAAGTATTACTATTTCAAGGAAGTCTTTCTCCGAGAAAAAAAGGTAATCGAGGAATTTGACCCTTGTTTTATCTGGTTGCATATCTTGCTTCTGAAACTTATGGCTTGGATAATTAAAACATAGTTTTGGTAAACTTCCAGTTAATAATATTAAGTTAATAACTTAATTATGATTTTTCCATGTACAAATGGTCATACTCCAAGAAGTTTTGTCTGACAGCACTTTCGGCCAAGATAAAAATGTTCTATTTTGTGTGCCCAACATGTCTCTACATTCACTGTGATTCCCAGGGATTTGAAAAGTGGCTGATGCAACTGAGAAAATGAATTTTATTTTTATTTAATTTTAATTAATTTAAATTTAAGTAGCTATGTTATTAGACAGCACAGATTCAAAGTATAAAATTTCATCAGTTTGGGTGCATTAAAAATGATAAATGTGGTTGGGCATTGTGGCACTACTTGTAATCCCAGCTACCCAGGAGGATGAGGGAAGATCTCAAGTTCAAGGCCAGCCTGGGCAACTTAGCAAAACCCTGTGTCAATATAATATAAAAAGGGTTGACTGAAGGTATAGCACAGTGCTTGGCTAGTATCTGTGAGGTTCTGGGTTCAATTCCCAGTACTGGAAAAAATTATGAATGTTTCACTACTAAATGTTTCCTTATTATGAAAAAATAAATTTCACTTGCCAGTATTTTAACAACTTAATATCAATCTCCGCTTACCGAAATTATTTATGTTGAGCAACCTTCTTTTGACATTCTGAGAAATGTGTTTTTTCTAATATTAATATCGTGTGCTGCTGTTCCCCTTTGTTTACATGTTTTCAGTTATATCTTTTTTAACATTTATTTTTTAGTTTTAGGTGGACACAATATCTTTATTTTATATTTATGTGGTGCTGAGGATAGAACCCAGTGCCTCTGCATGCTAGGCGAGCACTCTGCCACTGAGCCACAACCCCAGCCCTCAGTTATATCTTTATAAATTTGCATGCAACCCTACTGAATTTTTGCTAGTTTATTAAAAAAAGGTGATTTGATTTCAATATTGGACTTGAACATTTTGCTATGTGTAATGTGAATAATTATATCAATAAAATGGTCACTGGTTAAGAAATTATTAAGAACTTGCAAAAAATTTAATGAGAACTCCAAGAATAGAATTGGCACTTTAATATAGAAATTGTAGTTATGTCATTGACCTGCTTTTAAAAGATGAATTCATTTCACTGCACCCATCACTATAATTACCCTTTATACTTGCTAAAAATAAGTATTTCAGTATACACCAGTTTTACATGTAGTCTCCACATCCAGCTCCATTATTATTCAGACTTTAAGGTTTGGTGGTAAGTCTTGCACATGTTGTTTTTTATATTTCTGTAGAAGCAGTGTCAATGTATATTTTTAAAGCATTATGTTTTCAAATGACCTAGTAAGATCAAGGAATTATTTCAGTAAATTATCTTTTGATTAACACATTTCAAGTACTACTTTAGAGAGGTTAGAACAACCATTCATTTGAAGCTAAAGCTTCATCATTTAAAATTCATCTTTTAAATCAAAATTGTTAGTAGTTAGGAATAATGGTAGCTACCTAATTATAAAAAAAAGAAAATTAATTTAAATGAAATTGTCTGTGACTGGAATCCAGATACTGAAAACATTGAAATACAGGATTTAACAGTTAATACTTAATAATACTTAACAATTTGAACTCAAGTTTTGAAATATATATAAAAATCATGAAAAAAATAGCCCATGCAATCTGGTAGTGGAGGCCAGTCTTAGTGGCGTGAGAGAAGTAACCCATGAATGCTCTTGAACTCTTGGGGAAGAAGAAGACAAAAGATACTAACTTAGTATCAGGTACTAAATCAGTACCTGAGAAGGTTAGCTTACATTTTTTTTAATGTCATTTGCTGTTAAATGGATGGAAATGGAGACTACCATGCTAAGTGAAGTAAGCCAGACCCAAAACACCAAAGGCAGAATGTTCTCTCTTAAAAATGGATGCTAACCTACAACAAGGGAGAGGAAGAATAGAAGTTCATTGGATTAGACAAATGAGAACTACATGTAAAACTAAAGGTGGAGTGGGGTGATAGGAAAGACAATAGAATGAATCAGACCTAACTTTCCTATCCTTGTATATGAATATACTAACAGTATAACTCCACATCATGTACAACCACAATAATGGGAACCTAATTGGAACAAATTATACTTACTCTATGTATTTTTAATATATCAAAATACACTCGACTTTTATGTATATCTAGAAGGAACAAATAAAAAATAAAAATTAAAAAAAATTGAACCTTTATTTTATTTAATTGTTTTTATGTGGTGCTGAGGATAAAATCTTTGCCTCTCCCATGCTACCTCAAGTGCTCTACCACTGAGCTACAACCATAGCCCTTGGCTTATATCTTAACAAGATTTAATCCTATTACCTTGGTCCTCACAAATTTATAACTTATAAACTTTGTTTGAATTTTTCCTTAAGAAAACATTTTGCTAACAATAATGCGAACATGAAAATAATATAAACATGAGACAGTCCTTTATTTCTGTATGTTGATTTCATTTTTTAAATTCATGTCATATTAGATTCTTTTTTATGATGGCTAAAGATGTTAGCTATTCTTTCCTGTTTACTTTTTCACATAAACCTCAAAATTATTTTATTGAGGTCTCCCAATTAATTGATAAGAAAATTATATTATTAAAATTATTAGTCTTCAAAGAACATGGTAATATTTTTCTTAATATCTATCAAAAAAAATCTTCCAGTTCCCTTCATATTGGTGGATATACATACACATATATTTCCTTTCTTTCTTTTTTTTTTGCAGAGCTAGGAAATGAACCCAGGGCCTAGCACATACTCAGCAAGCCTCTACCACTGAGCTACAAACCCAGCCCTGGTGATATATTTTCCATTAATGGTCATTAATGTGTTCATGTCTGTGTTATTGTAAATTAGGATTCCTTTTCAATTATATAAGTATAACTAAATATTGTTGATACCTACAAATGTCATTTCATTATATATAATTTATTGATATTTTGTATTTTATTTATTTTTTTAACCATCTTTTCAAGCATTTTACTCAAATAGTAATTTATTTTGATGTCTATTTTCTTAATCAAAAGTAATATCTATTCATTACACATATGTTATGCTCACTAAATGCTGAGATTCATTGAGGTTGTGAGCTGGGCTATCACATATAGATACAGGGCTCTTCCCACCAGAGTTTGAAGAATATTTGCAAATTACTCTTCAAAATAACCAGAGATCATTTGGAAAGAGTAGCTTCTACTTAGAAACTCAGAAATGCCCAGAAACTATTTTGTTAGAAGAAAAGTCACCTTAAGAATGTTCATTTGTTGGACTGGGGTTGTAGCTCAGTGGTAGAGCGCTTGCCTAGCACATGTGAGGCTAGGTTCAATCATCAGCACCATAAATAAATAAATAGTTAAAAATAGAAGAAGAATGTTCAAGTTGTTGCCATATTAACTTCTGAAACTTTGGAAGAGATTATTGCTATGTTGTTGATTTTGAAATAAAATAGGCAATTAATATTAGTTGAATGAATAAAGGACAAAATAAATAAATACATGTAGCAATTTGCTTTGAGGGTACAATGATGAACAAAATAGACCTCAAGAGGGAGACAGATAATTAGAACAAATTAAAAATTTTAAAAAAAAAGAGGGAGAGAGACATTAAGTACAGATGCCCCAAAATAAATGCATTACCTGGTTTTTGGAATAGAGAATTTGAAGAGCCCAGAAATTGTGAAAGCCACAGACAACCTTTCCAATGTGGCCTAAACCATCCAAGGAAATCTAATTCTCCTTAACACATTTTTTTTTTTTTTTGTAGTTGTACACGGACAGAATGCTTTTATTTGTTTATTTTTATGTGGTGCTAAGGATCAAACCCAGTGTCTCATAAATGTGAGGCAAGTGCTCTGCCCCTGAGTTACAACCCCAACCCTCATTAACACATTCTTTTGGGGGTTTCCCACTTAAGTGCCTAGTCAATGAAATAAAACCCAGAAATATTGCTATTTGTCAAACAGTCTGCCTTCAGTTAGATGCCTATACCCTCCATTGCCTGACCATCTTCCTTCCTCTCTTATGAATTACTAAATATTCTTAATGAGTTTTCAAATAACTACCAGAGCCCAAGACTTCAGTTTCACATACCCCTGAACAGCAAAAAAAAAAAAAAAAAAAAAAAAAAAAACTATTTGTATTGCCCAGAGGCCAAGAACATTCACTACTGCCCAAAGCTACATTCCAGAGTACCCAAACCACACACTGGGTATCCCACGGGTACCACTGAAATGAGCCAAACCACGAGATTCATTGCCTTTGGATGGAGTGTCATGTGCTTAGCACTAAGAACTGCATAAATCTTGCCTGATAAGAGTTTAGGGGGAGAAGTGGTTTCCAGAGTAGCATTACACTATTCTCTCTCTTTCTCTCTCTCTTTCTCTCTCACACACACACACACACAAAAAAAAAAAAAAAAAAAAAAAAAAAAAAAAAAAAAAAAAAAAACCTTGATTTCCCAAAGCTCTGGAGCTTTGGGAATAGTATGGTCTATAATCAGTCCCATTGGCCCAGTCAGGAAAACAGAAACCTCTGTACTTAGCTCAAACAGAATATTTTGTTTATTTGTTTGTTTTTCTCACAAGGTATTCTGGGTTGCCTAGGCTGATCTCCAACACATGTTCCTTCTGCCGCAGTCTACCAAGTAGCTAGGATTATTGGCATCACCACTGTGCCTCTCTTAGAGAAGGATTTTAATTCTGGAAAACAGTGATACAGGTATTGGACTAGCTAGAGGAGATGGAGTGAAAGGAAGGGATTCTGCCTAGAGATAAGAAAGCTGCATTTGCTATCAGAGGTAACTTCAGCTCCTGCTGAAGCTTCACACAGAAAAGAGACCGTCTAGCCAGTGCCAGATCTGCCATTGCGACATCTCCACTGCTGGTGCCAGACCAGAGTGATTTCTTATCTCCCACCAGTAACTCCCAGTGGCCAAACCTGAACAGAAGCCAGTTGGTAAAGGGTTCTAGAAAAAAGAAGTATAAAAGCTTCCAGCTCTTCCAGTTATGAAAACAGAGTAATACCGAAGGGAAAATGAGCCAATATAAAAAATAACTGGCACAATAATATTATCAGTTAATTAAACAGATGTTCAATAATTTGGTATCAGTTACATTTGATAGAAAATCACTTCTGAATGGGCTGAATGAGTACATAACACTAATCAATCTCTTTATAATAATTTCTTGGGAAATCTTTCTGTTGAGACTTTTTTTTTTTAAGAGAGAGTGAGAGAGAATTTTTTTCTCTTTTTTTAAAGAGAGAGGGGGAAAGAGAGAGAGAATTTTCATATTTATTTTTTAGTTATCAGCGGACACAACATCTTTGTTTGTATGTGGTGCTGAGGATCCAACCCGGGCCACACGCACGCCAGGCGAGCGCGCTACCGCTTGAGCCACATCCCCAGCCCCACTGTTGAGACTTATTAAGATGGCATAGGGGCTGGGGCTGTAGCTCAGTGGTAGAGCACTTGCCTAGCATGTGTGAGGCACTGGGTTCAATCCTTAGCACCAGATAAAAATAAACATATAAAATAAAGGCATATAAAATAAAGGATGTCTATCTACAATTCAAGGGGAAAAAAAAAAAGATGGCAGTAACATGAAACCAAGACAAGGAGTCAAGGATGGTTGAGAAAGAGAAGCATGGCCAGTACAGGACAGGTCCAGGAGCAGACATACAGAAATTAACTTGATGAAGGGCCAGTATGGATTTGAAAAAATAATTTACCTTTCCAATTAGAAAACATCTTATCTTCCAAATTGACAGTGGAGGAGGGACACCACAATCAAAATCTTTCAATTTGTCACAAGTAGCAAGAGCCAATGAGATTTATAGGGGGTTAAATCTAGCTTACTAATTATATTTAAAGTCTCCTTTATAATGGAAGAAAAATGAATCACCAAAAAATGCAAAAGCTACATAAATTATTATCCTTCAATATCTTTACACAACTCAATGACAGCACAGTAGATTTATGTCCCAACATTAACCTCCTTTCAGATTCCACCTAAGCATAGCTGCAAGCATTTATAAAAGACTCATGTTACTGCCATTTGATACCTGATATGGAATCTTTTTTAACATCTTTTTTCCTCTACTCTTACACTGATTCATACAGTGCTTTGCTCAAATTCACTGGGGTTTTGTGGCTGGAATTATATGACTCAAAAATGAGTTAATTCCTGTTTTGTTCATGGGCATATAAAACATTCAAGACAAATGCTGAACAGGATGAATGTCCTAATGGTAAACATGCATAGATGATTTCGAAGATTGTTTTGAAAATTCTACTGTAAAGTAAAGGATATTTGATTTTAAGATCTTATAAATCTAAGACATGGGTTTCTCAAGTAAACTTTGCGCCGTGACAGGGTATGTATGATAGACATTTTAAATTTCAGACTTTATTTGTTGGGTATCACTCTGAAATGCTGTTCTGAATGGTTTAAAATTATAAAAGTTGGCATGGCTTCTTGGAACTTCACTTTTTAAAAACTGCCACTTGCTGAAATCATAAAATGCATATCTTATAATCAATGAAAATCAACATTCATGAAGATAATGAGTTCATATGTACGTATTTAAAATTTTCACTTTTAAAAGGAAGATTATTTCTATCATATACTTTTCTTAAATTTATGCCCAATTCTCTCTCAGTTCTCCTGAGTCTGAGATAGTCAACCCATTTCATGGTTAAGCTTCTAGAAAAAACATAGGAGAGGTGAAAGCAATGAATTGAGTTATATTAGTTGGTGTTGCTTAAACTTTCCCCTTCCTCCTCTTGGAGGTGGTAATTTTCTATGTACTACAGCAATGAAAACAAATTATTATGATTTAGATATGAGGTTTCCCCCAAAAGCTCATGAGTAAGACAATATAAGACAGTTTAGAGGTGAAATGAACGAGTAGGAGAGCTTTAACCTAATCACTACATTAATTCACTGCTTTGTATTTACTGGACAGTAGCTGTTGGCAGGTGGAGAGTGGCTAGATGAGGTAGTTCATTAGAGGCTGCTTTGGGGGTTTATATTTTGTCCCTGGTGAGAGGAGCGCTCTCTCTTCTCTCTTGCTTCCTTGCTACCATGTCCTGAGCTGCTTTGCTTCCACCACACTCTTCCACCATGATGTACCACCTCACCTCAGGCCCAGAGCTATGGAGTCAATTGACTGTGGACTGAGACCTCTGAAACCAAGGAGCCAAAATAAATTCTTCCTCCTTTAATTGTTCTTGTCAGGTGTTTTGGTCATAGCTATGAAAAAGCTGACTAAACCACCTTATACCCATAGACACTGCCCCAAGCCATTTGCTGCCTTGATCATTTTGGCCTTTCCCTGCGGTCCACCACAAAAATATAACCCTGCAGACCAGTTTTCCAGCCCTGCAGCTAGCTTTAGTTCTGACTGGGCCATGACCAAGCTTTACAGGTTGTGAAATATTACATCACTTTTGATTACAAGGGCATAAATCAGTGATTTTCAAACTTTTTCTTTTTACTTCAACCCACTTACTATAAGATACACATTTTAATCTCAATGTACATATATTATTGTAGAATTAAACTAATGTTTCATGAAGCAATACTTATTTTTACTGTATGCATTGCACTCTGATATTTTTAATTTTATTTGTTTCTGTTTTTAATATGTTGTCACCACTAAACTGTTTTCATGTTTTACTAGTAGGATGCAACCCTCAACTGAAAAACACTGACCTAAACCATAACAACTATTTGATGAAGATGTAGAGTTTCCAACAGAGAACATTTTCTGTTTTATTTTATTTATTTATTTTTTAAAATTTTTTTAGTATCTATTTTTTAGTTTTTTCGGCGGACACAACATCTTTGTTTGTATGTGGTACTGTGGATCGAACCTGGGCTGCAAGCATGCCAGGCGAGCGTGCTACCGCTTGAGCCACACCCCCAGCCCCATGTTTTATTTTTTATGGAAGCAAAAACATCTGCTTATAATTAAATTACTACATGTAACTTCCTTGTTGTTAAATATTATTTGTTAATGTGCTGAAATGTTTTCATTTTTTCAAAGTGAACATCAAACATGACATTTTGGAAACTGAGCCAAAGGGTAAGAAAAAAAAAGGGAACACAACAGTGAGACAATACTCTAGAAAACAATTTTTATACAAATCGAGTTTTGGGGTATGTATATTTTGTGTTCTCCTTTTCTATTACTCAATTTGTTCATTTCTGCTTTAACTTTTAGTATTTCCCTTTTCTTGCTCGCCTCTAAGGAATTATGCATTTTCTTGTCTACAGTTTTAAGGTTGGTTAATTTATTGCACTTTTTTTTCTTATTACTATTCATAGATGCAGTGCCATTTTAGGAAAACCTATTTTGCTTCAGTATGTCTTTCATTTAGAGATCCTGGAGATTTTCTCTATTCTCTCAGGAGTTTATGCATTTAAAATTATGTCTGTTATAAATTTAACTAGTTTTTCCAGGTGTTGGTAGCAAATGGTTTTTAAAGTTATGATATATAATAGTACATTATGTTGCAAAACAAACTTCCCCCAAAACACAGTGGCTTGACAACAGCAAAGGTTTACTAGTCATTCACTGTACATGTTGGTTATAGTTCTCTTCCAGGATCTTCATTCCAGGATTTAGACTAAAGGAGCAGCCTACATATAGGACATGACTGCCTCATGTCTGAATCATAGAAGGTTCCTTTTTTGTTTTTTACTTTGTTTTTGCTTTTTTTTAAACTTTTTCTTGAATTCATTTTTGTTGTTGTTTTGCAATGCTTATGGTCAAATCTTTGGCACAGGATATCTCTTACTTCCGTTCAGATGTGGGGCATACGTCACTTCTGAATACATTTTACAAGCCAAAGCAAGTCAAATGATAAATTTAATTGGAGAACATAATGCTTTCATAAGGAGGGCAGCAAATAATAGGAAACAATAATATAATCTATCCCATTTTATCCCCCATAATGCTTCAACCCAAAAGATTTATCCTTGCATCTCTGTCAATTCAAAACTCTATTTTAGTGTTGCATTATATTTAAGACTTACCATTATAGCATTTTGTTTTCATTTTAAAAATCTATCTTTAATCATAGTATAATTCTGTTAATGCACTTTGCTATAAAAACAGCTGTGCTATCATGTTTTTATAGGCCACATGAGGCTACAGCTATTGTGGATTATAACAACAACAAGAAAATAGGGCTGGGGCATATAGCTCAGTGGTAAAACATGCATGAAGCCCTGGGTTGATTCCCCAGCAATACACACACACACACACACACACACACACACACACACACTTTTTTCTAGTTTACTCTGTACCCACAGCAATACACAGTCTTATCTCCCCCAGAATTCACTGGGGGCTACATGTGCTTATGTAAAAAGAGCCCTGGTGGCCGAGTATCTGTCTGGGTCCCTTGTCTTTCAAGAGGATAGCAATGTTCCCTGTCACTTCCAGACAGAGCAGTATTGCTTGGTGCATCCACAACTTTAGAGACTCAGGGGTTTTACACACTCTTTTCTAAATTATAACCATCTCTCCCAGCTTTGGCCCAAGTTCCTAGTTGAGATACAGAATAAATTAACTAATATATTTACCATACTAAAAATTACCCCTGATAGCCAAACCTTGTGTTTTAATTTTACTTTGTAATTATCTCTCACTTTCTCTCCCTCTACCTCTCCTCCTTCCTCTACATCAGGCTCCTCTGCTGTTTATACTGTGATATATCCCCAATAACCAAGCCACCCTGGAACCTCTGTGAAAACTCATTTAAGTTAAACACCAAGTTGTTATTGTGCTTGTGTAGCCACTATGAATCATAAGTTATTCCCTCTTATCTTTATTAAAATTTCCTTATTCTAAAACATCTTATCACAATAATGACATACATAGAAAAACATGATATATTAGCAAGGCTTACTAATATATGAATGAAAAAGCATGGTGTATATTCCCACCCTCTTCCATGCCTAATTGGACTTCCCAAAAGGAAGCACTTTTTTAAAAATTTCTTTAGTTGTACATGGACACAACATCTTTATTTTGTTTATTTATTTTTATGTGATGCTGAGGATCGAACCCAGGGTCTCACACGTGAGAGGCGAGCACTCTACCACTGAGCCACAACCCCAATCCCAGGAAGCACTTTTAAACTTTCTCTTTCAAGGCTCTTCACAGTCACTTGTTTAATTCTAAACAATAAGCCTTAACTACTATTTCTTAATTACTTATAAATTATTCTATTCGTTGAGACTAGTCTCCAAAAGAAGGAATAGAGATGTAACTCAGAGGTAAAGTGCCCCAAGTTCAATCCCCAGTACCCCCCGCCAGATTTATAAAGGTTGGCATTTATGTTTTCTCTATTAACCATATTTTAAGTTTCTGTTTTGTTCATTGCATTGCTGCTTAAAATTGAAAAACTACTGAAAAACAGTGACATAACTATAAAAGTTGTTGACAGAAATATTAGTCACTAGGATTTCATTTTCTTCTCTATTAGGACTCTTCAAGTCCTATAAAAGATTGTCCAAATTTAAGATTATAGAGTTTGTAGATAAAAGATTTAGAATAAAATAGGGAAACACATTGAGACATTGGAATGGGCAATAATTTTTGGGTAAAGACTCCCAAAGTACAGGAAACAAAAACATACAGACAAATTGGGTTACATCAAATTTAAAAACATCTACATATCAAAGGAAAATATCATCAGGGTAAAGAGACAATGTACAAATGGGAGAAAATATTTGCAAACTATGCATCTGACAAGGGAATAATAGCCAGAACATATAAGAAACTCAACAACAGAAAATTAACCTCATTAAAAGTGGGCAAGAGATCATAATAGATATTTTTCAAAGAAGATGAATAGCCAAATAAGAAAAAAATATGAAACAACACTATTCTTGAGAGAAATGCAAATTAAAACCACAATGATATATCACGTCACTCCAGGAAGAATGGCTACCTATCAAAAGATAACAAGTGCTGGCAAGAATGTAGAAAAAAAGAGAATCTATGCACAATGTTTGTAGAAATGTAAATTAATACAGCCATTATGGAAACCAGTATGGAAGTTCCTCAAAAAATTAAAAATACAACTATCACGTGGTCTGTAATCTCACTCCAGGTATATATTCAAAGAAATGAAATCAGTATGTTAAGAGAGACGTTTATATTCCCATGGTTTATGCAGTACTATTTATAATAGCTAAGAAATGGAAACAACCTAAGTTTCTATCAGCTGGTGAATGGAAAAAGGAAATGTGGTACACACGCACCAAGGAATAGTATTGATCCATAAAAAAGAATGAAATCTTGTTATTCATAACCACATAGATGAAACTGGAGATCATTATATATTAAGTGAAATAAGCCAGGCCCAGAAAGACAAGTACCTCATGATCTCATTTATACATCAAATATTTAAAAGCTAATCTCTTAGAAACTGAGAGTAAAATGATGGTTACTAGAGGTTGGGGAGAATTGGAGGGAAGGAGGTTGGTAAAGTTTAATCAATAGGTACTAAATTGCAGTTCCGTAGGAGTAAGAAGTTCTGGTGTGCTATTTTACAGGAAGGTGAATGTAAATAGAGATTGTTTATTGTATCTT
This sequence comes from Callospermophilus lateralis, assembly GCF_048772815.1. Taxonomy (NCBI): domain Eukaryota; kingdom Metazoa; phylum Chordata; class Mammalia; order Rodentia; family Sciuridae; genus Callospermophilus; species Callospermophilus lateralis. Next base: position 44,424,011 of record NC_135318.1, on the reverse strand, counting down.
TCAAAAAATCGAGTAGAAAATGTTTTAACCATAAAGAAGTTATAAATGCTTGAGGACTTAGATAAGTTTAACCTGGTTGTACAATGTTGCATTGGAGATGTAGCTCAGTGGTAAGAGTGTTTGTCTAGCATGGTTAATACCTTTTGATCCCCAGCACCATAAAGCAACTAAACAATGCTTACATCTAACAGAACATCAGCTGGTACCCAATATATATACACACACACACACATATATATAACATATATATATAATTTGTATGTTTTATGAATCAGTTAAAAATAAATTTGATTTTTACATGCTAAAAATAAATAAAAATTTTTTAAAAAATATAGAGTTTTCAAAATATTTTTGTTAGGGCATTATAGTTATACATGAATTTAGGGTTCATTTTGACATAACCATACAAGCATGGAATATAATTTGCTGTTCTTCAGTTTCCAGTACTTTTCCTTTCTCTCCCTTCCTCCTTCCGCACTCCCCTTCCTCTATTTGAGTGGTCTTCCTTCTATTTATTTATAGTTTTTTTTAAAATCAGTGCTCTCCAGATATACATAAAAGTGAAATTCATTGTGGAATAGTTATATATGTATATAGCATAATTTGGCCAATTTCTTTCCACTGTTTCTTTTCTAGTTCCTCCTCCAACCCCTTCAAGTCTCTTACCTGCACTCTATTGATCTCCCCTCTATTTTCATGGGGATTCCCCCCTACTCCCACTTTTTTATTCTTTATTTTGGTCTAGCTCCAACATACAAGAGAAAATATTTGGCTTTTGACTTTCTGAGTCTGGTTTATTTCACTTAGAATGATGTTCTTCTGTTCCATCCATTTACTAGCAAATCTCATAATTTAATTCTTCTTTGTGGCAGAATAAAACTTCAATATATATGTACACACATTTTCTTTATCCATTCATCTGCTGATGAATGTGCTGGTTTCATTACTTGGTTATTGTGAATTGCATATAAACACTGATGTGGCTACATCACTATAGGATGTTGATTTTAGTTCTTTTGGATAAGTACCAAGGAGTAGGATAGCTGGATCATATAATGATTCCACTCCTAATTTTTTGAGGCATCTCCATACTGCTTTTCAGAGTGATTGTACTAATTTTCTGCTCCATCAACAATGTATGAGTGTACATTTTCCCCCATATCCTCGCCAGAATTTATTATTATTTGTATTCTTGATGATTCCCATTCTGACCACGAGTAAAATGAAATCTCAGGGTAGATTTGATTTGCATTTCCCAGATTGCTAGGAGTGTTTAACATTTTTCATATATTTGTTGGCCATTTGTGTTTCTTCTTTTGAGAACTGTCTGTTTAGTTATTTTGTCCATTTATTAATTTTTGTGTGTGTTACGTTTTTTGAGTTCTTATATATTCTGGATATTAATCCGCTATCAGAGGAGCAGGTGGCAAACATCTTCCACTCTTTAGGCTCTCTCTTCATGCTCTTTTTTCTTTGTCATGTAGAAGTTTTATAATTTGATGCAATCTCATTTATTGATTCTTTCTAAAATATTTTTTATTTGTAGATGGACACAATACCTTTATTTTATTGATGTATTTTTATGTGGTGCTGAGGATTGAACCCAGTGCCTCACACATGGTAGGCAAGCACTCTACTACTTAGCTATAACCTCACCCCTACTTATTAATTCTTGTGGTTTAAGAGTCTTGTTAAAAGTCAATACCTGCACCAGTATGTTGGAGTGTTGGACCTATATTTTCTTCTAGTAGTTGCAAAGATTCTGATGTAATTACTACTAGGTCTTTGATCCACTTTAAATTGACTTTTGTGAAGGGTGAGAGATGGGGATCTAGTTTCATGCTTCTATATATGGATATCCACTTTTCCTAGCACCATTTGCTTAAAAGGCTATTTTTTTCTCCAATGTTTGTTTGCAGAACTTCTGTCAAGAATAGGATGACTGTATCTATGTGGATTTTTCTCTATGTCTGTTTTTATGCCTGTACCACAGTGTTTTTGTTACTATATGTCTGTGATATAATTTAAACTACGGTATTGTAATGCCTCCAGGATTGCTCTTTTTACTTAGAATTGCTTTGGTTATTCTGGGTATTTTATTCTTCTCTACAAATCTTAGGACTGTTTTTTTTCTAGTTCTGTGAAGACTGTAATTGGAATTTTGATGAGGATTGCATTGAATCCATCTGTAGATTGCTTTTGGCAATGTGGCTATTTTAGCAGTATTAATTCTGCCTATCCATTATCATGGAAGCTCTTTCCATTCTTCAATTTCTTTCTTCAGTGTTCTATATTTTTCATTGTAGAGGTCTAATCCATCCTTGGTTAAATTTATTCCTAGGTACTTAATTTTTTGGTGATGGCTACTGTAAATGAAATTGTTTTCCTGATATCTTTCTCATAAGATTCATTGTTGGTGTATAGAAAAGCTATTGATTTTTGCATTTTGATTTTGTATCCTGTCACCTTGCTGAATGTATTAGCTCTAGAAATAAAGAACTTCTGGTGAAGCTTTTTCAGATATTCTTAGTATAGGATCATATTATCTGCAAATAGTGACTATTTTACTTCTTCCTTTCCTATTTGTCTGCCTTTTACTTCCTTCTCTTGCATAATTACTCTGGTCAAAATTTCAACTACTATATTGAAAAAAATGGTAAGAGTGTAATCTTTGTCTTGTTCCTGATTTTAGAGGGAATGTTTTTCATTTTCCCCCCACTCACTATGATGTTGACTTTGGATTTATTATATATAGTCTTTATGATGTTCCTTCTATCCCTAGTTTCTGCAGTGATTTTATCATAAATGAGTACTGAATTTTGTTGAGTTTTTTCTCCATCTATTGAGAATGTTATGTGATTTTTGTCCTTAATTCTATTTATATGGTAAATTACATTTATTAATTTTTTTAACTATTATTGCATTTGTGGAATGAAAGCAACTTCATGATGTCCAGTCTTTTTACTGTGTTGTTCAATATTATTTGCTAGCATTTTATTAAGGTTTTTTTTATGTCTGTGTTCATCAAGGATATTGGTCTATAGTTTTCTTTCTTTGGTGTGTCCTTGTCTGGTTTAAGTATCATTGGGGTTTTTAAATAATAATTTTCTAAGTTATTTTTTTGTGATGACTTCATACTGTACTAGTGCAGAGGTGTACTAAAATTTACTTATGAAGTCACCTACTGATAGATATTTAGATTGTTTACAGTCTTTTGCTGTTACAAACAATGCTGCAAAACACCCTGCTATCTTTTATGCAAATGTGCATCTATAACTGTTAGCTGAATTCCAGGAAGACAAATTGCTAGTTTAAAGGCATTTAATAGATAGATAGATCATTTTGACCTGCATATCCATATTGAATAGGTAGATTATTTTGATATACATTTCCATGTAGCCCCCCACCCCAAAGAAGCGATACCAATTTACATTCCCACTATCAGTGCATCAGACTGCATATTTTCCCAATTCCTTTATTTTTACATGGTGTAATGTAGCATATTTTTACTTTATCTAACACCACTATCTATTTTTCCAGGTTACTCCTTGACTCCCACAATTCTTCCACTCCCTCTGACCTATGGGTCATTATTACCTTTTCACTAGTTCTCACTCATCTTCTGTTTGCTTCCCCTGCTTCTGTTTTATGATCTTGCATTATAATTATTCTCACATGCTCTTAAATCTGTTACTTCTCTTTCCCTTTACTGTAACTGACAGCCAAACTCCAGGCCCAATGAAGCCCAGCTCTCTCCCTATGTCACACACAGCAGTTCAATGTGATTGGAGAAGAACGAACAAATCTGCAGACGATACTGAAAATTCATAACCCCACTCAGGTGGGCCTTTAATAGAGTCCCAGTGTATCCCTTAGCCCATTCTCTTCCTCTCCTAAAGAGAGAGTCACAAATGTGCTATTTTATTCCTATTCCTTTCTCCAACTCTTTAACACCTTCTGAACCCTCTTTTGATGACTTTGCTTCCTAAATCTCTGAGAACTTCCACATCCACCATCACATTTTCTAGTCTGCCAGTGTCATTGCCCACATTTTCTGCCTTCTTTCCTGTTACTATGGATACACTGTCCATCTGTCTGTGTAAAGTCAATCCATACACTGGATTGAATCCCTTCTCACTTACTCAAGGCCCTGTCTCCATGAATTGTTCTTTCTCTCTTCTGCATCATTGCTATGATTTAGACATGCATTGTCCCCCAAAGATTCATATGCAGGAACATTGGTCCCCAATGTAACAGTATTGAAAAGTGGTGGAACCTTAAGAAGTAGACCTAGTAGAATATGATTAGTTCATTGGGGCCACCACCCTCTGAAGGGATTAACACCTGTCTTGTAGGATTGGGTTAGGTTTTATTGGATTAAATTAATTACCTTGAGAGCAAATTATTATACAGTGAATATAACTTTATCACCTTGCCCTTTTGCTTACTCTCTCACTTGTGTGCCCTTCCATGTCTTCTTGCTATCCATCATGGTGTGATGGAGCCAGAAGGCCCTCACCAGGAGTTGATCTGATGAAGCTGCCTGATCTTGAACTTTCAGCCACCAAAATTTCTTTCCTTTTAAAAGTATCCAGTCTCAGATATTTTATTATAAAAGCACAAAGTAGACTAAAACAATCATCGTTTCTTTCTATTGAATCATTCCCATTATTACCATACATGTTGTAGTGTTTCCCCATTGGGGAAAAAAATCATCTGTTGGCTCCACATCTCTTCTCACCAGTACCCCACTTGTCAGCCTTCCCATACATACTTTTCTTTAGAGTTGTACAGACAACTCTTTTATGTTTCCACCTCATCTTTTCCAATTCTCTCCTGAACCCATTCCAATCAGGCATTTATCTCCACCATTCACAAAAACAATTTTAATCAAGGTACCCAATAATTACTTCCATGTTGCCATGTCCAAAGATCAATTCTCAGTCCTTACCTTACATGTAACCTATTTGCATATTTGACAGTCGTATTCTCCCCGATATTTCTTGCTATTTCTGCTCAGATCTCATCTTGTTACAAAGGACTTTCCTGAGCATTCTGGGTTAAATAGTCAACCAGTTGATCCCTTCTACTGTCCATCCCCTGGCCTACTCTGTAGTATTGATTTCACCTGATCAATTTTATGCTTGTTTATTGGGTTCCTCCCTTATTTCAATCTTAGTTTGTATAAAACAACAAATGGCATCTTTGAAATAATAAAGGATATTTGAATATAGGCTAGGTATTAAATGATATTAAAGAATTACATTAATTTTTTTTAGGTGTGGTGTTCATGTGAAAAAATTTAAAAGTCCTGTAAGTTAGAGATGCAGAATGAAGTATCTACTAGTGAATTGAATACTATTTGAAATATTCTTTACTCAAGAATAAGTCCAAAATTTTGGGCATGAGCAGTTGGGATAGTGGAGCTGTTATTTTCAGAGATTTTTGAAGACTATAGGAAGAGGCAGTTTTGTAGGAAATGAGTAGGAGAAAATAATGGGTTTGGTTTGCACGTGGTAAGTTTGAGATGTATATAGATACCCAAGTAGAGACATTGAGTAGCATTCGGATACAAAAGTCTGGAGTGCAGGGAAGAGATAAACATCTGTGAGTCAAGACAACGTGATATTTAAAGTTATAAGAACATTTAGAAAATTAAAGTTAACTAAAAAAAAAAAAAAGCAAGAAGTCATCTAAGGACTAAGCCTATTATAGCACTCCAAAATCTAGAGGCCAGAATTGGGGAAAAGTCATCAGAAAAGATGAGGAAGGAGTGGTCACTGAGGTGGGGGAAAAAACATGGCAACCTGAGAGCCACGTGAAGAAGGGCCTCCTCACCAAGAATTTAAAAAATGGTTATATAATTAAAATATTTAATGAATGAATAGAGCATAATAATTTATTTCCCTACATCAGAATGTATAATAATTGAAGATATAAAATGTCAAAACCTTTGTGATAATATTTTAGACTTTTAAAGTAAAATATTTTTATGCAACTTGTGGTTTGAATAATTGCTAATTATTACTAATAATTTCAGAATTAAATTCTGGTTTGAATTATTGCAGTGGACACTTTTTTGTTTGTTTGGTATTGGGAATTTAACCCAGGGGTGCCTTACCACTGATCTACATCCCTAGCCCTTTTTATTTTTACTTCGAGACAGGGTCTTGCTAAATTGCTTAGGATCTTGCTAATTTCTGAGGCTGTCCTCCAATGTGAAATCTTCCTGCCTCCCAAGGTATCCTTGATGAGAACAACTCAGTGAGACCCTAACTCTAAATAAAATATTTTAAAAAGGGCTGGGAATGTTGCTCAGTGGTTAGGCACCCCTAGATTCAATTCCAGTACCAAAAAAAAAAAAAAAAAAAAAAAAAATCAATAATGTTTTGTGGTTTTTTTCAGAGTTTTTTTTTTCTTCGGGGGCCAATACTCTCATCTCCTAGCTGCTTGGAATGTCAGCTGCTGTTGTCTTACAGATGTATCCCTCACTAAGAACACCCTTGGACTATAAGAAACTGCTGCTCCTAAAGGTAAACACTCTACCAGTAGGGAGTCCAAACCAAACGACTGGCTGAGAGTAACAATACATAACCTGGCCCCTTCTCTCAGTTTGGGACAGCTATACAGCTATACATTTATATATAAATTTATATACATTTATCTATAAATATATTTGAAAAGCCAGGACATTTGTTCTGTAGAGTTTTCCATATGCTGTAGTCAAAGCAGTTTTGCATAAATGTATATAGATATGCATAATTATGTTCTTTTATGTGTCTCCTTTTAAGGACATCCCTACTCCAGAACTCCATAAAGGACAACTGAGGTTTGGAATGAAACCTGACTGAGATCCATTCCACTTCATGCGTACCATTCCACCTTCCTCATTTCCCCAGAGGCATTTCTCCAGTAAACTTCTGCATGCAACTCTCCACCTCAGAATTTGTACCTAGGGAAACCAGCTTAAACAGTGTTCTACCCGAGGAGGCACTGTCCCCCAACGTAATTGTGCCATTTGCAGAATAATCTAGAATTTATTATTTATTGGAAATCCAGGACGTTTGTTCTGTAGAGTTTTCCATATGCTGTATTTGTCTGGTTGTATCCCTGTGTGCATTCCTTATCTGATCCTTCTGTAAACTGGTAGTATAGAGGCTTAATTACATTCACCCCCACCCATTTTCAACCTTGTGAAATTTAAATGTTGGCTTCTGATGCTAAGAGGAGGAAAATCCAAAGCTCCCCAGGATCAGAGGAGATTACTCATGATTATATGCGCCCCTTTCCTACCTCCCTCTTCCCCCTTCATCACATAGACTTGGTATCTGCAACCGAAAGCCCTTCCATTTACACACTCAGGACTGGGAACAAATGACTGGAAAATGTGTTTACCTGTGTTTAGTCTTTTTTTTTTTTTTTAAACCTACATTTAGTCTTAAACACTAAATACCTTCCTCCCATTCCTCCCAGAGTATGATTATCTTTTTCTTACCCAGTAAGGAAACCAAAGACAGCAACACCATCTCTAGATTATTTGCATGTAGAATTCCCTGTCGTTATTAATTTTAAAAGCCATCCTGGCTTTCTTCTGTCAAACGGTTTGATTGTGGATCACATTCTTTCAACGACAGCTGGTTAATCATCATGCTTTTATCTGGCACCTGCTGCGTGATCAGCGTCATTCTTGGAGAATTCATGCTGATTAAATTCCCTGTAAAACAATTAGGAAGCTGTATCTTGTTTTTGCTCTGTCCTCATCTCCACCCCACAGTTCACACAAATTTATTCCAAAATCAAATAAATATTCTTTCTTTTGTATCAATTCACTGTTTTTGAATTATCTATACTATGCCCCATTCTGTTAAGAGTTGATAACACCTTAGACAATTATGATTTTTCTAAGGTAGTCAAAGCAGTTTTGCATAAATGTATATAAATATGCATAATTATGTTCTTTTGTGTGTCTCCTTTTAAGGAAATTTGTTAAGATTTTTTTCCCCTTCATTTAGTTATTTAATGTAATTACAAGCAACAGAAACCAGGATGAGCTGGCTCAAGGGGGAAAATCTTATTGGAAACATATGAGTCTATCACATAGAATCCAAAGAATTGACCAACCAACCATGAAGGACAGAAGCCAAGGAAGCTCTGGAGATCCTGGCAACAACTGCTTAGGAAACTTTCCTTTCCTTTATTATGTCGTTAACATGACCAGTCCAAACTCTCCGTTCTCTGTGTATCACAATTTAAATTCAAAATCTTCTGGAGGGGGCACAATCTGATTGGTTCCCATGCTCTATATCCCTCAGTGTCGAATACAGAAGCCATCAGCTACATGTAGTCATGGAGAACTTGAAATGTGACTACCACAACTGACAAACTGAAATTTTTATCTAATTTTATTAATTAACTTAAAGATTAAAGCAAAGTGAAATATTTTTCTGTTGTACACAACTTTCTTATTTTGGTGTAAACTGAACACATTTCACTTTAACTATTAAAATTTATCATTTAAATTGAGATGTGTTGCCACTGTAAAATATACCAGATTTTGAAGACAGTATGGAAAAAAGAGGAGGTAAGATGTCTTATTAATATTCAAGTTTTTAATGATTACATGTAGAAATGATAAAATTTTGGACATGTTGAGTTAAATAAAATATTGAAAAGTATTATTTTTACTTTAAAATATAACTGCTATTACAAGAAATGTTGCTATTACTAGAAAATTTTAAGTTTTACATGTAGCACATATTATATTTCTCTTGGATAGTGTTGCTTTTATAACAACTGAGGATTTGCTTCTGAAGATTAAGCACAATTCTAAAAGACTGAATAAAAGTTCTGAATAGATTGGACACCCTCAAAAGGATCAACTACCCAGTATAAAATAACAAATACAGTGGTTTCTGGGACAATACAATGTGCCCAATTTTTAGTGGAATACATCTCTTCCACATTATTTAGCTATTTCATTGCAATACTCATTATAAGTAGTGTTAAAAGCTGTTATCTCTGACTTTAACATTTGATACTACAAATATTCCCATCTAACCAACATTTATTGACAAAACCCCCATCCTTGTGAAGCTGAAAATCTAGTAGCAATGAGAAAGAT